>NW_027512815.1:0-651577 GCF_048772815.1 Callospermophilus lateralis
AAATCTTCCCATAATTCATCCTGCCCAATATATGACATGGACTGCAGCTTGTCTTATCGATGTGCAACACCTGCTATCTATCTAAGTTGTTGTTTTCTTCCTGAATTCTGGCCACTCTCCAGAATAGGCTCATGGATTTGTGTCCAAAATATGTACCACCTCCAAGCTCTGTGACATGGCCATGTACTGGATAGCCTGAAGAGAATGGCGAGCATCTCAGAAAACTCAGATATCATTGTGACCAGGAAAGTCTCAGTGCAGAAACCCTGCTTTGGCCTTTTGCTTACTTATTGTTGTGTTGCACTGAATGTCAGGAAGGTCTTTGCCTCAGGCCACCCTTTGTGAAGCCTGAAGAAAACAGTTTTCAAATGGAAATGAATGGGCCTCACCTGTGGCTCTTTGCTTAATTGCTTTGGAAGAGATGTGTCTTTATCAGCCTCTTGGACCTGTGTGTGGCTCTGACTTATATTCTCAGCACCTGATGGATCTTAAGAATGATCCCATGTGAGCTTCCAAAAACAAAATGTCAAAAAATGTCATTCATTGTGGATGAAGTCTCTTGCCTTCCTCTGTTAGGTTCCTGCACTCCATCAAATGAGAATAGGGATTCTTTGGGTCAAATGAGTTCTTCAAAGCCCTGCAGAGGTGCTTGTGTTTTCACATGACTCTAAATCACCTAAAGAATCGATACCTAAAATCAGTAGGCCTCAAATTGGAGAAACACAGAAGTATTAACGGCAGGCTTATTTGTTCACACCTGGTTCACAGAAACGGTGTCCAGGCTACCCTGACTTTAGGCAAATGAGGGGCAAACGAGCAGATTTTGGACACTGTCTTGGGCTGCGCCCCTCATGGAAACCTCCAGCCAGAGTTTAAGATGATTGACTATATGGAATAAGATGAGGGCCATGTGGGAGTGTTTTGGTTTTAATTTTGGTCATTTGTGTGGCATTGGAAAAAATGACTGGGTCCACGTGGGCTTGAACTCTGGTGTGATTCCCCTTAGAGACTGGGTTTTGGAACTGAACTCAGAGAAGAATTACCATGAATTTTTTTGGGATTTTAAGAGGCCACGCATGAAAGTCGCTCTTGGAAACTGAGACCTAGGCCCCGGGTGGATTTCCACAGAGGCCTGGGAAACTCAGCAAGGATATCACATGATTTTATTCTTAAAGAAATGGCAGCCATAGTTGAGAGTCAAAACACACATGGACCTCACATTGTAGACCTCAATGGGCCTGGCCTAATGTGACCTTTTGTCCACTCTTTGGGAAGCCGTGCCTGTGAGAGTTCTCCAGAGATTTCATTGAAATGAGCTTCCATACCATTTAATGTTTGCTGAATGAACTGAAACCCACAGTGCCTCCAACTTCATGCTTGAAAAATGTCTAGATAAATACCATGAAATTTTTGAAATTCCTATGACCAGGTGGCACTGGAGAAACATTGGATGTCCTGTTGCTGATCATGAGTATACCAGACAGTGCCTTGATTTACTGAGTTTCATGAAAATGGTGTAGGACAGAGATGCCAGAAATTTGAAGCCTGCTGAGTAGTGGGTCTAGAGCAGTGGTGGGGAGGTGTTTGATAAAACATCCGTGGTAGGGCCATGTGGATCTACCATTGGATTCCAAATGTCTTGTAACTGACATGGTGCAGCCAACAGACCCTTATATGTAAAGGCATCTTGTTATATGGAGAGTTTTCAGAGGAAAATTAAGAATCAGGTTGATATGGACAAGGGGGCAATGGGGCAAGCTGTGAGAGATAGGAGCCTAGTTGGTGCATTCTCTTGCAGACCCTGACCCACCACACGTGACAGAACTCCCTCCAGCAGCTGTGTCCCAGTTTAGCTCCTAGTATTTCGTGAAAGAAATACCAAACTCACAGTGCAGCAGCAAAAACACCACAAAAAGTGGAGGAGGACCAAATGGCTTCACAGTCCACACGGGGAGACACTTAGTCCCCAGTGGCCTCAGTTTACCTACAAAGAGAGGATTCAGCACTGCTTCATCTTGTTCATTGGAAAATAAGAAACCATGTCCTCCAGGTCACATAGATGCAGACCCAGCTTTGATGGTCTCACTACAGAGGAAGCCAAATCTCCTGAAAACAACATATATTTCAAGTGTGGAAGCTCAGAGCACTTTCTCAAAAAGTTTTAGGCCAGCAGAGCTCCATGTTTGTGGAGTGTTTACCCTGTCCCTTAGTAATGGAAACTCCTCTACCACCTCCAAGGTTGTGAACTCCTGAGCATTTTCGATTCCAGATATATATTCACTGATTTTGTAACTCTTCTCTCTAATTGTGTCTTACTTGGGGTGAAGGTAATGTCATGGCATTGTTCTGGATGAGAGTGGGAGGATATTTGTGCAGCATATATTTACATACACATTGGATTCATTTTCCAATTTCCATTCGAAATACTGAATCCGTGACACTAACCCATACCTAGTAGACTCAGACTATTCATCCTAATATAATGGAGAAAATTAACCCAACACAATAGAAATACAAGCACTTCAGAGGAGACATGTTGTATAGTTGGACTTGACATTTGCATTATATAAGGTAGGAGTTATAAATCTAGTCAAATTTTAATTTGAAATATTCTCCATGTGTTTTTAAACTTAACAAATATGTGAATTCTTGTTTCCCTTTTCTGTAGCCTATTCACACATGTATATTTATATGCATATATAGAATCCTACCAGGTATCACACATACATTTTTGTGAGGTGGCTGCCTTGGCAGATACAAATTGTGAGAAGAGTTCACTTCCTCCTAAATGCTGTTGGAAATGACATTCAACCTATAGGAGAGCGTCCTAGTAGAACACCTTATACATTAACTCATGTTCAGTAAAATAAATATTTTGCATTTGTGGATGATACATATTTACTGATGAATTTCGATTGGCATTTATATTGGTACTTTTTAATGTCTGTGAGTGGTGTGTGTGTGTATGTGTGTGTGTGTGTGTGTGTGTGTGTGTGTGTTTGTGTATGTAGATATAGATATAGATATACTCTGCAAATTTTTCAAAATATGGAATATATGTGTCTAATATACACTCTCTCAATTCATTCATTTTCATCTATGTGGATTTATAATCCACCTTTCACAAGATTATAATCAGAAATATTCATCCACCTGAAATACATATTTGTTTCCTAGTACTGAAAACTAACTTCAGTGAATGGTGCATACAAATCCTAATTATTCTACAGTAACTGACCCAGTCTAACATCAATGCAAGTAGACTCCTATGGGACATGATATGTAATTTGTCATTCATTTGTATTCGACACTGGTACATTATTGTTTCTTCAGTTTTTGCACATCACAGGATATACATTTCATCCACAAGTTCACAAATTAATAAGCATTTGTTTCAACTTTAATCATCTTACTTCAGAACACATGTATTGTCAGGGTTTCTTGACTGGTCTTTTCATGAGACTTCTTTCCAAACACATTATTTTCAATTTCCATAATCATTTTGACGCAAAACTCACACACTCTTCATGATAAACCAAAACACTAATATTTCCATTACATATATACCTGGTTGGAATGAATGATTGTATATCAATATACGATTTCCTTTAATTTTTCAGATATCAGTTAATTCATTATTTAAAGTTCAAAAAAGTTATATTATTTATTCACAGTATCGTCTATTCATGCTTTTTCTCTATGTTCCTAGAAACAGGGTACACCTCTTTGTACCCTCGATTCTCATTTTACATCTTCAATATATTGCTCCCAGAAATGGTGAAAGAAATACTCATGTCACCTCATTATCACAGTAATATTCTGGACAAAAAATGGAAAGGTCACACTTATGATTGTACCAAAGCCTAAATGGAAAGTGAAAATGGATATCTAAAAACTTCCATGTCCAGGTTGCCTAATGCTGTCAATTGTCAATCCTATTGGTGACTACATATTTGTTTTTTTCCTAATTTATATATTCAAACTCAACCCTGTTGAAAATGTCTAATTCTATCACTCACTTTATAGTTTGCCTGATTTCGTAATGTTTCTATTGATATCTGCTTTTCTACATATTTTCCCCAGTTCAACATAGTGACTGACTCTTCATATGTGCTGACATTTACATTCACTCTACAACCGAAAGTCTATTGCTAAAGAACTTTTGGTTCAAATCCTATACTCACTCTTCTTCCTAAACCTACCGACTATCTTCCTAATCCTACTGAATATCCCTTTTTGACTGGATGTTCTCTTCTAACTTCAATCATCCAATGTACAAGGTCCTATGCCATTGTATATTGAATTATCTGAGGCATCTTTGCAGAACATAATTCAAAGCTAAGTATCCCAATCAAGGGCAAAACCCTTCTGGGCTTCAAATCATACCTAGATTTCTGTTTTCCTACTTACATTTCACCTCTATATTCTTGTAAATATTGTAGGTTCCCAATACCATTATTCATCACACAGAATCACTCGTAACCCAAATCAAACCTGTTTTTAACCCCAAGTATACACTGTTCCCTCAATCATTTTACAGAAGAGCAGGGACAGAGTGGTTCTTACAATACAGGAAAGTTGGGGACCTTCCACCTGATGAGAACCTCAAATGTCCATGCACAAATGATACCTGGAGATGTTGAAGGCAGGTATGAAGCACCTGAGAGAGCAAAAGTCATCTTTCATGGCACACAACCTGGTCAGGATGAAGAGATGTGTCTGAATCTGAATCTCTCTCTTCTTATTGTAGAGAAGATGGACCAAACCAGGCCTGAGTGGAGAGCTGTTCCCGGGTGCCAATGGTTGATATACATTCTACCTTATGAAAGTGTCATAGGAAGTAGGGGCAACCTCTATCTTATGTTACCCTTGGAAGCAACTGATAGGACAAAGTGGTTGCCAAGGCAGTGACCTCATTCCGTTCTAAAGAATGTGACATACCTCAATTCATTGGTGATGGAACTCTCCGAACTTGGTATCCAAGAAGCCAGGCACCCAGAGGCAGTCCCAGTCCCAGTCCCAGTGGGCTCACTTGTTTGGATTTACCAAGGACAGAGTCAGTTTTCTTGGTACCTAATGGTGTGAGGATGGCCAAATGCCAGGAGAGCTCTGAAGATGGACCTTTCCTGAGAAAACAGGTAGTGGCTAACCACTTTTTCCTGACATCTTCAAAGAGTTGGTCAAGGAAACAAGATCTGAGAGAAGACAGGCCATTTCGGGGGAACATAGTATGGCCCACCAGTCAGAGGACACTCTGGATAGTCACAGACCTACTTGGGGGAAGGAGGTGCCTTTGTGGGAGTGGGTGTGGGTTTGTTGTTTTGTCCCATGTTCTGAGAATAGAAAGGAAAGGCGGTTTGTTTGGTTTGGAGTGGACAGTTTCTAGTAAGTCATTTGACACGCGAGTGTTTCTCTTTCTGTGTATCCCACTGTGTCCGTTGTTGTAGACATTAGAAAAGAGAATGCATTAATGGATGTGTCCTGTCTAGTATAAATCTTCCCATAACTCATCCTGCCCAATATATGAATGGACTGCAGCTTTCTTATCGATGTGCAACACCTGCTATCTTTCTAAGTTGTTGTTTTCTTCCTGAATTCTGGCCACTCTCCAGAATAGGCTCATGGATTTGTGTCCAAAATATGTACCACCTCCAAGCTCTGTGATATGGCCATGTACTGGATAGCTGAAGAGAATGGCGAGCATCTCAGAAAACTCAGATATCAGTGTGACCAGGAAAGTCTCAGTGCAGAAACCCTGCTTTGGGCCTTTTGCTTACTTATTGTTGTGTTTCACTGAATGTCAAGAAGGTCTTTGCCTCAGGCCACCCCTTTGTGAAGCCTGAAGAAAACAGTTTTCAAATGGAAATGAATGGGCCTCACCTGTGGCTCTTTGCTTAATTCCTTTGGAAAGGGATGTATCTTTATCAGCCTCTTGGGCCTGTGTGTGGCTGTGACTTAGATTCTCAGCACCTGATGGATCTTAAGAATGATCCCATGTGAGCTTCCAAAACCAAAATGGCAAAAAATTTCATTCATTGTGGATGAAGTCTCTTGCCTTCCTCTGTTAGGTTCCTGCACTCCATCAAATGAGAATAGGGATTCTTTGGGTCAAATGAGTTCTTCAAAGCCCTGCAGAGGTGCTTGTGTTTTCGCATGACTCTAAATCACCTAAAGAATCGATACCTAAAATCAGTAGGCCTCAAATTGGAGAAACACAGAAGTATTAACGGCAGGCTTATTTGTTCACTCCTGGTTCACAGAAACGGTATCCAGGCTACCCTGACTTTAGGCAAATGAGGGGCAAACGAGCTGATTTTGGACACTGTCTTGGGCTGCGCCCCTCATGGAAACCTCCAGCCAGAGGTTAAGATGATTGACTATATGGAATAAGATGAGGCCCATGTGGGAATGTTTTGGTTTTAATTTTGGTCATTTGTGTGGCATTGGAAAAAATGACTGGGTCCACGTGGGCTTGAACTCTGGTGTGATTCCCCTTAGATACTGGGTTTTGGAACTGAACTCAGAGAAGCATTGCCATGAATTTTGTTGGGATTTTAGAGGCCACGCATGAAAGTCGCTCTTGGAAACTGAGACCTTGGCCCCGGGTGGATTTCCACAGAGGCCTGGGAATCTCAGCAAGGATATCACATGATTTTATTCTTAAAGAAATGGCAGCCATAGTTGAGAGTCAAAACACACATGGACCTCACATTGTAGACCTCAATGGGCCTGGCCTAATGTAACCTTTTGTCCACTCTTTGGGAAGAGGTGCCTGTGAGAGTTCTCCAGAGATTTCATTGAAATGAGCTTCCTCACCATTTAATGTTTGCTGAATAAACTGAAACCCACAGTGCCTCCAACTTCATGCTTGAAAAATGGCTAGATAAATACCATGAAATTTTTGAATTTCCTATGACCAGGTGGCACTGGAGAAACATTGGATGTCCTGTTGCTGATCATGAGTATACCAGACAGTGCCTTGATTTACTGAGTTTCATGAAAATGGTGTAGAAAAGAGATGCCAGTAAGTTAGAGCCTGCTGAGTAGTGGGTCTAGAGCAGTGGTGGGGAGGTGTTTGATAAAACATCCGTGGTAGGGCCATGTGGATATACCATTGGATTCCAAATGTCTTGTAACTGACATGGTGCAGCCAGCAGACCCTTATATGTAAAGGCATCTTGTTATATGGAGAGTTTTCAGAGGAAAATTGAGAATCAGGTTGATATGGACAAGGGGGCAATGGGGCAAGCTGTGAGAGATTGGAGCCTAGTTGGTGCAGTCTCTTGCAGACCCTGACCCACCACACGTGACAGAACTCCCTCCAGCACTGTGTCCCAGGTTAGCTCCTAGTATTTCGTGAAACAAATACCAAACTCACAGTGCAGCAGCAAAAACACCACAAAAAGTGGAGGAGGACCAAATGGCTTCACAGTCCACACGGGGAGACACTTAGTCCCCAGTGGCCTCAGTTTACCTACAAAGAGAGGATTCAGCACTGCTTCATCTTGTTCATTGGAAAATAAGAAAACATGTCCTCCAGGTCACATAGATGCAGACCCAGCTTTGATGGTCTCACTACAGAGGAAGCCAAATCTCCTGAAAACAACATATATTTCAAGTGTGGAAGCTCAGAGGCAGTTTCTCAAAAAGTTTTTAGGCCAGCAGAGCTCCATGTTTGTGGAGGGTTTACCCTGTCCCTTAGTTTTGGAAACTCCTCTACCACCTCCAAGGTTGTGAACTTCTGAGCATTTTCCATTCCAGATATATATTCACTGATTTTGTAACTCTTCTCCTCTAATTGTGTCTTACTTGGGGTGAAGGTAATGTCAAGGCATTGTTCTGGATGAGAGCGGGAGGATATTTGTGCAGCATATATTTACATACACATTGGATTCATTTTCCAATTTTCCATTAGAAATACTGAATCCCTGACACTAACCCATACCTAGTAGACTCAGACTATTCATCCTAATATAATGGAGAAAATTAACCAAACACATTAGAAATACAAGTACTTCAGAGGAGACATGTTGTATAGTTGGACTTGACATTTGCATTATATAAGGTAGGAGTTATAAATCTAGTCAAATTTTAATTGAAATATTCTCCATGTGTTTTTAAACTTAACAAATATGTGAATTCTTGTTTCACTTTTCTGTAGCCTATTCACACATGTATATTTCTATGCATATATAGAATCCTACCAGGTATCACACGTACATTTTTGTGAGGTGGCTGTCTTGGCAGATACAAATTGTGAGAAGAGTTCACTCCTCCTAAATGCTGTTGGAAATGAAAATTCAACCTATAGGAGAGCGTCCTAGTAGAACAACATTATACATTAATTCATGTTCAGTAAAATAAATATTTTTGCATTTGTGGATGATACATATTTACTGATGAATTTCGATTGGCATTTATATTGGTATTTTTAATGTCTGTGAGTTGTGTGTGTGTTTGTGTGTGTGTGTGTGTGTGTGTATAGATATAGATATAGATATACTCTCCAAATTTTTCAAAATATGAAATATATGCGTCTAATATACACTCTCTAAATTCATTCATGTTCATGTATGTGGATTTATAATCCACTTTTCACAAGATTATAATCAGAAATATTCATCCACCTGAAATACATATTTGTTTCCTAGTACTGAAAACTAACTTCAGTGAATGGTGCATACAAATCCTAATTATTCTACAGTAACTGACCCAGTCTAACATCAATGCAAGTAGACTCCTATGGGACATGATATGTAATTTGTCATTCATTTGTATTCGACACTGGTACATTATTGTTTCTTCAGTTTTTGCACATCACAGGATATACATTTCATCCACAAGTTCACATATTAATAAGCATTTGTTTCAACTTTCACCACTTCTTGCTTCAGAACACATGTATTGTCAGGGTTTCTTGACTGGTCTTTTCATGAGACTTCTTTCCAAACACATTATTTTGAATTTCCATAATCATTTTGAAGCAAAACTCACACACTCTTCATGATAAACCTAAACACAAATCTTTCCATTACATATATACCTGGTTGGAATGAATGATTGTATATCAATATACGATTTCCTTTAATTTTTCAGATATCAGTTCAATTCATTATTTAAAGTTCAAAAAAGTTATATTATTTATTCACAGTATGGTCTATTCATGCTTTTTCTCTATGTTCCTAGAAACAGGGTACACCTCTTTGTACCCCCGATTCTCATTTTACATCTTCAATATATTGCTCCCAGAAATGGTGAAAGAAATACTCATGTCACCTCATTATCACAGTAATATTCTGGACAAAAAATGGAAAGGTCACACTTATGATTGTACCAAAGCCTAAATGGAAAGTGAACATGGATTTCTAAAAACATCCATGTCCAGGTTGCCTAATGCTGTCAATTGTCAATCCTATTGGTGACTACATATTTGTTTTTTTCCTAATTTATATATTCAAACTCAACCCTGTTGAAAATGTCTAATTCTATCACTCACTTTATACTTTGCCTGATTTCGTAATGTTTCTATTGATATCTGCTTTTCTACATATTTTCCCCAGTTCAACATAGTGACTGACTCTTCATATGTGCTGACATTTACATTCAGTCAACAACCGAAAATCTATTGCTAAAGAACTTTTGGTCCAAATCCTATACTCACTCTTCTTCCTAAACCTACCGACTATCTTGCTAATCCTACTGAATATTCCTTTTTGACTGGATGTTCTCTTCTAAATTCAATCATCCAATGTACAAGGTCCTATGCCATTTTATATCGAATTATCTGAGGCATCCTTGCAGAACATCATTCAAAGCTAAGTATCCCAATCAAGGGCAAAACCCTTCTGGGCTTCAAATCATACCTAGATTTCTGTTTTCCTACTTATATTTCACCTCTATATTCTTGTAAATATTGCAGGTTCCCAATACCATTATTCATCACACAGAATCACTCGTAATCCAAATCAAACCTGTTTTTAACCCCAAGTATACACTGTTCCCTCAATCATTTTACAGAAGAGCAGGGACAGAGTGGTTTTTACAATACAGGAAAGTTGGGGACCTTCCACCTGATGAGAACCTCAAATGTCCATGCACAAATAATACCTGGAGAAGTTGTAGGCAGGTATGAAGCACCTGAGAGAGCAAAAGTCATCTTCCATGGCAAACAACCTGGTCAGGATGAAGGGATGTGTCTGAATCTGCCTCTCTCTCTTCTTATTGTACAGAAGATGGACCAAACCAGGGCTGAGTGGAGAGCTGTTCCCGGGTGCCAATGGTGATATACATTCTACCTTATGAAAGTGTCACAGGAAGTAGGGGCAACCTCCATCTTATGTTACCCTTGGAAGCAACTGTTATGACAAAGTGGTTGCCAAGGCAGTGACCTCATTCAGTTCCAAAGAATGTGACATACCTCATTTCCTTGGTGATGGAACTCTCTGAACTTGGTATCCAAGAAGCCAGGCACCCAGAGGCAGTCCCAGTCCCAGTCCCAGTGGGCTCACTTGTTTGGATTTACCAAGGACAGAGTCAGTTTTCTTGGTACCTAATGATGTGAGGATGGCCAAATGCCAGGAGAGCTCTGAAGATGGACCTTTCCTGAGAAAACAGGTAGTGGCTAACCACTTTTTCCTGACATCTTCACAGAGTTGGTCAAGGAAACAAGATCTGAGAGAAGACAGGCCATTTCGGGGGAACATAGTATGGCCCACCAGTCAGAGGACACTCCGGATAGTCACAGACCTACTTGGGGGAAGGAGGTGCCTTTGTGGGAGTGGGTTTGGGTTTGTTGTTTTGTCTCATGTTCTGAGAATAGATAGGAAAGGCGGTTTGTTTGGTTTGGAGTGGACAGTTTCTAGTAAGTCATTTGACATGGCGAGTGTTTCTGTTTCTGTGTATCCCACTGTGTCCGTTGTTGTAGACATTAGAAAAGAGAATGCATTAATGGATGTGTCCTGTCTAGTATAAATCTTCCCATAATTCATCCTGCCCAATATATGAATGGACTGCAGCTTGTCATATCGATGTGCAACACCTGCTATCTTTCTAAGTTGTTGTTTTCTTCCTGAATTCTGGCCACTCTCCAGAATAGGCTCATGGATTTGTGTCCAAAATATGTACCACCTCCAAGCTCTGTGACATGGCCATGTACTGGATAGCTGAAGAGAATGGCGAGCATCTCAGAAAACTCAGATATCAGTGTGACCAGGAAAGTCTCAGTGCAGAAACCCTGCTTTGGGCCATTTGCTTACTTATTGTTGTGTTTCACTGAATGTCAGGAAGTTCTTTGCCTCAGGCCACCCCTTTGTGAAGCCTGAAGAAAACAGTTTTCAAATGGAAATGAATGGGCCTCACCTGTGGCTCTTTGCTTAATTGCTTTGGAATGGGATGTGTCTTTATCAGCCTCTTGGACCTGTGTTTGGCTGTGACTTAGATTCTCAGCACCTGATGGATCTTAAGAATGATCCCATGTGAGCTTCCAAAACCAAAATGGCAAAAAATTTCATTCATTGTGGATGAAGTCTCTTGCCTTCCTCTGTTAGGTTCCTGCACTCCATCAAATGAGAATAGGGATTCTTTGGGTCAAATGAGTTCTTCAAAGCCCTGCAGAGGTGCTTGTGTTTTCGCATGACTCTAAATCACATAAAGAATCGATACCTAAAATCAGTAGGCCTCAAATTGGAGAAACACAGAAGTATTAACGGCAGGCTTATTTGTTCACTCCTGGTTCACAGAAACGGTGTCCAGGCTACCCTGACTTTAGGCAAATGAGGGGCAAACGAGCTGATTTTGGACACTGTCTTGGGCTGCGCCCCTCATGGAAACCTCCAGCCAGAGGTTAAGATGATTGACTCTATGGAATAAGATGAGGGCCATGTGGGAGTGTTTTGGTTTTAATTTTGGTCATTTGTGTGGCATTGGAAAAAATGACTGGGTCCACGTGGGCTTGAACTCTGGTGTGATTCCCCTTAGATACTGGGTTTTGGAACTGAACTCAGAGAAGCATTGCCATGAATTTTGTTGAGATTTTAAGAGGCCACGCATGAAAGTCGCTCTTGGAAACTGAGACCTAGGCCCCGGGTGGATTTCCACAGAGGCCTGGGAATCTCAGCAAGGATATCACATGATTTTATTCTTAAAGAAATGGCAGCCATAGTTGAGAGTCAAAACACACATGGACCTCACATTGTAGACCTCAATGGGCCTGGCCTAATGTGACCTTTTGTCCACTCTTTGGGAAGCCGTGCCTGTGAGAGTTCTCCAGAGATTTCATTGAAATGAGCTTCCTCACCATTTAATGTTTGCTGAATGAACTGAAACCCACAGTGCCTCCAACTTCATGCTTGAAAAATGGCTAGATAAATACCATGAAATTTTTGAAATTCCTATGACCAGGTGGCACTGGAGAAACATTGGATGTCCTGTTGCTCATCATGAGTATACCAGACAGTGCCTTGATTTACTGAGTTTCATGAAAATGGTGTAGAACAGAGATGCCAGTAAGTTGGAGCCTGCTGAGTAGTGGGTCTAGAGCAGTGGTGGGGAGGTGTTTGATAAAACATCCGTGGTAGGGCCATGTGGATCTACCATTGGATTCCAAATGTCTTGTAACTGTCATGGTGCAGCCAGCAGACCCTTATATGTAAAGGCATCTTGTTATATGGAGAGTTTTCAGAGGAAAATTAAGAATCAGGTTGATATGGACAAGGGGGCAATGGGGCAAGCTGTGAGAGATAGGAGCCTAGTTGGTGCATTCTCTTGCAGACCCTGACCCACCACACGTGACAGAACTCCCTCCAGCACTGTGTCCCAGTTTAGCTCCTAGTATTTCGTGAAACAAATACCAAACTCACAGTGCAGCAGCAAAAACACAACAAACAGTGGAGGGGGACCAAATGGCATCACAGTCCACACGGGGAGACACTTAGTCCCCAGTGGCCTCAGTTTACCTACAAAGAGAGGATTCAGCACTGCTTCATCTTGTTCATTGGAAAATAAGAAACCATGTCCTTCAGGTCACATAGATGCAGACCCAGCTTTGATGGTCTCACTACAGAGGAATCCAAATCTCCTGAAAACAACATATATTTCAAGTGTGGAAGCTCAGAGGCAGTTTCTCAAAAAGTTTTTAGGCCAGCAGAGCTCCATGTTTGTGGAGTGTTTACCCTGTCCCTTAGTTTTGGAAACTCCTCTACCACCTCCAAGGTTGTGAACTCCTGAGCATTTTCCATTCCAGATATGTATTCACTGATTTTGTAACTCTTCTCCTCTAATTGTGTCTTACTTGGGGTGAAGGTAATGTCAAGGCATTGTTCTGGATGAGAGCGGGAGGATATTTGTGCAGCATATTTTTACATACACATTGGATTCATTTTCCAAATTTCCATTCGAAGTACTGAATCCCTGACACTAACCCATACCTAGTAGACTCAGACTATTCATCCTAATATAATGGAGAAAATTAACCCAACACATTAGAAATACAAGTACTTCAGAGGAGACATGTTGTATAGTTGGACTTGACATTTGCATTATATAAGGTAGGAGTTATAAATCTAGTCAAATTTTAATTGAAATATTCTCCATGTGTTTTTAAGCTTAACAAATATGTGAATTCTTATTTCCCTTTTCTGTAGCCTATTCACACATGTATATTTATATGCATATATAGAATCCTACCAGGTATCACACGTACATTTTTGTGAGGTGGCTGTCTTGGCATTTACAAATTGTGAGAAGAGTTCACTCCTCCTAAATGCTGTTGGAAATGAAAATTCAACCTATAGGAGAGCGTCCTAGTAGAACAACATTATACATTAACTCATGTTCAGTAAAATAAATATTTTTGCATTTGTGGATGATACATATTTACTGATGAATTTCGATTGGCATTTATATTGGTACTTTTTAATGTCTGTGAATGTTGTGTGTGTGTGTGTGTGTATACAGATATAGATATAGATATAGATATACTCTCCAAATTTTTCAAAATATGAAATATATGTGTCTAATATACACTCTCTAAATTCATTCATGTTCATGTATGTGGATTTATAATCCACTTTTCACAAGATTATAATCAGAAATATTCATCCACCTGAAATACATATTTGTTTCCTAGTCCTGAAAACTAACTTCAGTGAATGGTGCATACAAATCCTATTTATTCTACAGTAACTGACCCAGTCTAACATCAATGCAAGTAGACTCCTATGGGACATGATATGTAATTTGTCATTCATTTGTATTCGACACTGGTACATTATTGTTTCTTCAGTTTTTGCACATCACAGGATATACATTTCATCCACAAGTTCACATATTAATAAGCATTTGTTTCAACTTTCACCACTTCTTGCTTCAGAACACATGTATTGTCAGGGTTTCTTGACTGGTCTTTTCATGAGACTTCTTTCCAAACACATTATTTTGAATTTCCATAACCTTTTCGAAGCAAAACTCACACACTCTTCATGATAAACCTAAACACAAATCTTTCCATTACATATATACCTGGTTGGAATGAATGATTGTATATCAATATACGATTTCCTTTAATTTTTCAGATATCAGTTCAATTCATTATTTAAAGTTCAAAAAAGTTATATTATTTATTCACAGTATGGTCTATTCATGCTTTTTCTCTATGTTCCTAGAAACAGGGTACACCTCTTTGTACCCCCGATTCTCATTTTACATCTTCAATATATTGCTCCCAGAAATGGTGAAAGAAATACTCATGTCACCTCATTATCACAGTAATATTCTGGACAAAAAATGGAAAGGTCACACTTATGATTGTACCAAAGCCTAAATGGAAAGTGAACATGGATTTCTAAAAACATCCATGTCCAGGTTGCCTAATGCTGTCAATTGTCAATCCTATTGGTGACTACATATTTGTTTTTTTCCTAATTTATATATTCAAACTCAACCCTGTTGAAAATGTCTAATTCTATCACTCACTTTATACTTTGCCTGATTTCGTAATGTTTCTATTGATATCTGCTTTTCTACATATTTTCCCCAGTTCAACATAGTGACTGACTCTTCATATGTGCTGACATTTACATTCACTCAACAACCGAAAGTCTATTGCTAAAGAACTTTTGGTCCAAATCCTATACTCACTCTTCTTCCTAAACCTACCGACTATCTTCCTAATCCTACTGAATATCCCTTTTTGACTGGATGTTCTCTTCTAACTTCAATCATCCAATGTACAAGGTCCTATGCCATTGTATATCGAATTATCTGAGGCATCCTTGCAGAACATCATTCAAAGCTAAGTATCCCAATCAAGGGCAAAACCCTTCTGGGCTTCAAATCATACCTAGATTTCTGTTTTCCTACTTATATTTCACCTCTATATTCTTGTAAATATTGCAGGTTCCCAATACCATTATTCATCACACAGAATCACTCGTAATCCAAATCAAACCTGTTTTTAACCCCAAGTATACACTGTTCCCTCAATCATTTTACAGAAGAGCAGGGACAGAGTGGTTCTTACAATACAGGAAAGTTGGGGACCTTCCACCTGATGAGAACCTCAAATGTCCATGCACAAATGATACCTGGAGAAGTTGTAGGCAGGTATGAAGCACCTGAGAGAGCAAAAGTCATCTTCCATGGCAAACAACCTGGTCAGGATGAAGGGATGTGTCTGAATCTGCGTCTCTCTCTTCTTATTGTACAGAAGATGGACCAAACCAGGGCTGAGTGGAGAGCTGTTCCCGGGTGCCAATGGTGATATACATTCTACCTTATGAAAGAGTCACAGGAAGTAGGGGCAACCTCCATCTTATGTTACCCTTGGAAGCAACTGTTAGGACAAAGTGGTTGCCAAGGCAGTGACCTCATTCAGTTCCAAAGAATGTGACATACCTCATTTCCTTGGTGATGGAACTCTCTGAACTTGGTATCCAAGAAGCCAGGCACCCAGAGGCAGTCCCAGTCCCAGTCCCAGTGGGCTCACTTGTTTGGATTTACCAAGGACAGAGTCAGTTTTCTTGGTACCTAATGATGTGAGGATGGCCAAATGCCAGGAGAGCTCTGAAGATGGACCTTTCCTGAGAAAACAGGTAGTGGCTAACCACTTTTTCCTGACATCTTCACAGAGTTGGTCAAGGAAACAAGATCTGAGAGAAGACAGGCCATTTCGGGGGAACATAGTATGGCCCACCAGTCAGAGGACACTCCGGATAGTCACAGACGTACTTGGGGGAAGGAGGTGCCTTTGTGGGAGTGGGTGTGGGTTTGTTGTTTTGTCTCATGTTCTGAGAATAGATAGGAAAGGCGGTTTGTTTGGTTTGGAGTGGACAGTTTCTAGTAAGTCATTTGACACGGCGAGTGTTTCTGTTTCTGTGTATCCCACTGTGTCCGTTGTTGTAGACATTAGAAAAGAGAATGCATTAATGGATGTGTCCTGTCTAGTATAAATCTTCCCATAATTCATCCTGCCCAATATATGAATGGACTGCAGCTTGTCTTATCGATGTGCAACACCTGCTATCTTTCTAAGTTGTTGTTTTCTTCCTGAATTCTGGCCACTCTCCAGAATAGGCTCATGGATTTGTGTCCAAAATATGTACCACCTCCAAGCTCTGTGACATGGCCATGTACTGGATAGCTGAAGAGAATGGCGAGCATCTCAGAAAACTCAGATATCAGTGTGACCAGGAAAGTCTCAGTGCAGAAACCCTGCTTTGGGCCATTTGCTTACTTATTGTTGTGTTTCACTGAATGTCAGGAAGGTCTTTGCCTCAGGCCACCCCTTTGTGAAGCCTGAAGTAAACAGTTTTCAAATGGAAATGAATGGGCCTCACCTGTGGCTCTTTGCTTAATTGCTTTGGAAAGGGATGTGTCTTTATCAGCCTCTTGGACCTGTGTTTGGCTGTGACTTAGATTCTCAGCACCTGATGGATCTTAAGAATGATCCCATGTGAGCTTCCAAAACCAAAATGGCAAAAATTTCATTCATTGTGGATGAAGTCTCTTGCCTTCCTCTGTTAGGTTCCTGCACTCCATCAAATGAGAATAGGGATTCTTTGGGTCAAATGAGTTCTTCAAAGCCCTGCAGAGGTGCTTGTGTTTTCACATGACTCTAAATCACATAAAGAATCGATACCTAAAATCAGTAGGCCTCAAATTGGAGAAACACAGAAGTATTAACGGCAGGCTTATTTGTTCACTCCTGGTTCACAGAAACGGTGTCCAGGCTACCCTGACTTTAGGCAAATGAGGGGCAAACGAGCTGATTTTGGACACTGTCTTGGGCTGCGCCCCTCATGGAAACCTCCAGCCAGAGGTTAAGATGATTGACTCTATGGAATAAGATGAGGGCCATGTGGGATTGTTTTGGTTTTAATTTTGGTCATTTGTGTGGCATTGGAAAAAATGACTGGGTCCACGTGGGCTTGAACTCTGGTGTGATTCCCCTTAGATACTGGGTTTTGGAACTGAACTCAGAGAAGCATTGCCATGAATTTTGTTGGGATTTTAAGAGGCCACGCATGAAAGTCGCTCTTGGAAACTGAGACCTAGGCCCCGGGTGGATTTCCACAGAGGCCTGGGAATCTCAGCAAGGATATCACATGATTTTATTCTTAAAGAAATGGCAGCCATAGTTGAGAGTCAAAACACACATGGACCTCACATTGTAGACCTCAATGGGCCTGGCCTAATGTGACCTATTGTCCACTCTTTGGGAAGCCGTGCCTGTGAGAGTTCTCCAGAGATTTCATTGAAATGAGCTTCCTCACCATTTAATGTTTGCTGAATGAACTGAAACCCACAGTGCCTCCAACTTCATGCTTGAAAAATGGCTAGATAAATACCATGAAATTTTTGAAATTCCTATGACCAGGTGGCACTGGAGAAACATTGGATGTCCTGTTGCTCATCATGAGTATACCAGACAGTGCCTTGATTTACTGAGTTTCATGAAAATGGTGTAGAACAGAGATGCCAGTAAGTTGGAGCCTGCTGAGTAGTGGGTCTAGAGCAGTGGTGGGGAGGTGTTTGATAAAACATCCGTGGTAGGGCCATGTGGATCTACCATTGGATTCCAAATGTCTTGTAACTGACATGGTGCAGCCAGCAGACCCTTATATGTAAAGGCATCTTGTTATATGGAGAGTTTTCAGAGGAAAATTAAGAATCAGGTTGATATGGACAAGGGGGCAATGGGGCAAGCTGTGAGAGATAGGAGCCTAGTTGGTGCATTCTCTTGCAGACCCTGACCCACCACACGTGACAGAACTCCCTCCAGCACTGTGTCCCAGTTTAGCTCCTAGTATTTCGTGAAACAAATACCAAACTCACAGTGCAGCAGCAAAAACACCACAAACAGTGGAGGGGGACCAAATGGCATCACAGTCCACACGGGGAGACACTTAGTCCCCAGTGGCCTCAGTTTACCTACAAAGAGAGGATTCAGCACTGCTTCTTCTTGTTCATTGGAAAATAAGAAACCATGTCCTTCAGGTCACATAGATGCAGACCCAGCTTTGATGGTCTCACTACAGAGGAATCCAAATCTCCTGAAAACAACATATATTTCAAGTGTGGAAGCTCTGAGGCAGTTTCTCAAAAAGTTTTTAGGCCAGCAGAGCTCCATGTTTGTGGAGTGTTTACCCTGTCCCTTAGTTTTGGAAACTCCTCTACCACCTCCAAGGTTGTGAACTCCTGAGCATTTTCCATTCCAGATATGTATTCACTGATTTTGTAACTCTTCTCCTCTAATTGTGTCTTACTTGGGGTGAAGGTAATGTCAAGGCATTGTTCTGGATGAGAGCGGGAGGATATTTGTGCAGCATATTTTTACATACACATTGGATTCATTTTCCAAATTTCCATTCGAAGTACTGAATCCCTGACACTAACCCATACCTAGTAGACTCAGACTATTCATCCTAATATAATGGAGAAAATTAACCCAACACATTAGAAATACAAGTACTTCAGAGGAGACATGTTGTATTGTTGGACTTGACATTTGCATTATATAAGGTAGGAGTTATAAATCTAGTCAAATTTTAATTGAAATATTCTCCATGTGTTTTTAAGCTTAACAAAGATGTGAATTCTTATTTCCCTTTTCTGTAGCCTATTCACACATGTATATTTATATGCATATATAGAATCCTACCAGGTATCACACGTACATTTTTGTGAGGTGGCTGTATTGGCATTTACAAATTGTGAGAAGAGTTCACTCCTCCTAAATGCTGTTGGAAATGAAAATTCAACCTATAGGAGAGCGTCCTAGTAGAACAACATTATACATTAACTCATGTTAAGTAAAATAAATATTTTTGCATTTGTGGATGATACATATTTACTGATAAATTCGATTGGCATTTATATTGGTACTTTTTAATGTCTGTGAGTGTTGTGTGTGTGTGTGTGTGTGTGTGTGTGTGTGTGTGTGTGTATAGATATAGATATAGATATAGATATACTCTCCAAATTTTTCAAAATATGAAATATATGTGTCTAATATACACTCTCTAAATTCATTCATGTTCATGTATGTGGATTTATAATCCACTTTTCACAAAATTATAATCAGAAATATTCATCCACCTGAAATACATATTTGTTTCCTAGTACTGAAAACTAACTTCAGTGAATGGTGCATACAAATCCTAATTATTCTACAGTAACTGACCCAGTCTAACATCAATGCAAGTAGACTCCTATGAGACATGATATGTAATTTGTCATTCATTTGTATTCGATACTGGTACATTATTGTTTCTTCAGTTTTTGCACATCACAGGATATACATTTCATCCACAAGTTCACATATTAATAAGCATTTGCTTCAAATTTCACCACTTCTTGCTTCAGAACACATGTATTGTCAGGGTTTCTTGACTGGTCTTTTCATGAGACTTCTTTCTAAACACATTATTTTGAATTTCCATAATCATTTTGAAGCAAAACTCACACACTCTTCATGATAAACCTAAACACAAATCTTTCCATTACATATATACCTGGTTGGAATGAATGATTGTATATCAATATACGATTTCCTTTAATTTTTCAGATATCAGTTCAATTCATTATTTAAAGTTCAAAAAAGTTATATTATTTATTCACAGTATGGTCTATTCATGCTTTTTCTCTATGTTCCTAGAAATAGGGTACACCTCTTTATACCCCCGATTCTCATTTTACATCTTCAATATATTGCTCCCAGAAATGATGAAAGAAATACTCATGTCACCTCATTATCACAGTAATATTCTGGACAAAAAACGGAAAGGTCACACTTATGATTGTACCAAAGCCTAAATGGAAAGTGAACATGGATTTCTAAAAACATCCATGTCCAGGTTGCCTAATGCTGTCAATTGTCAATCCTATTGGTCACTACATATTTGTTTTTTTTCCTAATTTATATATTCAAACTCAACCCTGTTGAAAATGTCTAATTCTATCACTCACTTTATAGTTTGCCTGATTTCGTAATGTTTCTATTGATATCTGCTTTTCTACATATTTTCCCCAGTTCAACATAGTGACTGACTCTTCATATGTGCTGACATTTACATTCACTCAACAACCGAAAGACTATTGCTAAAGAACTTTTGGTCCAAATCCTATACTCACTCTTCTTCCTAAACCTACCGACTATCTTCCTAATCCTACTGAATATCCCTTTTTGACTGGATGTTCTTTTCTAAATTCAATCATCCAATGTACAAGGTCCTATGCCATTGTATATCGAATTATCTGAGGCATCCTTGCAGAACATCATTCAAAGCTAAGTATCCCAATCAAGGGCAAAACCCTTCTGGGCTTCAAATCATACCTAGATTTCTGTTTTCCTACTTATATTTCACCTCTATATTCTTGTAAATATTGCAGGTTCCCAATACCATTATTCATCACACAGAATCACTCGTAATCCAAATCAAACCTGTTTTTAACCCCAAGTATACACTGTTCCCTCAATCATTTTACAGAAGAGCAGGGACAGAGTGGTTCTTACAATACAGGAAAGTTGGGGACCTTCCACCTAATGAGAACCTCAAATGTCCATGCACAAATGATACCTGGAGAAGTTGTAGGCAGGTATGAAGCACCTGAGAGAGCAAAAGTCATCTTCCATGGCAAACAACCTAGTCAGGATGAAGGGATGTGTCTGAATCTGCCTCTCTCTCTTCTTATTGTACAGAAGATGGACCAAACCAGGGCTGAGTGGAGAGCTGTTCCCGGGTGCCAATGGTGATATACATTCTACCTTATGAAAGTGTCACAGGAAGTAGGGGCAACCTCCATCTTATGTTACCCTTGGAAGCAACTGTTATGACAAAGTGGTTGCCAAGGCAGTGACCTCATTCAGTTCCAAAGAATGTGACATACCTCATTTCCTTGGTGATGGAACTCTCTGAACTTGGTATCCAAGAAGCCAGGCACCCAGAGGCAGTCCCAGTCCCAGTCCCAGTGGGCTCACTTGTTTGGATTTACCAAGGACAGAGTCAGTTTTCTTGGTACCTAATGATGTGAGGATGGCCAAATGCCAGGAGAGCTCTGAAGATGGACCTTTCCTGAGAAAACAGGTAGTGGCTAACCACTTTTTCCTGACATCTTCACAGAGTTGGTCAAGGAAACAAGATCTGAGAGAAGACAGGCCATTTCGGGGGAACATAGTATGGCCCATCAGTCAGAGGACACTCCGGATAGTCACAGACGTACTTGGGGGAAGGAGGTGCCTTTGTGGGAGTGGGTGTGGGTTTGTTGTTTTGTCTCATGTTCTGAGAATAGATAGGAAAGGCGGTTTGTTTGGTTTGGAGTGGACAGTTTCTAGTAAGTCATTTGACATGGCGAGTGTTTCTCTTTCTGTATATCCCACTGTGTCCGTTGTTGTAGATATTAGAAAAGAGAATGCATTAATGGATGTGTCCTGTCTAGTATAAATCTTCCCATAATTCATCCTGCCCAATATATGAATGGACTGCAGCTTGTCTTATCGATGTGCAAAACCTGCTATCTTTCTAAGTTGTTGTTTTCTTTCTGAATTCTGGCCACTCTCCAGAATAGGCTCATGGATTTGTGTCCAAAATATGTACCACCTCCAAGCTCTGTGACATGGCCATGTACTGGATAGCTGAAGAGAATGGCGAGCATCTCATAAAACTCAGATATCAGTGTGACCAGGAAAGTCTCAGTGCAGAAACCCTGCTTTGGGCCATTTGCTTACTTATTGTTGTGTTTCACTGAATGTCAGGAAGGTCTTTGCCTCAGGCCACCCCTTTGTGAAGCCTGAAGAAAACAGTTTTCAAATGGAAATGAATGGGCCTCACCTGTGGCTCTTTATCAGCCTTTTGGACCTGTGTTTGGCTGTGACTTAGATTCTCAGCACCTGATGGATCTTAAGAATGATCCCATGTGAGCTTCCAAAACCAAAATGGCAAAAAATATCATTCATTGTGGATGAAGTCTTTTGCCTTCCTCTGTTAGGTTCCTGCACTCCATCAAATGAGAATAGGGATTCTTTGGGTCAAATGAGTTCTTCAAAGCCCTGCAGAGGTGCTTGTGTTTTCGCATGACTCTAAATCACATAAAGAATCGATACCTAATATCAGTAGGCCTCAAATTGGAGAAACACAGAAGTATTAACGGCAGGCTTATTTGTTCACTCCTGGTTAACAGAAACGGTGTCCAGGCTACCCTGACTTTAGGCAAATGAGGGGCAAACGAGCTGATTTTGGACACTGTCTTGGGCTGCGCCCCTCATGGAAACCTCCAGCCAGAGGTTAAGATGATTGACTATATGGAATAAGATGAAGGCCATGTGGGAGTGTTTTGGTTTTAATTTTGGTCATTTGTGTGGCATTGGAAAAAATGACTGGGTCCACGTGGGCATGAACTCTGGTGTGATTCCCCTTAGAGACTGGGTTTTGGAACTGAACTCAGAGAAGCATTGCCATGAATTTTGTTGGGATTTTATGAGGCCACGCATGAAAGTCGCTCTTGGAAACTGAGACCTAGGCCCCGGGTGGATTTCCACAGAGGCCTGGGAATCTCAGCAAGGATATCACATGATTTTATTCTTAAAGAAATGGCAGCCATAGTTGAGAGTCAAAACACACATGGACCTCACATTGTAGACCTCAATGGGCCTGGCCTAATGTGACCTTTTGTCCACTCTTTGGGAAGCCGTGCCTGTGAGAGTTCTCCAGAGATTTCATTGAAATGAGCTTCCTCACCATTTAATGTTTGCTGAATGAACTGAAACCCACAGTGCCTCCAACTTCATGCTTGAAAAATGGCTAGATAAATACCATGAATTTTTTGAAATTCCTATGACCAGGTGGCACTGGAGAAACATTGGATGTCCTGTTGCTCATCATGAGTATACCAGACAGTGCCTTGATTTACTGAGTTTCATGAAAATGGTGTAGAACAGAGATGCCAGTAAGTTGGAGCCTGCTGAGTAGTGGGTCTAGAGCAGTGGTGGGGAGGTGTTTGATAAAACATCCGTGGTAGGGCCATGTGGATCTACCATTGGATTCCAAATGTCTTGTAACTGACATGGTGCAGCCAGCAGACCCTTATATGTAAAGGCATCTTGTTATATGGAGAGTTTTCAGAGGAAAATTAAGAATCAGGTTGATATGGACAAGGGGCAATGGGGCAAGCTCTGAGAGATAGGAGCCTAGTTGGTGCATTATCTTGCAGACCCTGACCCACCACACGTGACAGAACTCCCTCCAGCACTGTGTCCTAGTTTAGCTCCTAGTATTTCGTGAAACAAATACCAAACTCACAGTGCAGCAACAAAAACACCACAAATTGGAGGAGGACCAAATGGCATCACAGTCCACACGGGGAGACACTTAGTCCCCAATGGCCTCAGTTTACCTACAAAGAGAGGATTCAGCACTGCTTCATCTTGTTCATTGGAAAATAAGAAACCATGTCCTCCAGGTCACATAGATGCAGACCCAGCTTTGATGGTCTCACTACAGAGGAATCCAAGTCTCCTGAAAACAACATATATTTCAAGTGTGGAAGCTCAGAGGCAGTTTCTCAAAAAGTTTTTAGGCCAGCAGAGCTCCATGTTTGTGGAGTGTTTACCCTGTCCCTTAGTTTTGGAAACTCCTCTACCACCTCCAAGGTTGTGAACTCCTGAGCATTTTCCATTCCAGATATGTATTCACTGATTTTGTAACTCTTCTCCTCTAATTGTGTCTTACTGGGGTGAAGGTAATGTCAAGGCATTGTTCTGGATGAGAGCGGGAGGATATTTGTGCAGCATATATTTACATACACATTGGATTCATTTTCCAATTTTCCATTCGAAATACTGAATCCCTGAAACTAACCCATACCTAGTAGTCTCAGACTATTCATCCTATTATAATGGAGAAAATTAACCACACAATGGAAATACAAGCACTTCAGAGGAGACATGTTGTATAGTTGGACTTGACATTTGCATTATATAAGGTAGGAGTTATAAATCTAGTCAAATTTTAATTGAAATATTCTCCATGTGTTTTTAAACTTAACAAATATGTGAATTCTTGTTTCCCTTTTCTGTAGCCTATTCACACATGTATATTTATATGCATATATAGAATCCTACCAGGTATCACACGTACATTTTTGTGAGGTGGCTGTCTTGGCAGATACAAATTGTGAGAAGAGTTCACTCCTCCTAAATGCTGTTGGAAATGAAAATTCAACCTATAGGAGAGCGTCCTAGTAGAACAACATTATACATTAACTCATGTTCAGTAAAATAAATATTTTTGCATTTGTGGATGATACATATTTACTGATGAATTTCGATTGGCATTTATATTGGTACTTTTTAATGTCTGTGAATGTTGTGTGTGTGTTTGTGTATATATAGAGATATAGATATAGATATAGATATACTCTCCAATATTTTCAAAATATGAAATATATGTGTCTAATATACACTCTCTAAATTCATTCATGTTCATGTATGTGGATTTATAATCCACTTTTCACAAGATTATAATCAGAAATATTCATCCACCTGAAATACATATTTGTTTCCTAGTACTGAAAACTAACTTCAGTGAATGGTGCATACAAATCCTAATTATTCTACAGTAACTGACCCAGTCTAACATCAATGCAAGTAGACTCCTATGGGACATGATATGTAATTTGTCATTCATTTGTATTCGACACTGGTACATTATTGTTTCTTCAGTTTTTGCACATCACAGGATATACATTTCATCCACAAGTTCACATATTAATAAGCATTTGTTTCAACTTTCACCACTTATTGCTTCAGAACACATGTATTGTCAGGGTTTCTTGACTGGTCTTTTCATGAGACTTCTTTCCAAACACATTATTTTGAATTTCCATAATCATTTTGAAGCAAAACTCACACACTCTTCATGATAAACCTAAACACAAATATTTCCATTACATATATACCTGGTTGGAATGAATGATTGTATATCAATATACGATTTCCTTTAATTTTTCAGATATCAGTTCAATTCATTATTTAAAGTTCAAAAAAGTTATATTATTTATTCACAGTATGGTCTATTCATGCTTTTTCTCTATGTTCCTAGAAACAGGGTACACCTCTTTGTACCCCCGATTCTCATTTTACATCTTCAATATATTGCTCCCAGTAATGGTGAAAGAAATACTCATGTCACCTCATTATCACAGTAATATTCTGGACAAAAAATGGAAAGGTCACACTTATGATTGTACCAAAGCCTAAATGGAAAGTGAACATGGATTTCTAAAAACATCCATGTCCAGGTTGCCTAATGCTGTCAATTGTCAATCCTATTGGTGACTACATATTTGTTTTTTTCCTAATTTATATATTCAAACTCAACCCTGTTGAAAATGTCTAATTCTATCACTCACTTTATACTTTGCCTGATTTCTTAATGTTTCTATTGATATCTGCTTTTCTACATATTTTCCCCAGTTCAACATAGTGACTGACTCTTCATATGTGCTGACATTTACATTCACTCAACAACCGAAAGTCTATTGCTAAAGAACTTTTGGTCCAAATCCTATACTCACTCTTCTTCCTAAACCTACCGACTATCTTGCTAATCCTACTGAATATCCCTTTTTGACTGGATGTTCTCTTCTAAATTCAATCATCCAATGTACAAGGTCCTATGCCATTGTATATCGAATTATCTGAGGCATCCTTGCAGAACATCATTCAAAGCTAAGTATCCCAATCAAGGGCAAAACCCTTCTGGGCTTCAAATCATACCTAGATTTCTGTTTTCCTACTGATATTTCACCTCTATATTCTTGTAAATATTGCAGGTTCCCAATACCATTATTCATCACACAGAATCACTCGTAATCCAAATCAAACCTGTTTTTAACCCCAAGTATACACTGTTCCCTCAATCATTTTACAGAAGAGCAGGGACAGAGTGGTTCTTACAATACAGGAAAGTTGGGGACCTTCCACCTGATGAGAACCTCAAATGTCCATGCACAAATGATACCTGGAGAAGTTGTAGGCAGGTATGAAGCACCTGAGAGAGCAAAAGTCATCTTCCATGGCAAACAACCTGGTCAGGATGAAGGGATGTGTCTGAATCTGCGTCTCTCTCTTCTTATTGTACAGAAGATGGACCAAACCAGGGCTGAGTGGAGATCTGTTCCCGGGTGCCAATGGTGATATACATTCTACCTTATGAAAGTGTCACAGGAAGTAGGGGCAACCTCCATCTTATGTTACCCTTGGAAGCAACTGTTAGGACAAAGTGGTTGCCAAGGCAGTGACCTCATTCAGTTCCAAAGAATGTGACATACCTCATTTCCTTGGTGATGGAACTCTCTGAACTTGGTATCCAAGAAGCCAGGCACCCAGAGGCAGTCCCAGTCCCAGTCCCAGTGGGCTCACTTGTTTGGATTTACCAAGGACAGAGTCAGTTTTCTTGGTACCTAATGATGTGAGGATGGCCAAATGCCAGGAGAGCTCTGAAGATGGACCTTTCCTGAGAAAACAGGTAGTGGCTAACCACTTTTTCCTGACATCTTCACAGAGTTGGTCAAGGAAACAAGATCAGAGAGAAGACAGGCCATTTCGGGGGAACATAGCATGGCCCACCAGTCAGAGGACACTCCGGATAGTCACAGACCTACTTGGGGGAAGGAGGTGCCTTTGTGGGAGTGGGTGTGGGTTTGTTGTTTTGTCTCATGTTCTGAGAATAGATAGGAAAGGCGGTTTGTTTGATTTGGAGTGGACAGTTTCTAGTAAGTCATTTGACACGGCGAGTGTTTCTGTTTCTGTGTATCCCACTGTGTCCGTTGTTGTAGACATTAGAAAAGAGAATGCATTAATGGATGTGTCCTGTCTAGTATAAATCTTCCCATAATTCATCCTGCCCAATATATGAATGGACTGCAGCTTGTCTTATCGATGTGCAACACCTGCTATCTTTCTAAGTTGTTGTTTTCTTCGTGAATTCTGGCCACTCTCCAGAATAGGCTCATGGATTTGTGTCCAAAATATGTACCACCTCCAAGCTCTGTGACATGGCCATGTACTGGATAGCTGAAGAGAATGGCGAGCATCTCAGAAAACTCAGATATCAGTGTGACCAGGAAAGTCTCAGTGCAGAAACCCTGCTTTGGGCCATTTGCTTACTTATTGTTGTGTTTCACTGAATGTCAGGAAGGTCTTTGCCTCAGGCCACCCCTTTGTGAAGCCTGAAGAAAACAGTTTTCAAATGGAAATGAATGGGCCTCACCTGTGGCTCTTTATCAGCCTCTTGGACCTGTGTGTGGCTGTGACTTAGATTTTCAGCACCTGAGGGATCTTAAGAATGATCCCATGTGAGCTTCCAAAACCAAAATGGCAAAAAATATCATTCATTGTGGATGAAGTCTCTTGCCTTCCTATGTTAGGTTCCTGCACTCTATCAAATGACAATAGGGATTCTTTGGGTCAAATGAGTTCTTCAAAGCCCTGCAGAGGTGCTTGTGTTTTCGCATGACTCTAAATCACATAAAGAATCGATACCTAAAATCAGTAGGCCTCAAATTGGAGAAACACAGAACTATTAACGGCAGGCTTATTTGTTCACTCCTGGTTCACAGAAACGGTGTCCAGGCTACCCTGACTTTAGGCAAATGAGGGGCAAACGAGCTGATTTTGGACACTGTCTTGGGCTGCGCCCCTCATGGAAACCTCCAGCCAGAGGTTAAGATGATTGACTCTATGGAATAAGATGAGGGCCATGTGGGAGTGTTTTGGTTTTAATTTTGGTCATTTGTGTGGCATTGGAAAAAATGACTGGGTCCACGTGGGCTTGAACTCTGGTGTGATTCCCCTTAGATACTGGGTTTTGGAACTGAACTCAGAGAAGCATTGCCATGAATTTTGTTGGGATTTTAAGAGGCCACGCATGAAAGTCGCTCTTGGAAACTGAGACCTAGGCCCCGGGTGGATTTCCACAGAGGCCTGGGAATCTCAGCAAGGATATCACATGATTTTATTCTTAAAGAAATGGCAGCCATAGTTGAGAGTCAAAACACACATGGACCTCACATTGTAGACCTCAATGGGCCTGGCCTAATGTGACCTTTTGTCCACTCTTTGGGAAGCCGAGCCTGTGAGAGTTCTCCAGAGATTTCATTGAAATGAGCTTCCTCACCATTTAATGTTTGCTGAATGAACTGAAACCCACAGTGCCTCCAACTTCATGCTTGAAAAATGGCTAGATAAATACCATGAAATTTTAGAAATTCCTATGACCAGGTGGCACTGGAGAAATATTGGATGTCCTGTTGCTCATCATGAGTATACCAGACAGTGCCTTGATTTACTGAGTTTCATGAAAATGGTGTAGAACAGAGATGCCAGTAAGTTGGAGCCTGCTGAGTAGTGGGTCTAGAGCAGTGGTGGGGAGGTGTTTGATAAAACATCCATGGTAGGGCCATGTGGATCTACCATTGGATTCCAAATGTCTTGTAACTGACATGGTGCAGCCAGCAGACCCTTATATGTAAAGGCATCTTGTTATATGGAGAGTTTTCAGAGGAAAATTAAGAATCAGGTTGATATGGACAAGGGGGCAATGGGGCAAGCTGTGAGAGATAGGAGCCTAGTTGGTGCATTCTCTTGCAGACCCTGACCCACCACACGTGACAGAACTCCCTCCAGCACTGTGTCCCAGTTTAGCTCCTAGTATTTCGTGAAACAAATACCAAACTCACAGTGCAGCAACAAAAACACCACAAATTGGAGGAGGACCAAATGGCATCACAGTCCACACGGGGAGACACTTAGTCCCCAGTGGCCTCAGTTTACCTACAAAGAGAGGATTCAGCACTGCTTCATCTTGTTCATTGGAAAATAAGAAACCATGTCCTCCAGGTCACTTAGATGCAGACCCAGCTTTGATGGTCTCACTACAGAGGAATCCAAATCTCCTGAAAACAACATATATTTCAAGTGTGGAAGCTCAGAGGCAGTTTCTCAAAAAGTTTTTAGGCCAGCAGAGCTCCATGTTTGTGGAGTGTTTACCCTGTCCCTTAGTTTTGGAAACTCCTCTACCACCTCCAAGGTTGTGAACTCCTGAGCATTTTCCATTCCAGATATGTATTCACTGATTTTGTAACTCTTCTCCTCTAATTGTGTCTTACTTGGGGTGAAGGTAATGGCAAGGCATTGTTCTGGATGAGAGCGGGAGGATATTTGTGCAGCATATATTTACATACACATTGGATTCATTTTCCAATTTTCCATTCGAAATACTGAATCCCTGACACTAACCCATACCTAGTAGACTCAGACTATTCATCCTAATATAATGGAGAAAATTAACCCAACACAATGGAAATACAAGCACTTCAGAGGAGACATGTTGTATAGTTGGGCTTGACATATGCATTATATAAGGTAGGAGTTATAAATCTAGTCAAATTTTAATTGAAATATTCTCCACGTGTTTTTAAACTTAACAAATATGTGAATTCTTGTTTCCCTTTTCTGTAGCCTATTCACACATGTATATTTATATGCATATATAGAATCCTACCAGGTATCACACGTACATTTTTGTGAGGTGGCTGTCTTGGCAGATACAAATTGTGAGAAGTGTTCACTCCTCCTTAATGCTGTTGGAAATGAAAATTCAACCTATAGGAGAGCGTCCTAGTAGAACAACATTATACATTAACTCATGTTCAGTAAAATAAATATTTTTGCATTTGTGGATGATATATATTTACTGATGAATTTCGATTGGCATTTATATTGGTACTTTTTAATGTCTGTGAGTGTTGTGTGTGTCTGTGTGTGTGTGTGTGTGTGTGTGTGTGTATAGATGTAGATATAGATATAGATATACTCTCCAAATTTTTCAAAATATGAAATATATGTGTCTAATATACACTCTCTAAATTCATTCATGTTCATGTATGTGGATTTATAATCCACTTTTCACAAGATTATAATCAGAAATATTCATCCACCTGAAATACATATTTGTTTCCTAGTACTGAAAACTAACTTCAGTGAATGGTGCATACAAATCCTAATTATTCTACAGTAACTGACGCAGTCTAACATCAATGCAAGTAGAATCCTATGGGACATGATATGTAATTTGTCATTCATTTGTATTCGACACTGGTACATTATTATTTCTTCAGTTTTTGTACATCATAAGATATACATTTGCCAAGGCAGTGACCTCATTCAGTTCCAAAGAATGTGACATACCTCATTTCCTTGGTGATGGAACTCTCTGAACTTTGTATCCAAGGAGCCAGGCCCCCAGAGGCAGTTTCAGTCCCAGTCCCAGTGGGCTCACTTGTTTGGATTTAGCAAGGATAGAGTCAGTCATTCTTGGTACCTACTGAAGTGAGGATTACCAAATGCCTTGAGAGCTCTGAAGAGGGAACTTTCCTGAGAAAGCAGGTTGTAGCTCTCCATTTTTTCCTTACAACTTTACAGATTTCACCAAGGAAAACAGATCTGAGAGAGGACAGGCCATTTCGGAAGAACAGAGTATGGCCACCAGTCAGAGGACACTCTGGTTAGTCACACACCTACTTGGGGAAGGAGGTGCCTTTTTGGGAGTGGGTGTGGGTTTGTGGTTTGTCTCATGTTCTGAAAATAGGTAGGAATGGCGGTTTGTTTGTTTTGGAGTGAACTGTTTCTGGTAAGTCGTTTGACGAGGTGAGTGTTTCCATGTCTGTGTATCCCACTGTGCCTGTGGTAGTAGACATGAGAAAAGAGAATGCAGCAATGGATGTGTCATGTCTAGTATAAAGCTTCCCAGCATTCATCCTGCCCAATTTATGAATGGAGTGTGGCTTGCCTTATGCACGGGCAACACCTAATACCTTCCTAAGTCCCTGTTTTCTTCCTGAATTCTGGCCACTCTCTAGAATAGGCTCATGGTTATGTGTCCAAGATATGTACCAAATCCAAGGTCTTTGACATGGCCATGTACTGGATACCTGAATGGAATGGCCCGTATCTCAGAAAACTCAGATATCAGTGTGACCAGGAAAGTCTCAGTGGAGATACCCTGCTTTGGGCCTTTTGCTTACCTATTGTTCTGTTGCCCTGAATATCAGAAAGGTCTATGTCTCATGCAACCCCTTTGTTAAGCCTGAAGAAAACAGTTTTCAAATGGAAATGAATGTGCATCACCTCTGGCTCTTTGCTTAATTTCATTGGAAAAGGATGTGTCTGATTCAGGCCCTTTGCCCTGTTTTAGGCTGTGACTTAGATTCTCAGCACCTGATGGATGTAAAGAAAGATCCCATATGTGAACCTAAACCAAAATGGAAAAACGTTCAATCAATGTGCATGAATTATATTGCCTTCCTTTGTTAGGTTTCTGAAATCCATCATGTCAGAATAGGGATCCTTTGGGTGAAATGAGTTCTTCAAATCTCTGCAGAGGTGCTTGGCTTTTCTCATGACTCCAATTCACAAAAAGAATCTAGACCCCACAGTCAGAGAGCCTCAAATTGGAGAAGCGAAGCAGTATTAAGGGCAGGCCTATTTGATCACTCCTGGTTCACAGGAAGGGTGTCCAAGCCACCCTGTCATTCGGCAAATGAGGGGCAAGGGAGCTTATTTTGGACACTGTCTTGGGATGTGCCTCTCATGAAAACCTCCATCCAGATGTTATGATGAGTATCTTTATGGTAGAAGATGAGGGCCATATAGGAGTGTTTTGGTTATAATTGTGGTCATTTGTGTGGCAGTTGGAAGAGATGACTGGGTCCACCTGGGCATGAATTCTGCTGTGATTCTCCTTAGAGACTGAGTTCTGGAACTGACCTCAGAGAAGTATTGACATGAATTGTGTTGGGATTTTAGGAGGCCAGGAATGAGAGTTGCCATTGGAACCTGGGATCAAGGCCCAGAGTGGCTTTCCACAGAACACTGGGAATCACAGCCAGGATATTACATGATTTTATTCTGAAAGACTTGGCAGGCATAATTGAGATTCAAAACACACTTGGACCTCGCTTTGTAGACCTCAATGGGCCTGGCTTCATGTGACTTTTTGGCCACTCTTTGGGTAGACTTGCCTGTGAGAGTGCTCCAGAGATTTCCCTGAAATTAGCTTCCTCACCATTTAATGGTTCCTGAATGAATTGAAACCAACATTGCCTCCAAATGCATCTGAGAAAAAATGCTAGATAATTACCATGAAATTTTAGAAATTCCGATGACCAGCTGGCACTGGAGGACCTTTGATGTCCTGTTGATGATCATGAGTATAACAGACAGGGCCTTGATTGACTGGGTTTCATGAAAATGGTGTAGAACAGAGATGCCAGTATGTTGGGGCCTGGTAAGTAGTGGGCCTAGAGCTGTGTTATGCAAATGTGTGATAAAACATCTGTGGTGGGGCCATGTGGATCTTCCATTGGCTTCCAAATGGCTGTGACTGACATGGTGCAACCATCACACCCATATATGTAAAGGCATATTTTTATATGGAAAGGTTTCAGAGCAATGTTCAGTATCATGTTGCTATTGTCAAGGGGGAAAGCTACTTGAGATAAAACCCTGGTTGGTGCATTCTCCTGGAGACCCTGCCAACCACACCTGACAGAACTCCCTTCAGCACTGTGTCCCATTTGAACTCGTTGTATTTCATGAAGCAAATACCAAACTCCCAGTGCAGCAGCAAGAAACACCACGAAAATTGGAGGATGACCATTGGTTTCACAGTCCACATGGGAAGACCCTTAGCCCTCAGTGGCCAAAGTTTACCTACAAAAAGAGAATTCATCAGTGCTGCCTCATTTTTATTTGAAAATAAGTAACCATTTCCTCCAGGTCACATAGATGCAGATACAGCTTTGATGGTTTCACTACAAATAAAGCTAAAGCTCCTGACAACAACATATATTTCAAGTGCCCAACCTCAGAGGCAGATTCTCAAAAAGTCTATTGGCCAGCAGAGCTCCATGTTTGTGGAGTGTTTACCCTGTCCCTTACTTTTGGAAACTCCTCTACCACCTCCAAAGATGTGAAATCTGGAGCATTTTCCATTCTAGATATGTATTCACAGATTTTCTAACTCTTCTCCTCTAATTGTGTCTTACTTGGGGCGAAGGTAATGTCAAGGCATTGTTCTGGAGGAGAGTGGGAAGATTTTTCCGTAGCATATATTTGCATACACATTGGATTCAGTGTCCTATTTTCAATTCAAAATACTGAATACCTGACTCTAAACCATACCCTACCAGACTCTGACTACTAATCCTAATATGATGGAGAAAAATAACCCATAAAGAATAGAAATACAAGCAGTTCAGAGTAGGCATGGTGTATAGATGGACTTGCCTTTTGCATGATACAGAGTTGGAGTTATAAATCTAGTCAATTGTTTGTTGAAATAGTTGTCCTAGTATTTTTAAGGTTAACAAATATGTGAATTCCTGTCTCCCTTTCTCTGTATTCTTATATGCACATATAGATTCCTATCTGGTACCACACGTACATTCTTGTGAGGTGGATGACTTGGCAGATACAAATTGTTAGAAGAGATCACTCCTACTAAACCCTGTTGGAACTGAATATTCAACCTATGGGTGAGCTTGCTAGTTGAACAGCATTATACATAAATCCATGTTCAGTAAAATGAATATTTTTAGATCTGTGGATGGTATATATTTTATAATGAATTTTGATTGACTTATATATTGCTACTTTTTTGTCTGTGTGTTTGTTTTATGTATATGTATATATATGTATATATATATATATATATATATATATATATATATATATATATATATACACTCTCCAGATTTTTCAAAATATGAAATATATGTGTCTTATATTTACTCCCTAAATTCATTCATGTTCATGTATGTGGATTTATATTCAACTATTCACAAGATTATTCTCAGAAATATTCATCCACCTGAAATTTGCCCAATGCTCTCAAATGTCAATCCTATTTGTGACTACATATTTGTTTCTTCCTAAGATTATATATTTAAACTCAACCCTGTTCAAAATGTCTAATCCTATCACTCACTTTATACTCTGCCTGATTTTGTAATGTCTATATTGATATATGCTTTCCTACATATTTTCCCCAGTTCATCATTGTGACTGACTCTTCACCTGTGCTGACATTTACATTCACTCTCTAATCGAAATCCTATTGCTAAGAAACTTTTGTTCCAAATCTTATACTCACCCTTCTTCCTAAACTTATTGACTATCTTCCTAATGCTACAGACTATCCCTTTTTGACTGGATGTTCTCTTCTACATTTAATCATCCAAGTAAATGTGGTGCGAGCTTCAGAGGAGGAGACTACCAACAGATTATCTCATGCAACATCAAAGGGTCTATTGGGTGTCCAGCATGCTGGGGTTCAGAGCTCACCTGAATAGAGCAGATAGCCCTGAGAATAGCTGAAGTAGAGCTTATATACTTTCCCTGCAGAGGGAAGGGAGGGAATTGTATTGATGGGTCAGGGCGAGTGGGCGGTTTGCATGCAACTGGGAGAGGGAGTACATTCTGCAATTTGGCAGCTGGGGATAGAACATTCTGGGAAAAATATTTGCAAACATTTCTCAAGATTTCAACAGTGTTCTGTTAAGCATACAGAAAAACAAGATGTGACAAGTACCTATTTTATTAATATTTCATTTTCCACTTCTTCTTCTGGCTAATTTTAATCATAAAAATGATCATTGGAGGGTGTCACATTCAATGTCTGCTAGTGGGGTATTACCATAAGTTTAACTCGTCCAATTTGAGCCTGGAGAAAAGACATTACACGGTTGAGCAAACAGGGTTTTATAGTTCGCAATAATATGAGGATTATTATTGGACCGGCCAGGGTTGATAAAAACGTAGTTAACCAGGGGGACTGTGTGAACCAAGACTCAAGCCACCCTTTTTGGGCCTCTCTCACTTGTTGATGCTCTTCAAGGTGTCTTTTAAATTTACTCATAGATTTTATTACAACTCCAGTATAGTCAGCATAAAAACAACATTCTTCCCTCAATGCAGCACAAAGGCCCCCTTCTCTAATGAAGAGGAAGTCCAACCCTCAATTGTTCTGTAAAACAACTTCAGAGAGAGAGGTTAAAGTTTCATGCAAAGCCCTGAAGGAGGTTTCTAATATCTTACTTTTGCTCTATTGCTGCTTCTAATTTGGTCATCTTTTGTGTCCCATGGTCAATGCCACTGGTTCCTCTGCCCACCCGTGCAGCAACTCCTATTCCTAATAGGATGGCTAAAGTGAGGGATATATGTTCCCAGTGGAACCGGTTGTATGCCCCCCCTATTTGATCCTCAAATGAACCTGCGTCATGATAGAGCACTCTGGGAAACATCTGCACCATTACACAATTTATCACATATCTTGATCATTTCATGAAAACATAAACGATGTTTAAGTATATAGAATTATGCTGTTGTAGGCACTGACAAAGCAAGGCACCTAAGATAGCACTCAAGAGAGGGAAACAGTCCTATTTGGTTGCAACTGGATTCAGAGGGCATTGCTTCTATTGTAATCAATTAATCCCCTGAAACTCATGTTTAGGTAGTTTCAGAAATTTGTACCCAACATATAAGGGATGGGGCTCAGAAGTTCACAGTCTTCAGAAGTTTAAAAAAGCAGTATTTGTTTCTGTTTTTCCTTCTGTTCTGGGCAAGTTAACTTTTCAAGGACACCTGGGAGGAGGAGAGCTTTTTCTTCCCTTTCTTATTTTCCCCCTGCCAGCTGTTACCATGGAGCCCGGTTGGTAATTTCTTTATCTTAGAAATGTAGCCATCTCTGTGAAGCCCCAGCGGAAGGCCAGAGGACTTGTTCACATATTTTGTGAAAAACTAGTTAGGGATTGTCTAGCTTAGAAGTACTGAGATTTTTAGCCAGTGGCCAAGTAGAACAGGGCAATACAAAAGAGAATGTTTATCTACATTAAAGTCTTTATTGGGACTGTTTGGCTGAAAGTTCAAAACTCAGCCATGGTGAAGACTTCTGAAGAAGGTCATTTAAGACTTTTCTGTGGGCCTGGTACAGAGGGGGAAAGACGGGGAAGTTGGGGCTGAGAGCACCTCTGAGGATCTGAGAATGAGGGAAAAGCGAGATGTAAAAGAATAATGCGAAAGGGTATTGGGAATTTCCTAGCAGCAAACTTGATCAGTAGATCAGGTAGAGCAGAGTGAAAGAAGGGAGTGAGGATCCCAAAATCCTGTGAGGGACTTTAAATTTTAGTAACCTGTTTTCAGTGATGACAAAGCAACTTTAAAGGCCAATTATATTACATCTTGGATAAGGGTCTCAGGGCTCTCCTCAGCTCGTTTGAGCATTGGGTTAGCTGGTAAGAGGACCTGGTGGGACCCGGTGAGGGCACTGACAGGAGATGAGAGGAATGAGTCGGTGGAGCGGTACCTATGTACCTGCTACCTCAGCAAGGGGGCGATGGTCAGAGAACTGGTGGAGCTTTGGGTTTCTGATCTAGTTATTGGAGGGGAGAAATCAAGTTGCTGAGATGGGAGTGACAGCAGAGGGTCTGGAGCAGAAGGCTGAGGATAATGATCTATTGGAGAAGCATAGTTCAGGATGTGAGTGAAGGAGGGAAAAGGCTTCCACATAGGGGAATTTCCTTTCACTCTTTTGAGCACTTGCAGAAGTCAAAAAGGTCACGCAAAATTTGAGGATCTAGAGACCCCTCTGGGTGCCATAGTTTTTGGTTGTCTAATTGGTAATGTGGCCAATGCTGTGTACTGAATTTGATGAAGAATTGGGGTTCCATCAGGCAGCCCCTGTATGTACACATTCCCATAACATACAGAAAAAGTCGGCTTTTCCCCCACACAGCCGTTACTCTTTGTGGCTTTGATAGTCTGCCAGGCAAACTTAGTAATCTAGACTAGCCAACCTGCATCTGGCTTGCGTGTCCCTACATCCATAATGTTTGTTTCCATTATCTATGGTACAGAAGGGATTTAATGGTATTTTAGTGGGATCCTCTTCATCAGGGATATCACAATAGGAAATACCTATAGCCAATTAACAAATGTCTGGGTGGAGAGATGGCCACCAGGTCCCTAAGGGGGCTGTATGCGAGATAGACCATACTTCTTTTCCAGTAGGATTTGTGATCAGCCATCACTGCTTAATGGGCTGATGAGGGTTAGGACTACTTGTAGCCAAGGGGAGAGTATATAACCTTATTCACATTGCGAATACACAATTTGAAACTGTTACCAGTCTTTTTCAGTTTCCAGAAAGATTCTGTACAGGGAGCAGGCTTGAGATGAGAGGCATGGATCCTGGAAGTGATTCTGTTTACGTTTACCACTGTAGGTGTTATAATAGCACCTGGTATGGTCCTTTTCAGCGGGGTACCAGGGATGACACCTGATATCATCTTACATAGATGAAATCTCTTACTTGATATGGATGTGGAATCCCCTGGTTCCCAGTTGGGTAGGCAGTGGAAAGCTGTTTTCACAGGTATTACTGAGTTCTTTCAAGATCTTTAAGTCTGTCAAGCAAGGGGGTGTGGAAAGGATATTTAGGTCTTACAGTTGGGCTTAGGTCCCCTACTGGAGGAGGGCCACCATAAAGAATTTCACACGTGGTAAGGTTACTCAAAGAAACAAAGGGATTTTTTCTTGCATGAAACATTGCATAAGGCAGGAGCATAGTCCAATCCTATGCTGGTCTCTAAGCTTAATTTCGTTAAGGTCTCTTTAATGGTTCTATTCATTCTTTCTACTTGTCTTGAACTCTGTGGTCTATAAGCACAATTTAACTTCCAATTAATCCCCAGGTTCCTGGCTAACCCCTGACTTACCTGGGCCATGAACATCGGTCCATTGTCAGATCCTATTACCGGCTTAGCTTCCTCCAATGGTAGAGAGGCTTAGTCAGCAGCAGCGGAATCACTTAGAGTGTGTTGTGTGTTAGGGGACGAGGGCAGGGGATAAGGAGGGGGAGAAGAGTCCAGTAGAGTCAAATCTGTGACTCAGGGAGAACAGAGGGTGGAGGAGGAGGAGGTTGAGAGGGTTTGAGAGATCATGGGGGAAGGAGTAGGAGCAGAGGTAGGGGCAAGGAAAGGCTTCACCCATGGAGGAGGAGATTTGCAGAGGTCCTGCCAAGTTAAGATATATGGCTGTTGATCCGGATGGCTATGTGGCGCTGGCTGAAAGACAATACCTCTGACTTTTTAAATTAGTGGGAAGTAGAAAGATCCTTCTAGGGGCCATACGACTCCAAAGATGGGCCATTCTGAGGCACAGAGATTCTGCCAGGTCCAGCGTTTTACTAAAAAAAGAAAGATTCTGAGCCCTTAAGCGGACTTTGGTCCAGTGATCAAGGCTCAGGGACAGAGGCATTGACGTGCTCTGTTCCATAATGAAAGTTCCACAAACAGTAAAAGCAAGGACACACGACACAGATAAGACAAGACCATAAAGACAGGCAATGAACGTCCAACACTGAGACCAGGAATGAGTAGCCGGCAAAACCCAATGGTATGGCAATAACGAATCTAAAAGAAAATATCACTGAGTCGAGAAGACTATTGTTCCTTGATTTCCCGAGTTCTCTGCGGGGTCCTCCAGAGAGGTGCCCTTTGTCTCTGTGACACGTCTCTCAGCCACCGTCGGAGAGAGCCCAGGCTCTTCATCGCCAGCAATTTTGCCAAGCCCTAACAAGAAACCTGAAACCGGAAAGAGGCGCCTTACTTGCTCCGAGAGGAGCCCGTTGGGGTCTCTCGTCCGCCACTGCTGGAACTCGGTGGAACCTCAATATGTAAAGGTCAGGCGAGTGTCAGAGGAAGATACTATCAAAAGACTGTCTCATGCAACAGCAAAGGGTTTATTTGTGGTCCAGCATGCTGGAGCTCAGAGCTAAATTAAATAGAGCAGAGACCTCTGAGAACAGCTTAAGCAGAGCTTATATACTTTCCTTGGAGAGGGAAGAGAGGGAAGTTTAGTCATGGGTAAGGGCGAGTGGGCGGTTTGCATGACACCGAGTGAGGGAGTACATTCTGCAGTTCGGCTGTTGGGAACAGTACATTCTAGAACAAGATTAGCAAACATTTCTCAAGATTTCAAAAGTGTTTTGTTAAGCATACAGAAAAACAGGAAGTGACAAGTACCTATTTTATTAATTTTATTAACCTTTCACTACCGACTATGCCTTTTTGACTTGATGTTCCTTCTACATTAATTCATGCAACATACAAGGTGCTATGCCATTGTATATCGATTTATCTGAGACAACTCTGCAGAACGTAATTCAACACCACGTATCCCTATCAAGGGCCCAATGCCCTTCTGGGCTTCAAATCAGACTTAGATTTCTTTTTTCATACATATATTTCACCTATATATTCTTCTACACATAGCAAGTTCTCAATACGATCATTCATCCAGCAAAATGATTTCTAACCCAAATCGATCATGTTTTTAACCATAACCGGACACTGTTCCCTCAATCTAACTTTACAGAAGAGCAGGGAAGGAGTTGATATTACAATACAGAAATGTAGAAAAACTTCCACCTGCTGAGAACCTCAAAGGTCCATGCAGAAATGATCCCTGGAGAAGATGTAGGAAGCAATAAAGGACCTGAGAGACCAAAAGTCATCTTCCATGGCAAACAACCCGGTCAGGATAAAAGGTTGTGTCTGAATCAGATTTTTTTTAATGTAGAGATCATGGACCAAACCAGGCCTGTGTGGAGATCTATTCCTGGGTGCCTTTGGTTGATATACCATTCTAACTTGTGAAAATGTCACAGGAAGTAGGGGCAGCCTCAATCTCTTGGGACCCTTGGAAGCAACAGTTAGGACAAAGTGGCTGCCAAGACAGTGCCCTCATTCAGTTCAGGAAGGAAGTGACCTCACCTCACTTTCTTGGTGATGGAACTCTCTGAACGTGGGATCCAGGAAGCCAGGCACACAGAGCCAATCCAAGTCCCAGTCCCAGTGGTCTCACTTGTTTGGATTTACCAAGGACAGGGTCAGTATTTTTTGGTACCTACAGATGTGAGGAAGGCCAAATGCCAGGAAAGCTCGGATGCAGGGCTTTTCATGAGAAAGCAGGTAGTAGCTCACCGTTGGCTCCTAAGAAGTTCACAGAGTTGGCCAAGGAGACACGATCTGAGACAGGAAAGGCCATTTTGGGGGAACATATTATGGCCCACAAGTCAGAGGACACTCTGGATATTCACAGACCTACTTAGGGGAAGGAGGTGCCTTTGTGGGTGTGGTTGTGGGTTTGTGGTTTTGTCTCATTTTCTGAGAATAGGTAGGACAGTCGGTTTGTTTCATTTGAAGTGGACTGTTTCTAGTAAGTCTTTTCACAGGGCGAGTGTTTCTATGTCTGTGTATTCCACTGTTTCCGTGGTTGTAGACATTAGAAAAGAGAATTCATCAATGGATGTGTCGTGTCTAGTAGAAAGCTTCTCAGCATTCATATTGCCCCGTTTATGAATGGACTGTAGCTTGCCTTATCGATGAGCAACACCTGCTACCTTCCTAAGTTTCTATTTTCGTCCTGAATTCTGGCCAATCTCAAGAATAGGCCCATGGTTTTGTGTCCAAGATATGTACCACCTCCAAGCTCTGTGACATGGCCATGTACTGGATAGCTGTAGGGGATGGCGAGCATCTCAGAAAACTCAGATATCAGTGTGACCAGGAAAGTCTCAGAGGAGAAATCCTGCTTTGGGCCTTTTGCTTACCTATTGTTCTGTTGCCCTGAATGTCAGGAAGGTCTTTGCCTCAGGCCACCCCTTTGTGAAGCCTGAAGAAAACAGCTTTCAAATGGAAATGAATGGGCATACCTGTGGCACTTTCCTTAATTGCTTTGGAAAGGGATGTGTCTGAATCAGGCCCTTGGCCCTGTGTGTGGCTGTGGCTTAGATTCTCACCACCTGATGGATCTAAAGAAAGTTACCATGTGTGCATCCAAAAGAAATTTCGCCAAAAGAACAATTATTGGGATGAAGTCTCTCGACTTCCTCTGTAAGGTTCCTGACCTCCATCAAGTGAGAATGGGATCCTTTGGGTCAAAAGAGTTCTACAAAACCTGCAGAGGCTAGCCCATTGTTCTTGGGTTTTCTCATGACTAAAATTCACATAAAGAATCTAAACCCCACAGACAGTAGTCCTCAAATTGGAGCGGTGTTACTGGCAGGCCTATTTGATCACTTTTGGTTCACAGGATGGGTGTCCAGGCCACCTTGACTTTAGGCAAATGAGGGGCAAAGGAGCTTATTTGGGACACTGTCTTGGTCTGCGCCCCTCATGGAAACCTCCAGCCAGATTATGATGAGTGTCTATATGAAAGAAGATGAGGGCCATATGGGAGGTTTATTGTTTTAATTGTGGTAATTTGTGTGGTAGTTGGAAGAGATGACTGGGTCCACCAGGGCTTGAACTCTGGTGTGATTCCCCTTAGAGACTGAGTTCTGTAACTGACCTCAGAGAACTATTGCCATGAATAGTGTTGGGATTTTAGGAGACCACGCATGAGAATCGGTTTTGGAAACTGAGATCTAGGCCCAGGATGGCTTTCCACAGAGCTCAGGGATTCTGAGCCAGGATATCACATGATTTAATTCTTAAAGACTTGGTAGTCATAGTTGAGAGTCCAAACACACATGGACCTCACATTGTATACCTCAATGGGCCTGGATTCATGTGTCCTTTTGGCCACTCTTTGGGAAGGCTTGCCTGTGAGTGTTCTCCAGAGCTTTCATTGAAATGAGCTTCCTCACCATTTAATGGTTCCTGAATTAAATGAAACCCACAGTGCCTCCAACTTCATTCTTGAAAAATGACTAGATTAATACCATGAAATTTTTGAAATCCCCATGACCAGGTGGCACTGGATAACCTTTAGATATCCTGTTGCTGATCATGAGTATAACAAACAGTGCCTTGATTGACTGAGTTTCGTGAAAATGGTGTAGAACAGAAATGCCAGTAAGTTGGAGCCTGCTGGGTAGTGGGTGTAGAGCAGTGGACTGTAGGTGTGTAAATAAATATTTTTGGTAGGACCACCTGGATCTTCCATTGGCTTCCAAAACTTTCGACTGACATGGTGCAGGCAGCAGACCTTTATATGTAAAGGCATCTTGTTATATGTAGAGGTTTCAGGGCAATGTTCAGAATCAGGTTGCTATAGTCAAGGGGAAAGCTATGTGGGATAGAAGCCTGGTTCATACATTCTCTTTCTGACCCTGACCAACCACACATGACAGAACTCCCTCCAGCATTGTGTCCCAGTTGAACATATTGTATTTCGTGAAGCAAATACCAAATTCCCAGTGCAGCAGTAAGAAACACCCTGAAAAGTGGAGGATGACCAAATGGCTTCACAGACCACACGGGAAGACACTTAGCTCCCAGTGGCAACAGTTTACCTACAAAGGGAGAATTCAGACCTGCTGCCTCATGTTCATTACAAAATAAAGAACCATGTCCTCCAGGTCACATAGATGCAGACCCAGATTTTTGGTGTCACTATAAACGAAGCTAAATCTCCTGACAATTACATATATTTCTTTTTCTTTTTTAAATTAATTTTCATTGTAGGTTGTTCAAAACATTACATACTTCTTGATATATCATATTTCACACTTTGATTCAAGTGGGATATTTCACACTTTGATTCAAGTGGGATATGAGCTCCCATTTTTACTCCGTATACAGATTGCAGAATCACATCAGTTGCAGAACCATTGATTTACATATTGCCATACATATATTTCTTGTGCCTAACCTCAGAGGAAGTTTCTCAATAAGTCTTTAGGTCAGCACAGCTCCATGTTTCTGGAGTGTTTACCCTCTCCCATACTTTTGTAAACTCTTTTACCACCTCCAGTGTTGTGAACTCCTGAGCATTTTTTATTCCACATATGTATTCACAGGATTTCTAACTCCTCTCCTCTAATTGTGTCTTACTTTTAGCGATGGTTATGTCAAGGCATTGTTCTGGATAAGAGAGGGAAGATTTTTGTGTATCACATGTTTGCATACACATTAGATTCATTTTCCTATTTTCCATTTGAAATACTGAATCCCTGACACTAACCCATACCCTACTAGACTCTGACTACTAATCCTAATATCATGGAGAAAAAAAAACCTAACTGAATAGAAGTACAGTCCTTTCATAGGAAGCATGGTGTATATTTGTATTTGTCTTCTGCTTTATCAAGAGTATGTGTTTTAAATTTAGTAAACTTTTCATTTTAATATTTCTCCATGATTTTTTAAAGTTATCACATATGTAAATTCCTGTCTCCCTTTCTCTGTATCCTATTCAGCACATGTAATTTTTTTATGCATATACAATATCCTACCTGGTATCACACGTACATTCCTGAAAGATCACTGGCTTTGGAATATAAAAATTGTGAGAAGAGATGACTTTCCCTAAATAATGATGGAACTGAAAATTCCACCTATGGGTGAGCTTCCTAGTGAAAAACACTATACATAAATCCATGTTCAGTAAAATGAATATTTTTGGATTTGTGAATGAATTATATTTCATGATGAATATCGATTGGCATATATATTGCTAAATATTAATGTGTGTGTGTGTGCGTGTGTGTGTGTGTGTGTGTGTGTGCGTGTGTGTGTGTGTGTGTGTATATTCTCCAGATTTTAAAAAAATATGAAAAATATGTGTCTTATTATACACTCCCTAAATTCATTCATATTCATTTATGTTCATTTAAATTCAAATTTTCACAAGATTATTCTCAGTAATATTCATACACCTGAAATATATTTTGGTTTCCTACTACTGAAAACTAAGTTCAGTGGATGGTGCTTAAAAATCCTAATATTTCTACAGTAACTGACCCAGTTTAACATTAATGCAAGTAGATTGCTATGGGACATGATGTGTAATTTGAAGTTCATTTTTACTCAACACTGGTACATTACTATTTCTTCAGTTTATGGACATCATAGGATGTATTTTTTCATCCACAACTTCACAAATTTTTTTGGCATTTGGTTCACTTTCAATTACTTACTACTTCAGAACACATGTATTCCTCCATGTTTCTTTACTGGTCTTTTCACTAGACTTCTTTCTAAACACATTATTTTCGATTCCATAATCATTTTTGAAGCAAAACTCACTCTTCACGATAAACCGTAACCCTAATAATACCATTGCATATATAACTCGTTGGAATGATGGTATATATATCAATATAAGATTTCCAATATATTTTCAGATGCAAACTCAAACCATTATTTAATGTTGGATCCAGTTACATACTTTATTCACAATATGGTCTATTCATGCATCATCTCAATAATCATCAACACAAGGTACACCTATTTGTATCCCCAGTACTAATTTATAAGTTTCCAGAATATTACTCCCCTTTATGGTGCAAGAAATACTCATGTCACCTGATCTACATATACATTTTACCACAGTAGTATTCTGTACACAAAATGCAAAGGTCACACATATGATTGTACCAAAGCCTAAATGGGAAGTGACCATGGATTACTAAAAGCATCTATGTCCAGGGTGCCTACTGCTCTCAAATGTCAATCCAATTGGTTACTACATATTTGTTTCTTCCTAAGATTATATATTTAACCTCAAGCCTTTTGAAAATATCTAATCCTATCACTCACTTTATACGTTTCCTGATTTCCTAATGCCCCTATTGATATCTGCTTTCCTACATATTTTTCCCAGTTCATCATTGTGACTGTCTCTTCACATGTGCTGACATTTACATTCACCCTCTAACTGAAAACCAATTGCTAAAGAACTTTTGGTCCAACTCCGAGACTCACTCTTCTTCCTAAACCTACTTACTATCTTCCTAATCCTACAGACTATCCCTTTTGACTGGATGTTCTCTTCTACTTTCAATCATCCGAGGTATAGGGTCCTATGCCATTGTATATCAATTTATCTGAGACCTCGGTGCAGAACATGATTCAATCTAAGTATACCAATCAAGGGCCCAATGCCTTTCTGGGCTTCAAATCTTTCCTAGATCTCTGTTCTCATACATATATTTCACATTTGTATTGTTATAAATATCACAGGTTCCCAATACCATAATTCATTCAGCAGAATGACTCCTAACCCAAATCGAACATGCTATTAACACTAACCATACACTGTTCCCTCAATCTCACTTTACAGAAGAGCAGGGACAGAGTTGGTCTTAAAATCCAGGAAGGTAGGGTATCATCCACCAGCTGAGAACCTCAAAAGTCCCTGCAGAAATAATCCCTGGAGAAGGTGTAGGCAGGTATGAAGGATTTGAGAGAGCAAAAGTCATCTTCCATGGCAAACAACCTGGTCAGGTTGAAGGGATGTGTCTGAATTAGCCTCTCTCTTCCTAATGTAGAGAAGATGGACCAAACCATGGCTGTGTGGAGAGCTGTTCCCCGGTGCCTATGGTTGATATACCATTCTAACTTATGAATGAGTCACAGCAAGTAGAGGCAGACTCCATCTTTTGAGAACCTTGGAAGCAACTGTTAAAACAAAGTGGTTTCCAAGGCAGTGACTTCATTCAGTTCTTGAAGGAAGTGACCTCACCTTACATTATTGGTGATGAAAGTCTGTGATCTTGGGATCCAGGAAACCAGGCACACAGAGTCAAACCCACTCCATGTCCCAGTGGGCTCACTTGTTTGGATTTAACAAGACAGAGTCACTCTTTCTTGGTACCAACTGATGTGAGGACAGCCAAATGCCTGGAAACTATGAAGACTGGCCTTTCCAGAGAAAGCAGGTAGTTTCTCACCACGGGCTCCTAACAACTTCACAGAGTTGGCTAAAGAGACCAGATTGAAGACAGGACACGCCATTTTTGGGGAACATAGTATGGCCCACAAGTCAGAGGACACTCCGGATAGACACAGACCTACTTTGGGGAAAGAGGTACCATTTTGGGTGTGAGTGTGAGTTTGTGGTTTTGTCTCATGTTCTGAGAATAGTTAGGAAAGCTGGTTTGTTTGTTTTGGAGTGAACTGTTTCTAGTAAGTCCTTTGACAACGTGAGTGTTTCTGTGTCTATATATCATACTGTGTCCGTGATTGTAGACAGTAGAAAAGAGAATGCATCAATGGATGTGTCCTGTCTACGAGAAAGCTTCAAAGCATTCATCCTGTGCAATTTATGAATGGACTGCAGCTTGCCGTATGGATGGGCAATTCCTGCCATCTTTCTAAATTCCTGTTTTCTTCCTGAATTCTGGACACTCTCCAGAATACGCTCATGATTTTGTGTCCAAGATATGTACCACCTCAATCTCTGTGACATGGCCATGTACTGGATAGCTGATGGGAATGGTGAGTATCTCAGAAAAGTCAGATATCAGTATGCCCAAGAAAGTCTCAGTGGAGAAACCCTGCTTTGGGCCTTTTGCTTACCTATTCTGTTGCCCTGAATGTCAGGAAGGTCTTTGCCTCAGGCCACACTTTGTGAAGCCTGAAGAAAATAGTTTTCAAATGGAATTGAATGGTCATTACCTGTGCCTCTTCGGTTAATTGCTTTGGAAATGGATGTGTCTGAATCAGCCTCTTGGCCCTATGTGAGGCTGTGGCTTAGATTCACAGTACATGATGGGTCTAAAGAAAAATCCCATGTGTGCATCCAAAACCAAAATGGACAAAGAACTGTCATGGTGGATAGAGTCTCTCGCCTTCCTCTGTAAGGTTCCTGACCTCCATTAAGTGAGAATAGGGATCATTTGGGTCAAGTGAATTCTTTAAAGCCCTGCAGAGGCTATCCCATAGGTTCGTGGGTTTTCTCATGACTCCAATTCACATCTATGTTTACAGAAGAGCAGGGACAGTGTTGGTCTTACAATACAGGAATTCAGTGGATCTTCCATCTGTTGAGAACCTCAAAGCTCCATGCAAAAATGATCTCTGGAGAAGATGTAGGCAGCTATGTAAGACCTGAGAGAGCAAAAATCATCTTCCATGGCAAACAACCTGGTCAGGATTAAGGGTTGCGTCAGAATGAGCCTATCTCTTCTTAATATAGAGAAGATGGACCAAACCCGGCCTGTGTGGAGAGCTGTTCCCTTTTGCCTACGGGTGATATACCATTTTAACTTGTGAAAGTGTCACAGGAAGTAGGGGCAGCCCTCATCTCATGGGACCGTTGGGAGCAATTGTTATGACAAAGTGGTTGCCAAGGCAGTGATCTCATTCAGTTCCTGAAGGAAGTGATCTCATCTCACTTCCTTGGTGATGGAACTCTCTGAACTTGGTATACAGAAAGCCAGGCACCCAGAGCCAGTCCCAGTCCTAGTCCCAGTGGTCTCACTTTTATGGATTAACAAAGGACAGAGTCAGTCTTTCTTGATACCTACTGATGTGAGGATGGCCAAATGCCAGGAAAGCTCGGAAGAGGGGCTCTTCCTGAGAAAGCAGATAGTGGCTCACTCCTGGCTTCTAACAACTTCACATTGTTGGCCAAGAAGATCAGATCTGAGACAGGGCAGGCCATTTCGGAGGATCATAGTATGGCCCATCAGTCAGAGCACACTCCGGAGAGTCACAGACCTATTTGGGGGAAGGAGGTGCCATTGCGGGTTTGGGTTTGTGGTTTTGTCTCATGTTCTGAGAATAGGTAGAAAAGGCAGTTTGTTTGGTTTGGAGTGAACTGTTTCTAGTAAGTCGTTTGACAATGCAAGTGTTTCTATGTCTGTGTATCCCACTGTGTCCGTGCTTGTAGACATTAGAAAAGAGAATGCATCAATGGATGTGTCCTGTCTCATAGAAAGCTTCCCAGCATTCATCCAGCACAATTTATGAATTGACTGTGGCTTGCCTTATTGATGGGCGATACCTGCTACCTTCCTAAGTTGCTGTTTTCTTCCTGAATTATGGCCAATCTCCAGAATAGGCTCATGGTTTTGTGTCCAAGATATGTACTACCTCCAAGCTCTGTGACATGGCCATGTACTGGATAGCTGAATGGAATGGCGAGCATCTCAGAAAACTCAGATATCAGTGTGAACAGTAAAGTCTCAGTGGAGAATCCCTGCTTTGGGCCATTTGCTTACCTATTGTTCTGTTGCCCTGAGAGTCAGGAAGGTCTTTGTCTCAGGCCAACCCTTCGTGAATCCTGAAGGAAAGATTTTTCAAATGGAAATGAATATGCTTTACCTTTGGCTCTTTCCTTAATTGATTTGGAAAGAGATGTTTGTGAATCAGCCTCTTGGCCCAGTGTGATTCTTTGACTTAGATTCTCAGCACCTGATGGATCTAAAGAAAGATCCCATGGGTGCATAAAATCCAAAATGGCAAAAAGAGCAGTCATTGTTGATGAAGTATTTTGCCTTCCTCTGTAAGGTTCCTGAATTCCATCAAGTGAGAATAGGGATCTTTTGGGTCAAATGAGTTCTTCAAATCTATTCAGAGGCTATCCAATAGGTGCTTGAGTTTTCTCATCTTTCCAATTCACATAAAGAATCTGTACCCGACACTCAGTAGGACTCAAATTGGAGAAGCAGAGCAGTATTAAGGGCAGGCCTATTTGATCACTCCTGGTACACAGGAAGGGTGTACAGGCCACTGGGAATTTAGGCAAATGAGGGGCAACAAAGCTTATTTTGGACACTGTCTTGGGCTACGCTAATGCTATCAAATGTCAATCCTATTGTTGACTTCATATTTGTTTTATCCTAAGCTCACATATTTATCCTCAACCCTGTTGAAAATATCTAATCCCATCACTCACTTTATTCTTTTCCTGATTTCCTAATGTCTCTATTGATATCTGCTTTCCTACATATTTTGCCCTGTGCATCATTGTGACTGACTCTTCACTTGTGTTGACATTTACATTGACTCTCTAACCAAAACCCTATTGCTAAAGAACTTTTGTTCCAAATCCTATACTCACTTTTCTTCCTAAACTTACCGACTATCTTTCTAATACAACTGACTATAACTTTTTGAATGGATGTTCTCTTCTACATTCAATGATCCAAGTACAGTTCAGGTTTCTATTCAACCGGGTGAGGGAGTAGATTCTGCAGTTTGGCAATTGGGGACAGCACATTCTGGCAACAAGATTAGCAAAGAGTTCTCAAGATTTCAACAGTGTTTTGTTAAGCGTACAGAAAAACAGGAAGTGACAAGTACATATTTTATTAACCTTTCATTCCCCACTTCTTTTTCTGGCTACTTTTAATCATAAAAGTGATCGTTGTGGGGTGTCACATTCTATTTCTGCTAGTGGGGTATTACCATAATTTTAATTTTTCCAATTTGAGCTTGGAGAAAAGAAATTACATGATTGAGGAAACAGGGTTTTATAGTTAGTAATACTATGAGGATTATTATTGGACCGGCCAGGGTTGATAAAAATGTAATTAACCAGGGGGACTGTGTAAAAAAAGACTCAAACTACCCTTTTTGTGCCTCTCTCTCTCATTTTTGCTCTTCAAGGCATCTTTTTAATTTACTCATAGATTTTTTTACAACTCCAGTATTGTCGACATAAAAACAACATTCTTCCCTCAATGAAGCACAAAGGCCCCCTTCTGTCATGAAAAGGAGGTCCAACACTCGCCTTTTCTGTAAAACAACTTCAGAGAGAGAGGTTAAAGATTCCTGCAAAGCTGTGATGGAGGTTTCTAAAATCTTTAAGTTTTGATCTATTGCTGCTTCTAATTGGGTCACTTGTTGTGTCCCATGGACCAGAGCAGTGGTTCTTGTGCCCAACCCTGCAGCAACTCCTATTCGTAATAGAATGGCTAAGGTGAGGGACATATGTTCCCAGCGGAACCGGGTTGTATGTCCCCCTCTTTGATCTTCAAATGAACCTGCGTCATGATAGAGCACTCTGGGAAACATCTGCACCATTTCACAATTAATCACATCTGTTGACCATTTCATGAAAACATAAACAATGTTTAAGTATATAGAATTATACTGTTGTAGGGACGGACAAGGCAAGGCACCTAATATAGCACCAAAGACACGGAAACAGTCTTTTTTGGTTTCAACCAGATTCAGAGGGCATTGCTTCTGTTGTAATCAATTAATCCCCTGAAACCCAAATTACGTAGTTTCAGAATTTTGTACCCAACACGTAAGGGAAGGGGCTCAGAAGTTCACAGTCTGCAGAAGTTCACAAAAAGCAGTTTTTGTTTCTGTTTTTTCCTCAGTTTGGGCAAGTTAACTTTTCAAGGACACCTGGGTGGGGGTGTCTTCCCTTTCTTTTTTTCCCCCTTCCAGCTGTTTCCATACAGCCCAGTTTGTAACTTCTTTATCTTAGAAATGTAGCCATCTCTGTGAAGCCCCAGCTCAAGGCCAGAGGCCTTTTTTTCAAATATTTTGTGAAAAACTAGTAAGGGTGTGTCTAGATCAGGACTGCTGAATTTTTTAGCCAGTTGCCAAGGAGACCAGGGCAACACAAAAATAGGAAGTTTATCTACAGTGAACTCTTTTATCAGGACTCTTTTGCTGAAAGTCCTAAATCAGCCATGGTGAAGACTTCTGGAGAAGGTCAGTTAAGACTTTTCTGTGGGCCTGGTACGGAGGGGGACAATTTGGAAGGCAGGGATAAGAGCAGCTCTGTGGATCTGAGAATGAGGAAGGAGAGATGTAAAAGAATATTGGGAGAGGGCTTTGGGATCTTAATAGCAACAAAAACTTGAGCAGTAGAACAGATAGAACAGAGGGGGAGACGGGAGTGAGATTCCAAAAAGCCTGTGAGGGACTTTAAATTCTTAGTAACCTGTTTTTAGTGATGACAAAGCAACATTAAAGGCCATTTTCATTACATCTTGTATTAGGGTCTGAGGATTCTTCTCAGCGGGTTTGAGCTTTGCATTAGGTGGTAAGAGGACTGGGTGGGACCCAGTGCGGGCACTGACAGGAGAGGAGAGGAGTGAGTGAATGGAGTGGTACCTCAGTACCTGCAACCTCAGCAAGGGAGCAATGGTCTGAGAACCAGTCGAGATTTGGGTTTTTGATCTAGATATTGGAGGGGAGAAATCAAGTTGCTGAGGTGGGAGTGACAGCAGAGAGTCTGGAGCACAAGGCTGAGGGTGAGCATCTATTGGAGAAGCATAGTTCAGGATGTGAGCAAAGGAGAGAGAAGGCCTCCACATAGCGGAATCTCCTTTCACCCTTTTGAGCACTTGCAGAAGTTAAAAAGGTCACACAGAATTTGAGGATCTAGAGACCCCTCTGGGGGCCATCGGTTTTGGTTATCTAATTCGTAATATGGCCAATGCTGTGTACAGAATTTGATGAGGAGTTTGGGTTCCATCTGACAGTCCCTGTATGCTCACATCCCCATGACTTACAATAGAAGTTTGCTCTCCCCCCCCACAGCCGTGACTGTTTGTGGCTTTGATAGTCTGCCGGGCAAACATAGTAATCTAGGCTAGCCAACCTGCATCTGGCTCACGTGTCCCTACATCTATAATGTTTGTTTCCATTATCTATCGTACGGAAGGGATTTAATGGAATTTTAGTGGGATCCTGTTAATCAGGGATATCCCAATAGGAAAGACCTATAGCCAGCTGACAAATGACTGGGTGGAGAGATGGCCACCAGGTTCGTAAGGGGCCTGTATTCGAGATAGGCCATACTTCATGTCCAGTAGGATTTGTGATCAGCCATCGCAGCTTAAGGGGCTGATGAGGGTTAAGAATACTGGTCGTCAAGGGGAGAATAAATATCTTCCAGGATCTTCTTTACAACCATTTGCGATGTTTCTTTTTTCTTCTTTTTTATTTCTTTTTTTTTGTGTGTGTGGGGAATTCTTCAATACATCCTGAAAATGTATGTTCAAAGACTAGGAGTTATTTAAGTCCATACCTTACTGGCTTAATTTTAGTAAAGTCCACTTCCCAGAATTGTCCTCGTCTGGTTCCTCATAGGTGCTTTCCTGCAGGAAGCTTGGAAGTGTAAGCTTTAACCAATTAATGGACCTGACAGGCTTTTGTTACCCATTCAGTTATTTCCTTTTGCTGTGAGTAGGTTAGTGGAAAACTGTGTTCTTGATCCTTCATGAATGAATGCAGTTTCTTTGAACAAAGGTGTGTGAGTTGATGAACATTTGCTACTGACATAGTTAGAGCCATGATTATAGGAGTAGTTACTGAAGGATTAAAAAATTCCACTTGAGGGCCTTCAGGGTTAAAAGTTATTTTGGCCCAGAGCTTGGTGAGCAGAACTCTGCCCATCAATGGGGCCAGGCATTCTGGGATTACTAGGAAGGAGTGATGGATTTTTCCTTTTCCCTGGTCCATGGTCCTCTTAGTTGACAAAGCCCAATATTTACTTCTGTTAGACTCTTGAATTAGAGACCTTTTATTCGGTAGAGGGCCCAATGGGCCTTATGGGCTGAGTATATTGCCCCTGTATCTACTTCAAAGTTTATTGTGTTCCCCTCCACTTCAAAAGTTACCTTGAGGTCAGGGAGAGGATCTGAGCCCGGACTTTCTTAGTATTCCTCCAGAGTCAGAATATCTGGCTGGCATGGCTGTCTCTTTCTAGGGCACTCTTTGGCCCAGTGTCCTTTTTCTTTAGAGTAGGCACATTGATCTGAGGCCAGGGGTGGCCTCTAGTGTGTGCCCAGGTATCCCTTCCTGTCTCTCTGTTTCTTAGTTTCTGGCCTATTTGTTGTTGTGACCAGGACCTTAGTCAATGCCTTAGTCTGTCTTTTGTTTCTTTTATCCTCACTCAGCTCCCTTCTCTTCCTCAGTTTCTCTCTTAAAGTATACCTTCTCGGGTTCTCTGACTAAATCCCTCAAAGTCATATCTTGTAATCCATGTAAGCATTGTAACTTTCTTTTAATATCCAGGGCAGCTTTCCCAATAAAGGCCATTGTGACAGATGCCTTTTGATCCTCTGCCTGAGGATCGAAAGGAGTATGTCTCTTATATGCCTACATAATTATCTCTAGGAACATACAGGGAGATTCATCAGGCCCTTAAATAATCTCTCTTACCTTGGCCAAATTAGTTGGTCACCTAGCAGCCACTAAGATACCCACTATTAGAGCCCGGCGATAAGTGGACAGATGCTCCCTACCTTCAAAGGTGTTGGGGTCCCAGTTGGGTCGTTTCAAGAGAAAGCCGGCTTTGAATATGTTGGGAAGTTGTGTCGGTCACGCATTTGGTCCGAGGATACTTTTTTCAAGCCTCCAGGAGGATTCTCTTTTGTTCCTCTGTCATGAAGAGAGTCCCTAGGAGTTGTTGGCAGTCATCCCAAGTAGGTTGGTGTGAAAACATCAATGACTTCACCAGACCTGAGAGCCAGGTTGGGTCCTCGGTAAAAGGGGGATTGTTATTTTTCCATTTATATAGGTCTGAAGAGGAGAAGGTCAATACTGGTAGGCTTCCATTTTTTTCCCCATGGACATCGTCAATCATTGGTCCTTAGGGATGGAGGGAAGCAACACGGGAGTTCCAGGGTTTTCAATCATTTGCCACCGGCGAGTTCCTTTAGCAAGTCCAGCTTCCTCCAGGGGAGGAGGGGCTGTGTGTGACGCAGGGGAGTTATCTGGAGGGCCCTGGGCTGGCTTAGCGTCCTCCAATTGCGGAGAGGCTGAGTCAGCAGCTGGAGAATCACTTAGAGGGTGTTGGGGGTTGTGGGACAAGGGTAGAAGATAAGGAAGGGGAGGAGAGTCCAGTAGAGTCAAATCTTGTGACTCAGGGAGAACAGAGGGTGGAGGAGGAGGAGGAGCAGAGGGGTTGAGAGATCGTGGGGGAAGGAGTAGGAACGGGGACACAGCAAGGAAAGGCTTCACCCACGGAAGAGGAGATTTGCAGAGGTCCTGCCAAGTTAAGGTATATTCCTGTTTATCAGTATGGCTATGTGGCCCTAGCTGTAAGACAATATCTCTGTCTTTTTAAATTAGTGGGAAGTAGAAAGATCCTTCTAGGGGCCATCCGAATCCAAAGGTGGGCCATTCTGAGGCACACAGAGTCTGCCAGGTCCAGCGTTTTACTGAAAAAGAAACATTCTGAGCCCTTAAGCAGACTTTGGTCCATAGATCAAGGGTCAGGGACAGAGGCATTGAAGTGATCTGTCCCATAATGAAAGATACACAAACAGTAAAAGGAACGGCACAGGACACAGACAAGAGAAAACAATAAAGACAGGCAAAGGACGTCCAACACTGAGACCAAGACTGAGCAGGTGGCAAAACCCGATGGGCTGGCAATACCGAATCTGAAACAAAGTATCACTGAGTCGAGGAGACTATTATTCCTCGATTCCCGAGTCCTCTGTGGCGTCCCCCAGGGACTTGGCTTGTGGCTCTGTGACACGTCTGCCAGCCACCATCAAAGAGAGCTCACACACTTCATCGACAGCCATTTTGCCAAGCCCTAACCTGAAACCTGTAACCAGAAAGAGGTGCCTTACTTACCCTGAGAGTAGCCCATTGGGGTCTCTCGTTCACCGCTGCTGGATTTCGGTGGAACCTCCATATATAAAGATCGGAAGAGCATTGGGGGAAGAGACCACTAAGAGACTCTCTCATGCAAAAACAAAGGGTTTATTGGGGGTCCAGCATGCTGGGGCTCAGAGCTCATTTGAATAGAGCAGAGAACCCTGAGAACAGCTTAAGCAGAGCTTATATACTTTCCTTGAAGAGGGCAGGGAGGAAAGTTTATTGATGGGCCTGGGCGGGTGAGCAGTTTGCATGCAACTGGGTGAGGGAGTACATTCTGAAGTTTGGCAGTTGGGGACAGCACATTCAGGGAAAAAGATTAGAAAACGCTTCTCAAGATTTCAACAGTGTTTTATTAAGCATACAGAAAAACAGGAAGTGACAAGAATCTATTTTATTAACATTTCACTACCGACTATACTTTGCCAGATTTCCTAAAGTCTCTATTGATATCTGCATTCCTACATATTTTCCCCAGTTCATCATTGTGATTAATTCTTCACATGTGCTGACATTTACATTCACTCAATACCCGAAACCCTATAGCTAAAGAACTTTTGGTCCAAATCCTATACTCACTCTCCTTTATAAACATACCGACTATCTTCCTAATACTCCTGACTATCCATTTTGACTGGAAGTTCTCTTTGAAAATCAATCATCCAAGTTACAAGGTCCTATGCTTAATACCGCAATCAAGGGCCCAATGCCCTTCTGGGCTTCAAATCTTACCTAGATTTCTGTTTTCAGATTCCTATATTTTACCTATATATTCTTGAAAATATCGCAGATTCCCAATACCATTATTCATCCAGCAGAATGATTTCTATTCCAAATCAAACCTGTTATTAACCCTAACCAATCTAACTTTAGAGAAGAGCAAGGACAGAGTTGGTCTTAAAATACAGGAATGTAGGGTATCTTCCAACTGCTGAGAAACTCAAAGGTCAATGCACAAATGATCCCTAGAGAAGTTGTAGGCACCTATGAAGGAACTGAGAGAGCAAAAGTCATCTTTCATTGCAAACAACCTGGTCAGCATGAAGGGATGTGTCTGAATCAGCCTCTCTCTTCTTTATGTAGAGAAGAAGGACAAAACGAGACCTCTGTGGAGAGCTGTTCCTGGTTACCAATGTTTGATATACCATTCTAACTTGTGAAAGTGTCAAAGGAATTAGGGACAGCCTCCATTTCATGGGACCTTTGGAAGCAAATGTTAGGACAACGTGCTTGCCAAGGCATTGACCTCATTCAGTTCCTGAAGGAAGTGACCTCACCTCACATTCTTGGTGAATGAACTCTCTGAACTTGGGATCCAGGCATCCAGGCACACAAATCTAGTCCCAGGCCCAGTCCCAGTGGTCTCCCTTCTTTTGATTTACCAAGGACAGAGTCAGTATTTCTTGGTATCTACTGATGTGAGGATGGCCAAATGCCAGGAAAGCTCTGAAGAGTGGCCTTTCCTGAGTAAGCAGGAAGTGGCTCACCGCTGTCTCCTGACAACTTTCCAGAGTTGGCCAAGGAAACCAGATCTGAGACAGAACAGGCCATTTGATGGGAACATAGTACGGCCCACCAGTCAGAGGTCACACCTGATAGTCAGAGACCTACTTTGGGAAAGGAGGTGACTTTGTGGGTGTGAGTGTGTGTTTGTGATTTTGTCTCATGTTTTGAGAATAGGTAGGAAAGGCAGTTTGTTTGGTTTGGAGTGCACGATTTCTAACAAGTGATTTGACAAGGCGAGTGTTTTTAAGTCTGTGTATCCCACTGTGTCCATGGTTGTAGACATTAGAAAAGAGAATGCATCAAAGGATGTGTCCAGGCTAGTAGAAAGCTTACCAGAATTCTTTCTGCCCAATGTATGAAAGGAATGCGGCTTGCCTTATGGATGGGTAACACCTGCTATCTTCCTAATTTCCTGTTTTCTTCCTGAATTCTGGCCACTCTCCAGAATAGGCTCATGATTTTGTGACCAAGATAAGTACCACCTCCAAGCTCTGTGACATGGCCATGTACTGGATAGCTGAAGGGAATGGTGAGCATCTCAGAAAATTCAGATATCAGTGTGACCAGGAAAGTCTCAGTGGAGAAACACTGCTTTGGGCCATTTGCTAACCTATTGTTCTGTTCCCCTGAATGTTAGGAAGGTCTTTGCCTCAGGCCACCCCTTTGTGAAGCCTAAAGAAAACAGTTTTCAAATGGAAATGAATGGGCATCACCTGTGGCTCTTTGCTTAATTGCTTTGGAAAGGGATGTGTCTGAATCAGCCTCTTGGCCCTGTGTGAGGTTGTGGCTTAGATTCTCAGCACCTGGTGGATGTAAAGAGAGATCCCATGTGTGCATCCAAAAAAAAAATGGCCAAAAAGCAGTCCTTGTGGATGAAGTCTGTCGCCTTCCTCTTTAAAGTTCTTGAAATCCATCAAATGAGACTAGGGATCCTTTGGGTCAAATGGGTTCTTCAAAGACCTGCAGAGGTGCTTGTGATTTCTCATGACTGCAAATCACATAAAAATATATACCTGACACTCAGTTTTCCACAAATTGGAGAAGCATAGAAGTATTAACGTCTAGCATATTTGATCACTCCTGTTTCACATGAAGGGTGTCCAGACCACCCTGAATTTATTCCAATGAGGGGCAAGGGAGTTATTTTGGACACTCTCTTGGACTCCGCCACTCATGGAAACCTTCCGCCAGAGGTTGTGATTAGTGTCTATATGGAAGAAGATGAGGGCCATATGGGAGGGTTTTGGTTTTAAATTTGGTCATTTGTGTCCAGTATGAAGACATGACCTGGACCACCTGGGCTTGAACTCTGGTGTGATTCCCCTTAGAGACTGAATTCAGAGAAGTATTGCCATGAATTTTGTTGGGATTTTAGGAGTCCACCCATGAGAATCACCCTTGGAATCTGATATCTAGGCCCAGGTTGGCTTTCCACAGAGCCCTGGGTATCTCAGCCAGGATATCACATGATTTAATTCTGAAAGACTTGGCAGCCATAGTTGAGAGTCACAACACCCATGGACGTCACATTGTAGACCTCAATGGGCCTGGCTTCATGTGACATTTTGGCCACTCTTTGGGAAGCCTTGCCTGTGAGAGTTCTACAGAGCATTCATTGAAATGAGCTTCCTCACCATTTAATGGTTCCTAATTGAATTGAAACCCACAGTGCCTGCAACGTCATCCTTGAAAAATGCCTAGATAAATACCATGAAATTTTTGAAATTCCCATGACCAGGTGGCACTGGAGAAACTTTGGATGTCCTGTTGCTGATCGTAAATATGCAAGACAGTGCCTTGATTGAGTGGGTTTCATGAAAATGGTGTAGAACACAGATGCCAGTATGTTGGAACCTGCTGAGTAGTGGGCCTAGAGCAGTGGTAGGCAGATGTGTGATAAAAAATTTGTGGTGGGGCCATGTGGATCTGCCATTGGCTTCCAAATGGCTTGTGACTGACATGGTGCAGCCAGCAGACCCTTCCATGTAAAGGCTTCTTGTTATATGGAGATGTTTCCGGGCAATGTTCAGAATCAGGTTGCTATGGACATGTGGTCAAGCTATGTGGGATAGAAGCCTGGTTGGTGCATTCTCCTGCAGACCCTGACCAACCACACATGACAGAATTGCCTCCAGAACTGTGTCCCAGTTGAACTTCTTTTATTTCATGAAGCAAATGCCAAAGTCCCAGTGCAGCAGCAAGAAACACCACGAAAAGTGGAGGATGACCAAATGGCTTCCCAGTCCACATGGGAATACCCTTAGCCACCAGTGGCCACAGTTTACTTACAAAGAGAGAATTCAGCACTGCTGCCTCATGTTCATTGGAAAATAAGAATCATGTCCTCCAGGTCACATAGATGCAGAAACAGCTTTGATGGTCTCACTAGAAAGAAGCTAAAGTTCCTGACAAAAACATATATTTCAAGTGCCCAAACTCAGAGGCATTTTCTCAAGAAGTATTTAGGCCAGCAGAGCTCCATATATATGGTGTGTTTATCCTGTCCCATACTAGGAAAACTCCTCTACCACTTCCAAGGTTGTAAACCCCTGAGCATATTATTCACAGATTTTATTACTCTACTCCTCTAATTGTGTCTTACTTTGGGGGAAGGAAATGTCAAGGAATTGTTCTGGATGAGAGTGGGAAGATTTTGTTTAGCACATATTTGCATAAACATTGGTTTCATTTTTCTATTTTACATTTGATATACTGAATCCCTGACACTAACACATACCCTACTAGATTCTGAATACTAATCATAATATGATGGAGAAAAATAACCGAAACAGAATAGAAATACAAGCAGTTCAGAGGAGGCACGTTGTATACTTGGACTTGCCTTTTGCATTATATAGGGTAGGAGTTATAAATCTAGTAAATTTTTTGTTGAAATAGTTTTCCATGTGCTTTTAAAGTTAACAAATATGTGAATTCCTGTCTCCCTTTCTCTGTATTCTATTCAGCACATGTATTTTTATATGCACATATAGAATCCTACCTGGTATCACACGTACATTCTTGTGAGTTACATAACTTGGCAGATACAAAGTGTGAGAAGAGATCACTCCTCCTAAACGCTGTTTGAACTGAAAATTCAAACTATGGGTGAGCTTCCTAGTTGAAAAAAGTTATACATAAATCCATATCCAGTAAAATGAATATTTTTGGATCTGTGGATGATATGTATTTCACGGTGTAATTCGATTGGCATATATATTGCTAATTTTTAAAATCTGTGTGTGGTTATATATATATATATATATATATATATATATATATATATATATTCTCTCCAGATATTTCAAAATATTTAATATATGTGTCTTATTATACACTCCCTAAATTCATTCATGAATATGTATGTGGATTTATAAAAAACTTTTCACAAGATTATTCTCAGAAATATTCATTCACCTGATATACGTATTTTTTTCCTAGTATTGAAAACTAACTTCAGTGAATGGTGCATATGAATCCTAATATTTCTACAGTAACTGATCCAGTTTCACATCAATGCAAGTAGATTCCTATGGGACATGATATGTATTTTGAAGTTCATTTTTATTTCAACACTGGTACATTACTATTTCTTCAGTTTATGCACATTATAGGATATATATTTCATCCACAAGTTCACAAATTTATAGGCATATATTTCACTTTCAATCACTTTCTGCTTCAGAAAACACGTGTTCCGCCATGTTTCAAACTGGTCTTTTCATGAGACTTCTTTTAAAACACATTATTTTTGATTTCCATAATCACTTTTGAAGCAAAACTCACACACTCTTCATGATAAACCATAAGCCTAGGATTACAATTAGACGTATAACTAGTTGTTATGAATGATTCTATATCAATATATGATTTCTTGAGAGGCAAGATGGCCGCAAAGGGAGTGCAGTAACTCCGTGTACTGCGTCACTGTGAGGGAAAATGACGAGTTAGAACGGCTAAAAGCTATCTTGTTAGGAATTTCCAGCAAAATTGGGGTGCTCCAAAACCTAGTGGAAGGATCAGCTTCAGGGGCTCAAATGCGAGCGATCTGTCCGTCTGTATGGAGCGCTGCTTGTTCGGCAGATCACCCCATGGCTGGAGTCTGTGGCGCGCGCTGGGAAACGACAGGCTGGTGGCGCAGAGATACAGCGATGCTGATTCTGTGGGCTCCTGCCAGCTAGGCATTTGCTGAGCTCGGAGCTGAATTCTGGGTTGGAGACGGGGAAAGGAAACGGTCCAGTTTGGTTCTCCACACCGGTCAGACCACGGAGGAAGCCAGCGGCCACCATCTTGGAGAGCTGACGTCACCATCCTTGTTTTCGACTGATTGCAGCTCTTTCAGCTATAGAACAGGTAATTTCAGGCTGACAATTGTCTGCATCTCGCAAACAAATTGCTCAGACTTAGTGCTAAATAACCCGCGGAAACTGCTTCTTGGAGCCTGCTCCTATCAGAACACGCACCGAGCCCGGAGTGTCGGAGTTCCGGCTCCCGGAGCTGCTCTGGCCCAGGGCTATAGAACCCGCTGAAACTGCTTCTTGGAGCCTGCTCCTGTCGGAGCATGCACCAAGTTCGGAGAGGCCGAATTCTGGCTCCCGGAACTGTTTTGGCCCAGTGATAAAGAACCCGCGGAAACTGTTTCTCGGTCCGGGTCCTGCTGAATACTGTGGAGGCCAGAGGGGCCGAACAGAGCCGCCGCCCGGGCCCGGAACAGGTCCAGCGACCTGCCGGCGTGGTAGTCAAGAAAACCCGGAGGCAGCGCTGGCACAGGAGCCGGCGGGAGCTGCGCGGCACGGGTCTCCCAGCTACCGCTCCCACCAGTGTTGACAACTGAGGTCTCTTGCACCGACTCGCCTCGGCGTGGGACTCACGGCTACCGCTCCCACCAGTGCTGACAACTGAGGTCTCTTGCACCAGATACGGGGGCGTGGCTACCAGAAGGTAAGCAAATTGGCTGGGGGTTCTCAGCCCCAAGCTCTACAAACTTAGGGCCTGAGGGAGGCCAACAAGAAGAGTGTGCCCAGGCACTAATGAAACAGCTTCTCCACGTGTGTGCAAGGTAGGCGGAACTGTGAACACCGACAAAACAAGCCCAGTGAACCGCCAGACACATCCCTCCGGTTGGGGGAGGGGCAGAGCCACCGGGCGCCTGCAAGGTAGGCGGACCCGCGACCCACCAGCAGAAAAGGCACAGCAATCCACAGAGCGGCATAGCCACCCCCCGAGCCTACAAGGTAGGCAGACCTGTGACCTACCGGCAGGTCATGCCCAAAACCTGTGGAGGGGCACAGCTGCCCCAAGTGCCTGCTAGGTAGGCTGAACCGTGACCACCAACAGAATAGGCCCAGCGGCCGGCCAGACACATCGCCCCGCCCAGGTTGGGGGAGGGGCAGAGCCGCCGGGCGCCTGCAAGTTAGGCATACCTGCGAATCACCAGCAGATCAGGCCCAGCAACCGCGGAGCGGCAGATCCACCCCCGGGCCTGCAAGGTAGGCACACTTGCCACCCACCGGCAGGTCAGGCCCAACAAACTGCGGAGGGGCACAGCTGCCCCACGAGCCTGCTAGGTAGGCAGAACCCTGACCACCGACAGAACAGGCCCAGAGGCCGGCCAGATACATCGCCCCGCCCCGGTTGGGGGAGGGGCAGAGCAGCCCGGCGCCTGCAAGGTAGGCAGACCTGCGACTCACCAGCAGATCAGGCCCAGCAACTGTGGAGCGGCAGAGCCACCCCCGGGCCTGCAAGATAGGCGCACTTGCCACCCACCGGCAGGTCAGGCCCAAGAAACTGCGAAGGGGCACAGCTGCCCCACGAGCCTGCTAGGTAGGCAGAACCCTGACCACCAACAGAACAGGCTCAGAGGCCGGCCAGACACATTGCCCCACCCCGGTTGGGGGAGGGGCAGAGCCGCCGGGCGCCTGCAAGTTAGGCAGACCTGCATCTCACCAGCATATCAGGCCCAGCAACCCGCGGAGCGGCAGAGCCACCCCCGGGCCTGCAAGGTAGACGCACTTGCCACCCACCGACAGGTCAGGCCCAGCAACTCTCAGAGAGACACAGCTGCTCCACGCGCGTGCAGGGTAGGCGGAACCGTGACCACCGACAAAAGAGGCCCAGTGGACCGCCAGACACATAGCTCCGGTTGGGGGAGGGGCAGAGCCGCTGGGTGCCTGCAAGGTAGGCGGACCCGCGACCCACCAGCAGAACAGGCACAGCAATCCACAGAGCGGCAGAGCCACCCCCCGAGCCTACAAGGTAGGCAGACCTACGACCCACCGGCAGGTCAGGCCCAAAAACCTGCGGAGGGACACAGCTGCCCCACGTGCCTGCTAGGTAGGCTGAACCGTGACCACCAACGGAACAGGCCCAGGGGCCAGCCAGACACATCGCCCCGCCCCGGTTGGGGGAGGGGCAGAGCCGCCGGGCGCCTGCAAGTTAGGCAGACCTGCAACTCACCAGCAGATCAGGCCCAGTGACCCACGGAGCAGCAGAGCCACCCCTGCGCCTGCAAGGTAGGCACACTTGCCATCCACGGGCAGGTCAGGCTCAGCAACTCTCAGAGGGACACAGCTGCTCCACGCACGTGCAATGTAGGCGGAACCGTGACCACCGACAAAACAGGCCCAGTGGCCCGCCAGATACATCACCCCGGTTGGGGGAGGGGCAGAGCCGCCACCAGCGCCTTTTAGGTAGACAGACCTGCAACCGACAGACAGAACAGGCCTAGTGGCCAGCAGAGGGGCAAAACCGCTGCTCACTCCTGCAAGGTAGGCGGACCTGTGACCACCGAAAGAACAGGCCCATCGAAAGTACAGGCACAGCGACCTCCCGGCGTGGTAGGCACATTGCCTCAATTGAAGGAGGGGCAGAACCACCGCCAAAGCCTGCAAGGGAGACGATGCAGCTATACAAAAGCAATATAAATATATAGGGGGAAAAATCAATAACACAACAGTTTCACCAAGCAGAAAGAAACGCGATCAGTATGAAAAGACAAGGAAAAAAAGGACCACAAGCAATGCAGGTCAATTCAACTTTAGAAGAGGTAATATCTGCAGCAGATGGAATGTCAGATAAAGAATTCAGGATATACATGCTTCAGATGATCTGGAGTCTCAAGGAAGACATTAGACATCAAAATCAGACAATGAAAGACCACTTCGACCACTTCGACAATGAATTACATAAACAAATCCAAGAAGCAAAAGATCAATTATTCAGGGAGATAGAGGTTATAAAAAACAAACAAACAGAAATCCTGGAAATGCAGGAAACAATAAACCAACTTAAAAACTCAATTGAGAATACTACCAGCAGAGTAGAACACTTAGAAGATAGAACATCAGACAATGAAGACAAAGTATTTCAACTGGAGAAGAACATAGACAGCCCAGCAAAGCTGTTAAGAAACCATGAGCAGAACATTCAAGAAATATGGGATAACATAAAGAGACCAAACTTAAGAGTCATTGGGATACAGGAAGGTATTGAGGTCCAAACCAAAGGAATGAGCAATCTATTCAACGAAATAATACGAGAAAACTTCCCAGACTTGAAGAATGAGACAGAATCCCAAATCCTAGAAGCCTACAGGACGCCGAATGTGCAAAATCATAAGAGATCCACACCTAGACACATTATAATGAAGATGCCCAACATACAGAATAAGGAGAGAATTTTAAAAGCTACAAGAGAAAGGAAGCAGATTACATTTAGGGGTAAACCAATCAGGATAACAGCTGATCTTTTAACACAGACTCTGAAAGCTAGAAGATCCTGGAATAACATATTTCATACACTAAAAGAAAATGGGTTCCAACCAAGAATTGTGTATCCCGTGAAATTAAGCTTCAGGATGGAAGATGAAATTAAAACCTTTCATGATAAACAAAAGTTAAAAGAATTTGCAGCTAGAAAACCATCTCTTCAAAACATCCTCGGCAAAATATTACAGGAAGAGGAAATGGAAAATGTCAATGAAAACCAACAGCGGGAGGTAGTACAGTGAAGGGGGGGGGAATAATCAAAGAGGAAAACAAACCATGTTTAGTAACATAAATAAACCAATATGGCTGGAAGAACACCCATATCTCAATAATAATCCTAAATGTTAATGGCTTAAACTCACCAATTAAGAGACACAAGCCAGTAGAATGGATCACAAAACAAGACCCAACAATATGCTGCCTTCAGGAGACGCATTTGATAGGAAAAGACATACTTAGACTGAAGGTGAAAGGTTGGGAAAAATCATATCACTCATATGGACTTCGAAAACAAGCAGGAGTGTCCATATTCATATCAAATAAAATAGATTTCAAGCCAAAGTTAATCAAAAGGGATGAAGATGGACACTACATACTTCTCAAGGGAACCATACACCAACAAGACATAACAATCATAAATATATATGCCCCAAACAATGGTGCAGCTATGTTCATCAAACAAACACTTCTCAAGTTCAAGAGTCTAATAGACAACCATACAATAATCATGGGAGACTTCAACACACCTCTCTCACCACTGGACAGATCTTCCAAACAAAAGTTGAATAAGGAAACTATAGAGCTCAATAACACAATTAATAACCTAGATTTAATTGACATATATAGAATATACCACCCAACATCAAGCAGTTACACTTTTTTCTCAGCAGCACATGGATCCTTCTCAAAAGTAGATCATATATTATGTCACAGGGCAACTCTTAGACAATATAAAGGAGTAGAGATAATACTATGCATCTTATCTGATCATAATGGAATGAAATTGAAAATTAACGATAAAAGAAGTAAGGAAAAATCATGCATCACTTGGAGAATGAACAATAGGTTACTGAATGATCAATGGGTTATAGAAGAAATCAAGGAGGAAATTAAAAAATTCTTAAAGATAAATGAAAACACAGACACAACATATTGGAATCTATGGGACACATTGAAAGCAGTTCTAAGAGGAAAATTTATTGCTTGGAGTTCATTACTTAAAAAAAGAAAAAAACCAACAAATAAATGATCTAATACTTCAACTCAAAATCCTAGAAAAAGAAGAGAAAAACAACAGCAAAAGAAGTAGAAGACAAGAAATAATTAAAATCAGAGCTGAATTTAATGAAATCGAAACGAAAGAAACAATAGAAAAAATTGACAAAACTAAAAGTTGGTTCTTTGAAAAAATAAAAAAAATCGACAGACCCTTAGCCACGCTAATGAAGAGAAGAAGAGAGAGAACTCATATTACCAGCATACGGGATGAAAAAGACAATATCACAACAGACACTTCAGAAATACAGAAGATTATCAGAAATTATTTTGAATCCTTATACTCCAACAAAATAGAAGATAGTGAAGGCATCGATAAATTTCTTAAGTTATATGATTTGCCCAGATTGAGTCAGGAGGATATTGACAACCTAAACAGACCAATATCAATTGAGGAAATAGAAGATACCATCCAAAGACTACCAACTAAGAAAAGCCCAGGACTGGATGGGTATACAGCAGAGTTTTACAAAACCTTTAAAGAGGAACTAATACCAAAACTTTTCAAGCTATTTCAGGAAATAGAAAAAGAGGGAGAACTTCCAAATTCATTCTATGAGGCCAACATCACCCTGATTCCTAAATCAGACAAAGACACTTCAAAGAAAGAAAACTACAGACCAATATCTCTAATGAACCTAGATGCAAAAATCCTCAATAAACTTCTGGCGAACCGGATACAAAAACATATCAAAAAAATTGTGCAACATGATCTGGTAGGATTTATCCCTGGGATGCAAGGTTGGTTCAATATACGGAAATCAATAAATGTTATTCACCACATCAATAGGCTTAAAAATAAGAACCATATGATCATCTCGATAGATGCGGAAAAAGCATTCGACAAAGTAGAGCATCCCTTTATATTCAAAACTCTAGAAAAACTAGGGATAACAGGAACATACCTCAATATTGTAAAAGCAATCTATGCTAAGCCTCAGGCTAGCATCATTCTGAATGGAGAAAAACTGAAGGCATTCCCTCTAAAATCTGGAACAAGACAGGGATGCCCTCTCTCACCACTTCTGTTCAACATAGTTCTCGAATCACTGGCCAGAGCAATTAGACAGACGAAAGAAAATAAAGGCATAAAAATAGAAAAGAAGAACTCAAATTATCACTATTTGCAGATGACATGATTCGATACCTAGCAGACCCAAAAGGGTCTACAAAGAAACTATTAGAGCTAATAAATGAATTCAGCAAAGTGGCAGGCTATAAAATCAACACGCATAAATCAAAGGCATTCCTGTATATCAGCGACAAATCCTCTGAAATGGAAATGAGGACAACCACCCCATTCACAATATCCTCAATAAAAGTAAAATACTTGGGAATCAACCTAACAAAAGAGGTGAAAGACTTATACAATGAAAACTACAGAACCCTAAAGAAAGAAATAGAAGAAGATCTTAGAAGATGGAAAAATATACCCTGTTCATGGATAGGTAGAAGTAACAACATCAAAATGGCGATATTACCAAAAGTTCTCTATAGGTTTAATCCAATGCCAATCAAAATCCCAACGGCATTTCTTGTAGAAATAGAGAAAGCAATCATGAAATTCATATGGAAAAATAAAAGACCCAGAATAGCAAAAACAATGCTAAGCAGGAAGTGTGAATCAGGCGGGATAGCTATACCAGACTTCAAACTATACTACAGAGCAATAGTAACAAAAACACCATGGTACTGGTAACAAAACCGGCGGGTTGACCAATGGTACAGAATAGAGGACACAGAAGCCAATCCACAAAACTACAACTATCTTATATTCGATAAAGGGGCTAAAAGCATGCAATGGAAGAAGGATAGCATCTTCAACAAATGGTGCTGGGAAAACTGGAAATCCATTTGCAACAAAATGAAACTGAATCCCTTTCTCTCGCCATGCACAAAATTTAACTCAAAGTGGATCAAGGAACTTGATATCAAATCAGAGACATGGCATTTGATAGAAGAAAAAGTTGGCTATGATCTACATACTGTGGGGTCGGGCTCCAAATTCCTCAATAGGACACCCATAGCACAACAGTTAATAACTAGAATCAACAAATGGGACTTACTCAAACTAAAAAGTTTTTTCTCAGCAAAAGAAACAATAAGAGAGGTAAATAGGGAGCCTACGTCCTGGGAACAAATCTTTACTCCTCACACTTCAGACAGAGCCATAATATCCAGAATATACAAAGAACTAAAAAAATTAGACAATGAGATAACGAATAACCCAATCAACAAATGGGCCTAGGACCTGAACAGAAATTTCTCAGAGGAGGACATACAATCAATCAACAAGTATATGAAAAAATGCTCACCATCTCTAGCAGTCAGAGAAATGCAAATCAAAACCACCCTAAGATACCATCTCACTCCAGTAAGATTGGCAGCCATTAGGAATTCAAACAGCATCAAGTGCTGGCGACGATTTGGGGAAAAGGGTACTCTTGTACATTGCTGGTGGGACTGCAAATTGGTGCGGCCAATTTGGAAAGCAGTATGGAGATTTCTTGGAAAGCTCGGAATGGAACCACCATTTGATCCAGCTATTCTCCTACTCTGTCTATTCCCTAAAGACCTAAAAAGAGCACACTATAGGGACACTGCTACATCCATGTTCATAGCAGCACAATTCACAATAGCAAGACTGTGGAACCAACCTAGATGCCCTTCAATAGACGAATGGATAAAAAAAATGTGGCATTTATACAAAATGGAGTATTACTCTGCATTAAGAAATGACAAAATCATAGAATTTGGAGGGAAATGGATGGCATTAGAGCAGATTATGCTAAGTGAAGCTAGCCAATCCCTTAAAAACAAATGCCAAATGTCTTCTTTGATATAAGGAGAGTAACTAAGAACAGAGTAGGGATGAAGAGCATGAGAAGAAGATTAACATTAAACAGGGATGAGAGGTGGGAGGGAAAGGGAGAGAGAAGGGAAATTGCATGTAAATGGAAGGAGACCCTTAGGGGTATACAAAATTACATACAAGAGGATGTGAGGGGAAAGGAGGAAAATATAAGGGGGAGAAATGAACTACAGTAGAGGGGGTAGAGAGAGAAGAGGGGAGGGGAGGGGGGAGGGGGGATAGTGGAGGATAGAAAAGGCAGCAGAATACAACAGACACCAGAATGGCAATATGTAAATCAATGGTTCTGCAACTGATGTGATTCTGCAATCTGTATATGGGGTAAAAATGGGAGCTCATATCCCACTTGAATCAAAGTGTGAAATATGATATATCAAGAACTATGTAATGTTTTGAACAACCTACAATAAAGATTAATTAAAAAAATATATGATTTCTTATATATTTTCAGATATCAATTCAATACATTATTTAAAGGGGAACCAGTTATATTATTTATTAACTGTATGATCTATTCATGCATTATCTCTATATTCATAGACACAGGGTACACCTATTTTTACCCTCAATACTAATTTATACGTTTTCAAAATATTCCTCAAAAAATGGTGGAAGAAATACTCATGTCACCTGATCTATATATACATTTTATCACAGTAATATTCTGGACAAAAAAATCAAAGGTCACCCTTAAGTTTGTACCAAAGCCTAAATGGAAAGTGAGCATGGATTACTAAAACCTTCCATGTCCAGGTGGCCTAATGATCTCAAATGTCAATCTTATTGGTGACTACATTTTTGTTTCTTCCTAAGATTATATATTCAACCTCAAGCCTGTTGAAAATGTCTAATCCTATCACTCACTTTATATTTTGCCTGATTTAGTAATGTCTCTATTTATATCTATTTTCCTACATATTTTCCCCTGTTCATCATTGTGACTGACTCTTCACTTGTGCTGACATTTACATTCACTGTCTACCTGAAACCCTATTGCTTATGAACTTTTGGTCTAAATCCTATTCTCACTCTTCTTTGTAAACCTACTGACTATCTTCCTAATCCTACCGACTATCCCTTTTTGAGTGGATGTTCTCTTCGACATTCAATCATCCAAGGTACAAGCTCCTATGCCATTGTATATAGATTTATCTGAGACATTTTTGCAGAAAATAATTCAAAGCTATGTGTACCAATTAAGGGCCCAATGCCCTTCTGGACTTCATATCTTCCATAGATTTCTGTTTTTATACTTTTATTTCACCTATATATTCTTGTAAATATCATAGTTTCCCAATACCATTATTCGTCATGCAGAAGGATTCCTAACCCCAAATTGAACATGTTACTAACCCAAAACCATACATTGTTCTCTCAATCGAACTTTACAGAACAGCAGGGACAGGGTTGCTCTTAAAATACAGGAATGTAGGGCATGTTCCAGCTGTTGAGAACATCAAAGGTCCATGCAGAAATGATCCCTTGAGAAGATGTAGGCAGCTACGAAAGACCTGAGAGAGAAAAGTCATCTTCTATGGCAAACAACCTTGTCAGCATGAAGGGATGTGTATGAATCAGCCTCTCTCTTCTTAATGTAGAGAAGATGGACCAAAACAGTGCTAGGTGGAGAGCTGTTCCCGGGTGCCCATGGTTTATATACCATTCTAACTTGTGAAAGTGTCACAGGAAGTAGGGGCAGCCTCCATCTCATGGGACTCTTGAAAGCAACTGTTAGGACAAAGTGGTTGTCAAGGCAATGACCTCATTCAGTTCCTGAAGAAGTGATCTACCTCACTTCCTTGGTGATGGAACTCTCTTAACTTGGGATCCAGGAAGCCAGGCACCCGGAGCCAGTCCAGTCCCAGACCCAGTAGGCTCACTTGTTTGAATTTACCAAGGAGAGTGTCAGTCTTTCTTGGTACCTACAGATGTGAGGATGGCCAAATACCAGGAGAGCTCTGCATAGGGGCCTTTCCTGAGAAAGTAGGTAGTGGTTCACCGCAGGCTCCTGACAACTTCACAGAGTTGGCCAAGGAGACCAGATCTGAGATAGGACAGGCCATTTTGGGGGAACATAGTATGGCCCAACACTCAGAGGAAACTCCGGATAGTCACAGAGTTACATGGGGGAAGGAGGTGTCTTTGTGGGTGTGGGTGTGATTTTGTGGTTTTGTCTCATGATCTGAGAATAGGTAGGAAAGACGGTTTGTTTGATTTGGAGTGGTCTTCTTCTAGTAAGTCGTTGGACAAGGCAAGTGTTTCTATGTCTGTGTATCCCACTGTGTCCGTGGTTGTAGACATTAGAAAATAGAATGCAACAATTGATATGTCCTGTATAGTAGAAAGATTCCCGGCATTCATCCTGCCCAATTTATGAATGGACTGCAGCTTGCCTTATCCATGGGCAACACCTGCTACCTTCCTAAGTTCCTGTTTCTTCCAGAATTCTCACCACTCTCCAGAATAGTCTCATGGTTTTGTGTCCAAAATATGTACCACCTCCAAGCTCTGTGACATTGCCATGTCCTGGATAGCTGAAGGGAATGGCGAGCATCTCAGAAAACACAGATATCAGTGTGACCAAGAAAGTCTCAGTTGAGAAACCATGCTTTCGGCCTTTTGCTTATCAATTGTTCTGTTTCCCTGAATGTCAGGAAGGTCTTTGCCTCAGGCCACCCCTTTGTGAAGCCTGAAGAAAACAGTTTTCAAATGAAAATGAATGGGCACCACCTGTGGCTCTTTGCTTAATTGCTTTGGAAAGGGATGTGTCTAAATCAGCCTCTTGGCCCTGTGTGAGGTTGTGGCTTAGATTCTCAGCACCTGATGGATATAAAGAGAGATCCCATGTGTGCATCCAAAACCAAAATGGCCAAAAGAGCAATTATTGTGAATGAAGTCTCTCGCATTCATTTGTAAGGTTCCTGACCACCATCAAGTGAGAATACGGATCCTTTGGGTCAAATGAGTTATGCACAGCCCTGCAGAGGCTAGCCCATAGGTTTTTGGGTTTTCTCATGGCTCCAAATCATATAAAGAATCTATACCTGACAGTCAGTAGGCCTCAAATTGGAGATGCAGAGCAGTATTAACAGCTAGCCTATCTGATCACTCCTGGTTCACCGGATGGGTGTCCAGGCCACCTTGACTTTAGGCAAATGAGGGGCAAGGGAGCTTATTTTTGACACTGTCTTGGGCTGCACCCCTCATGAAAAACTCCAGCCAGAGGTTATGATAAGTGTCTATATGAAAGAAGATGAGGGCCATGTGGGAGTGTTTGGTTTTATTTGTGGTCATTTGTTTGGCGGTTGGAAGAGATAACTGGATCCACCTGGGCTTGAACTCTGGCATGATTCCTCTTAGAGACTGAGTTCTGGAATTTACCTCAAAGAAGTATTGCCATGAAATGTGTTGGAATTTTAGGAGGCCACGCATGAGAAGCCTCCCTTGAAAACTGAGATCGAGTGCCAGGGTGTCTTTCCACAGTGCAGTGAGAATCTCAGCCAGGATATCACATGATTTTATTCTGAAAGACTTGGCATCCATAGTTGAGAGTCTAAACACATATGGAACTCATATTGTAGACCTCAATGATCCTGGCTTCATGTGACCTTTTGGCCACTCTTTGGGAAGCCTTGCCTGTGAGATTTCTCCAGAGTTTTTATTTAAATGAGCTTCCTTACCACATAATGGTTCCTGCATTAATTGAAACGTACAGTGACTCCAACTTCATCCTTCAAAAATGGCTAAATAAATACCATCAAATTTCTGAAATTCCCATGACCAGGTGGCACTGGAGAACCTTTGGATATCCTGTTGCTGATCATGAGTGAAATAATTCCCCACGCAATGACACTTCACCGGGAGAATTCCAATTTTATTGCTCAAAGCTGTGTGCATATATAGAACTAAGGGGGAGATGGTAGGGCTTAGATAAATGGCAGCAACCCGTTTATTGGCAAGTTCTTTCAGATATCAGCTCCAGAGCCCAGGAATTAGTTCTCATTGGGGCTAAGGTTCCCCACAAGTGAGATTTAAAATTGGCGCTGACGTGAGAGTTCACAAGGGTGGGAACTTTTTGCGCCACTGCAGAAATGAAGAAGGTAGGAAGAAGAAGTCCTTAGGCGCCATGTTGAGGTTTTTCTCTGGGGTATGGCTGCCATTTATTCTTTTCCCAACATTCCACCCTTTTTGTTTTCTTAGGAAGTGGGGCGTCATTTGTCAGATCCGGCTGCTTCCTGCTGTGTGGGGGTGGTGTGGGGCCTAGAAAGAGAAGTGGAGGAATGCTCAGGGAGCAGGTTTGGGATTATCATGGCAGCCAGAAATAAAACCCAGTGGCTATAGACAGCTACTTTCGTAGGGGTGAAGTCAATGAATGTTCCCTGAGGCCAAAGTTGTCGATGGCATGGAACTAGTCCTGGATGGAAGAGATTGTTGGTATCAGCCACTAGTCCTGTAACAGAGACTCTAGGAAATACTGGAAGCATTGCCTGGACATGGCGTCACCAGCACCTGAAGAAGATCAGAGCAAATAAAAACAGAATGAAGATAAAAATTAAAGGAAATGTCATTTTTTGGCAGAAGTTCCATGTTGGGGGACTGACATAGAAGAGGCCAAGGGCCATGAGAAATCTTAGAAGGTGGTAAAGACTCATGAATCCAGGATGGCAGATTAAGAGGTTCTCAGAGCTCGTTGTCTCCCACTGTCTGATACCCATTGCATTCCATCATGCCTGGTAGTGAGCCTCATCACTGAGTTACTGTTGTCTTGGAGATGTTGGGGGTTCATCGGTCATCAGAGGCTGGTAGTGCCTAAGCAAAAGCTGGTTGAAAGTTTGATTAGGAATTTTTTGCAGTTGGGTTTGAAGGCACTTCATTTTGCAGGGCAAGAGAGCACAAAAAAGGAGCATCCCAATAAGGGGCCCCAAGATATGTAGTAAGTACATGGCAAGATAGGATTGGAAGAACCCCATGATGGGATTGGAGGAGGTATATTTGAGCAATTCGGTCGATAATTCCTGCAATTTAACAACATTTTTTTTATTAGCCCAGATTCATTAACATAATAGCAAAATTCCTCTCTGAGGAATAGGCATGTAACCCCTTTTTCTGCAGTGAGAAGATCAATTGCCCTTTGGTTCTGTAAAGCCACTTGTGCCAATGATGTAACCTGCCGCTGCAAGGAACCCAGAGACTCAGCCATGGTATTGAGTGTTTCCTGCAGTTTTTGTTGAAGGTCATTGGATGCCCATAGAGCATGACCTATAGCTCCACCAGAGAGTCCGAGACTCGTCACTGAGGTTGTTAAAATGAGGCCTACCAGAACCGGCAGAAAGACTACCCTACGGGTGCGGGAAGGTAGGGCCAACTGTCGGAATTCGGTGGGAGTATACAAAGATAGCTGAGGAACTACAGTAACCAAGAAACAGGTGCCAGAGACATTGATCGTTGAGGTACTTAAAGACCCATTACACCAGAGGAAATGTTCAGGTTGCCTAAACACAGGGCTCTATGGGGTGTTGTAGCTCAAGGAACAAACAGGTAAAGGATTCATTATTGGCAGGTGGAAACAGATGAAAGGAAATAAAGTATTGGTGGAATAACTTTCCCACAGTGGGATACGTGTCACATGTAGGGGTTGTCCTTTTTAGAGAAATTGTAGGGTTTTGCTGGAATATTTTCTGCCGCTAATTGGACTACTGCTAGAAGTGGACGACTAAGTGAAGCACAGAGAAAGCACTGAGAAGTAGGCAAAGAAAGACGGGTGGAGTTTAATAATCAAAAAGTTTGGTGTAGCAAATTGAGCCATGTGGGAGGGGGACCTGAGGGGGTTGAAGGCTCTGAATCCTCTTTGGATGAGCTATGGATACGATCTCGAAGTTTTGATTCTGAGTCCTTAATGTGTTCGACTACCTGGATGGTTGCCTTAGGTGGCGTAATCAGGGTGCGGCCAATAGTCATCCACCCTGTGGGTCTGACTGAGGTTGTCTGAGCATAGACAGCAAACTCAACATAGCCCCAACGTTTGGCCTTGGGGTCAGGTTTATCTAAAGTATACCATCCATTGTTATTGGATGAAGAGCCTTTATGCCACTTTATGTAACTAGAAGTCCACCCTTCAGGGTAACCGAGTGAGTGGTAAGAATAGCTACCACGTTCATCATGGAACCTGCATGACCAATAGGGGCACCCATTATATATCTCAGGCCACCAATGACAATAATCTTTTGTTTGATCAAAAAGGAAGCAAATGAAAGGCCAGTTCCAGCTACCAGGGACGAAGGTCCTTGAAGGTGACAATTTTAGGGAAATAGAGGTGCAGTTGTGGATGAAGCAAGTAGTTGCATCCACTCCGCGGACCTTCTGCATGCCATGTTCTGAGTATTGTTCCCGAAGAGTGAATAAATGCATGGTAGGTGAGGAGGGTAAAGACCAGTCCTGACAGAGCACAGAAAATAAGCAGAGCACAAAAAACAAGCAGTTAGAGAAGACTAGGGTGTTGGGAGAGCTCATTGTGCCTTCTTTAAGAGGAATTGGGCTGCAAGGAAAACCGTGTGAGCCGCAACTTAAATGGGTGAGATGGGTGTGGAGAACAGGAGTAAAGGGGAGGTTCAGGAGGTGATTCTTGGAGTTCCTCTGGGGTGGCCCTGTCGTCAGCATGTGGGGCCTCCTGGTGATGTGGCTTCAACCTAGACATGTGATTCCAGGGAGTGAGACGGTTGTCTGGTAAGGAGAGTTTGGCAGCGGTGGGGGTACAGAGAATGACAGGCTAGGGGCCTTCCGATTTGGGGGCAAGAGTCCCTTTCTCCTCTGGGGTATTATAATTGACTAGACTAACAGGTGATAAGGGAGGAGTGTTTGGAGAGGAGACTGGGTCCGGAAGAAGCCAGTCCTGATATTTCCAGAGTTCCGAGCGGAGATGAAGCAAGAGAGGCAAAGACAAATCTCGGGTGAGAGGTCTTTGTGAAATGACCAACGCAGGGGTTATAAGATGTCTTTCATACATTATCTCAAAAGGAGACAGTAAAGATGGTTTCTTAGGGAGAGCTCTGATTCGAAGCAAAGCCAAGGGAAGGAGTTTGACCCAGTCTATGTTTAATTCCATTGTCAATTTGGTAAGGACTTCCTTTAGAGTACGATTTACCCTTTCCACATTCCCTGAAGCCTGGGGGAAATATGGACAGTTGAAATGCCACTTGAAGGAGAGGGCTTGAGAGACCTTTTGTGTGATCCTAGAAGTAAACTCAGGGCCATTGTCATATTGTAGGGAAGTGGGCATACCAAACCTGGGGATGATGTCTGTCAGTAAGATTGAAGCTAAAGTGGAAGCCTTTTTATTGGAAGTGGGAAATGCCTCAACCAAACCAGAGAAAGTGTCCACAAAGACAAGGAGGTATTTAGTGTGCCATACTGTGGGCATGTTGGTGAAGTCTACCTGCCAGTCAGCAGAGGGAATGTGTCCCCGGGCTTGTTGGGAAGGGAAACGTTTGGGCCTTAAAGGAGTATGAGGGTTGGTCCGCTGACAGATCTGACAATTAGAGGCTATATTCTGTAGCATGGCTTGTCAGAGGGAGTGAGGAAGAAGAAACTCTGTAAAAAGAGGGTCAAAGACTGAGAATTGGAAAGGAATAGAGTATGAAGGAACTTGAAAAGATGCTTGTTCTTACTGAAAGAAGTAGGGGCTTCAGATGAGCTGTCTAAAGTGGCCATTATATGTCCACCATGGGGGCCATGATTGGAAGTGGTAGCAGCCATTCGTGCCACCTGGTCAGCTTTGGCATTGCCCTCAGTGATAAGAGAGCCGTCCTTCTGATGGGACCTACAATGGACATCTCCCAACTGGGTGGGTAAGTGGGAGGCCTCTATCAGATTGGTTATAAGAGCTGAATTAGTGATCGCATTACCTTCGGTGGTAAGTAGCCCTCGCTTCTTTCAAATTGCAGCATGGGATAATAAGATATGGAAGACATATTTTGAATCAGTTTAGAGGGTGAGGGATTTGCCTTGTGCTAGAAGGCAGGCACGAGTGGATGCTATAAAATCAGCCTGCTGGTCTGTAGTTCCTGAAGGCAAAACTTTGGCCTCTATAATCTCAGTGGCTGAAAATACAGCGTATCCAGAGTAATGAGTTCCATTCTGCCTAAAGGAACTGCTGTCAGTAAACCAGATAAGGTCAGGCTTGGTGAGTGGTCTCTCAGAAATGGAAGAATGACAGGGGAGGAAATCATCTAAGTTTTCCAAGCAATTATGAGTTGGTGTGTGAGACATGGGAGTCATTGGGAGCAGTGAGGCAGGATTCAGTGCAGAGCAGGGGAGGAAAATAATATTAGGGTTTTCCAGAAAGGAAGTGAGGAGCGACAGAACTCTGGATGTAGGGAGGGTTTGAAGGCCCTTTTAAGGTAAAAGATCTTTCAAGTGATGTGGGGAGTAGATAGTTCAAGGGGCCCCAACAGTCAGATTAGAGGCTTCTTTGTGTAAAATTTGTCCAGTAGCCAGAGCTCTTAAGCAAGGGGCCCACACACGGATGGAAAATAAGAAACCATGTCCTCCAGGTCACATAGATGCAGACCCAGGTTGATGGTTTCACTAGAAAGGAAGCTAAAGCACGTGACAACAACATATATTTCAAGTGCCCAACCTCACAGGCAGTATCTCAAGAAGTCTCTAGGACAACAGACCTCCATGTTTTTGAAGTGTTTACCCTGTCCCTTACTTTTGGAAACTCCTCTAACACTTCCAAGGTTGTGAACTCCTGATCGCATTCCATTCCAGATATGTATTCATGGATTTTCTAACTCTTCTCCTCTAATTGTGTCTTACATGGGGTGAAGGTGTTGTCAAAGTATTGTTCTGGATGAGAGTGGGAAGATTTTTGTGTAGCACATATTTACATAACCATTGGATTCATTTTCCAATTTTCCATTCGAAATACTGAATCCCTGTCAGTAACCCATACCCTAATAGACTCTGACTACTAATCCTAATATGATGGAGACAAATAACCCAAACATAATATTAATACAAGCAGTTCAGAGGAGGCATGGTGTATAGTTGGTCTTGCCTTTTGCATGATATAGTGTAGGAGTTATAAATCTTGTCAATTGTTTGTTGAAATAGTACTCCATGTGTTTTTAAAGTTAACACATATGTGAATTTCTGTCTCCTTTTTTCTGTAGCCAATTCAGCACATGTATTTTTATATGCACATATAAAATCATACCTGGTATCACACGTAAATTTTTGTGAGGTGGCTAACTTGGCAGAAACAAAGTATGAGAAGAGATCACCCCTCCTAAACGCATTTGGAACTGAAAATTCAAACTATGAGTGAGATTTTTAGTTGAACAACATTATACATAAACCCATGTTCAGTAAAATTAATATTTTTGGATCGGTGGATGATATATATTTCACGATGAATTTTGATTGGCATATATATTGCTACTTCCTAATGTTTCTCTGTGTGATATATATATATATATATATATATATATATATTTTTTTTTTTCCAAATATAAAATATATGTGTCTTATTATACACTCCCTTAATAATTCACTCATGCTCATGTATGTGGTTTTATAATCAAATTTTCATACGATTATTTTCAGAAATATTCATCCACCTGAAATACATATTTGTTTTCTAGTACTGAAAACTCACTTCACTGAATGGTGCAAACAAATCCTTATATTTCTACAGTAACTGACCCAATTTAACATCAATGCATGTAGATTCCAATGGGGCATGATGTGTATTTTGACGTTCATTTTATTTAACACTGGTACATTACTATTTCTTCAGTTTTTGTACATCATAGTATAAACATTTCATCCATAAGTTCACAAATTTAAAGACATTTGAAACACATTCAATCACTTCCTGCTTCAGTACACATGTATTCCTCCTTGCTTTTGACTGGTCATTTCATGAGACTTCTTTCCAAACACATTATTTTCGATTTCCATAATCAATTTTGAAGCAAAACTCACACACTTTATGATAAACCACAACCCTAATATTACCATTAGATGTATAACTTGTTGGAATGAATGTATGTATTTCAATATAACATTTACTGTGTATTTTCAGATATCAATTTATTCCAATTTCTAAAGTTGGAATCAGTTATATTATATATTCACACATGGTACACCTATTTGTGCTCCCAATACTAATTTATATCTCTTCTAAACATTGCTCCCAGAAATGGTGCAAGAAATACTCATGTCACCTGATCTACATATACATTTTATCACAGTAATATTCTGGCCACAAAATGCAAAGTCACACTTACAATTGTACCAAAGCCTAAATGGAATGTGAGTATGAATTATGAAAATCACCCATGTCCAGGTTGCCTAATGCTCTCAAATGTCAATCCTATTGGTGACTACATATTTGTTTCTTCCTAAGATTATGTATTCAACCTCAAGCCTGTTGAAAATGTCTAATCCTATCAATCACTTCATCATTTGCCTGATTTCCTAATGTCTCTAATGATATCTGCTTTCCTACATATTTTCCCCAGTTCATCATTGTGACTGACTCTTCAAATGTGCTGATATTTACATTTTCTGTCTACCTGAAACCCTATTGCTAAAGAACTTTTTGTCCAAATCCTATACTGACTCTTTTTTCTAATCCTATCAAGTATCTTCCTAATCCTACCAACTATCCTTTTTTGACTGGATGTTCTCTTCAACATTCAATTATCCAAGGTACAAGGTCCTATGCCATTATGTATAGATTTATCTGAGACACATGTGCACAACATAATTCAGAGTAAAGTATCCCAATCAAGGATCCAATGCCCTTTTGGGCTTCAAATCTTACCTAGATTTGTGTTTTCATACATATATTTCACCTCTATATATCCTTATAAATATTGCAGGTTCCCAATACCATTATTCATATAGCAGAATGATTCCTAACCCAAATCAATCATGTTATTAACCCTAACCATACTTTGTTTCCTCAACCTAACTTTACAGAAAAGCAAGGACAAAGTTGGTCTTATATAGAAATGTAAGAGATCTTCCACCTGCTGAGAACCTCAAAGGTCCATGCAGAAGTGAACCCTGGGGAAGATATAGAAAGCTATGAAGGACCTGAGAGAGCGAAAGTCATCTTTCATGACAAAAAAAAAAAAAAAAAAAACAGGTCAGGATGAAGGGGTGTGTCTGAAGCAGTCTCTCTCTTCTTAATGTAGAGAAGATGGACCAAACCAGGCCTGTGTGGAGAGCTGTTTACGGGTGCCTATGTTTGATATACCATTCTTACTTGTGAAAGTGTCACAGGAAGTAGGGGCAGCCTCCATCTATTGGGACACTTGGAAGCAACTGTTAGGACAAAGATGTTGCCAAGGCAGTGACCTCATTCAGTTCCTGAAGGAAGTGACCTATATAACTTTCTTGGTGATGGAACTCTCTGAACTTGGGATCCAGGAAGCCAGGCACCCAGAGTCATTCCCAGTCCCAGTCCCAGTGGCCACACATGTTTGGATTTACCAAGGACAGAATCGGTCTTTCTGTGTAACTACTGATGTGAGGATGGCCAAATTCCAGGAGAGCTCTGAAGAGGGGCCTTTCCTGAGAAAGCAGGTAGTGTCTCACTACTGGCACCTGACAACTTCACAGTGTTGGCCAAGGAGACCAGATGTGACATAGCACAGCCCATTTCGGGGAAACGTAGTATGTCCCATCAGTCAGAGGACACTCCGGATAGTCACAGACCTACTTGGGGGAAGGAGTTGACTTTGTGGGTGTGCGTGTGAGTTTGTGGTTTTGTCTCATGATCTGAGAATATATAGGAAAGTCGGTTTGTTTGATTTGGAGTGGACTGTTTCTAGTAAGTCTTTTGACAATGCGAGTGTTTCTATGTTGTTTATCCCACCGTGTCCGTGGTTGTAGACATTAGAAAAGAGAATGCATCAATGGATGTGTCCTGTCTAGTAGAAAACTTCACAGCATTCATCCTGCCCAATTTATGAATGGACTGTGGCTTGCCTAATGGATGGGCAACAACTACTATCTTCCTAAGTTCCTGTATGTCTTCTTGAATTCTGGCCACTCTCCAGAATAGGTTCAGGGTTTTGTGTCCACGATATGTACCACCTCCAAGCTCTGTGACATGGCCATGTACTGGATAGCTGAAGGGAATGGGATCATGTCAGAAAACCCAGATATCATTCGAGAAACCCTGCAATGGGCCATTTGCTTATCTATTGTTCTGTTGCCCTGAATGTCAGAAAGGTCTTTGCCTCAGGCCACTCCTTTGTGAAGCCTGAAGTAAATGGTTTTCAAGGGGAATTAATGGGCATCACCTGTTGCTCTTTGCTTAATTGCTTTGGAAAGGAATGTGTCTGCATCAGACTCTTGGCCATGTGTGAGGCTGTTGCATAGATTCTCAGCACCTGATGGATCTAAAGAAAGTTCCCACGTGTGCTTCCAAAACCAAAATGGCCAAAAAAGCAGTCATTGTGGACGAAGTCTCTCGCCTTCCTCTGTAACGTTCCTAACCTCCATCAAGTGAAAATAGGGATCCTTTGTGTCAAATGAGTTCTCAAAACCCTGCAGATGATAGCCCATATGTGCTTGGGTTTTCTCATGATTCCAATTCACATAAAGAGTCTATACCCAAGAGTCAGTAGGCCTCAAATTGGAGAAGCAGAGCAGTATTTATGGCAGGCTTATTTGATCACTCCTGGTTCTCAGGAAAGGTGTCCAGGCAACCCTGACTTTAGGCAAATTATGGGCAAGGGAGTTTATTTTGTACACTGTCTTGGGCTGAGCCCCTCATGGAAACCTCCAGCCACAGGTTATGATGAGTGTCTATATGGAAGAAGATGAGGGCCTTGTGGGAGTGTTTTGGTTTTAATTGTGGTCATTTGTGTAGTGCTTGGAAGTGATGACAGGGTCTACCTGGGCTTGAACTCTGGTGTGATTCCCCTTAGAGTCTGAGTTCTGGAACTAATCTCAAAGAAATATTGCCATGAACTGTGTTCAGATTTTCGGAGGCCACGCATTGGATTTCCCCTTGGAAACTGAGATCAAAAAAGAAGGGTGACTTTCCACAGAGCCTTGGAATCTCAGCTAAGATATCACATGATTTTATTCTGAAAGATGTGGCAGCCATAGTTGACAGTCAGAACACCCATGGACGTCACATTGAAGACCTCAATCGGCCTGGCTTCATGTGACCTTTTGACCACTCTATGGGATGACTTGCCTGTGAGATTTCTCCAGAGATTTCATTGAAATGAGTTTCCTCACCATTTAATGGTTCCTGAATGAACTGAAACCCACAATGCCTCCAACTTCATCCATGAAAAATGGCTAAATAAATACAATAAAATTTTTGAAATTCCCTTAACCAGGTGGCACTGGAGAACCTTTGGATGTCTTTTTCCTGATCATGAGTGTACAAGAGAATGCCATGATTGACGGGGTTTCATGAAAATGGTGTAGAACAAAGATGCCAGTAAGTTGGACCCTGCTGAGTAGTGGGCCTATTGCAGTGGTGGGCAGGTGTGTGATAATACATCTGTGGTGTGGCCAGGAGGATTTTCCATTGCCTTCAAAATGGCTTGTGACTGATATGGTGCAGCCAGCAGACCCTTCTTGTTACATGGAGAGGTTTCTGGGCAAAGTTCAGAGTCAGATTTCTATGGACAAATGGGCAAGCTTTGTGAGATAGAAGCCTGGTTGGTGCATTCTCTGTCACCACAAGTGACAGAACTCCCTCCAATACTGGGTCCCAGTTGAACTCGTTGTATTTCATGAAGCAAATACCAAACTCCCAGTGCAGCAGCAAGAAACACCACGAAAAGTGGAGGATGACCAAATGGCTTCACAGTTCACACAGGGAGACACTTAGCACCAAGTGGCCACAGTTTACCTACAAATACAAAATTCAGCACTGCTGCCTCATGTTCATTAGAATACAAAAAACCATGTCCTCCAGGTCACGTAGATGCAGACCCAGCTTTTATGGTGTCACTAGAAAGGAAGCTAAATCTCCTTACAACAACATATATTTCAAGTGCCCAACCTCAGAGGAAGTTTCTCAAGAAGTCTTTAGGCCGGCAGAGCTCCACGTCTTTGGAGTGTTTACCTGTTAGACCAGGACGCTAGAAAAGACCACTGACTCAAATTAAAATCAAATAAAATTAAGCTTATTATTTCCACCGGCCGTGCTGCCTCTCCCTCCCAAAATGGTGGGAACAAGACAGCATCCCCAGCTTTCCTACAGCCCAGTTTAATAGCCCAGAAAGTTACACAAAAGGGGGGTTACAGATAACAGAAATCTGATAAACATCACATTAAAGGTAGTTTACAATTTTTTTTGCTGTCCCTACATCAGAATTCATGAGGACCATTAGAGCCTCAGAGAGGGTTGTTGTCTGGCCAGAGAAGGCAAATATTTATGATGTGTCACTAAAGTTTCAGAGAGGGCTGCTATCTGGTCAGAGAGCTGGGCATGCGTGAGTTCAAGGCGTGGGCAGGCATTCCACGCAGGTTCAGAATTTGAAGTAATTTATGGTAAAGCCAAAATTATCTTTTCATGGCTTTGTGGCATGATGGCTCCCAATTTGAATAAAAGATCAGGTTGGGTCTACAATTTCCCCCTTTTCTCTGTGTCCCTTTCAAATCTTTGATAGATTATGGGAAGAACACTGAGGAAATTTTAATCCCTCAGATAAGAGTCTCCAAATTTTACAACTCACCCAAAACCGATCTCCCTGATTTTACCTGACTTAATTAATTATTTATATTGATAGTCTATTTATCTTTCTCTCCATTGTTGTAAAAAGAGTGGCATCACTAATTTTTTCTTCTTCTGTCCTGAGACAGGGTGACGTGAGTGGGCTCGTCGTGAGGGACATGAGTTGCCTATTAGAAGTCAGTTGAGAGACATGAGTTGCCCTTTAGAAGTCAGTTCGGTTTGAAGTCAGGTTGGGGAAGAACAGGTTGTAAAGTCATCTGTGAATGGATTCTTCTATGAGTGAAACAAAAACCATGAGTACTGAATAAATGTTGCAGCAGCTGGAACATGTCACTGTATAGAAATTCCCTCACCAGTCTTTAATATCCCCAATTATCAGGACTGTCAACTTAATATTTAACTTTAAGTGTTACAGTTGGCCCTCCCAATAAGACACAGTTTAATAATTTAATGTCATCTGATCTTGTAAAAATCCTTTTACTAGTATGACCTCTGCGTCTAATAGAGAAACCTTTAATTCTGTTACTCAGGGCTGGATAATCGTACTAGCAAACACCAAGCCTACCTGTGTAGGTTAGGAATATCTGTAGGTCTTAAACTGAAAACTTCTGCCTGTGGCAGCTCTTCTTGATAGTCTCTTTTTATAAGTATTAGGCATTCCTGTCTGAGAATCCTTCTTTGTAGCCTCCAGTCTTACTTATTTTGGGAGGATAAGATAAAGTGCATACCTTAAAATTTTATTATTATTATTATTATTTAAAATGCCCAGGAGTGGCTGTATTTTGGTCTTAACTGTCTTTGCTAAGTGTTTAAGATGAAGCAGTCAAACTGACTTTTGTTTCTATCTATTGTTAACAGTCAGCTGAGATTTTGTGGGAATCAATTCTGGGGAAACTTGAGAAGAGATTCTCAGTTCTGCTAGTGCCATTTGCGCTAGGTGGGTCCAGGTCTTGCTTGACCATTTGGCTTCCCTCAGAAGCATCATGGATGTCTCCTTTCTATGATGACTCTCCTCTTTGTAACAAATGCACTGATTGGCTTTCTGTTCTCCCTGATCAGGAGGTTATGTGGCTCAGAGTTGCAAAGCTCTTTAGAGAAGTCCCCTGTTCCCTGGATTCAGACTGACTCAGAGGGCAAGAGCCAAATATTGGTTTTCTTGGCCCTTTTCATTTAACATTCATTTTAAATCCTAATCTTAAAAATCCAGCAAATAAATTTTAACAGCCTTACATTAAGAGTACTGGGCTTTAATGTCTATAACTTTATAATTACCTTTTTATTAATTGGGATCTGTATTATTCTGTCTGTATTGTAGTTGATGACTTATTATCTTGAATAAACCCATGTTGTGTTCTTAAAGCAACACATTTGTAAAACACTAACAGGGAATCTTTAGATCACTTATAAGAAAATTTCAAACTAAAATTAACAAAAGTAAAAATACTTAGTTCATGTAATATCTTCCCTGAATTTTTTGGCTGAATTATACATTATATCCCCTGTTTGAGATCCTAGGAATATTGACAATAAAAAAAAAACCTTTTTAACATAACTTTAAAGAAATATTATGTGACCTAATGGTTTCATAGTCATTCTCACATGTAGTAAGATGGGACACACAGCCTTATCTCAGGTAAGGCAGGGCTCTTTATAAATCTTAACTATTTTAGTTCTAAAGCTGATCTTTATTTTTAAATATCATTTGACAATGTTTAAATAAATTGTTTGAGGTCACATGAACATTAGCTAACACCATATGATATCACATTTAAAACATGAATTAAAGAAAGGCTGAAAGTTTTTAACCTTTACAAAGATTAGGCTCTAATTAACTTAAAAATACATTTAAATTGTTCCCCAATGTAAAAAGTAACATAAAAATTTACATATCTTATTGATAACAGGTAAATAAATCCACAATATATTTTTTACCACACAACTTCAGAGCATCAGCTTGATATAATACTCTTTAAACGTTTCTACCTTACAGACTTGCATACCTGTAAGATATGAAAACATTAATAGCATAACAATTACATTTATGTTTCTACATTAATCAAGTTTGGCTCTTAAAGAAATGGCAGTACAGTGCTCTAAAATAACAGTTTTTATTTAATCAGTTGTTTAATTTTTATGGTTGCTTGCTCTAGAAAACATAAATCTTAATAAACTCAATGTTATGGGTAAACTTATGTTTTAAGAAATTTTTGTCTCATTAACACATGACTGATTTTTACAATCTTATACAGAGTTTACTAAAAAAAATACAGATCTTAGTAAATCAATCAGATATCTAACAAAAGTACTCATGAATGAGTAATCCCATATCAAATTTACTTTACTTATTTATCAAAAAGTTAGAGAAATGTATTGAACAGTGTAAACCATTTTTATGTTGAAGGAAAGGTACTAGAGCCAAGGCATATTAGACATTTTGTAGATGTTAATATTTTGTTAGATGTTTGAACACCTAGAAAACTTTGTAAGCTTAAATTTAAAGACATTTGTTTTTATCTCTTTATCCAACTTAAATTGAAACATTTAAATCACGTGAATTAAAGATCTTTGGATCCACTTTTTTAAAATTTGTTTTTACGAGCGCTATTTTTTATGAGCGCTCCTTATATATGTTAATTTGTGTATCATATATATGATATACGGACATATGTATATATAGACATACAACACATAACAATTTGTGCACACATAATAATAGTAAAGGCCTTGTAGCTTTTCGTAGTTGAAATCTTTATTGCAATGTTTCAAAAAGTCCACAGTTGGTCAAAGATAGAACTGATCAGAAAAACATTAACCTAGGTCTGTATGCTCAAAATCATGAGGTCAAAAAACATAAAGTATCTAAGAAAAAAAATAAGAGTCCTAGAAAAAATGACTTGCCAGTAATTAGTAAATAACATACAATTTACCTTTTTTTCCCTTAGACTTCAAATCACTCTCCTACAAAGCTTGCAGGCTTCTTTCATTTGCATTTCAACATAAGTCATGGCTGAGGTCTGGAAGGAGCAGCAAAAAAACTGCTATTCTGAACAGACATCTCAGGACTAAGGCATTTTAACCATAATTTTCAGGTTCAGATGTTGAAAATTATGATACAAGTTTAAGATACAATTCACAAAATTTTATATCTTTACATCTTGTTTGGTTAACAGACACCATACTATGATTTACTATTTATGTCCAAATTAATGCACTGGTACACACAGTGACATTTTCCCAGGCTACCCAATTCAAAATTGGTGAAAAAAAAAAAAAAAAGACCGTATGATTGGGAAGTTTCTTGCCAACTTGGAAGTAGAGTTCTTCAGTTATCCATCCTAAGTATTTAAGTTCTCTGGCATGAATTATCTGAAATCATAAACTAAACAATTACCTAAACCCGACTTTTTACTGCAAGATTGTGCAATGCTTCAAAAACCCATTCAGTTACCAGATTGTTAAAATAAAACATCATCATTTAGACACACATTCAGCTAAGATCATTCCCCAAAAACAATTTATAATATCAACACATTATTGCAGATGCCTTAAAGGGCCAGAAACTAAGACACAATACAGACAGAAATGAGGTCCAGACTATGGCTGTCAGACAGAACCCTTTAAACCAGAGCAGATAAGAGAAAAATCTCCTACAGCAGTGGCACCATAGATGTCCCCACAAGGGGACCAGATGTTTTCACAGAAGGGCAACCTGAAATGTAAAATAAAGTGTCTCCATGGTGACTTTACTGCATTTAGTGTCACCTTTTTCTTTTTCTCTTTTTTTAACAAGACAGAGGTGGCATAATCCTTACAGTGCAGGGAAGGAAGGAGGTAATTCCCTGAATCAACAGGGCTTTGGCAGCTGCTGGGAGTCCCTCAGTTTCCCCTTTTACATACAGGATTAGCTCCTCTGATTCAGTTCCACATCAAGCATGCTCTATCTCCTAACATTTCAGTAGATAGCTCCCACAAAGTTCAGGGGCGGAGGGTGGGTACAAGATTTGTAACTTAAAGTTTGTTTCCTGACCTTGAAGCCAATTAATACAAATTTAATAATGAGGACTGGGTTTTGAGAAAAAGAAAAAAGGAGTTTTATTGCTTGGCTAACAAAGGAGAAACACAGGGGACTCTGCCAAAGTTGTGACTCTCTTTATCTGGAGGGACAAGGGGTTTTAAAGGAGTTTCACTTGTTAACCTGGGAGATACTCAGTTCTTAGGTCCCCAGCAGGCATAGCCCTCTGCAATGGGTGTGCTCCAGGCAGCCAGCTAGGGGCTGCTATCATCCTGCTTTACAATGGGGGATAAAGTTCATTGCAGTTCCTTAAAACACAGTCCAAAGGGGTGTCAGGCTTAATCTCTTTATTTCTGATTTTCAGGTCCAATATACTTAAGTTTTTACCACCAAAATCACACAACAAAACGAACAAAAACCAACAAACAAAAAACCAAAAAATAGAACACAGAACACAAAAAAACAGAAACCCAGCGCCTAAACACAGAAACAGGGCAAGAGTGCAACATCTTGCTAAAGCTCCAGGGTAGGAGCGCGTGCGTGCCCGTCGGCACCTCTCTACAGTTCCAGAGGAATTCCCTACAGAACAGAACAGAGGACAGAAAGATTCTCGTTACTGTCCTGGACAGAAGTATATGTAAGCCTCCCCGTGCCACATCTCTGTCATCAGAAGAGATCTCCCTTAACCAGATATCAGATGTTATAAAGGAGCCACTTACCTATGGAGGCGTCCTCCATCAGGTGCTTGCTAATAGTTTTAGTGCAGAGGTTCACTGCAGTGCTCCCTGGACTAAAGGCTCTCTTCCAAATATAAAGAAGATGGACCAAATCAGGCCTGTGTGGAGAGCGGTTCCTTGGTGCCTATGGTTGATATACCATTCTAATTTGTGAAAGTGCCACAGAAAATAGGGTAAGCCTCCTTCTCATGGTACGCTTGAAAGCAACTGTTTGGACAAAGTGGTTGCCAAGGCAGTGACCTCATTCAGTTCCTGAAGGATGTGACCTCACTTCAATCCCTTGGTAATGGAACTCTCTGAACTTGGGATCCAGGAAGCCAGGCACACAGAGTCAGTCTCAGTCCCAGTCCCAGTGTCTCACTTGCTTCGATTTAGCAAGGACAGAGTCAGTCTTTCTTGGTACCTACTGATGTGAGGATGGCCAAATGCCAGGAGTTCTCTGAAGAGGGGCCTTTCCTGAAAAAGTAGGTAGTGGCTCACAGCTGGCTCCTGACCACTTCACAGAGTTGGACAAGGAGACCAGATCTGAGACAGGAAACGCCATATTGGGGGAACATAGTATGGCCCAGCAGTAAGAGGATACTCTGGAGAGTGAGAGACCTACTTGGGGAAGGAGGTGCCTTTGTGGGTGTGGATGTGTGTTTGTGGTTTTGTCTCATGTTCTGAGAATAGGCAGGAAAGTCGGTTTGTTTGGTTTGGAGTGAACTGTTTCTAGTAAGTTGTTTCACAAGGCGAGTGTTTCTATGTCTGTGTATCCCACTGTGTCCGTGCTTGTAGACATTAGAAAAGAGAATGCATCAATGGATGTTTCCTGTCAAGTAGAAAGCTTCCCAGCATTCATCCTGCCCAATTTATGAATGCACTAGGGCTTGCTTTATCGATGGGCAACACCTGCTATTTTCCTAAGTTCCTGTTTTCTTCCTGAAATCTAGCCACTCTCCAGAATAGGTTCATGCATTTGCATCCACGATATGTACCACCTCCAAGCACTGTGACATGGACATGTACTGGATAGCTGAAGAGAATGGCAAGCATCTCAGAAAAGTCAGATATCACTGTGACCCAGAAAGTCTCAGTAGAGAAACCCTGCGAAGGGCCTTTTGATTACCTATTGTTCTGTTGCCCTGAATGTCAGGAAGGTCTTTGCCTCAGGCCACGCTTTTGTGAAGCCTGAAGAAAACAGTTTTCAAACGGAAATGAATGGGCATCACCTGTGGTTCTTTGCTTAAATGCATTGTAAAGGGATGTGTCTGAATCAGCCTCTTGGCTCTGTGTGAGCCTGTGGCTTAGATTATCAGCACCTGATGGATCTAAAGAAAGATCCCATGTGTGGATCCAAAATCAAAATGGCCAAAAAATCAGTCATTGTTGATGAAGTCTCTCGCATTCCTCTGTAAGGTTCCTGACCTCAATCAAGTGAGAAAAGGGATCCATTGGGTCAATTGAGTTCTTCAAAGCCTTGCAGATGCTAGCCCATAGGTTCTTGGGTTTTCTTATGAATCCAATTCAAATAAAGAATCTAAACCCCACCGTCAGTAGGCCTCAAATTGAAGAACAGAGCTGTATTAATGGCAGGCATATTTGATCACTCCTGGTTCACAGGAAGGGTGTCCAGGCCACTCTGACTTTTGGCAAATGAGGGGAAAGGGAGATTATTTGGGACACTGTCTTGTGCTGTGCCTCTCATGGAATCCTCCTGCCAGAAGTTATGATGAGTGTCTATTTGGAAGAAGATGAGTGCCATTTGGGAGTGTTTTGGTTTTAATTGTGGTCATTTGTGTGGTGGTTGGTAGAGATAATTGAGTCCATCTTGTCTTGAACTTTGGTGTGATTCCCCTTAGAGACTCTGTTTTGGAACTGACCTCTGAGAAGGTACAAGGTCCTGTGTCATTGTATATCCATATTTCTGGGACATCTCTACGGAATGTAATTCAAAGCTAAGTATACCAATCAAGGGCCAAATGAACTTCTGGGCTTCAAATCTAACCTAGATTTCTGTTTTCATACTTATATTGAAAGGTTAATAAAATAGGTACTTGTCACTTCCTGGTTTTCTGTATGCTTAATAAAACACTGTTGAAATCTTGAGAACTGTTTGCTCTTCTTGTTCCCAGAATGTGCTGCCCCCAACTGCCAAACTGCAGAATGTACTCCATCAACCATTTGCACGCAAACCGCCCACTCGCCCTTACCCATCAATAAACTTCCCTCCCTGCCCTCTCCAAGGAAAATATATAAGCACTTCTTAAGCTGTTCTCAGGGCTCTCTGCTCTATTCAAGCGAGCTCTGAGCCCTTGCATGCAGGACTCCCAATAAACCCTTTGCTGTTGTATTAGACAGTCTCTTGGTGGTCTCTTTCATCGATGCTCACCCGACCTTTACTTCTGGTGGCCCCAGCGAGATCCGGCAGCTGCAGATGAAAGACCCCCAACGGGATGCTCTGGGGGTAAATAAGGCCCCTCTTTCTGGTTTCAGGATTCAGGTTAGGGTTTGACAAAATGGCTATTGGTAAAGAGCGTGAGCTCTCTCCCACGGTGGCTGACACACATGTCACAGAGCCACAGGCCATGTCCCTGGGGGATGGACTCGGGAAATCGAGGAACCATAGTCTCCTCGACTCAGTGAAATTTTCTTTCAGATTCGGAATTGCCAGCCCATCAGGTTTTGCCGGCTACTCAGTCCTGGTCTCAATATTGGACGTCCATTGCTGTCTTTATTGTCTTGTCTTGTCTGTGTCATGTGTTGTTGCTTTCACTGTCTGTGTATATTTCATTATGGGACAGAGCACTTCAATGCCTCTGTCCCTGACCCTTAATCACTGGACCAAAATCTGCTTAAGGGCTCAGAATCTTTTTTTTCATTAAAACACCAGACCTGGGAGATTCTGTGTCTCAGAATAACCCATCTTTGTAGTCGGATGGCCTCTAGAAGGATGTTTCTACTTCACACTAATTTGAAAAGTCTGAGATATTGTCTTTCAGCCGGGGCCACATAGACATCCAGATCAATTGCCATATATCTTAACTTGTCAGGACCTCTGCAAATCTCCTCCTCCATGGGTGAAGCCTTTCCTTGTCCCTGCACCCACTCCTACTCCTTCCCCTATGATTCTATCTCTCAAACTCTCTGTTCCTCAACCTCCACCCTCTGTTCTCCCTGAGTCTCAAGACTCTACTCGTCCTTATCCTCTGCCCTTGTCCCCCAACCCCCAAAACCCTGTAAGTAATTCCCCTGCTGCTGACTCAGCCTCTCCACCATTCGAGGAAGCCACAATGGCCCAGCTCCCTCCAGATGACTGTCCCATGACACACACAGCGCCTCCTTCCCTGGAGGAAGCTGGCCCGGCTAAAAAAACTCAGAGAACTCGCCAACGTTTTCACACCTGCCTACTTGGAATGACTGCCAACAACTCCTAGGGACTCTCTTCATGACAGAGGAATGAGAGAAAAACCTCCTGGAAGGCAGAAAAAAATATCCTCGGACCTGATGGGCGACCAACACAACTTCCCAACATAATAAAAGCTGCCTTCCCCTTTAACCAACCCAACTGGGACCCCAACACCTTTGAAGATAGGGAGCATCTGTCCAATTATTGCCAGGCTCTAATTGCAGGTATCCAAGGGGCCGCTAGGTGACCAACTAATTTGGCCATGGTAAGACAAATTATTAAAAGGCCTGATGAATCTTCCTCTATGTTTCTAGAGAGAATAATGGAGGCATATAAGAGATATACTCCTTTCGATCCTCAGGCAGCAGATCAAAAGGCATCTGTCACGATGGCCTTAATTGTTGAAGCTGCCATGGATATTAAAAAAAAAAGTTAAAAGAGAGATTTAGTCAGAGAAGCCGAAAAAGTATACTATAAGAGAGAAACAGGGAAAAAGAAAGGGAGCAGAGGGAGGATGAGAGAAGCAAAAGAAAGACTAAGGCATTGACTAAGATCCTGGTCTCAACAAGAAAGAGGCCAGAAATTAAGACATAAGGTGACAGGAAGCGATACCTGGGCCCGTGCCACAGGCCACCCCTGGCCTCAGATCAATGTGCCTATTGTAGAAAAAAAAGGACACTGGGCCAAAGAGTGCCCTATAAAGAGACAGACATGCCAGCCAGCCATTCTGACTCTGGGGGATGACTAAGAAAGTTGGGGCTCAGATTCTTTCCCCTAGCTCAGGGTAAGATTTGAAGTTTAGGGGACCCCAGTAAACTTTGAAGTGAATACAGGAGCAGTATACTCAGCCCTTAAGGCCCCATTGGGCCGTCTATCAAATAAAAGGTCTGTAGTTCAAAGGGCTAATGGCAGTAAATATCGGGCTTAGACTACTAAGAGGACCATGGACCTGGGGAAAGGAAAAATCCATCACTCCTTCCTAGTAATCCCAGAATGCCCGCACCCATTGATGGGCAGAGATCTGCTCACCAAGCTCTGGGCCAAAATAACTTTTAACCCTGAAGGCCCCCAAATGAAATTTCTAAATCCTTCAGTAAAAACTCCTATAGTCACGGCTTTAACTATATTAGTAGAAGATGAACGTCCACTCTTCACACCCCCCAAGACTGATCAAACAGGCAAGCTACCCCAGAAATGGATAACAGATTACCGAGATGCCTGGGCAAAAACTGCTGTGTTAGGCCTGGCCGTGAAACAACCTCCAATAACAGTGGAGTTAAAAACCTCAGCCTCCCCAATCAATGTCAAATAATATCTTCTAAGCATAAAAAGCTAAAGATGGGATAAGGCCCTATATTCAGAAATATCTGGCCTTAGGGGTCCTAAGGCCCTGTCAATTGGCCTGGAACACTCCCCTGCTATTAGAAGAAAAAGCCAGGAACCAGGGACTATCACCCTGTTAAAGACCTAAGAGAGATCAACAACAGAGTGCAGGACATTTACCCCACGGTACCTAATCTGTTCAATCTGCTTTGCACTCTGAACCCTGAGCAGAAATGGTATACTGTTCTGGACTTAAAACAAGCTTTCTTTTGCTTGCCTCTTCATAAAGATAGTAAGTTGCTGTTTGCTTTTGCGTGGGTAGACGCAGAAACCGGAAAGTCTAGTCAACTAACTTGGACTAGACTCGCAGAGGGGTTCAAAAACTCCCCCACTCTCTTTGATGAAGCCCTTCACAGAGATCTCAACAATTTCTGAACTACACACCCCGAATTCACCCAGCTTCAATACGTGGATCACCTGCTACTGGCATCCAACACCAAGGAAAACTGTGAACTGGGAACCAAGCACTATTATCCGAGCTTGCTCAACTCGGGTATAGAGCTTCGGCCAAAATTGCCCAATTTGCCAGCAAGAAGTAATCTTCCTTGACTATTTCCTTAGGGGCGGTAAACGATGGCTCACTGAGCCCAGAAAACAAACCATTGAGCAGATACCAACCCCATCTTACAGCAGACAACTAAGAGTTTCTTGGGATTGCTGGGTTTTGCAGGTTATGGATAAATGGGTTTGAGTCCTTAGCTGCTCCTTTATACCCGCTGTTAAAGGGAGATGCCCAATTTCAATGGACCCCTAAGTACCAGAAATTTTTAGATAACATCTAAGGACACTGAAATTGAACGCCTCAACTTTACTGAGCTCAGCCTGCAATTACAGAAAGCCCTACACTACGTTAAAAATGTACATCAACTCACTCACCTTGGTTCAAAGAAACTGCAGGCATTCCTGTAGGATTAAGAACAGAGTTTTCCACTAACTGACTCACAGAGAAAGGAAATAATTGAACTGGTAACAAAAGCCTGTCGGGTCAGTCAATTGTTTAATGCTTACCCTTCCAAGTTTCTTAGACGAAAGCACCTACGAGGAACCAGACCAGGACAATTCTGGGAAGTGGACATTACTGAAATTAAGCCAGCAAGGTATGGACTTAAATATCTCCTAGTCTTTGTGGATACATTCTCAGGATGGATTGAAGCCTTACACACACACACACACACACACACACACACACACAGAAAAAAAAAAACGGCGCAAATGGTTCTCAAGAAGATCCTGGAAGATATTTTTCCAAGATACGGTCTGTCTAAGATAATAGGGTCTAATAATGGACTTGTGTTCATGGCCCAGGTAAGTCAGGTGTGGATTAATTGTAGGTTACATTATGCTTATATACCCCAGAGCTCAGGAGAGGTAGAAAAAATAAATAGAACCATTAAACAGACCTTAACAAAATTAAGCTTAGAGACCGGCATAAAAGATTGGACTATGCTCCTGCCTTATGCACTGTTTCATGCGAGAAATACTCCCTCAGTTTCTTTGTGTAACCTCACCCCCTATGAAATTCTCTATGATGCCCATCATCCAGTAAGGGACCTAATCCCCAACTCTAAGGCCTAACAATCCCTTCCACACCCCTTGCTTGACAGACTTAAAGTCATTGAAAGAACTCAGTGATAACTGTGGAAACAGCTGGCCACTGCCTACCAACCTGGGGACGAGGGGATTCCACATCAATATCAAGTAAGAGACTTCGTCAACATAAGACAACATCAGGTGTTATCCCTAGAACCCCGCTGGAAAGGAACATACCAGGTGCTACTTATAACACCTACAGCCATAAAAGTAGACAGAATCACTTTTTGGATCCATGCCTCTCATCTCAAGCCTTCGCTGTGTCCAGACTCTGGTTGGAAACTGGATAAAACTGGTAACCATTTCAAATTGCGTATTCGCTATGTGGACAAACTATAGACTCTCCCCTTGGCCACCAGTACTCCTAACCCTCATCAGACTGTTCAGCAGTGAAGGCTGATCTGAAATCCTACTAGACAAGAAGTATGGTCTATCTCGCATACAGCCCCCTTAGGGACCTGGTGGCTATCTCTCCACCCAGACATTTTTCAGCTTGGTATAGGTCTTTCCTATTGAGATAACCCCAATGAAGAGGATCCCACTAAAGTTCCATTAAATCCCTTCCATACCATAGATAATTGAAACAAACATTATGGATGCACGGAAACGCGAGCCAGATTCAGGTTGGTTAGCCTAGATTACTATATATGCCCAGCGGACTATCAAAGCCACAAACAGCCATGGCTGTGTGGGGGGGAAAGCCAACTTCTTGTGTAATTCATGGGGATGTGAGCATACCGGGGCTGCCTGGTGGAACCCAAACTCCTCATCAAATTCAGTACACAGCATTGGCCATATAACCAGTTAGACAACCAAAAACTATGGCCCCCAGAGGGTTCTCTAGATCCTCAAATTCTGCGTGACATTTTTAACTTCGGCAAGTGCTCAAAAGGGAAAAATTCCCCTATGTGGAATCCTTTTCCCTCCTTCACTCACATCCTGTACTATGCTTCTCCAATAGTTCCTCACCCTCAGCCTTCTGCTCTAGACTCTCTGCTGTCACTCCCACCTCAGCAACCTGATTTCTTCCCTCCAATTACTACATCAAAAACCCAAACCTCCACCAGTTCTCAGACCATTGCCCCCTTGCTGAGGTAGCAGGTACCGAGGTACCCCTCCACTCACTCACTCCTCTCTTTTTCTGTCTGTGCCTGCACTAGGTCCCACCAAGTCCTCTAAGAAGCTAAACCAAAGCTCAAACCAGCTGAGAAGAGCCCTCAGACCCCTATCCAAGATGTAATAAAAATATCCTTTAAAGTTGCTTTGTCATCACTGAAAACAGGTTACTAAGAATTTAAAGTCCCTCACAGGATTTTTGGAATACTCACTCCCATCTTCACCTCTGCTCTACCTGTTCTACTGCTCAAGTTTTGTTCTAGGAAAATCCCAAACCCCTTTTCCATTATTCTTTTACATCTCATCTTCCTCATTCTCAGATCCACGGAGCTGCTCTCAGCCTCGCCTTCCCCGTCTTCCCCCTCTGTACCAGGTCCATAGATATGTCTTAAATAACCTTCTCCAGAAGTCTTCACCGAGGCTTACATTAGGTCTTTCAGCAAAAGAGTCCCTCTGAAAGAGTTCAATGTAGATAAACTTCCACTTTTCGTGTTGCCCTGTTCTACTTGGCCACTGGCTGGAAAAATCACCACCCCTAAGCTTGACACCGCCTTACTAGATTTTCACAAAATATGTGAACAAGGCCTCTGGCCTTGAGCTGGGGCTTCACAGAGATGGCTAGATTTCTAAGATAAAAAAGTTACCAATTGGGCTTCATGGTGACAGCTGGCAGGGAGAAAAAAAAGAGACAAAAAAGCTCTCCCTTTCCAAGGTGTCTTTGAAAAGTTAACTTGCGCAGAACAGAGGAACAAAAACAGAAACAAAAACTGATTTCTGTGAATTTCCACAGACTGTGAACTTCTGAGCCACTTCCCTTACATGTTGGGTACAAATTCTAAAACTACCGAAACTTGGGGTTCAGGGGATTAATTGATTACAACAGAAGCAATGCCCTCTAAATCCGGATGCAACCAAATAAGACTGTTTTCCTGTGTTTGGTGCTATCTTAGGTCCCTTTCCTTGTCCGTCCCTACAACAGTCTAATTCTATACACTTTAACATTATTTATGTTTTCATAAAATGGTCAATATATGTGATTAATTATGTAATGATGCAGATGTTTTCCAGAGTTCTCTATCATGACTTAGGTTCATTTAAAGATCAAATAGGGGGGCATACAACCCGGTTCCACTGGGAACCTGTATCCCTCACTTTAGCCATCCTATTAGAAATAATAGTTGCTGAAGGGGTGGGCTAGTCCATGAGACACAACAAAGACACAATTAGAAGCAGAAATATGCCAAAGTTTAAAGACATTAAAAACCGACATCACAGCTTTACAGGAATTTTAACCTCTCTCTTTCTGAAGTTGTTTTACAAAGCAGGCGAGTGTTGGACCTCCTCTTTATGAGAGAAAGGTGCCTTTTTGCTTGCATTGAGGGAAGAATGTTGTTTTTATGCCGACAATACTGGAGTTGTAAAAGAATCTATGAGTAAATTAAGAAAACGACTTGAAGAGCGTCAAAGAGAGACAGAGGCCCCAAAAGGGAGGTTTGAGTCTTGGTTCACATAGTGACCTGATTAACTACGCTTTTATCTGCCATGGCCGGTCCATTAAAAATCCTCATATTATTGCTAACTGTAGGACCCTGTTTGCTCAACCGTGTAGTTTCCTTTCTAAAAAAAATCGAACCTGTTATTAATCCTAACCATACACTTTTCTCTCAATCTAATTTTACAGAAGAGCAGGGACAGAATTGGTATTAAAATACAGAATTATAGAGGATCTTCCACCTGCTGAAAACCTCAAAGGTCCACGCAGAAATGATCCCTGGAGAAGATGTAGGCAAGTACGAAGGACCTGAGAGAGCAAAAGTCTTCCATGGCAAACAACCTGCTCAGGATGAAGGGATGTGTCTGAATCAGCCAGTCTCTTCTTAATGTAGAGAAGGTGGACCAAAGCAGGCATGTGTTGAGAGCTGCTCCTGCATGCCTATGGTTGACATACCACTCTGACCTGTGAAAGTGTCACAGGAAGTAGGAGCAGCCTCCTTCTCATGGTAACCTTGGAAGCAACTGTTAAGACAAAGTTGTTGCCAAGGCAGTGACCTCATTCAGTTCCAAAAAGAAGTGACCACACCTAACTTCCTTGGTGATGGAACTCTCTGAACTTGGAATCCAGGAAGCCAGGCACCCAGAGCCAGTCCCAGTCCCAGTCCCAGTGGACAAACTTATTTTGATTTACCAAGGACAGACTCAGTCTTTCTTGGGACCTACTGATGTAAGGATGGCCAAATGCAAGGAAAGCTATGAAGAGGGGCCTTTCCTGAGAAAGCAGGCAGTGGCTCACCGCTGGCTCCTGACAACTTCACAGAGTTGGCCAAAAAGACCATATTTGAGACAGAACAGGCTATTTCCAGGGAACATAGTAAGGCCCACCAGTCAGAGGACACTCCGGATAGTCACAGACCTACTTGGGGAAAGGAGGTGCCTTTGTTGTGTGGGTGTGGGTTTGTGGTTTTGTCTCATGTTCTGAGAATAGGTATGAAAGGCAGTTTGTTTTGTTTGGAGTGAACTGTTTCTTGTAAGTCGTTTGACAAGGCGAGAATTTGTATGTCTGTGTATCCCACTGTGTCCGTGGTTGTAGACATTAGAAAAGAGAATGCATCAATGAATATGTCCTGTCTAGTAGAAAGGTTCACAGCATTCATCCTGCCCTATTTATGAATGGACTGCAGCTTGCCTTATTGATGTGCAACACCTGCTATCTTCCTTAGTTCCTGTTTTATTCCTGAATTCTGGCCACTCTCCAGAATAGGTTCATGGTTTTCTGTTTAAGATATGTACAACCTCGAAGCTCTGTGACATGACCATGTACTGAAGGGAATGGTGAGCATCTCAGAAAACTCAGATATCAGTGTGACCAGGAAAGTCTCAGTGGAGAAACCCTGCTTGGGGCCTTTTGTTTACCTATTCTTCTGTTGCCCTGAATGTCAGGAAGGTCTTTTCCTCAGTCCACCACTTTTTGAAGCCTGAAGAAAACAGTTTTCAAATGGAAATGAATGGGCATTACCTGTGGCTCTTTGCTTAATTGCTTTGGAAAGGATGTGTCTGAATCAGCCTATTTACCCTGTGTGAGGCTGTGACTTAGATTCTCAGCTCCTGATGGATCTAAAGAAAGATCCCATGTTTACATCCAAAAACAAAATGGCCAAAAGAGCAGTCCTTGTGGATGAAGTCTCTCGCCTTCCTCTGTAACTTTCCTGACCTCCATCAAGTCAGATTAGGGATCCTTTGGGTCAAATGAGTTCTTCAAAGCCCTGCAGAGGCTAGCCCATATTTGCTTGGGTTTTCTCAAGACTCCAATTCACATAAAGAATCCAAACCCCACAGTCATTTGGCCTCAAATTGAAGAAGCGGAGCAGTATTAACGGGAGGCCTACTTAATCTCTCCTGGTTCACAAGAAGGGTGTCCAGGCCACCCTGAATTTAGGCAAATTAGGTGCAAGAGAGCTTATTTTGGACACGGTCTTGCGGTGTGCCCCTCATGGAAAACTCCAGCCATAGGTTATTGTGAGTGTCTATATGGAAGAAGATGAGCGCCACGTTGGAGTGTTTTGGTTTAAATTGTGGTCATTTGGGTGGCAGTTGGAAGAGATGACTTGGTCCACATGTTCTTGAACTCTGGTGTGACTCCCTTAGAGTCTGAGTTCTGGAACTGACCTCAGAGAAGTATTGCCATAAATAGTGTTGAGATTTTAGGAAGCCAGGCATGAGCGTTGCCCTTGGAAACTGAGTTCTAGGCCCAGGGTGGCTTTCCACAGAGCACTGAGCCTCTCAGCCAGGATACCACAAATTTTATTCTGAAAGACTTGGCACCCATAGTTGAGAGTCAAAACTCATATGGACCTCACATTGTAGACCTAAATGGGCATAACATCATATGATCTTTTGGCCACTGTTTGGGAAGCCTTACCTGTGAGTGTTCTCCAGAGATTTCATTGAAAGGAGCTTCCTAACCATTTAATGGTTCCTGAAAGAATTGAAACTCACAGTGCCTCCAACTTCATCCTTGAAAAATGGCTAGATAAATACCATAAAATTTTTGAATTTCCCATCACCAGGTGGCACTGGAAAACCTTTTGATGTCCTGTTGCTGATCATGAATATACCAGACAGTGCCTTGATTGACTGGGTTTCATGTAAATGGTGTAGAACAGAGATGCCAGTAAGTTGGACTCTGTTGAGTAGTAGGTTAGAGCAGTGGTGGGCAGGTATGTGATAAAACATCTGTGGTGGGGCCATGTGTATCTTCCATTGGCTTCAAATGCCTTGTGACTGACATGGTGCAGCCAGCAGAACCTTCCATGTAAAGGCAAGTTGTTATTTGGGGAGGTTTCAGGACATTGTTCAGAATCAGGGTGCTATGGTCAAGGGGGCAAGATATGTAGGATAGGATCCTAGTTCTTGGATCCTCCTGCAAAACCTGACCCACCATACATGACAGAACTTCCTCTTGCACTGTGACCCAGTTGAACTCTTTGTATTTCGTGAAGCAAATACCAAACACCCAGTGCAGCAGGAAGAAACACCACGAAAATGGAAGATGACCATATGGCTTCACAGTGCACACTGCCACACATTTATCCCCCAGTGGCCACAGTTTACATAAAAAGAGAATTCAGCACTGCTGCCTCATGTACATTGGGAAATAAGAAACCATGTCCTCCAGGTCTCATAGATCCAGACCAAGCTTTTATGGTCTCCCTAGAAAGGAAGCTAAAGCTCCTGACAACAACATATTTTTCAAGTGCCCAAACTCACAGGCAGTTTCTCTAGAAATCTCTAGGCCAGCAGACCTCCATGTTTGTGGAGTTTTTACCCTGTCCCATACTTTTGGAAACTACTCTACCACTTCAAATGTTGTGAGCTCCTGAGCATATTCCATTTAACATATTTATTCACAGATTTTCTAAATCTTCTCCTCTAATTGTGTCTTACTTGGGGTGAAGGAATTGTCAAGGCATTGTTCTGGATGAGAGTGGGAATAATTTTGTGTAGCACATATTTACATACACATTGGATTCATTGTTCAATTTTCCATTCGAAATGCTGAATCTTTGACACTAACCCATACCCTACTAGACTCTGACTACTAATTCTAATATGATGGAGAAAAGTAACCCAAACAGAATAGAAATACTAGCACTTCAGAGGAGGCATGGTGGATAGTTGGTTTGCCTTTTGCATGATATAGGGTAGGAGTTATAAATCTTGTCAATTTTTTGTTGAAATAGTTCTGCATGTGTTTTTAAAGTTAACACATATGTGAATTCCTGTCTCCATTTTTCTGTAGCCTATTCAGCACATGTATTTTTATATGCACATATAGAATCCTACCTGGTATCACACGTATATTCTTGAGAGGTGGCTAACTTGGCAGATACAAAGTGTGAGAAGAGATCACTCCTCATTAATGCTTTTGGAACTGAAAATTCAGACTATGAGTGAGCTTCTTAGTTGAAAAACATTATACATAAATCCATGTTCAGTAAAATTAATATTTTGGATCTGTGGATGATATATATTTCACAATGAATTTTAATTGGCATATATATTGCTACTATTTAATGTCTCTGTGTGTGTTTTGTGTGTGTGTGTGTATATATATATATATATATATATATATATATATATATATATACATTCTAGATTTTTCAAAATATAAAATATATGTGTCCTATTATACAATCCCTAAATTCATTCTTGTTCATGTATGTGGTTTTATATTAAACTTTTCATAAGATTATTTTAAAAATATTCATCCACCTGAAATACATATTTGTTTTCTAGTACTAAAAAGTTACTTCAGTGAATGGTGCAAACAAATCCTTATATTTTTACAGTAGCTGACCCACTTTAACATCAATGCAAGTAGATTCCTATGGAACATGATGTGTATTTTGACGTTCATTTTTATTAAACACTGGTACATTACTATTTCTGCAGTTTTTATACATTATAGAATATACATTTCATCCACAAGTTCATAAATTTAAAGAAATTTGTAACATATTCAATCACTTCCTGCTTCAGAACATATGTATTCCTCCTTGTTTTTGAGTGGTCATTTCATGAGATTTCTTTCCAAACACATTATTTTCGATTTCCATAATCAAATTTGAAGCAAAATTCACACACTCTTGGTGATAAACCACAACCGTAATATTACCATTAGATGTATTACTGGTTGGAATGAATGTATGTATATCAATATATGATTCCTGTGTATTTTCAGATATCAATTCAATCCATTATTTAAAGTTGGAACAAGTTATATTATTTATTCGCAGTATGGTCTATTCATGCATTATCTCTATATTCATACATACATGGTACACCTATATGTACCCCCAATACTAATTTATACCCCTTCAAAATATTGCTCCAAGAAATGGTGCAAGAAATACTCATGTCACCTGATCTACATATACGTTTTATCACAGTAATATTCTGGCCACAAAATGCAAAGTCACACTTACGATTGTACCAAAGCCTAAATGGAATGTGAGTATGGATTATGAAAATAACCCATGTCCAGGTTGCCTAATGCTCTCAAATGTCAATCCTATTGGTGACTACATATTTGTTACTTCCTAAGATTATATATTCAATCTCAAGCCTGTTGAAAATGTCTTTTGCTATCACTCACTTTATACTTTGCCTGATTTCCTAATGTCTCTATTGATATCTGCTTTCCTACATATTTTCCCCAGTTCATCACTGTGACTGACTCTTCACATATGCTGACGTTTACATTTTCTGTCTACCTGAAAACCTATTGCTAAAGAACTATTTGTCCAAATGCTATACTCACACTTTTTTATAATCCTACCAACTATCTTCCTAATCCTACCGACTCTCCCTCTTTGAATGGTTTACATTCAACATTCAATCATCCAAGGTATCAGATCTTATGCCATTGTGTATAGATTTATCTGAGACATCTGTGCAGAACATAATTAAAAGCTAAGTATCCCAATCAAGGACCCAATGCCCTTCTGGGCTTCAAATGTTTCCGAGATTTCTGTTTTCATTCATATATTTCACCTATATAATCTTATAAATATTGCAGGTTCCCAATACCATTATTCATCCAGCAGAATGATCCTAACCCAAATCAAACATGTTATTAACTGTAACCATACACTGTTCCCTCAATCTAACTTTACAGAAGAGCAGGGACAGAGTTGGTCTTACAATACAGGAATGTAGGAGATCTTCAACTTCCGGAGAACTTCAAAGGTCCATGCAGAAATGATCCCTAAAGAAGATGTAGGCAGCTATGATGGACCTGAGAGTGCGAAAGTCATCTTTCATGACAAAAAAAAAAAAACAGGTCAGGATGAAGGGGTGTGTCTGAAGCAGTCTCTCTCTTCTTAATGTAGAGAAGATGGACCAAACCAGGCTTGTGTGGAGAGCTGTTCCCGGGTGCCTATGGTTGATATTCCATTCTAACTTGTGAAAGTGTCATAGGAAGTAGGGGCAGGATCCATCTCATGGACCCTTGAAAGCAACTGTTAGGACAAAGTGGTTGCCAAGGCAGTGACCTCATTCAGTTCTAGACGAAGTCACCCATGTCACTTTCTTGTTGATGGAACACTCTGAACTTGGAATCCAGGAAGCCAGGCACCCTGAGGCAGTCCCAGTCTAAGTCCCAGTGGTCTCAAATTTTTGGATTTAAGAAGGATAGAGTAAGTCTTTCTTGGCAACTACTAAATTGAAGATGGACAAATGCCAGGAAAGCTCTGAAGAGGGGCTTTACCTGAGAAAACAGGCAGTGGCTCACCGCTGGCTCCTGATAACTTCACAGTTTTGGCCAAGAAGACCAGATCTGACATAGGACAGCCCATTTCGGGGAAACATAGTATGGCCCACCAGTCAGAGGACGCTCCGGATAGTCACAGACCTATTTGGGGAAAGAAGGTGCCTTTGTGGGTGTGTGTGTGTGTGTTTGTGTGTTTGTGATTTTGTCTCAAGTTTTGAGAATATGTAGGAAAGTCGGTTTGTTTGGTTTGGAGTGGACTGTTTCTAGTAAGTCCTTTGAGAAGGTGAGTGTTTCTATGTCTGGGTATCCCACTGTATTTGTGGTTGTAGACAATAGAAAAGAGAATGCATCAATAGATGTGTCCTGTCTAGTAGAATTCTTCACAGAATTCATCCTGTCCAATTTATGAATGGACTGCAGGTTACCTTATGGATGGGCAACACCTATTACCTTCCTACATTCCTGATATCTTCCTGAATCTGGTTACTCTCCCATAGGCTCATGGTTTTGTGTTCAAGATATGTATCTCCTCCACAATCTGGGACATGGCCATGTACTGGATAGCTGAAGAGAATGGTGAATATCACAGAAAACTCAGATATCAGTGTGACCAGGAAAGTCTCAGTGGAGAAAATCTGCTTTGGTATTTTGCTTACCTATTGTTCTGTTGCCCTGAATGAAAGGAAGGACTTTGCCTAAGGCCACACATTTCCAAAGCCTGAAAAAAACAGTTTTCAAATGGAAATAAATGGGCATCACCTGTGGCTCCTGGCTTAATTGCTTTGCAAAGGGATATGTCTGAATCAGCCTCTTAGTGCATTGTGAGATTATCGCTTAGATTCTCAGCACCTGATGGATCTAAAGAAAGATCCCATGTGTGCATCCAAATCCAAAATGGCCAAAAGAGAAGTCATTGTGATGAAGTCTCTTGCCTTCCTCTGTAAGGTTCCTGATCTCCATCAAGTGATAACAGGGATCTTTGGGTCAACTGAGTTCTTCAAGCCCTGCAGAGGCTAGCCCATAGGTGATTGGGTTTTCTCATGACTGCAAATCACATAAAGAAACTATACCCGACAGTCTGTATGCCTCAAATTGGAAAAGCAGAACAGTATTAATGGCAGACCTCTTTGATCAGTCCTGGTTCACAGGAACGTTGTCCAGGAAACACTGACTTTAGACAAATGAAGGGCAAGGGAGCTTATTTTGACTTTGTCTTGGGCTGTGTGCCTCATAAAAACTTCCAGCCAAGGTTATGATGAGTGTCTATATGGAAGAAAATGAGGGCCATGTGGGAGTGTTTTGGTTTTAATTCTGGTCATTGGTGTGGCGGTTGGAAGAGATGACTGGGTCAACTGGGCTTGAACTCTGGTGTGTTTCCACTTAGAGACTGAGATCTGAAACTGATCTCAGAGAAGAATTGCCATGAATTGTGTTGGGATTTTAGGAGGCCACGCATGAGAGTCGCCCTTGGAACCTGAGATCTAGGACCAGGGTGGCTTTCCACAAAGAACTGGGAATCTCAGCCTGGATATCACATGATTTTATTCTGAAACTTGGCAGCCATAGTTGAGAGTCAAAAGACATAGGACCTCACATTGTAGATCTCAATGGTCCTGGCTTCAAGTGACCTTTTGTCCACTCTTTGGAAAGCCTTGCCTGTGAGAGTTCTCTAGAATTTTCTTTGAAATGAACTTTCTCAACATTTAATGGTTCCTGAATAATTGTGCATCCAACGTCATCCTTGAAAAATGGCTAGATAAATACCACGAAATTTTTGAATTTTCCATGACCAGGTGGAACTGCAGAAACTTTCGATGTCCTGTTGCTTACCATGAGTGTACCAGACAGTGCCTTGATTGACAGGGTTTCATGAAAATTGTTTAGAACAGAGATGCCAGTATTTTGGAGCCTGCTGAGTAGTGGGCCTAGAGCAGTGGTGGACAGGTGTGTGATAAAACATCATGGTGGGGCCATTTGGATCTGCCATTGGCTTCCAAATGGCTTGTAACTGACAGAGTGCAGACATCAGACCCTTATATGTAAAGGCATCTTGTTATATGGCGTAGTTTCAGGGCAATGTTCAGAATCAGGTTGCTATGGACAAGGGGGCAATCTTTGAGAGATAGAAGCCTGGTTGGTGAATTTTCTTGCAGACCCTGACCCACCACACGTGACAGAAATACCTCAAGCACTGTTTCCCCGTTGAACTCCTTGTATTTTGTGAAGCATGAACCAAACTCCAAGTGCAGCAGCAAGAAACACCACGAAAAGTGGAGGATGACCAAATTGTTTCACAGTCCACACAGGGAGACACAGTTTACCTACAAAGAGAGAATTGAGCACTGAGGCCTCGTGTTCATTGGAAAATAGGAAACGATGTCCTCCAGGTCACATAGATGAAGACCCAGCTTTGAGGGTCTCACTACAAAGGAAGCTTAACTCCTGACAACAACCTATATTTCAGTGCCCAACTTCACTGGCAGTTTCTCAAAAAGTTTTAGGCAAGCAGAGCTTCATGTTTGTGGAGTGTGTACCCTGTCCTTACTTTTGGAAACTCCTATACCACTTCCAAGTTTGTGCACTCCTGAGCATTTTCGATTCCAGAAATGTAATCACAGATTTTGTAACTCTTCTACTCTAATTGTGTCTTCCTTGGGGCGAAGGTAATGACAAGGCATTGTTCTGGATGAGAGTTGGAAGATTAATTTTCCTTTTTTCCATTTGAAATTCTGAATCCCTGACACTAACCCATATTCTACTAGACTCTGACTACTAATCCTAATATGATGGAAGAAAGTAACCCAAACAGTACATAAATACTTGCAGTTCAGAGTTGGACTTGCCTTTTGCATGATTAAGGGTAGGTGTTATAAATCTATTCAATATTTAATTGAAATAGTTCTCAATGTGTTTTTAAAGTTAACAAATATGTGAATTACGGTCTCCCATTCTCTGGAGCCTATTCAGCACATGTATTTTTATATGCACAAATAGAATCCTACAAGGTATCACACGTACATCCTTGTAAGATATATGACTTAGCAGATACAAACTGTGAGAAGTGATCACTCCTCCTAAACGCTGTTGGAACTGAAAATTCAACCTATGGGTGAGCTTCCCAGTGGAACAACATTATACATAAACCCATGTTCACTAAAATGAATGTTTTTGCGTCTTTATGATATATATTTCATGATGAATTTTGATTGGCATATATATTGCTACTTTTTAATGTCTGTGTTTGTGTGTGTGTGTGTGTGTGTGTGTGTGTATATATATATATGTATATATATATATATATATATATATATATATATATATATATATACATATATATATATACTCTCCATATTTTTAAAAATATGAAATATATGTGTCTTATATACACTCCCTAAATTCATTCATGTTCATGTATGTGGATTAATAATCAACTTTTCACAAGATTATTCTTAGAAATATTCATCCACCCAAAATACATATTTGTTTCCTAGTACTGAAAACTAACTTCAGTAAAAGGTGCATACAAATCCTAATATGTGTACATTAACTGACCCAGTTTAACATCAATGCATGTAGGTTCCTATGGGACATGATGTGTATTTTGATGTTAATTTTTATTCCACACTGGTACATTACTATTTCTTCAGTTTATGCACATCATAGTATATATATTTTATTCACTAGTTAGCAAATTTATAGGCATTTGTTTTACTTTCAATCACTTCCTGCTCCAGAACACATGTATTCCTCTATGTCTCTTGACTGGTCTATTCATGAGACTTTTTTCCAAATATATTATTTTCTATTTCCATAATCAATTTTGAACCAAAACTCACACACCCTTCATGATAAACCGTAACCCTAAGATGATCGTTAGATATATAACTGGTTGGAATGATTGATTGCATATCAATATAAAATTTCTTATAAATTTTCAGATATTTATTCAATTCATTATTTAAAGTGGATCCAGTTATATTATTTATTCACAGTATGGTCTATTCATGCATTATGTCTATATTCATAGAAACAGGGTACACCTATTTGTACCCCCATACAAATTTGTAAGTCTTCAAAATATTGCTCCCAGAATTGGTGGAAGAAATACTATTGTCACCTGATCTACATACACATTTTATTACAGAAATATTCTGGACACAAAAAGCATAGGTCACACTTACAATTGTACCAAAGCGTAAATGGAAAGTGAGCATGGATTTCTAAAAACATCCATGTCCAGGTTGCCTAATGCTCTCAAATATCAATTCTATTTTTGACTACATATTTGTTTCTTCCTAAGATTATATATTCAACTTCAAACCTGTTGAAAATGTCTAACCCTATCACACAATTTATACTTTGCTTGATTTCCTAATGTCTCTATTGATATCTGATTTCCTATATTTTTCCCCAGTTCATCATTGTGACTGACTCGTCACATGTGCTTACATTTACATACACTCTCTACACTAAATTCTATTGCTAAAGAACTTTTGGTCCAAATCCTATACTCACTCTTTTTTCTAAACCTACCAACTACCTTCCTAATCCTGCCGACTATCGGTTTTTGACTGGATGTTCTCTTCAACATTCAATATCCAAGGTACAAGGTCCGATGCCAGTGTATATTGATTTATCTGAGACATCTGTGCTGCACATTACTCAAAGCTAAGTATCCCACTCAAGTCCCCAATGCCCTTCTGGGCTTCAAATCTTACCTAGATTTCTGCTTTCATACTTATGTTTCACATATATACTCTTGTAAACATCGCATTTTGCCAATACCATTATTCATCCCGCAGAATTATTTGTAACCCAAATTGAACAAGTTATTAACCCTAACCATACACTGTTCCCTCAGTATAACTTACTTAAGAGCAGGGACAGTGTGGGTCTTACAATATAGGAATGTAGATCATCTTCCACCTGCTGAGAACATCAAAGATCCATGGAGAAATGATCCTTGCAGAAGATATAGGCAGCTATGTAGGACCTGAGAGAGCAATAGTCATCTTCCATGGCAAACAACCTGGTCAGGATTAATTGATGGTCTGAATCAGCCTCTCTCTTCTTAATAAAGAGAAGATGGACTGAACCAGGCCTCTGTGGAGAGCTGTTCCCTGGTGCCTATGGTTGATATACCATTCTAACTTCTGAATGTGTCACAGGATGTTGGGGCAGCCTCCATCTCATGGGAACCCTGGAAGCAACTGTTAGCACAAAGTGGTTACCAAGGCAGTGAGCATATTCTGTTCCTGAAAGAAGTGACCTCACTTCACTTCCTTGGTGATGGAATTCTCTGAACCTGGGATCCAGGAAGGAAGGCACGCAGAGCCAGTCCCACTCCCAGTTCCAGTGGGCTAACTTGTTTGCTTTTCCCAAAGACATAGTCAGTCTTTCTTGGTACCCACTGATGTGAGGATGGCCAAATGCCAGCAGAGCTCTGAAGAGGGGCCTTTCCTGAGTAAGCAGGTAGTGGCTCACCGTTGGCTCCTGACAACTTCACAGAGTTGGCCAAGGAGACCAGATCTGAAACAGGACAGGCCATTTTGGGGGAACATAATATGGCCCACCAGTCAGAAGACACTCCGGATAGTCACAGACCTATTTGGGGGAAGGAAGTGCCTTTGCCATTGTAGGTGTGAGTTTGTGGTTTTTTCTCATGTTCTGAGAATAGGTAGGAAAGGTGGTTTGTTTGGTTTGGAGTGGACTGTTTCTAGTAAGTCGTTTGACATGGTGAGTGTTTCTAAGTCTGTGTATCCCACTGTATCCGTGGTTGTAGACATTAGAAAAGAGAATGCATCAATGGATGTGTTGTCTCTAGTTGAAAGCTTCCCCGCATTCATACTGCCCAATTAATGAATGGACTGCAGCTTGCCTTATGGATGGGCAACATCTATTATCTTCTAAAGTTCCTGTTTTCTTCGTGAATTCTGGCCACTCTCCAGAATAGACTCATGGTTTTGTTTCCCAAATATGTAACACCACAAGGTTCTGTGACATGGCCATGTACTGGATAGCTGAAGGGAATGGGAGCATCTAAGAAAACTCAGATTTCAGTGTGACCAGTAAAGTCTCAGTGGAGAAACCCTTCTTTGGGCCATTTGCTTACTTCTATTTCTATTACCCTGAATGTCAGGAAGGTCTTTGCCTCAGGCCACCCCTTTGTGTAGCCTGAAGAAAACTGTTTTCATATGGAAATGTATGGACATCACCAGTGGCTCTTTGCTTAATTGATTTGGATTGGGATGTGTCTGAATCAGCCTCTTGTCCTTGTATGAGGTTGTGGCTTAGATTCTCAGCACCTGATGGATCTAAAGAAAGATCCCATGTGTTTCCAAAACTAAAATGGCCAAAAGAGCAGTCATTGTGGGTGAATATTTTTGCCCTCTTGTTTTAGGTTCCTGACCTCCATCAAGTGAGAATAGGGATCCTTTGGGTCAAATGAGTTCTTGAAATCCCTGCAGAGGCTAGCCCATATTTGCTTGGGTTTTCTCATGACTCCATATCACATAAAGAATCTATACCCTACAGCCAGTAGGCCTCAAATTGGAGAAGTGGAACACTTTAACAGCAGGAATATTTGATCATTCCTGGTTCACAGGAAGAGTGTCCAGGCCATCATGATTTTAGGCAAATGAGGGGCAAGTGAGCTTATTTGGACACTGCCTTGGGCTCATAGAAACCTCCAGCTAGAGGTTATGATGAGTGTCTACATGGAAGAAGATGATGGCCCTGTGGTAGTGTTTTGATTTTAATTGTGGTCATTTTTTGGTGGATGGAAGGGATGACTGGGTCCACCTGGGCTTGAACTCTGGTGTGATTCCCCTTAGAGACTGAGTTCTGAAACTGACCTCAGAGAAGTATTGCCATGAATTGTGTTGGGATTTTAGGAGGCCACGTATGAGACTCACTCTTGGAAACTGAGATCTAGGCCCAGGGTGGTTTCCACAGAGGCCTGAGAATCTCAGCCAGGATATCACATGATTTTATTCTGAAAGACTTAGCAGCCATATTTGAGAGTCAAAACACACATGGACCTCACATTGTAGATGTCAATTGGCCTGGCTTTAGGAGACCTTTTGGCAACTGTTTGAGAAGCATTGACTGTGAGAGTTCTCCAGAGCTTTCATTGAAATGAACTTTCTCAACTCTTAATGGTTCCTGAATGAATTGAAACCCACAGTGCCTCTAACTTCACCCTTGAAAAATTGCTAGATAAATACCATGAAATTTTTGAAATTCCCATGACCAGGTGGCACTGCAGAAACTTTTGATGTCCTGTTGCTGATCATGTGTATACCAGACAGTGCCTTGTTTTTGACTGGGTTTCATGAAAATCCTGTAGAACAAGAGAAGCCAGTAATTTGGAGCCTGCTGAGTAGGGGGCCTAGAGCAGTGTTGGGCATGTGTGTGATAAAACATCATGGTGGGGCCATGTGAATCTGCCATTTGCTTCCAAATGGCTTGTGACTGATATAGTGCAGACATCAGACCCTTATATGTAATTCATCTTGTTAAATGGAGAGTTTTCAGGGCAATATTCAGAATCAGGTTGCTATGGTTATTGGGGCAAGCTATGTGGGATAGAAGCCTGGTTGGTGCATTCTCCTGCAGACCCTGACCCACCACACGTGACAGAACTCCCTCCAGCACTGTATCCCAGATGAACTTTTTATGTTTTGTGAAGCAAATACCAAATTCCCAGTGCAAAAGCAAGAAATACCACGAAAAGTGGAGGATGACCAAATGTCTTCACAGTCCCCACCGGGAGACACTTAGCTTCCAATGGACACAGTTTAGCTACAAAGAGAGAATTGAGCACTGCTGCCTCATGTTCATTGGAATATAAGAAACCATGTCTTTCGGTCACATAGATGCAGACCCAGCTTTGATGGTCTCACTACAAAGTAAGCTAAAGCTCATGACAACAACATATATTTCAAGTGCCCAACCTCAGAAGCCGTTTCCCAAGAATTCTTAGGCCAGCAGAGCTCCTTGTTTGTGGAGTGTTTACCCTGTCCTTTACTTTTGGAAACTCCTCTACCACCTCCAATGTTGTGAACTCCCGAGCATATTCCATTCCATATTTGTATTCATAGATTTTCACACTTTTCTACTCTAATTGTGTTTTACTTGGGGCGTAGGTAATGTCAAGGCATTGTTCTGGATGTGAGTGGGAAGATTTTTGTGTAGCACATATTTACATACACATTGGATTCATTTTTCAATTTCCATTTGAAATACTGAATCCCTGACACTATAACCCATACCCTACTAGTCTCTGACTAATAATCCTAATATGATGGTGAAAAATAAGCCAAAAAGAGAAGAAACACAAGCAGTTCAGAGGACGCATGGTGTATAGTTGGAATTGCCTTTTGCATTATATAATGTAGGAATTATAAGTCTAGTCAATTTTTTGTTGAAATAGTTCTACATGTGTTTTTAAAATTAGCAAATATGTGAATCCCTATCTCCCTTTCTCTGTAGCCTATTCAGCACATGTATGTTTATATGCACATATAGAATTCTACCTGATATCACTCGTATACACTTGTGAGGTGGCTGAATTGGTAGATGCAAATTGAGAGAAGAGATCACTCCTCCTAAACGCTGTTGGAACTGAAAATTCAACCTATGGGTGAGCTTCCTAGTTGAAAAACATTATACATGAATCCATGTTCAGTAAAATGAATATTTTTCGATCTGTGGATTATATACATTTCATGATGAATTTCTATTGGCATATATATTGCTACTTTTTTTTCTTTTATTGGTTGCTCAAAACATTACAAAGCTCTTGACATATCATATTTCATACATTAGATTCAAGTGGGTTATGAACTCCCATTTTTACTCCAAACACAGATTGCAGAATCACATTAGTTACACATCCATATTTTTACATAATGCCCTATTAGTTACTGTTGTATTCTGCTACCTTTCCTATACTCTACTATCCCCACTCCCCTATCTTCCCATCTTCTCTCTCTACCATACCTACTCTAAATCATTTCTCTCCTTGTTTATTTTCCCACAACCTCTTATATGTAATTTTTTGTAACAATAAGTGTCTCTCTCCATTACCATGCAATTTCCCTCTTCTCTCCCTTTCCCTCCCACCTCATGTTTCTGTTTAATGTTAATCTTTTCTTCATGCTCTTCCTCCATGCTCTGTTCTTAGGTGCTCTCATTATATCAAACAAGACATTTGACATTTGATTTTTAGGGATTGGCTAGCTTCACTAACCATAATCTGCTCAGTGCCATGCATTTCCCGGCAAATTTCAAGATTTGGTCATTTTTTAGTGCTGCGTAATTCTCCATAGTATATAAAAGTCACATTTTTTTATCCATTCATCTATTGAAGGGCATCTGGGTTGGTTCCACAGTGTAGCAATTGTGAATTGTGCTGCTATGAAAATCGATGTGGCAGTATCCCTGTAGTACGCTCTTTTAAGGTCTTCAGGGAATAGTCCGAGAAGGGCAATAGCTGGATCAAATGGTGCTTCCATTCCCAGATTTCCCAGGAATCTCGATACTGCTTTCCAAATTGGCCGCACCAGTTTTCAGTCCCACCAGCAATGTACAAGAGTACCCTTTTCCCCACATCCTCGCCAGCACTTGTTGTTGTTTGACTTCATTATGGCTGCCAATCTCACTGGATTGAGATGGTATTTTAGGGTGGTTTTTATTTGCATTTCTCTTACTGCTAGAAATGGAGAGCATTTTTTCATGTACTTGTTAATTGATTCTATGTCCTCCTCTGAGAAGTTTCTCTTCAGGTCCTTGGCCCATTGGGTTATTGGTTATCTTATTGTCTAATTTTCTGAGTTCTTTGTATACTTTGTGTACTCTGGATATTAGGGCTCCATGTGAAGGGTGAGGACTAAAAATTTGTTCCCATGATGTAGGCTCCATATTTACCTCTCTTATTGTTTCTCTCTTTAAGAAAAAAAAATCAGTTTAAGTAAGTCCCATTTGTTGATTCTTATTATTAACTCTTATTCTATGGGTGTCCTATTAAGGAATTTGGAGCCTGACCACACAATATGTAGATAGGAGCCAACTTTTTATTCTATCAGATGCAGAGACTCTGATTTGAATCTAGCTCCTTGATCCACATTGAGTTAACTTTTGTGCATGGTGAGAGGAGGGGATTCAGTTTCATTTTGTTGCATATGGATTTCCAGTTTACCCAACTCCATTTGATGAAGATGCTATCCTTCCTCCATTGCAGGCCATTAGCTCCTTTATCAAATATAAGACAGTTGTAGATTTTTGGATTAGTCTCTGTGTCCTCCATTCTGTACCATTGGTCCACCCGCCTGTTTTGGTACCAGTACCATGCTGTTTTTGTTATGAATGCTCTGTAATATAGTTTGAAATCTGGTATCACTATACTGCCTGATTCACACTTCCTGCTTAGAATTGCTTTTGCTATTCTGGGTCTTTTATTTTTCCATTTGAATTTCATGATTTCTTTATCTATTTCTACAAAAAAAATCCTTTGGGATTTTGATTGGCATTGTATTAAACCTATAGAGAACTTTTGGTAATATAGCAATTTTGATGATGTTAGTTCTGCCTATCCATGAACAGGGTATATTTTTCCATCTTCTAAGATCTTATTCTATTTCTCTTTTTAGGGTTCTGTAGTTTGCATTATATAAATCTTTCACCTCTTTTGTTAGGTTGATTCCCAAGTATTTAATTATTTTGAGGAAATTGGGAATGCAGTGTTTTGACTCATTTTTGTTTCAGAAGTTTTGTCGCTGATATACAGAAATGCCTTTGATTTATGCATGTTGATTTTATATCCTGCCACATTGCTGCATTCATTTATTAGTTCTAGTAGTTTTTTCTGTAGACCCTTTTGGGTCTTCTATGTATAGAATCATGTCATCTACAAATAGTGATAATTTAAGTTCTTCTTTTCCTATTTTTATGCCTTTAATGTCTTTCATCTCTCTAATTGCTCTGGCCAGTTTTTCGAGAACTATATTGAATAGAAGTGGTGATAGAGGATATCTCTGCCTTGTTCCAGATTTTAAAGTGAATGCCTTCAATTTTTCTCCATTCAGAATGATGCTATCCTGAGGCTTAACATAGTTATCTTTTACAATGTCGAGGTAAGTTCCTGTTATCCCTAGTTTTTAAAATGTTTTGAACATAAAGGAATGCTCTACTTTGTTGAATGGTTTTTCTGCGTCTATCAAGATGTTCATATGGTTCTTATCTTTAAGTCTATTGATGTTGTGAATAACATTTATTGATTTCCATATATTGAAGCCTCCTTGCATCCCAGGGATGAATTCAAGTTGATCATGGTGCACAATTTTTTTGATGTGCCTTTGTATCCAATTCGCCAGAATTTTAATGAGGATTTTTGCATCTAGGTTCATCAGAGATATTGGTCTGTAGTTTTCTTTCTTTGAGGTGTCTTTGTCTGGTTTCAGAATCTGGGTGATGTTGGCCTCATAGAATGAATTTGGCAGAGCTTCCAGTTTTTCTATTTCCTGAATAACTTGAAAAGTATTGGTATTAATTCTTCTTTAAAGGTTTTGTAAAACTCTGCTGTATACCCATCCGTTCCTGGGCTTTTCTTGGTTGGTAGTCTTTTGATTGCTTCTTCTACTTCATCCATTGATATTGGTCAGTTTAAATTGTGTGTTTCCTCCTGACTCAGTCTGGTCAAATCATATGACTTAAGAAATTTATCGATGTCTTCACTATTTTCTATTTTATTGGAATACAGTTTTTCAAAATAATTTCTAATTTTCTTCTGTATTTATGTAGCATCTGTTGTGATATTGCCTTTTTCATCCCGTATGTTAGTAATTTGAGTTCTCTCTCTTCTTCTCTTCGTTAGCATGGCTAAGGGTCTGTAGATCTTATTTATCTTTTTGAAGAAGCACATTTTAGTTTTGTTAATTTTTTCAATAGTTTCTTTTGTTTCAATTTCGCTATGATTTTAATTATTTCTTTCCTTCTGCTACATTTTCTGTTGTTTTGCTCTTCTTCTTCTAGGGCTTTGAGATGAAGTGTGAGCTCATTTGTTTGTTTGGTTTTTTTTCTATTTTGAGGAATGACCTCCAGGCGATGAATTTACCTCTTAAAACTTCTTTTCATTGTGTTCCATAGAATCTGACATGTTGTGTCTGTATTTTCATTTATCTCTAAGAATTTTTTGATTTCCTCCTTTATGTCTTCTGTAACCCATTGATCATTCAGTAACATATTCTTCATTTTGCAGGTGATGTATGATTTTTTCTTCCTTCTTTATCATTGGTTTCCAGGTTCATTCCATTATGATCACAAAAAATTCATGGTATTATCTCCACCCCTTTATATTTACTGAGGGTTGCCCTATGGCATAACATATGGTCTATTTTTGAGAAGGATCCATGTGCTGGTGATAAAAAAGTATATCCACTTGATGATGGTTGATATATTCTATATATGTCAGTTAAGTATAGGGTATTGATTGTGATATTGAGTTCTATAGTTTCTTTATTCAACTTTTGTTTGGAGGATCTGTCCAATGGTGAGAGAGGTGAGTTGAAGTCACCCATAATTATTGTATTGTGGTCTATTTGATTCTTGAACTTGAGGATAAATTGTTTTATGAACGTCGCAGCACCATTATTTGCTGCGTGAATATTGATAATTGTTATGTCTTGTCGGTGAATGGTTTCTTTTAACAGTATATAAAGTCCTTCCTTATCCCTTTGATTAAATTAGTCTTGAGGTCGATTTTATTCGATAGGAGGATGGCCACCCCTGCTTGCTTACGAGGACCGTGTGCATGGTATAAATTTTCCCAATCTTTCACCTTCAGCCTGTGTATGTCTTTTCCATTCAGATGTGTCCCTTGGAGGCAACATATTGTTGGATTTGTTTTTTTTAATTTCAAGTTACAAGCCAATGTCACTTTATTCGAGAGTTTAAGCCATTATCATTTAGAGTTACTATTGATATATGGTTTGTACTGCCACCCATGTTTTTATATATATATTTTTTAATTAGTTTGATTCTCCATGATTTGCTTTTCCCCTTCCCTCTGTCATTACTAAGGCACTTCTCACTGATGGTTTTCGTTGTTGATTTTCATTTCTTCCTCGTGTAGTGTTTTGCTCAAGATGCTTTGCAATGCTGGTTATCTGGCTGAAATTCTTTTAGCTTTTGTTTATCATGAAATATTTTTATCTCGTTGTCTTATCTTAAGCTTAATTTTGCTGGATACATAATTCTTGTTTGGCATCCATTGTCTTTCAGTGTTTGAAGTACGTTGTTCCAGGATCTTCTCACTTCCAGCGTCTATGATGAAAAATCCATTGTTAAACTTTTTGGTTTACCCCTGATTGTAATGATTGTAATCTGCCTCCTTTCTCTGGTAGCTTTTAATATTTTCTCTTTGTTTTGTATATTGGATATCTTTATAACAATGTGTCTTGGCATTGGTCTACTGTGATTTTGTGTGCTCGGTGTCCTGTAAGCATCTACAATTTGTTTATCCGTTTCCATTTTTATTTCTGGAAAGTTTTCTGTAATTATTTCATTCACCAGGTTTCTCATTCCCTTGGTTTTAATCTCTGTACCTTCCTCTATCCATATGACTCATTAGTTTGTTTTTTTTTTTTATGTTATCCCATATCTCTTGAATGTTTTCTCATAATTTTTTACAGCATTTCTTTGTTGGCTAGACTTTTTTCAAGATGATATATTTTGTCTTCATTATCTGACATTCTGTCTTCTACTTGCTCTACTCTGTTAGTGATACTCTCAATTGAGTTTTTAATTTGGTTTATCATTTCCTTGATTTCTAGAATTATTGTTTGATTTTTCTAATAATCTCTATCTCCTGATAAAGATGCTTAATTTCTCATTTTATCTGTTTATGTAATTCATTTTCAATGCGTTTTATCACTGTTTGTTTTTGCTGTCTCGTATCCTCTTTAAGGTTCCATTCCATCTGTCTAAGGTATTACTTGAGTTCTTTATATGACCATTTTTTTGATGACTCTAGGTGCTCTTGAATATTTAGGCTGTCCTTCATTGTTCTTACTCCTTTTCTTCCTTGTTTTTATATGCTGCTCATGTTACTTCTTCTTCTGTTTGACTACTGAGTTACTGCTTACTCTTATAAATTTATTTGATGCTTGGGAGGAAAGATATTAGAAGGGAAGGGAGAAGTCACTAAAGAGAATGAGAGTAGGCAGGTAGAATTCAAAGAAGGGGGAATAAGAAAAATGAAAAGAAATGAAAAGACAAAAGAAAAAAATAGAAAATAAAGAAAGAAAGTTTTAAGTAATGATGATGATTAAAAAATTGAAAATTAAAATTTAAAATAATAATAATAATAATAAAATAAAATAATTAAAAAATAAAAACATTTAAAAAAGTTAAAGAACAACAATAACAAAAATAAAAATGAAAGAAAAAAAAACAAATAAAAAAATAATAATAATACATGCAGTCCTAGAGTTCAAATAACTTCTCTTCCAGTAGGTGGAGCTGTGCGCACTGGGCCAAGCTTCTCCTCTCAATAAGTGAGAACCAATCACTGTGCAGCAGCTCTTTCTCCCAGACTGGGCGGGTCTCCAATTCTGAGTGCCTAGGGCTTTCTCTTGTGTTTCCTCAAGCCAGGCCCCACTCACCTGTGATGCTCACCACAATACTGGTTACAAGCCAGGCCTCTGCTCCTGGTAGCCCTGTTTCCATGAACGCCTGGGCACACTCTCCTTGTTTGCCTTCCTCAGACCCTAAGTTTGTAGAGCTTGGGGCTGAGAACCTCCAGCGAATTTGCTTGCCCTTCAGGAGCCATGGCCCCGGTAGGTGGTGTAAGAGACCTCAATTGTCAGCACTGGTGGGAGCGGTAGCAGGGAATTCCACGCCACGAGTCCCGAGCCAATCTTGATTCCCTAGGTCTGGGTATCGCGCTCCTTGGAGAGCTGGGAGGGGCCATTACGGCAGAGGTGGGAAGGGCCCTTGAGGTTTCCCTGCGTTGTTGAGAGATATGGCAATGGGATTACACACTTGTCGCGCTGGTTTCAATGAAGTTATCTCCTCCGCCTGTGACGTCAGTTCTCTGCCATGGTGGTATCCCATTCAAATGGTGATCGTTCGTTCCCTTTGCTGGGTGACCAATGCAACAGGTGGGTCCTGACTATCTCTCCCAAGCCCCATTTCAATCCTGTGGCCACTGCCTATGAAGGCTCAGTTGGCTTTTAACTCTCAATTCAGAAAGCCCGACCAGTTATTTCAGCGGGAATGTTAGTGCTGAGTCACAAAAACCAGACGAATCTAAGCTTGAATGCAGCCAATCCGGGCTTTGTGTGTGTTCTGAGGGGCCCAGACTGTTCACCCCAGATTCACAACAGGTCAATATTGCCTAGTGATTCTGAGCAAACAGCATTTAGACAGTTTACGACTCCCTATGCCCGCGCAGCTGAAGAGATCAGAGACTTGATTTCTCCATGCCTGCCTTCATAATGGATCTCCTGTATTGCTACTTTTTAATATCTGTGCTTTTGCGTGTGTGTGTATATATATATATACTCTTTAGATTTTTCAAAATATGAAATATATGTGTCTTATTATGCACTCCCTAAATTCATTCATATTCATATCTGCGGATTTATAATCAACTTTCCACAAGATTATTTTCAGAAATAATCATCCACCTGAAATACATATTGTTTCCTAGTACTGAAAACTAAATTCAGTGAATGGTGCATACAAACCCTAATATTTCTACAGTTACTTAGTCAGTTTAAAATCAATGCAAGTTGATTTCTAGGGGACATGATGTGTATTTTGACTTTCATTTTTATTCAACACTTGTACGTTACTATGTCTTCAGTTTATGCACATCATGGGATATATATTTCAGTCACAAATTAGAAAATTTATAGGCCTTTGTTTCACGATCAATCACTTCCTGATTCAGAACACATGTATCCCTCTATGTTTCTTGACTGGTCTTTTCATGAGACTTCTTTCCAAACACATTATTTTTGTTTAACATCATCACGTATAAAGCAAAACTCAAACACCATTCTTCATAAACCATAATCCTAATATTACCATTAGATACATAACTGGTTGGAATGAATGATTGTATATCAATATAAGATTTCTTATATATTTTCACATATCAATTCAATCCATTATTTAAAGTGGAATCAGTTACGTTATTTATTCATAGTATGGTCTATTCATGCATTATCTCTATATTAATAGACACAGGGTACACCTCTTTGTACCCCTAATACTAATGTATACGTCTTCAAAATATTGCCCCCAAAAATGGTATAAGAAATACTCATGTCACCTGATCTACATATACATTTTATCACAGTAATATTCTGAACAAAAAAAACATAAAAATGTAACACTTATGATTGTACAAAAGCCTAAAAGGAAAGTGAACGTGGATAACTAATAACATCCATGTCCAGGTTGCGTAATGCTCTCAAATGTCATTCCCATTCGTGACGACATATTTGTTTTTTCCAATGATTATGTATTCAAACTCAACCCTGTTGAAAATGTCTAATCCTATGACTCACTTTATACTTTGCCTGATTTCGTAATGTCTCTATTGACACCTGCTTTCCTACACATTTTCCCGAGTTCATCATTGTGACTAACTCTTCACATGTGCTGACATTTACATTCACTCTCCCAATGAAACCCTATTGCTAAAGAAGCTTTTTATTCCAAATCATATACTCACTCTTCTTCCTAAACCTACTGACTATCTTCCTAATCCTACTGACTATCCCTTTTTGACTGGATGTTCTCTTCTACATTCAATCATCCAAGGTACAAGGTCCTATGCCACTGTATTTCGATTTAACTGAGACAATTGTACAGAACATAATTCAACACTAAGTATCCAAATCAAGGGCTCAATGCCCTTCTGGGCTTCAAATCCTTCTTAGATTCCCGTTTTCATACATATATTTCACCTATATATTCTTATAAATATCGCAGGTTCCCAATCTCATTATTCATCCTGCAGAATGATTCCTAACCCAAATCGAACATATTATTAACCCTAACCATACACTAACTTTGCAGGAGAGCAGGAACAGTGTGTGTATTAAACTACAGGAATCTAGGGGATGTTCACCTGCTGAGAAACTCAAATGTTCATGCAGAAGTGATCCCTGGTGAAGATGAAGGCAGCTATGAATTACCTCAGAAAGCAAAAGTCATCTTCCATGGCAATCATCCTGGTCAGGATGAAGGGTTGAGTCTGAATCAATCTCTCTCTTCTTAATGTATAGAACATGGACCAAACCAGTCCTGTGTGGAAGCTGTTCCCGGGTGCTTATGGTTGATATAACATTCTAACTAGAGAAAGTGTCCCATGAAAATCAGGGCAGCCTCCACCTCATAGTATTTTGGAAGCAACTGTTAGGACAAAGTGGTTGCCAAGGCAGTGACATAATTCAGATCCTGAACGAAGTGATCTCACCTCACTTCCTTGGTGATGGAACTCTCTGAACTTGAAATCCAGGAAGCCAGGCACCCAGATACAGTCTCTGTCCTAGTCCCAGTGGTCTGACATGTTTGGATTTACCAAGGACAGAGTCAGTCTTTCTTGGTACCTACAGATGTGAGGAAGGCCAAATGCCAGGAAACCTCTGAAGAGGGGCTTTTCCTGAGAAGGCAGGTAGTGCCTCACCGCTGGCTCTTGAGAACTTCACAGAGTTGGCCAAGCAGACATGATCTGAGACAGGAGAGGTCATTTTGGAGGAACATAGTATGGCTCACCAGTCAGAGGATACTCCGGGGAGTCACAGACCTACTAGGGGGAAGGAGGTGCCTTTGTGGGTGTGGGTGTGAGTTTGTGGTTTTGTCTCATGTTCTGAGGATAGGTAGGAAAGGCGGTTTGTTTGGTATGGAGTGGAATATTTGTATTAAGTCCTTTGACAAGGCGAGTGTTCCTATGTGTGTGTGTATCCCACTGAGTCCATTGTTGTAGACATTAGAAAAGTCAATGCATCAATGGATGTGTTCTGTCTAGTAGAAAGCTTCCCAGCATTCATCCTGCCCAATTCATGAGTGGACTCTGGCTTGCCTTATGGATGGGCAACACCTACAAGCTTCCTAATTTCCTGTTTTCTCTCTCAATTCTGGCGACTCTCCAGAATAGTATCATGCTTCTGTGTCCAAGATTTGTACCGCCTCCAAGATCTGTGACATTGCTATGTACTGGAAGCTGAAGGAAATGGCTAGCATCTCAGAAATCTCAGATATCTGTTGACCAGGAAAGTCTCAGTGGAGAAAACCTGCTTTGGTCCTTCTGCTTACCTATTGTTCTGTTGAATGTCAGGAAGTTTTTTGCCTCAAGCCACCACTTTGTGAAGCCTGAAGAAAAGAGTTTTCAAATGGAACTGAAAGGGCATCACCTGTGGCTCTTTGCTTAATTGCTTAGGATTGGGATCTGTCTGAATCAGCCTGTTGGCCCTGTGTGAGGCTGTGGCTTAGATTCTCAGCACCTGATGGATCTAAAGATAGATCCCATGCGTGCATCCAAAACCAAAATGGCAAAAAGATCAGATATTGTTGATGAACTCTCTTGCCTTCCTCTGGTAGGTTCCTGATATTCATCAAGTGAGAATAGGGATCCTTTGGGTCAAATGAGTTCTTCAAAGCCCTGCAGAGGCTAGGCCATAGGTGCTTGATTTTCATGACTCCAATTCACTTAAAGAATCTAAACCCCAAAGCTAGAAGGCCTCAAGTTGGAGAAGCCAAGCAATATTAAAGGCAGGCCTATTTGATCACTCCTGGTTCACAGGAAGAGAGTCCAGGCCACCCTGTCTTTAGGCAAATGAGCGGCAGGGAGCTTATTTTAGACACTGTCGTGGGCTGCGTCCCTTATGGAAACTTCCAGCCAGAGGATATGATGAGTGTCTATATGGAAGAAGATGAGGGCCATGTGAGAGTGTTTGGTTTTAATTGTGGACATATGTCTGGCGGTTGGAAGAGATCACTGGGTCCACCTAGGCTTTCACTCTGGTGTGATTCCCCTTAGAGACTGAGTTCTTTTACTGATCTCAGAGAATTATTGCCAGGAATTGTGTTGGAATTTTAGATGGCCATGCATGAGAGTTGTCCTTGGAAAGTGACATCTAGGCCCAAGGTGACTTTCCACAGAGCACAGGGAATCTCAGCCAGGATATCACATGATATTATTCTTAAAGACTTGGCAGCCATATTTGAGAGTCAAAACACACATGGAACATACATTGTAGACCTCAATGGGCCTGGCTTAATCTGACTTTTGGGCACTTTTGGAAGCCTTGCCTGTAAGAATTCTCCAGAGTTTTCATTGAAATGAGCTTCCTCACCATTTAATGGTTTCTGAGTGAATTGAAATCCACAGTGCCTCCAACTTCATCCTTGAAAATTGGCTAGATCAATACCATGAAATTTTTGAAATTCCCATGACCGGGTAGCTCTGGAGAACATTTGAATGTCCTGTTGCTGATCATGAGTATACAAGACAGTGCCTTGATTGACTGGGTTTTATGAAAATGGTGTTTAACAGAGATGCCAGTAAGTTGGATCCTGCTGAGTAGTTGTACTAGAGTAGTGGATGGCAGGTGTGTAATAAAACATCTGTGGTGAGGGCATGTGGATCTGCCATTGGCTTCCAAATGGATTGTGACTGACATTTGCAGCCAGTAGACCCTTATATGTAAAAGCATATTGTTATATGGAGAGGTTTTAGGGCAATGTTCAGAATCAGGTTGCTATGGAAAATGGGGCAAGCTATGTGGGATAGAAGCCTGGTTGGTGCATTCTCCTGACGAACCTGACCCACCACACTTGACAGAAGTCACTTCAGCACTGTGTCCCAGTTGAACTCCTTGTATTTCATGAAGCAAATACCAAACTCCTAGTGCAGCAGCAAGAAATACCACGAATAGTGGAGGATGACCAAATGGAATTACAGTCCACAAGGGGAGACATTTAGACCCCAGTGGCCACAGGTTACCTACAAATAGAAAATTCAGCACTGCTGCCTCATGTTCATTGGAAAATAAGAATCCATGTCATCCAGATCACATAGATGAAGACTCAGCTATGATGGTCTCACAACAAATGAAACTAATGCTCCTGACAACAGCATATATTTCATTGCCCAACCTCAGAGGCAGTTTCTCCAGATGTTAGGCTGGCAGAACTTCATGTTTGTGGAGTTTTTACCCTGTCCCTTACTTTTGGAAACTCCTCTACCACCTGCAAATTTGTGAACTCCTGAGCATTTTTCATTCCACATATGTATTCACAGATTTTCTAACTCTTCTCCTCTAATTGTGTCTTATGTGGGGCGAAGGTAATGTCAAGGCATTGTGCTGAATGAGAGTGGGAATTTTTTGTGTAGCACATATTTGCATACACATTGGATACATTTTCCAATTTTCCATTCAAAATACTGAATCCCTGACACTAACACATACCCTACTAGACTTTGACTTCTAATCCTAATATGGTGGAGAAAAATAACCCAAACAGAATAGAAATACAAGAGGTTCACAGGAGGCATGGTGTATAGTTGGACTTGCCTTTCGTATGATAAATGGTAGGTGTTATAAATCTAGCGAATTTTAATTGAAATAGTTCTCCATGTGTTTTAAAAGTTAACAAATATGTGAATAACTGTCTCCTTTCTCTGTAGCCTATTCATCACATGTATTTTCATATGCACATTTAGAATTCTACCTGGTATCACTCATACATTTTGTGAGGTGGCTGGCTTGGCAGATGCAAATTGTGAGAAGAGATCACTCCTACTAAACGCTGTTGGAACTGAAATACAACATATGAGTGAGCTTCTTAGTTGAACAACATAAATCCATGTTCATTAAAATGAATATTTTTGGATCTGTGGATGATATATTATTTCATGGTGAATTTCGATTGGCATACATAATGCTACTTTTTAATGTCTGTGAGTGTATATATATATATATATATATATATATATATATATATATATATATATTCACTCTCCAGATTTTTCAAAATATGAAGTATATTTTTCTTATTATACACTCCCTAAATTCATTCATATTCATGTATGTGGATTTATAATCATGTTTTCACAAGAATATTCTCAGAAATATTCATCCACCTGAAATACATATTTGTTTCTTAGTACTGAAAACTAACTTCGGGGGATCATATGATGGTGGTGAAGGGAGTGCATCACCCCCATGTACCGCGTCACTGTGCGGGAGAATGACGAGTTATAACGACTAAAATATATCTTGTTAGAAATTTCCAGCAAAATTGGGGTGCTCCAAAACCTAGTGGACATATTTCCATCTCACGAGGATCAGCTACGCGAGCTCAAACACGAGTGATTTGTCCGCACGGAGTGTCATGCTGCTTATTCAGGAAATCGGTCTGTGGCTAGAGTCTGCGGCGCCCACTGGGAAATGAAGAGATAGCAATGCAAATATACAGCGGTGTGGATTCTGTGGGCTCCTGCCAGGTATGCAATCACTGTGCTAAGTGCTGAATTCTTTGTTTGAGATGGGGAAGGATGCGGTCCAATTCGGTTCTCCACACCGGTCAGACCACAGAGGAAGCCAGCGGCCACTATCTTGGAGAGCTGATGTCACCATCCCTGTTTTTGACTGATCGAAGCTCATTCAGCTATAGAACAGGTAATTTCAGGATGCCATTCACCTTTGTGTTGCAGACAAATTACTCAGGCTCAGTGCTAAAGAACCTGCAGAAACTCCGTCTTGGAGCCTGCTCCTATTAGAACATACACAAAGCCCAGAGCGGCCGAATTCCACCTCTCGGAACTGATCTGGCCCAGGGCTAAAGAACCCGCGGAAACTGCTTCTCGGTCCGGGTCTTGCTGAATACTGTGAAGGTAAATATCAACCGAGCCTTCATAGGCAGTGGAAACAGGATTGAGACACGGCTTGTGAGGGCCGGTCAGGACTCACGCATTGCTTTGGTCACCCAGAAAAGGGAACGAAATGCTGCCTTTCACATGGGATACCAACATGGCAAATTTCTGATGTCATCAGAAAGCAGCAGAGGAGATAACTTCATTGATACCAGCAGTGACAGAAACAGTTGGTCTCCTGGTGAAGAAAGTGAGTCACAAACACCTGGGTCTCTCTCACTTTGTCATCAAGCCAGAGGGGCAGAGCAGAGCAGCTGCCCGCGACTGGAACAGACCCAGTGACACACCTGCATGGTAGTTACGTCAACCCAATTGGAGTAGAGGCAGAACAGAGCTGCCGCCGGTGCACAGAACAGGCCCAGCGACCCGCAGGTGTGGTAGTCACGTCACCCCAATTGGAGTAGTTGCAGAGCAGAGCCTTCTCCCACACCTAGTAAAATCCCAGTGGGTCACCGGCATGGTAGTCACATCACCCCAATAGGAGTAGGGGCAGAGCAGAGCCTTCGCCCACGCCCAGAACAGGCACAGCAACCTGCCGGCATGGTAGTCACGACACACCAATTGGAGTAGGGGCAGAGCAGAGCCACCACCCGCGCCCGCAAGGTAGCAGACCTGCACCTGACCAGAAGAAGAGGCCCAGCGGCCGGCTGGCGCAGCAGACACTTTACCATATTTGGAGTAGGGGCAGAACAGATCTGTAGCCCCTGCTCACAAGGTAGGCAGACCTGCGACCAACCGGCGGACCAGGCACAGCGGCCCGCCGGCATGGTAGTCACGTCACCCCAATTGGAGTAGGAGTAGAGCAGTGCCGCCACCCACGCCTGCAAGGTAGGCAGACCTGCGACTGATTGGCAGAACACCACAGGGGTCCACGGGCATGGTAGACACGTCACACCAATTGGAGGAAAAAATAAATAAAATGGACAGACCCCTAGCCATGCTAACGATGAGGAGAGAGAACTCAAATTACTATCATACGGGATGAAAAAGGCAATATCACAACAGATATTTCAGAAATACAGAAGATAATCGGAAATTACTTTGAATCCTTATACTCTAAAATAATAGAAGATAGTGAAGGCATCAAAAAATTTCTTAAGTCATATGATCTGACCAGAGTGAGTTAGGAGGATATAGACAACCTAAACATACCAATATCAATTGAGGAAATAAAAAAAAACCATCCAAAGATTACCAACTAAGAAAATCCCAGGACCGTATGGGTATACAGCAGAGTTTTACAAAACCTTTAAATATGAACTAATACCAATACTTTTAAAGCTATTTCAGAAAATTGAAAAAGAGGGAGATCTTCCAAATTCATTCTACGAGGCCAATATCACCCTGATTCCTACACCAGATAGACACTTCAAAGAAAGAAGACTAAAGACCGATATCTCTAATGAACCTAAATGCAAAAATCTTAAATTAAATTCTGGCAAATCAGATACAAAAACATATCAAAAAAATGTGCACCATGATCAAGTAGGATTCATCCCTGGGATGCAAGGAGGGTTCAATATACGAAAATCAATAAATGTTATTCACCACATCAATAGACTTAAAATAAAAACCATATTATCATCTAGATAGATGCAGAAAAAGCATTCGACAAAGTACAGCATCCCTTTATGTTCAAAACTCTAGAAAAACTAGGAATAACAGGAACATTCCTCAATATTGTAAAAGCAATCTATGCTAAACCGCAGGCTAGCATCATTCTGAATGGAGAAAAATTGAAGACATTCCCTCTAAAATCTGGAACAAGACAGGGATGCCTGCTCTCACCACTTTTGTTCAATATAGTTATCAAAAGACTGGCCAGAGCAATTAGACAGATGAAAGAAATTAAAGGCATATAAATAGGAAAAGAATAACTTAAATTATCACTATTGCAGATGACATGATTCTATACCTAGCAGACCCAAAAGGTTCTACAAAGAAACTAATAGAGCTAATAAATGAATTCAGCAAAGTGGCAGGATATAAAATCAACACGCATAAATCAAAGGCATTCCTGTATATTAGTGACAAATCCTCTGAAATGGAAATGAGGACAACCACTCCATTCACAATATCCTAAAAAAAAAAAAATGGGAATCAACCTAACAAAAGAGGTGAAAGTCTTATACAATGAAAATGACAGAACCCTAAAGAGAGAAATAGAAGATCTTAGAAGATGTAAAAATATACCTTGTTTATGGATAGGCAGAACTAACATCATCAAAATGGCGATATTACCAAAAGTTCTCTATAGGTTTAATCCAATGCCAATCAAAATCCCAAAGGCATTTCTTGTAGAAATAGAGAAAGCAATCATGAAATTCATATGAAAAAATAAAAGACCCAGAATTGCAAAACAATGCTAAGCAGGAAGTGTGAATCAGGCGGTATAGCGATACCAGACTTCAAAGTATACTACAGAGCAATAGTAACAAAAATAGCATGGTACTGGTACCAAAACAGGCAGGTGGACCAATGGTACAGAATAGAGGACACAGAAACCAATCAACAAAACTACAACTATCTTATATTTGATAAAGGAGCTAAAAGCATGCAATGGAGGAAGGATAGCATCTTCAACAAATGGTGTTGGGAAAACTGAAAATCCATATATAACAAAATGAAACTGAATCCCTTTTTCTCACCATGCACAAAAGTTAACTCAAAATGAATCAAGGACCTTGATATCAAATCAGAGACACACTGTCTGATAGAAGAAAAATTTGGATACGATGTACATACTGTGGGGTTGGGCTCCAAATTCCTCAATAGGACACCTATAGTACAAGAGTTAATAACTAGAATCAACAAATGGGACTTACTCAACTAAAAAAGTTTTTTTCTCAGCAAAAGAAACAATAAGAGGTAAATAGGGAGCCTACATACTGGAAAGAAATCTTTACTACTCACACTTCAGATAGAGCCCTAATATCCAGAGTATACAAAGAACTCAAAAAATTAGACAATAAGATAACAAATAACCCAATGAACAAATGGGCCAAGGACCTCAACAGACACTTCTCAGATGAGGACATACAATCAATCAACAAGTACATGAAAAAATGCTCACCATCTCCAGCAGTCAGAGAAATGCAAATCAAAACCACCCTAAGATACCATCTCACTCCAGTAAGATTAGCAGCCATTATGAAGTCAAACAACAAGAAGTGCTGGCAAGGATGTGGGAAAAGAGGTACACTTGTACATTGCTGGTGGGACTGCAAATTGGTGCAGCCAATTTGGAAAGCAGTATGGAGATTTCTTGGAAAGCTGAGAATGGAACCACCATTTGACCCAGCTATTGCCCTTCTTGGTCTATTCACTAAAGACCTAAAAAGAGCATGCTACATGGACACTGCTACATCGATGTTCATAGCAGCACAATTCACAACAGCAAGACTGTGGAACCAACTTAGATGCCCTTCAATAGAAGAATGGATAAAAAAATGTGGCATTTATACACAATGGATTATTACTTTGAATTGAAATATAAAAAATCATAGAATTTGCAGGGAAATGGATTGCATTAGACTAGATTATGCTAAGTGAAGCTACACAATTCCTATAAAACAAATGCCAAATGTCATCTTTGATATAAGGAGAGTAACTAAGAACAGATAGGGATGAAGAGCATGACAAGATGATTAACATTAAACAGGGATGAGAGGAGGAAGGGAGGGAGAAGGGAAATTGCATGGAATTGGAAGGAGACCCTCTGGGTTATACAAAATTACATACAAGAGGAATTGAGGGGAAAGGGAAAAATAATACAAGGGGGAGAAATTTATTACAGTAGAGGGAGTAGAGAGAGAAGTGGGGAGGGGCGGGGAGGCCAGGGGGAATAGTAGAGGATACGAAAGGCAGCAGAATACAACAGACACTCGTATGGCAATATGTGAATCAATGGATGTGTAACTGATGTGATTCTGCAATCTGTACACAGGGTAAAAATTGGAGTTCATAACCCACTTGAATCAAAGTGTAAAATATGATATATCAAGAACTATGTAATGTTTTGAACAACCATAAATAAAAATAAAAAAAAACTCTCTTTGGTGAATAATGCATGCAATTCTAATATTTCTACAGTAACTGACCCAGTTTAACATCAATGCAAGTAGATTCCTATTGGACATGATGTGTATTTTGACGTTCACTTTTATTCAACACTGGTACATTACTATTTCCTCAGTTTATGCACATAACAGGATATATATTTCATTCACAATTTAGAAAATTTATAGGCACTTGTTTCACTTTCAATCACTTCCTGCTTCAGAACACATGAATTCCTTCATATTTCTTGATTGGTCTTTTTATGAGACTTTTTTCCAAACATATTATTGTCGATTTCCATAATCACTTTTGAAACAAAACTCACACACACTTCATGATAAACAATAACCCTAAGATTACCATTAGATATATAACTGGTTGGAGTGAATGATTGTATGTCAATATATGATTTCCTATATATTTTCAGATATCAATTCAATCCATTATTTAAAGTGGAACCAGTTATAATATTTATTCACAGTATGGTCTATTCATGCATTATCTCTATATTCAAAGACACAGGGTACACCACTTTGTACCCCCAATACTAATTTATATGTCTTCAAATATTGCTCCCAGTAATGGTGGAAGAAATACTCATGTCATATGATCTACATACACATTTGTTCACAATATTTTTCTGGGCACAAAATGCAAAGATCACACTTATGATTGTACCAAATCCTAAATGGAAAGTGAACATGGATTACTAAAACGATCAATGTCCAGGTTGCCTAATGCTTTCAAATGTCATTCCTATTGGTGACGACATATTTGTTTCTTCCTAAGATTATGTATTCAATCTCAACCCTATTGAAAATGTCTAATCCTATCACTCACTGTATAATTGCCTCATTTCATAATGTCTGTATTGATATTTTCCTTTTTACATATTTTCCCCAGTTCATCATGTGACTGACTCTTCACATGTGCTGAAATTTACATTCACTCTATAACAAAAACCCTATTGCTACAGAACTTTTGCCCCAAATCCTATACTCACTCTATTTCCTAAACCTACTGACTACCTTCCTAATCCCACCGACTATCTCAATTTGAGTGGATGTTCTCTTCTAAAATCAATCATCCAAGGTGTAAGGTCCTATGCCATTGATTATCGATTTATCTGAGACATCTGTGCAGAACGTAATTATAAGCTAAGTATCCCAATCAAGGGCCTAATGCCCTTCTGGGCTTCAAATCTTACCTAGATTTCTGTTTCCATACTTATATTTCACCTCTATAATCTTATAAATATCGCAGGTTCCCAATACTATTAATCATCCTTCGCAATGATTCGTAACCCAAATCGAACATGTTATTAACCCTAACCATACACTCTTCCCTCAATCTAACTTTGCAGAAGAGCAGGGACAGAGTTCGTCTTACAATACAGGAATGTAGGGTATCTTCCTCCTGCTGAGAACCTCAAATGTCCATGCAGATTTGATCCCTGGAGAAGATGTAGGCAGCTATGAAGGACCTGAGAGAGCAAATGTCATCTTCCATCGCAAACAACCTTCCCAGGATGAAGGGTTGTGTCTGAATAAGCCTCTCTCTTGTTAATGTAGAGAAGATAGACCAAACCAGGCATGTGTGGAGAGCTGTTCCGGGGTCCCTATGGTTGATATACCATTCTAACTTGTAAAAGTGTCACAGGAAGAAAGGGCAGCCTCCATCTCATAGGAGTATTGTAAGCAACAGTTAGGACAAAGTGGTTGCCAAGGCAATGACCTCAAAGAATTCCTGAAGGAAGTAATCTCACCTCACTTCCTTGGTGATGGAACTCTCTGAACTTGGAATCCGGGAAGCCAGGCACCCAGAGCCAGTCTCAGTCCCAGTCCCAGTGGTCTTATTTTTTGGATTTACCAAGGACAGAGTCAGTCTTTCTTGGTACCTACTGAGGTGAGGATGAAAAAATGTCAGGAAAGCTCTAAAGAGGGGCCTTTCCTGAGAAAGCAGGTAGTGGCTCACCGCTGGCTAGTGACAACTTCACAGATTTGGCCAAGGAGACTATATGTGACACAGGACAGGCGATTTCATCAGAACATAGTTTGGCCCACCAGTCAGAGGACACTCCCAATAGTCACAGACCTACTTGGGGGAAGGAGCTTCCTTTGTGTGTGTGGGTGTGGGTTTGAGATTTTGTCTCATGTTCTGAGAATAGGTAGGAAAGGCAGTTTGTTTGGTTTGGAGTGAACTGTTTCTGGTAAGTCGTTTGACAAGGCCAGTGTTTCTTTGTCTGTGTATCCCACTGTGTCCGTGGTTTTAGATATTAGAAAAGAGAATGAATCATTGGATGTGTCCTGTCTAGACTCAACTTTCCCAATTTATGAATGGACTGCGGCTTGACTTATGGGTGGACAACTCCAACAATCTTCCTAAGTTCCTGTTTTCTTCCTGAATTCTGCCCAATTTATGAATGGGCTGCGGCTTGACTTATGGGTGGACAACTCCAACAATCTTCCTAAGTTCCGGTTTTCTTCCTGAATTCTGGCCACTCTCCAGAATAGGCTCATGGTTTTGTGTCCAAAATATGTACCACCTCCAAGCTCTGTGACATGGCCATGTACTGGATAGCTGAAAGAAATGGGAGCATCTCAGAAAACTCAGATATCAGTTTGACCAGGAAATTCTAAGTGAAGAAACCCTGCTTTGGGCCTTTTGCTCATCAATTGTTCTGTTGCCCTGAATGTCAGGAAGGCCTTTGCCTCAGGCCACACCATTGTAGAGCCTAAAGAAACAGTTTTCAAATGGAAATGAAAGGGCATCACCTGTGGCTCTTTGCTTAATTGCTTTGGAAAGGGATGTGTCTGAATCAGTCTTTTGGCCCTGTGTGAGACTGTGGCTTAGATTCTCAGCACCTGATGGTTCTAAAGAAGGATCCCATGTGTGCATCCAAAACCAAAATGGACAAAAGAGCAGTCAGTGTGGATGAAGTCTCTCGCATTCCTCTGTATGTGTCCTGTCCTCCATCTTGTGAGAACAGTGATCATTTGGTTCAAATGTGTTCCTCAAAACCCTGCAGAGGCTAGCCCATAAGTGCTTGGTTTTTCTCAAGACTCCAATTCACATAAAGAATCTAAAACACACAGTCAGTAGGCCTCAAATTGGAGAAGCAGTGCCATATTAATGGCAGGCCTATTTGATCACTCTTGGTTCACTGGAAGGATGTCCTGGCCACCCTGATTTTAGGCAAAAGAGGGGCAAGAGAGGTTATATTGGACACTGTCTTGGGCTGCACCCCTCATGGAAACCTCCAGCCAGAGGTTATGATGATTGTGTAAATGGAAGAAGATGAGTGCCATGTGGAAGTGTTTTGGATTTAATTGTGGATATTTGTGTGACAGTTGGAAGACATAACAAGGTCTACCTGGGCTTGAACTCTGGTGTGATTCCCCTTATAGACTGAGTTCAGGAACTGATCTCAGAGAAGTATTGCCATGTATTGTGTTGTGATTTAAGAGGCCATGTATGAGAGTCACCCTTGGAAACTGAGATCTAGCCCCAGAGTGGCTTTCCACAGAGCTCTGGGAATTTCAGCCAAGATATCACATGATTTCATTCGAAAGACTTGGCAGCCATAGTTGAGAGTGAAAACACACATGGACCTCATATTGTAGACCTCAATGGGCCTGGCTTATTGTGACCTTTTGGCCATTCTTTGGGAAGCCTTGCCTGTGAGGGTTCTCCAGAGCTTTCATTGAAATAATCTTGCTCACCATTTACTGGTTCCTGAATGAATTGAAACCCACAGTGCCTCCAACTTCATCCTTGAAAAATGTCTAAATAAATACCATGAAATTTTTGAAATTCCCATGACCAGGTGGCACTGGAGAACCTTTGGATGTCCTGTTGCTGATCATGGATGTACCAGACAGTGCCTTGCTTGACTGGGTTTCATGAAAATGGTGTAGAACAGAGGTGCCAGAAAGTTGCAGCCTGCTGAGAAGTGGGCCTAGAGCTTTGGTGGGCAGGAGTGTGATAAAACATCTCTGTTGGAGCAATGTGGATCTTCCATTGGCTTCCAAATGGCTTGTGGATTACATGAAGCAGCCAGCAGACCCTTGTAATTAAAGGCATCTTGTTATATGAAGAGGATTCAGGGCAATGTTCAGAATCAGGTTGCTATGGACAAGGATGCAATGTGGCAAGCTTTGAGGGATAGAAGCGTGGTTGGTGCGTTCTTCTGCAGACTCTGAACCACCGCACATGGCAGAACTCCCTCCAGCACTGTGTCTCAGTTGAACTCCTTGAATTTCATGAAGCAAATACCAAACTCCCAGTTCAGCAGCAAAAACCCCACAAAAAGTGGAGGAGGACCAAATGGCTTCACAGTCCAACGGGAGACACTTAGCCCCCAGAGGCCACAGTTTACCTAAAAAGCAGAAAATCAACACTGCTACCTCATGTTCATTGGAAAATAAGATACCATGTCCTCCACGTCACATAGAGGCAGACCCAGCTTTGATGGTCTCACTACAAATGAAGCCAATTCTCCTGACAACAACATAATTTTCACGTTCCCAAACTCAGAGGCAGTTGCTCTAAAAGTTTTTAGGCCAGCAGAGCTCCATGTTTGTGGAGTGTTTACCCTGTCCCTTACTTTTGGAAACTCCTCTACAACCTCCAAGGTTGTGAACTCCTGAGAATTTTCCATTCCAGATATGTATTCACTGATTTTCTATCTATTCTCCTCTAACTGTGTCTTACTTGGGGTGAAGGTAATTTCAAGGCATTGTTCTGGATGAGAGTGGGAGGATATTTGTGCAGCATATATTTGCATACAAATTGGATTCAATTTCCAATTTTCCTTTTGAAATACTGAATCCCTGACACTAACCCATACCTACTAGACTCAGACAACTCATCCTAATATGATAGAGAAAAATAACACAAACCTATAGAAATACAAGCAGTTCATTGGAGGCATGTTGTATAGTTGGACTTGCATTTTGCATTATACAAGGTAGGAGTTATAAATCTGGTCAATGTTTAATAGAAAAAGATCTCCATGTGTTTTTAAAGTTAACAAATATGAGAATTCATGTTTCCCTTTCTCTTTAGCCTATTCACACTTGTATATTTATATGCATATATAGAATCCTACCAGGTATCACACGTACATCTTTGTGAGGTGGCTGACTTGGCAGATACAAATTGTGAGAAGAGATCACTCCTCCTAAACGCTGTTGGAACTGAAAATTCAACCTGTAGGGAGCGTCCTAGTAGAACAACATTATACATAAACTCATGTTCAGTAAAATAAACATTTTTGCATCTGTGGATGATATATATTTACTGATGAATTTCGATTGGCATTTATATTGCTACTTTTTAATGTCTGTGAGTGTTTTTTATTTGTGTGTGTGTGTGTATACACTCTCCAGATTTTTCAAAATATGAAATATATGTGTCTAATATACACTCTCTAAATTCATTCATGTTCATGTATGTAGATTTTTAATCAACATTTCACAAGATTATTCTCAGAAATATTCATCCACCTGAAATACATATTTGTTTCCTAGTACTGAAAACTAACTTCAGGGAATGATGCATACAAATCCTAAATATTCTACAGTAACTGACCCAGTCTAACATCAATGCAAGTAGATTCCTATGGGACATGATATGTAATTCTTTATTCATTTGTATTCGACACTGGTACATTATTATTTCTTCAGTTTTTGCACATGATAGGATATACATTTCATCCACAAGTTCACAAATTTATAGGCATTTGTTTCAAATTTAATCACTTTTTGCTTCAGAACACATGTATTGTCAGGGTTTCTTTACTGGTATTTTCATGAGTCTTCTTTCCAAACACATTATTTTCGATTTCCAAAGTCACTTTTGAAGCAAAACTCACACACTCTTCATGATAAACCAAAACACGAATATTACCATTAGATGTATAAATGCTTGGAATGAATGATTGTATATCAATATACAATTTCCTGTAATTTTTCAGATATTAGATCAATTCATTTTTTAAAGTTGAAAAAAGTTATATTATTTATTCACATTAGGGTCTATTCATGCTTTATCTCTATATTCATAGACACAGGGTACACCTCTTTGTACCCCCGATTCTAATTTTACATCTTCAATATATTGCTCGCAGAAATGGTGGAAGACATACTCATGTCACCTGATGTACATATACATTTAATCAAAGTAATATTCTGGACAAAAAATGTAAAGGTCACATTTATGATTGTACCAAAGCCTAAATGTAAAGTGTACATGGATTACTAAAAACATCCATGTCCAGGTTGCCTAATGCTGTCAATTGTCAATCCTATTGGTGACTACATATTTGTTTCTTCCTAATTTATATATTCAAACTCAACCCTGTTGAAAATGTCTAATCCTATCACTCACTTTATACTTTGCCTGATTTCGTAATGTTTCTATTGATATCTGCTTTTTTACATATTTTCCCAAGTTGATCCTAGTGACTGACACTTCATATGTGCTGACATTTACATTCACTCTATAATCGAAACCCTATTGCTAAAGAACTTTTGGTCCAAATCCTATACTCACTCTTCTTACTAAACCTACCGACTATCTTCCTAATCCTACCGACTATCCCTTTTTGATTGGATGTTCTCTTCTACATTCAATCATCCAAGGTAAAAAGTCCTATGCCATTGTATATCGAATTATCTGAGACAACTTTGCAGAGCATAATTCAAAGCTAAGTTTCCCAAACAAGGGAAAAACCCTTCTGGGCTTCAAATCATACCTAGATTTCTGTTTTCATCCTTATATTTCACCAGATCTTAGAGAAGACGGACCATTTCAGGGGAACATAGTATGGCCCACCTGTCAGAGGACAATCTGGATAGTCACAGACCTAATTGGGGGAAGGAGGTGCCTTTGTGGGAGTGGGTATGGGTTTATTGTTTTGTCTCATGTTCTGAGAATAGATGGGAAAGGCGGTTAGTTTGGTTTGGAGTGGACAGTTTCTAGTAAGTCATTTGACAAGGCAAGTGTTTCTATGTCTGTGTATCCCACTGTGTCCGTTGTTGTAGATATTGGAAAAGAGAATGCATTAATGGATGTGTACTGTCTAGTGTAAATCTTCCCATAATTCAAACTGCCCAATATATGAATGGAGTGCAGCTTGTCTTGTTGATGTGCAACACCTGCTATCTTTCTAAGTTGCTGTTTTCTTCCTGAATTCTGGCCACTATCCAGAATAGGCTCATGGATTTGTGTCCAAAATATGTACCACCTCCAAACTCTGTGACATGGCCATGTACTGGATAGCTGAAGAGAATGGCGAGCATCTCAGAAAACGCAGATATCAGTGTGACCAGGAAAGTCTCAGTGGAGAAACCCTGCTTTGGGCCTTTTGCTTACTTATTGTTGTTTTGCACTGAATGTCAGGAAGTTCTTTGCCTCAATCCACCACTTTGTGAAGCCTGAAGTAAACAGTTTTCAAATGGAAATGAATGTCATCACCTGTGGGTCTTTGCTTAATTGCTTTGGGAAGGGATGTGTCTGAATTAGTCTCTTGGCCATGTTTGTGTCTATGACTTAGATTCTCAGCACCTGATGGATCTAAAGAATGATCCCATGTGTGCGTCCAAAACCATAATGGCAAAAAAAAAAAAATCATTCATTATGGATGAAGTCTCTTGCCTTCCTCTGTTAAGTTCCTGAACTCCATCAAGTGAGAATAGGGATTCTTTGGGTCAAATGAGTTCTTCAATTCCCTGCAGAGGTGCTTGGGTTTTCGCATAACTCCAAATCACATAAAGAATTGATACCTGAAATCAGTAGGCGTCAAATTGGAGAAACACAGAAGTATTAACGGCAGGCTTATTTGATCACTCCTCGTTCACAGAAACGGTGTCCAGGCTACCCTGACTTTAGGCAAATGAGGGGCAAGCGAGCTGATTTTGGACACTGTCTTGGCTTTTCTCATGACTCCAATTCACATAAAGAATCTAGACCCCACAGTCAGAGAGCCTCAAATTGGATAAGCGGAGCAGTATTAAGGGCAGGCCTATTTAATCACTCCTGATTCACAGGAAGGGTGCCCAGGCCACCCTGAAGTTAGGCAAAAGAGGTGCAAGAAGCTTATTTTGGACATTCTCTTGGGCTGCCCAACTCATGGAAAACTCCAGGAAGAGGTTATGATTAGTGTCTATATGGAAGAAGAATAGGGCCATGAGGGAGTATTTTGGTTTTAATTGTTTTCATTTGAGTCGCGGTTGGAAGAGTTGTCTGGGTCCACCTGGACTTGAACTCTGGTGTGATTCTCCTTATAGACTGAGTTCTGGAACTGACCTGAGAGAAGTATTGCCATGAATTGTGTTGGGATTTTAGGAGGCCAGGCATGAAGTTGCCATTGGAACCTGAGATCTCGGCACAGGTTGGCTTTCCACAGAACACTGGGAATCTCAGCCAGGATATTACATGATTTTATTCTGAAAGACTTGGCATGCATTATTGAGATTCAAAACACACATGGACCTCGCTTTATAGACCTCAATTGGCCTAGCTTCATGTGACTTTTTGGCCACTCTTTGGGTAGCCTTGCCTGTGAGAGTGCTCCAGAGCTTTCCCTGAAATTAGCTTCCTAACCCTTTAATGGTTCCTGAATGAATTGCAAACCACAGTGCCTCCAACTTCATCCGAGAAAAATTGCTAGATAATTACCATGAAATTTTTAAAATTCCCATGACCAGATGTCACTGGAGGACCTTTGATGTCCTGTTGATGATCATGAATATACCAGACAGGGCCTTGATTGACTGGGTTTCAGGAAAATGGTGTAGAACAGAGATGCTGGTAAGTAGAAGCCTAGTGAGTAGTGGGCCTAGAGAAGTGTTACGCAAGTGAGTGATAAAACATCTGTGGTGGGGCCATGTGGATCTTCCATTGGCTTCCAAATGGCTTGAGACTGACATGGTGCAGCCATCAGACCCATATACGTAAAGGCATATTTTTATATGGAGAGGTTTTAGGGCAATGTTCAGAATCATGTTGCTATTGTCAAGGGGGCAAGCTACGTGGGATAGAACCCTGGTTGGTGCATTCTCCTGGAGACCCTGCACACCACAGCTGACAGAACTCCCTTCAGCACTGTTTCCCATTTAAACTCGTTGTATTTAATGAAGCAAATACCAAACTCCCAGTGCAGCAGCAAGAAACACCACGATAATTGGAGGATGACCAAGTTGTTTCACAGTCCACACGGGGAGACACTTAGCCCTCAGTGGCCACAGTTTACCTACAAAGAGAGAATTCAGCACTGCTGCCTCATTTTTATTGAAAAATAAATAACCATGTCCTCCAGGTCACATAGATGCAGAACGAGCTTTGATTCTCTCACTACAAATAAAGCTAAAGCTCCTGAAAACAACATATATTTTAAGTGCCCAACCTTAAAGGCAGATTCTCAAAAAGTCTTTAGGCCAGCAGAGCTCCATATTTGTGGAGTGTTTACCCTGTCCCTTACTTTTGGAAACTCCTCTACCGCCTCCAAAGATGTGAAATCTGGAGTATTTTCCATTCCTGATAGGTATTCACAGATTTTCTAACTCTTCTCTTCTAATTGTGTCTTACTTGGGGCGAAGGTAATGTCAAGGCATTGTTCTGGAGGAGAGTGGGAAGAATTTTCTGTAGCATATATTTGCATAAACATTGGATTCAGTTTTCTATTTTCCATTCAAAATACTGAATCCCTGACTCTAACCCATACCCGACCAGACTCTGACTACTAATTCTAATATGATGGAGAAAAATAACCCAAACAGAATCGAAATACGAGCAGTTCAGAGTAGGCCTGGTGTATTGTTGTACTTTTCTTTTGCATGATACAGAGTTGGAGTTATGAATCTAGTCAATTTATTGTTGAAATAGTTGTCCATGTATTTTTAAGGTTAACAAATATGTGAATTCCTGTCTCCCTTTCTCTGTATTCTTATATGCACATTTAGATTCCTCCCTGGTACCACACGTACATTCTTGTGAGGTGGCTGACTTGGCAGATACAAATTGTTAGAAGAGATCACTCCTACTAAACTTGTTGGAATTGGATATTCAACCTATGGTTGAGCTTGCTAGTTGAACAGCATTATACATAAATCCATGTTCAGTAAAATTAATATTTTTAGATCTGTGGATGATATATATTTTATAATGAATTTTGATTGACATATATATTGCTACTTTTTTGTCTGTGTGTGTGTTTTGTATATATATATATATATATATATATATATATATATATATATATACACTCTCAGGATTTTTCAAAATATGAAATATATATGTCTTATATACACTCCCTAAATTCATTCATGTTTATTATGTGGATTTATAATCAACTATTCACAAGATTATTCTGAGAAATATTCATCCACCTGAAATTTGCCTAATGCTCTCAAATGTCAATCCTAATTGTGACTACATATTTGTTTCTTCCTAAGATTATATATTTAAACTCAACCCTGTTCAAAATATCTAATCCTATCACTCACTTTATACTTTGCCTGATTTTGTAATGTCTCTATTGATATCTGCTTTCCTACATATTTTCCCCAGTTCATCATTGGGACTGACTCTTCACCTGTGCTGACATTTACATTCACTCTCTAATAGAAACCCTATTGCTAAAGAAATTTTTTTCCAATTCCTATACTCACCCTTCTTCATAAAAGTACTGACTATCTTCCTAATGCTACAGACTATCGTTTTTGACTGAATGTTCTCTTCTACATTCAATCATCCAAGTAAATGTGGGGCGAGCTTCAGAGGAGGAGACCACCAACAGACTATCTCTTGCAACATCAAAGGGTTTTTTGGGTGTCCAGCATGCTGGGGCTCAGAGATCACTTTAATAGAGCAGATAGCCCTGAGAATAGCTTAAATAGAGCTTATATACTTTCCCTGGAGAGGGCAGGGAGGGAATTTTATTGATGGGTCAGGGTGAGTGGGTGGTTTGCATTCAACTGGGTGAGGGAGTACATTCTGCAGTTGGGCAGTTGGGGACAGAACATTCTGGGAACAAGATTTGCAAGCATTTCTCAAGATTTCAATAGTGTTTTGTTAAGCATACAGAAAAACAAGAAGTGACAAGTACCTATTTTATTAACCTTTAATTCGCCACTTCTTCTTCTGGCTACTTTTAATCATAAAAATGATCATTGGAGGGTGTCACATTCTATGTCTGCTAGTGGGGTATTACCATAAGTTTAACTCGTCCAATTTGAGCCTGGAGAAAAGAAATTACACGGTTGAGCAAACAGGATTTTATAGTTAGCAATAATATGAGGATTATTATTGGACCGGCCAGGGTTGATAAAAACGTAGTTAACCAGGAGGAGTGTGTGAACCAAGACTCAAGCCACCCTTTTTGGGCCTCTCTCTCTTGTTGATGCTCTTCAAGGTATCTTTTAAATTTACTCATAGATTTTATTACAACTCCAGTATGGTCAGCATAAAAACAACATTCTTCCCTCAATGCAGCACAAAGGCCCCCTTCTCTAATGAAGAGGAGGTCCAACCCTCAACTGTTCTTTAAAACAACTTCAGAGAGAGAGGTTAAGAATTCATGCAAAGCTCTGATGGAGGTTTCTAATATCTTAGTTTTGCTCTATTGCTTCTTCTAATTGGGTCATTTGTTGTGTCCCATGGACAATGGCAGTGGTTCCTGTGCCCACCCATGCAGCAACTCCTATTCCTAATAGGATGGCTAAAGTGAGGGATACAAGTTCCCAGTGGAACCGGTTGTATGCCCCCCGTATTTGATCTTCAAGCGAACCTGCGTCATGATAGAGCTTTCTGGGAAACATCTGCAACATTTCAAAATAATCACATCTGTTGACCATTTCATGAAAACATAAACAATGTTTAAGTATATAGAATTATGCTGTTGTAGGGACAGACAAGGCAAGGCACCTAAGATAGCACTGAAGACAGGGAAACAGTCCTATATTGTTGCAACTGGATTCAGAGGGCATTGCTTCTGTTGTAATCAATTAATCCCCTGAAACTCAAGTTTAGGTAGTTTCAGAATTGTGTACCCAACATATAAGGGATGGGGCTCAGAAGTTTACAGTCTGCAGAAGTTCAAAAAAGCAGTATATGTTTCTGATTTTTCCTCTGTTCTGGGCAAGTTAAATTTTCAAGGACACCTGGGAGGAGGAGAGCTTTTTATTCCCTTTCTTATTTTCCCCCTGCCAGCTGTTACAACGGAGCCCAGTTGGTAATTTCTTTATCTTAGAAATGTGGCCATTTCTGTGAAGCCCCAGCTGAAGGCCAGAGGACTTGTTCACATATTTTGTGAAAAACTAGTTAGGGGTTGTCTAGCTTAGAAGTACTGAGTTTTTTAGCCAGTGGCCAAGGATAACAGGGCAATACAAAAAGAGAAAGTTTATCTACATTGAACTCTTTATAGAAACTCTATGCTGAAAGTTCTAAAGTCAGCCATGGTGAAGACTTCTGGAGAAGGACATTTAAGACTTTTCTGTGGGCCTGGTACAGAGGGGGAATACGGGGAAGGTGGGGCTGAGAGAAGCTCCAAGGATCTGAGAATGAGGAAAAAGAGAGATGTAAAAGAATAATTGGAAAGGTGTTTGGTAATTTCCTAGCAAAAAACTTGAGCAGTAGAACAGGTAGAGCAGAGCAGAAAATGGGAGTGAGTATCCCAAAATCCTGTGAGGGACTTTAAATTTTAGTAACCTGTTTTCAGTGATGACAAAGCAACTTTAATGGCCATTTATATTACATCTTGGAAAAGGGTCTGAGAGCTCTCCTCAGCTCGTTTGAGCTTTGGGTTAGCTGGAAAGAGGACCTGGTGGGACCCGGTGTGGGCACTGACAGGATGAGAGAGGAGTGACTGGGTGGAGGGGTACCTCAGTACCTGCTACCTCACAAGTGGGCAATTGTCTGAGAACTGGTGGAGGTTTGGGATTCTGATCTAGTAATTGGAGGGGAGAAATCACGTTGCTGAGGTGGGAGTGACAGCAGAGAGTCTGGAGCAGAAGGCTGAGGATAAAAATCTATTGGAGAAGCATAGTTCAGGATGTGAGTGAAGGAGGGAAAGGGCTTCCACATAGGGGAATCGCCTTTCACCCTTTTGAGCACTTGCAGAAGTTAAAAAGGTCACGCAAAATTTGAGGATCTAGAGACCCCTCCGGGGGCCATCCTTTTTCTGTTGTCTACTTGGTAATATGGCCAATGCTGTGTACTGAATTTGATGAAGTATTGGGGTTCCATCAGGCAGCCTCTGTATGCTCACATCTCCATGACATACAGAAGAAGTCGGTTTTTCCCCCACACAGCCGTTACTGTTTGTGGCTTTGATAGTTTCCCGGGCAAACATAGTAATCTAGGCTAGCCAACCTGCATCTGGCTCGCGTGTCCCTACATCCATAATGTTTGTTTCCATTATCTATGGTACAGAAGGGATTTAATGGTATTTTAGTGGGATTTTCTTCATCAGGGATATCCCAATAGAAAAAACCTATGACCAGCTTACAAATGTCTGGGTGGAGAGATGGCCACCAGGTCCCTAAGGGGGCTGTATGTGAGATAGATTATACACTTTTACAGTAGGATTTGTGATCAGCCATCGCTGCTTAAAAGGCTGATGAGTGTTAGGACTACTTGTGGCCAAGGGGAGAGTATATAACCTTATCCACATGGCGAATACACAATTTGAAACTGTTACCAGTCTTTTCCAGTTTCCAGAAAGATTCTGAACAAGGAGCAGGCTTGAGATGAGAGGCATGGATCCAAGAAGTGATTCTGTATACCTTTACCACTGTAGGTGTTATAAGTAGCACCTGGTATGGTCCTTTCCAGCTGGGTTCCAGGGATGACACCTGATGTCATCTTACATACATGAAGTCTCTTATTTGATATGGATGTGGAATCCCCTGGTACACAGTTTGTTACGCAGTGGGCAGCTATTTTCACAGGTATCACTGAGTTCTTTCAAGAGCTTTAAGTCTGTCAAGCAAGAGGGTGTGGAAAGGATCCTTAGGTCTTAAAGTTGGGCTTAGGACCCTTACTGGACGAGGGCCACCATAGAGAATTTCTCAGGGGGTAAGGTTACTCAAAGAAACAGAAGGATTTTTTCTTGCATGAAACATTGCATAAGTCAGGAGCACAGTCCAATATTTTATGCTGGTCTCTAAGCTTAATTTCGTTAAGGTCTCTTCAATGGTTCTATTCATTCTTTCTACTTGTCCTGAACTCTGGGGTCTATAAGCACAATATAACTTCCAATTAATCCCCAGGTTCCTGGCTAACCCCAGACTTACCTGGGCCATGAACATCGGTCCATTATCAGATCCTATTACCAGCTTAGCTTCCTCCAATGGTAGAGAGGCTTAGTCAGCAGCAGGGGAATCACTTAGAGTGTGTTGTGTGTTAGGGGACGAGGGCAGGGGATAAGGAGAGGAGGAAGAGTCCAGTAGAGTCAAATCTTGTGACTCAGGGAAAACAGAGGGTGGAGGAGGAGGAAGAGGTGAGGGTTTGAGAGATCATGTGGGAAGGAGTATGAGCAGAGGCATGGGCAAGGAAAGGCTTCACCCATGGAGGAGGAGATTTGCAGAGGTCCTGCAAAGTTAAGATATATGGCTGTTGATCAGGATGGCTATGTGGCCCTGGCTGAAAGACAATATCTCTGACTTTTTAAATTAGTGGGAAGTAAAAAGATCTTTCTTGGGGCCATACGACTCCAAAGATGGGCCATTCTGAGGCACAGAGAGTCTGCCAGGTCCAGCGTTTTACTAAAAAAAGAAAGATTCTGAGCCCTTAAGCGGACTTTGGTTCAGTGATCAAGGGTCAGGGACAGAGGCATTGAAGTGCTCTGTCCCATAATGAAAGGTACACAAACAGTAAAAGCAAAGACACATGACACAGATAAGACAAGACCATAAAGACAGGCAATGGACATCCAACACTGAGACCAGGAATGCGTAGCCGGCAAAACCCGATAGGATGGCAATACCGAATCTAAAAGAAAATATCACTGAGTCGATGAAGCAATTGTTCCTTGATTCTCCGAGTCCTCTGCGGGGTCCCCCAGGGAGGTGCCCTATGTCTCTGTGACACGTCTCTCAGCCACCGTCGGAGAGACCCCAGGCTCTTCATCGCCAGCAATTTTGCCAAGCCCTAACATGACACCTGAAACCGGAAAGAGGCGCCTTACTTGCTCCGAGAGGAGCCCGTTGGGGTCTCTCATCCGCCACTGCCGGAACTCGGTGGAACCTCAATATGTAAAGGTCAGGTGAGTGTTGGAGGAAGAGACTACCAAGAGACTGTCTCATGCAACAGCAAAGGGTTATTTTGGGTCCAGCTTGCTGGGGCTCACAGCTAACTTAAATAGATCAGAGAGCTCTGAGAACAGCTTATGCAGAGCTTACATACATTCCTTGGAGAGGGATGGGAGGGAAGTTTACTGATGTGTAAGGGTGAGTGGGCGGTTCGCGTGACACCGAGTGAGGCAGTACATTCTGCAGTTTGGCAGTTGGGAACAGTACATTCTAGAACAAGATTAGCAAACATTTCTCAAGATTTCAACAGTGTTTTTTTAAGCATACAGAAAAACAGGAAATAGCAAGTACCTATTTTATTAACCTTTCACTACCGACTATCCCTTTTTGACTGGATGTTCCTTCTACATTAATTCATGCAAGGTACAAGGTCCTATGCCATTGTATATCGATTTATCAGAGACATCTCTGCAGAACGTAATTCAATGCTGCGTATCCCAATCAAGGGCCCAATGCCCTTCTGGCCTTCAAATCATACTTAGATTTCTTTTTTCATACATATATTACACCTATATATTCTTATACACATAGCAGGTTCCCAATACCATTATTCATCCAGCACAATGATTTCTAACCCAAATCAAACATGTTTTTAACCATAATCATACACTATTCCCTGAATCTAACTTTATAGAAGAGCAGGGAAAGAATTGATTTTATAATACAGAAATGTAGGGAAACTTCCACCTGCTGAGAACCTCAAAGGCCCATGCAGAAATGATCCCTGGAGAAGATGTAGGCAGCTATGAAGGACCTGAGAGACCAAAAGTCATCTTCCATGGCAAACAACCCGGTCAGGATAAAAGGTTGTGTCTGAATCAGATTCTCTTCTTAATGTAGAGAACATGGACCAAAACAGGCCTGTGTGGAGATCTATTCCTGGGTGCCTATGGTTGATATACCATTCTAACTTGTGAAAGTGTCACAGGAAGTAGGGGCAGCCTCAATCTCATAGGACCCTTGGAAGTAACAGTTAAGACAAAGTGGTTGCCAAGACAGGGACCTCATTCAGTTCAGGAAGGAAGTGACCTCACCTCACTTCCATGGTGATGGAACTCTCTGAACTTTGGATCCAGGAATCCAGGCACCCAGAGCCAGTCCCAGTCCCAGTCCCTATGGTCTCACTTGTTTGGATTTACTAAATGCAGTCAGTCTTTCTTGGTACCTTCAGACGTGAGAAAACCAAATGCCAGGAAAGCTCGGAAGCGGGGCTTTTCTTGAGAAAGTCGTTAGTGGCTCACCGTTGGCTCCTGAGAAGTTCACAGAGTTTGCCAAGGAGACCAGATCTGAGACAGGACAGGCCATTTCGGGGGAACGTATTATGGCCTACAAGTCAGAGGACACTCCGGATAGTCAAAGACCTACTTAGGGGAAGGAGGTGCCTTTGTGGGTGTGGTTGTGGGTTTGTGGTTTTGTCTCATTTTCTGAGAATAGGTAGGACAGTCGGTTTGTTTCATTTGAAGTGGACTGTTTCTAGTAAGTCTTTTCACAGGGCGAGTGTTTCTATGTCTGTGTATTCCACTGTTTCCGTGGTTGTAGACATTAGAAAAGAGAATTCATCAATGGATGTGTCGTGTCTAGTAGAAAGCTTCTCAGCATTCATATTGCCCCGTTTATGAATGGACTGTAGCTTGCCTTATCGATGAGCAACACCTGCTACCTTCCTAAGTTTCTATTTTCGTCCTGAATTCCGGCCAATTTCAAGAATAGGCACATGGTTTTGTGTCCAAGATATGTACCACCTCCAAGCTCTGTGACATGGCCATGTACTGGATAGCTGTAGGTGATGGCGAGCATCTCAGAAAACTCAGATATCAGTGTGACTAGGAAAGTCTCAGAGGAGAAACCCTGCTTTGGGCCTTTTGCTTACCTATTGTTCTGTTGCCCTGAATGTCAGGAAGTTCTTTGCATCTGGCCACCCCTTTGTGAAGCCTGAAGAAAACAGTTTTCAAATGGAAATGATTGGGCATACCTGTGGCTCTTTTCTTAAGTGCTTTGAAAAGGGATGTGACTGAATCAGCCCCCTGGCCCTGTGTGTGGCTGAGGCTTAGATTCTCAGCACCTGATGGATCTAAAGAAAGTTCTCATGTTTGCATCCAAAGGAAAAATGGCAGAAAGTGCAGCCATTGGGATGAAGTCTCTCGACTTCCTCTGTAAGGTTCCGGAACTCCATCAAGTGAAAATAGGGATCCTTTGGGTCAAATGAGTTCTTCAAAACCTGCAGAGGCTAGCCCATAGGTGCTTGGTTATTTCATGACTAAAATTCACAAAAGAATCTAAACCAAACAGTCAGTAGGCCTCAAATTGGAGAATTGGAGCGGTATTAATGGCAGGCCTATTTGATCACTCCTGGTTCACAGGATGGGTGTCCAGGCCACCTTTACTATAGGCAAATGAGGGTCAAAGGAGCTTATTTTGAACACTGTCTTGGTCTGCGCCCCTCATGGAAACCTCCAGCAAAATTATGATGAGTGTCAATATGAAAGAAGATGAGGGCCATATGGGAGTGTTCTTGTTTTAATTGTGGTAATTTGTGTGGTAGTTGGAAAAGATGACTGGGATCACCTGGGCTTGAACTCTGGTGTGATTCCCCTTAAAGAATGAGTTCTGGATCTGACCTCAGAGAAGTATTGTCGTGAGTTCTCTTGGGATTTTACTAGGCGACGCGTGAGAATCGCCTTTGGAAACTGAGATCTAGGCCCAGGATGGCTTTCCACAGAGCTCGGGGATTCTGAGCCAGGATATCACATGATTTAATTCTTAAAGACTTGGCAGCCCTAGTTGAGAGTCCAAACACATATGGACCTCACATTGTACACCTCAATGTGTCTGGATTCATGTGACCTTTTGGCCAGTCTTTTGGAAGGCTTTTCTGTGAGTGTTCTCCAGAGCTTTCATTGAAATGAGCTTCCTCACCATTTAATGGTTCCTGAATTAATTGAAACCCACAGTGCCTCTAACTTCATTTTTGAAAAATGACTAGATTAATACCATAAAATTTTTGAAATTCCCATGACCAGGTGGCACTGGATAAACTTTGGATTTCCTGTTGCTGATCATGAGTGTACCAAAGAGTGCCTTGATTGACTGGTTTTCGTGAAAATGGTGTAGAACAGAGATGCCAGTAATTTGGAGCCTAATGAGTAGTGGGCGTAGAGAAGTGGACTGTAGGTGTGTAAATAAATATTTTTGGTAGGACCACCTGGATCTTCCATTGGCTTCGAAAGACTTGCGACTGACATGGTGCAGGCAGGAGACCTTTATATGTAAAGGCATCTTGTCATATGGAGAGGTTTCAGGGCAATGTTCAGAATCAGGTTGCTATAGTCAAGGGGAAAGCTATGTAGGATAGAAGCCGGGTTCGTACATTCTCTTTGCGTCCCTGACCAACCACACATGACAGAACTCCCTCCAGCATTTTGTCCCAGTTGAACTCCTTGTATTTCGTGAAGCAAATACCAAACTCCCAGTGCAGCAGTAAGAATCACCCTGGAAAGTGGAGGATCACCAAATGGCTTCACAGTCCACACGGAAAGACACTTAGCTCCCAGTGGACACAGTTTACCTACAAAGAGAGAATTCAGAACTGCTCCCTCATGTTCATTAGAAAATAAGGACCATGTGCTCCAGGTCATAGAGATGCAGACCCAGATTTCATGGTGTCACTACAAACGAAGCTAAATCTCCTAACAATTACATATATTTCTTGTTCCCAACCTCAGAGGAAGTTTCTCAAGAAGTCTCAAGGCCAGCACAGCTCCATGTTTCTGGATTGTTTACCCTCTCCCTTACTTTTGGAAACTGTTCTACCACCTCCAGTGTTGTGAACTCCTGAGCATTTTCCATTCCACATATATATTCAGATTTTTTAACTCCTCTCCTCTAATTGTGTCTTACTTTTAGCGATGGTTATGTCAAGGCATTGTTCTGGATGAGAGAGGGAAGATTTTTGTGTATCAAATTTTTGCATACACATTAGATTCATTTTCCTTTTTTCCATTTGAAATACTGAATCCCTGACACTAACCCATACCCTACTAGACTCTGACTACTAATCCTAATATCATGGAGAGAAAGAAACCTAACCGAATAGAAATGCAGGCCTTTCATAGGAAGCATGGTGTATACTTCTATTTGCCTTCTGCATTATCAAGAGTATGTGTTTTAAATCTAGTCAACTTTTCATTGTAATATTTCTCCATGATTTTTTAAAATTATCACATATATAAATTCCTGTCTCCCTTTCTCTGTATCCTATTCAGCACATGTATTTTTTTATACATATATATATATAATATCCTACCTGGTATCACACGGACATTCTTGTGAGCTCCCTGATTTTGGAATATAAAATTGTGAGAACAGATGACTCTCCCTAAATAATGATGGGACTGAAAATTCAACCTATGGGTGAGCTTCCTAGTGAAAAACACTATACATAAATCCATGTTCAGTAAAATGAATATTTTTGGATATGTGGATGAATTATATTTCATGATGAATTTCGATTGGCATATATATTGCTAAATATTAATGTGTGTGTGTGTGTGTGTGTATGTATTTTTTTTAAATCTGGAAAAAAATGTATATGTGTATATATATATACATATATATATTTATATGTATATATATGTATATATATATATATATATATATATATATATATATATATGTATGTATATATATTCTCCAGATTTTAAAAAAATATGAAAAATATGTGTCTTATTATACACTCCCTAAATTCATTTATATTCATGTATGTGGGTTCAAAATCCAATTTTTACAAGATTATTTTCAGCAATATTTATACACCTGTAATACATATTGGTTTCCTACTACTGAATACTAAGTTCAGTAGGTGGTGCATACAAATCCTAATATTTCTACAGTACCTGACCCAGTTTAACATCAATGCAAGTAGATTGCTATGGGACATGATGTGTATTTTGAAGTTCATTTTTACTCAACACTGGTACATTACTATTTTTTCAGTATATGGACATCATAGGATATATTTTTTCATCCACAACTTCACAAAATTATAGGCATTTGGTTCACTTTCATTTACTTACTACTTCAGAACACATGTATTCCTCCATGTTTCTTTACTGGTCTTTTCACTAGACTTCTTTCTAAACACATTATTTTTGATTCCATAATCATTTTTGAAGCAATACTCACTCTTCACGATAAACCGTAACCCTAATATTACCATTACATATATAACTGGTTGGAATGATTGTATATATATCAATATAAGATTTCCAATATATTTTCAGATGCAAACTCAATCCATTATTTAAAGTTGGAACCAGTTGTATACTTTATTCACAATCTGGTCTATTCATGCAACATCTCAATAATGATCAACACAAGGTACACCTATTTGTATCACCAGTACTAATTTATAAGTTTCCAGAATATTACTCCCCATAATGGTGGAAGAAATACTCATGTCACCTTATCTACATATTAATTTTATCACGGTAGTATTCTGGACACAAAATGCAAAGGTCACACATATGATTGTACCAAAGCCTAAATGGAAAGTGACCATGGATTACTAAAAACATCCATGTCCAGGGTGCCTAATGCTCTCAAATGCCAATCCTATTGATTACTACATATTTGTTTTTTCCTAAGATTATATATTCAACCTCAAGCCTGTTGAAAATGTCTAATCCTATCACTCACTTTATACTTTGCCTGATTTCCTAATGTTTCTATTGATATCTGCTTTCCTACATATTTTTCCCTGTTCATCATTGTGACTTTCTCTTCAGATGTGCTGACATTTACATTCCCTCTCTAACTGAAACCCTATTGCTAAAGAACTTTTGGTCCAACTCCTAGTCTCACTCTTCTTCCTAAACCTACTGACTATCTTCCTAATCCTACAGACTATCCCTTTTTGACTGGATGTTCTCTTCTACATTCAATCATCCGAGGTACACGGTCCTATGCCATTGTATATCGATTTATCTGAGACCTCGGTGCAGAACATAATTCAAGCTCAGTATACCAATCAAGGTTCTGTTTCCCTGAATGTCAGGAAGGTCTTTGCCTCAGGCCACCCCTTTGTGAAGCCTGAAGAAAAAAATTTCAAATGGAAATAAATGGGCATCACCTGTGGCTCTTTGCTTAATTGCTTTGGAAAGGAATTTGTCTGAATCTGCCTCTTGGCCCTGTGTGAGGCTGTGGCTTCGATTCTCAGCACCTGATGGATCTAAAGAAAGATCCCATGTGTGCATTCAAAACCAAAATGGCAAAAAGAGCAGTCATTGTGGATGAAGATTCTTGCCTTTCTCTGTTAGGTTCCTGACCCCCTTCAAGTGAGAATAGGGATCCTCTTTGTCAAATAAATTCTTGAATGCTCTGCAGATGTGCTTGGGTTTTCTCATGACTCCAAATCACATAAAAAATCTATACCTGACATTCAGTAAGCCTCAAATTATAGAAACAAAGCGGAATTAATGGCAGGCCTTTTTGATCACTCCTGGTTCACAGGAAGGGTGTCCAGGCCACCCTGACTTTAGGGAAATTAGAGGCAAGGGAGCTTATTCTGAAAACTATCTTTAGTTGCAACCCTCATGGAAACTTCCATCCAGAACATTTGATGAGGGTCTTTATGGACGAAGATGAGGGCCATGTGGTAGTTATTTTGTTTTAATTGTGGTCATTTGTGTGGGGGTTGGAAGAGATGACTTGGTCCACCTGGGCTTGAACTCTGGTGTGATTCCCCTTAGAGCCTGAGTTCTGGAACGTACCTCATAGAAGTATTGATATGAATTGTGTTGGTTTTTAGGAGGCCACGCATGATTGTCACCCTTTCAAACTGAGATCTAGGCCCAAGGTGGCTTTCCACAGAGCAATGGGAATCTCAGCCAGGAAATCACATGATTTTATTCTGAAAGACTTCGCAGCCATTGTTGGCCCTCGGAAGCAAGAAGAAGTGGCCATACTCATATCGAATAAAATCAACTTAAAACCTAAGTTAATCAAAAGTGATAAAGAAGGACACTATATACTGTTAAGAGGCAACATTCACCAACAAGACATAACAATTATCAATTTGTATGCACCAAACAATGGTGGTGCCAAGTCATAAAACAAACTCTCCTCAAGTTCAAGAGTCATATAGGCTATAACACAATAATTACGGGTGACTTCAGCACACAACCCTCGCCATTGGACAGATCCTCTAGAGAAAATCTGAATTAAGAAACTATAGAACTCAATAGCACAATCAATAACCTACACTTAACCAACATATATAGAATATATCAAACATCATAAAGTGGATACATGTTCTTCTCAGCAGCACATTGGTTCTACTCAAATATAGACCATATATTATGCCATATGGAAACTCTTAGTAAATATAAAAGTATGGAGATAATACCATGCACCATATCTGATCATAATGGAATGAAACTTGAAATTAATGATTGAAGAAGGAAGGAAAAATTCTACATCACATGGAAAATGAACAATATGTTACTGAATAATCAATGGGTTACAGAAGACATAAAGGAGGAGATAAAAAATCTCTTAGAGACAAATGACAATACAGACACAACATACCGGATTCTGTGGGAAACAATGAAAGCAGTTTTAAGAGGAAAATTCATTTCTTGGAATTCTTTCCTCAAAAAAAGAAAAAAAACAACAAATAAATGATCTCACACTACATCTCAAAAACCTAGAAAAAAAGAGCAAAACAACAAATGTAGTAGAAGACAAGAAATAATTAAAATTAGAGGAGAAATCAACAAAATTGAAACAAAAAAAATTGAACAAATAAAAGTTGTTTCTTTGAAAATAAATTAAATCGACAGGCCCTTAGCCATGCTAATGAAGAGAAGTAGAGAGAGAACTCAAATTACTAACATATGGGATAAAAAAGGCAATATCACAACAGACACTACAGAAATACAGAAGATAATTCGAAAGTATTTTGAAACCCTATATTCCAATAAAACAGAAGATAATGAAGATATCGATAAATTTCTTATGTCATATGATCTGCCCAGATTGAGTCCGGAAGACACACAAAATTTAAATAGACCAATAACAAAGGAAGAAATAGAAGAAACCTTCAAAAGACTACCTACCAAAAAAAACCCTGGACCAGATGGTTATACAGCAGAGTTCTACAAAACGTTCAAAGATGAATTAATACCAATACTTTTCAAGGTATTTCAAAAAATAGAAAAAGAAGGAGTTCTTCCAAATTCATTCTATGAGGCCAACATCACCCTGATCCCAAAACCAGACAAAGACACTTCAAAGAAAGAAAACTACAGACAAATATCTCTAATAAACTTGGATGCAAAAATTCTCAATAAAATCCTGGCAAATCAAATACAAAAGCATATAAAAAATTGTGCATCATGATCAAGAGGGATTCATCCCAGGGATGCAAGGCTGGTTCAATATACGGAAATCAATAAATACTATTCACCACATCAATAGACTTAAAGAGAAGAACCATATGATCATCTCGATAGATGCAGAAAAAGCATTCTACAAAGTACAGCATCCCTTTATGTTTAAAACTCTATAAAAACTAGGAATAACAGGAACTTACCTCAACATTGTAAAAGCTATATATGCTAAACCTCAGGCTAGCATCATCGTAAATGGAGAAAAACTGAAGGCATTCCCTTTAAAATCTGGAACAAGACAGGGATGCCATCTATCACCACTTCTATTCGATTTAGTTCTTGAAATACTAGCCAGAGCAATTAGACAGACAAAAGAAATTAAAGACTTAAAAATAGGAAAAGAAGAACTTAAATTATCGCTATTTTTGGATGACATGATAATATATTTAACAGACCCAATAGGGTCTACAAAGAAACTGCTAGAGTTAGTAAATGAATTCAGCAAAGTGGCAGGATATAAAATCAACACGCATAAATCTAAGGCATTCCTGTATATCAGCAACAAAACTTCTGAAATTTAAATGAGGAAAACCACTCCTTTTACAGTATACTCAAAGAAAATAAAAAACTTGGGAATCAACCTAACCAAAGAGGTGAAAGATTTATGCAATGAAATCTACAGAACCCTAAAGAGAGAGATAGAAGAAGATGTTAGAGGATGGAAAAGTATGCCCTGTACATGGATAGGCAGAAATAACATCATCAAAATGGCGATATTACCCAAGTTCTCTACAGGTTTAATGCGATGCCAATCAAAAACCCAATGGCATTTCTTGTAGAAATAGATAAAGTAATCATGAATTTCATATGGAAAAACAAAAGACCCAGAATAGCGAAAGCAATTCTAAGCAGGAAGTGTGAATCCAGAGTTCAAACTGTACTACAAAGCAATAGTAACAAAAACAGTGTGGTACTGGTATCAAAACAGGCAGATGGACCAATGGTACAGAATAGAGGACACAGAGACAAATCCACAAAATTACAACTTTCTTATATTTGAAAAAGGGCCTAAAAGCATGCAATGGAAGACGGATAGCATATTCAACAAATGGTGCAGGGACAACAGGAAATTCATATGCAACAAAATGAAACTGAATCCCTTTCTCTCACAATGCACAAAAGTTAACTCAAAATGGATCAAGGAGCCAGATATAAAATCAGAGACACTGCGTCTGATAGAAGAAAAAGTTGGCTACGATGTACATACTGTGGGGTTGGGCTCCAAATTCCTTAATAGGAAACCCATAGCCCAAGAGTTAATAAAAAGAATAAACAAATGGGACTTACTTAATCTAAAGAGATCTTTCTCAGCAAGAGAAAAAATAAGAGAGGTAAATAGAGAGCCTACATCCTGGGAACAAATTTTTACCCCTTACACTTCAGATAGAGCCCTAATATCTAGAATATACAAAGAACTCAAAAAAATTAAACAATGAGATAACAAATAACCCAATCAACAAATGGGCCAAGGATCTTAACAGACACTTCACAGAGGAGGACACACAATCAATCAACAAGTACATGAAAAAATGCTCACCATCTCTAGCAGTCAGAGAAATGCAATCAAAACCACCCTAAGATACCATCTCACTCCAGTAAGATTGGCAGCCATTAAGACGTCGAACAACAATAAGTGTTGGTGAGGATGTGGGGTAAAGGGTACACTTGTACACTGCTTGTGGGACTGCAAATTGGTGAGTACAATATGGAAAGCAGTATGGAGATTCCTGGGAAAGCTGGGAATGGAACCACCATTTGACTGAGATATCGCCCTTCTCAGACTCTTCCCTGAGGATGTTAATAGAGAGCAGTATAAGGATACTGCCACATCGATGATCATAGCGGCACAATTCACAATAGCTAGACTTTGGAACCAACCTAGATGCCCTTCAATAGACGAATGGATAATAAAAATGTGGCATCTATACACAATGGAGTATTACACAGCACTGAAAAATGACAAAATCATAGAATTTGCAGGGAAATGAATGGCATTAGAATAGATTATGCTAAGCGAATCTATCCAATCCTTAAAAAACAAATGCCAAATGTTTCCTTTTATATAGAGAGAGCAAATAAGAACAGAACAGGGAGGAAGAACATGAGAAAAATATTAAAACTAAACAGAGATGTGTGGGGGGAGAGAAAGGGAGAGAGAAAGAAAAGCATATGGAAATGGTAGGAGACTACTCAATGTTACACAAAATTACATATAAGAGGTTGTGAGGCTAAAGACGGGAAAACAAGGGGTAGAATTAAACAACAGCAGTGAGGTAGAGAGGGAAGATGGGAGGGGAGGGGGAATAGTAGGGGATAGGAAAGGTAGCAGAATACAACAATAACTAGTATGCTATTATGTAAAAACGTGAGTGTGTAACTGATGTGATTCTGCGATTTGTATTTGGGGTAAAAATGGGAGTTCATAACCCAATTGAGTCAAATGTATGAAAGATGATATATCATGAGTTTTATAATGTTTTGAACAACCAAAAATAAAAAGAATTGAATTTCCAATATTTGAGTCATTTAACAACTTTATTTTTTAATAAAATTGTCTTTTATTTGTTATCTTACTTGCTGGTATCTGCCTTTCAGTTTTAAAAAACTATGTGCTATAGCCATTCATCCATGTAGTATGTAACAGAAAATTTTGAGTGTCTCCATGTTACCAGATTGGCAAGGCATCAAGGTTTCCTTCACAAACAAGGTGAAGGCTTTGCCATTAGAAATTTAACATTCTGCAAAACAATTTTTTTTAACTTTCCAATTAAATTTCCAAAAAAATTTAGAAAAAGAAGAATATAATCCCCACAGTAAGAAGGCCTCAAAGTGGAGAAGTGGAGCATTTACGGCAGGCCTATTTGATCACTCCTGGTTCACAGGAAGCATGTCCAATCCACCCTGACGTTAGGCAAATGAGGGGCAAGGGAGCTTATTTTGGGCACTGGTTTGGCTGTGCCCCTCATGGAAAACTCCATCCAAAAGGTTATGATGTGTGTCTATATGGAAGAAGATGAGAACCATGTGGGAGTGTTTTGGTTTTAATTGTGGTCATTTGTGTGGTAGTTGGAAGAGATGACTGGGTCCACCTGGGCTTGAACTCTGATGTGATTCCCCTTAGAGAATGAGATTTGGAACTAACTTCAGAGAAGTATTGCCATGAATGTTGTTGGGATTTCAGGAGGCCACACATGAGAGTCGCCCTTGGAAACTGAGGTCTAGGCCCAGGGAGGCTTTCCAGAGAGCACTGGGAATCTCAGCTAGGATATCACAGGTTTTATTCTGAAAGACTTGGCAGCCATCGTTGAGAGTCAAAACACACATGACCTCACATTGTAGACCTCAATGGTCCTGGCTTCATGTGACAATTTGGCCACTCTTTGGGAAGCCTTGCCTGTGAGAGATCTCCAGATCCTTCATTAAAATGAGCTTCCTCAACATTTAATGGATCCTGAATGAATTGAAACCCACAGTGCCGACAACTTCATCTGTGAAAAATAGTTAGATAAATACCATAAAATTTTAGAAATTCTCATGACCAGGTGGCACTGGAGAACCATTGGATGTCCTGTTGCTGATCATGAGTATACCAGACAGTGCCTTGATTGACTAGGTATCATGAAAATCGTGTAGAACAGAGATGCCAGTAATTTGGAGCCTGCTGAGTAGTGGGCCTAGAGCAGTGGTGTGCAGGTGTGTGACAAAACATCTCTGGTGGGGCCACGTGGATCTGCCATTGACTTTCAAATGCCTTGAGACAGACACGGTGCAGCCAGCAGACCCTTCTATATAAAGGCATCTTGTTATATGGAGATTTTTCACGGCAATGTTTAGAATCAGGTTGCTATGGTCAAGGGGCAAGCTATGTGGGATAGAAGCCTAGTTGGTGCATTCTCATGCAGACACTGACCCACCACACGTGACAGAACTCCCTCCAGCACTGTGTCCCACTTGAACTCCTTGTATTTCGTGAAGCAAATACCAAACTCCCAGTGCAGCAGCAAGAAACAAAACGAAAAGTCGAGGATGACCAAATGGCTTCACAGTCCACATGGGGAGACACTTAGCCCCAGTGGCCACAATTTAGCTACAAAGAGAGAATTTAGCACTGCTGCCTCATGTTCATTGGAAAATAAGAAACCATGTCCTCCTGGTCACATAGATGCAGACCTAGCTTTGATGGTCTCACTACATCGGAAGTTAAAGCTCCTGAAAACAACATATATTTCAAGTGCCCAAGCTCAGAGGCAATTTCTCAAGAAGTGTTTAGGCCAGCAGATCTCCATGTTTGTGGAGTGTTTACCATGTCATTTACTTTTGGAAACTGCTCTATCAACTCCAAGGTTGTGAACTCCTGAGCATTTTCCATTCTAAATATATATTCACAGATTTTCTAACTCTTCTCCTCTAATTCTGACTTACTTGGGGCGAAGGGAATGTCAAGTCATTGTTCTGGATGAGAGAGAGAAGATTTTGTTTAGCACATATTTGCATAAACATTGGATTCATTTTACAATTTTCTGTTTGAAATACTGAATCCCTGACATTAACCCATACCCTACTAAACTCTGACTACTAATCCTAATATAATGGAGAAAAATAACCCAAACAGAATAGAAATACAAGCATTTCAGAGGAAGCATGGTGTATAGTTGGACTTACCTTTTGCATGATATAAGGTAGGAGTTATAAATCTAGTCAATTATTTGTTGAAATAATTCTCCATGTGTTTTTAAAGTTAAGAAGTATGTGAATTCCTGTCTCCCTTTCTCTGTAGCCTATTAAGCAAATGTATTTTTATATGCACAAATAGAATCCTACCTGGTTTTACATGTACATTTTTGTGAGGTGGCTGACTTGGCAGATACAAATTGTGAGAAGAGATCACTCCTCCTAAACGCTGTTTTAACAGAAAATTCAACCCATGAGTGAGCTTCCTAGATGAACAACACTATACATATATTACTGTTCAGTAAAATGAATATTTTGGGATATGCGGATGAGTTATTTTTCATGATGAATTTCAATTGGCATATATATTGCTACATTATAATGTGTGTGTGTTTGTGTCTCTCTCTCTCTCTCTCTCTCTCTCTCTCTCTATATATATATATATATATATATATATATATATATATATATATTCTCCATATTTACCAAAATATGAAATATATGTGTCTTCTTATACACCGCCTGAATTCATTCATATTCATATATGTGGATTTATAATCAACTTTTAACAAGTTTATTCTCAGAAATATACATCCACTGAAATACATATTTGTTTCCTAGTACTGAAAACTAACTTCAGGGAAGGGTGCTTACAAATCGTAATATTTCTACAGTAACTGACCAAGTTTAACATCAATGCAAGTAGATTCCTATTGGATATGATGTGTTTATTAAAGTTCATTTTTATTCAAACCTGGTACGTTATTATTTCTTCAGTTTATAGACATCATAAAATATATCCTTTCATTCACAAATTCACAAATTTATAAACATTTGGTTCACTTTCAATCACTTCCTCCTTCAGAACACTTATATTTCTCCATGTTTCTTGACTCGTCTTTTCACTAGACTTCTTTCTAAACACATTATTTTCGATTCCATAATCATTTTTGAAGCAAAACTCATTCACTATTCATGATAAACGGTAACCCTAAGATAACCATTAGATATGTAAGTGGTTGGAATGAAAGTATGTATATCAATAAATGATTTCTTCTATTTTTTCAGATATCAATACAATCCATTATTTAAATTTGGAACCAGTCATATAATTTATTCACATTATGGTCTATTAATGCATCATCTCTATATTCATCAACACAGGGTAAGCCTATTAGTATCCCCAGTACTAATTTATATCTTTTCAAAATATTTCCCCCAGAAATGGTGGAAGAAATACTCATGTCACCTGATCTTCATATACATATTATCACAGTAATATTTTGGACACAAAATGCGAAGGTCACCCTTATGATTGTACCAAAGCCTCAATGGAATGTGAACATGGATTACTAAATATATCCATGTGCAGGTTGCCTAATGCTCTCAAATGTCAATCTTATTGGTGACTACAAATTTGTTTCTTCTTAAGATTATGTATTCAACCTCAACCCTGTTGAAAATCTCTAATCCTATCATGTTATACTTTGCCAGATTTCCTAATGTCTCTATTGATGTCTGCTTTCCTACATATTTTCCCCAGTTCATCATTGTGCCTGACTCTTCACATATGGTGTCATTTATATTCACTCTCTAACCAAAACCCTATTGCTAAAGAACATTTGGTCCAAATCCTAGACTCACTCTTCCTCCTAAACCTACTGACTATCTTCCTAATCCTACACACAATCCCTTTTTGACTGGATGTTCTCTTCTACATTTAATCATCTGAGGTACAGGGTCTTATTCCATTGTATATCAATTTAACTGAGACCTCGGTGCAAAACATAACTCAAGCTAAGGATCCCAATCAAGGGTCCAAATCCTTCTGGGCTTCAAATATTACCTAGATTTCTGTTTTCATACTTATGTTTTCCCTCTATATTCTTATAAATATCGCTGGTTCCCAATACAATTATTCATCCAGCAGAATGATTTCCAACCCAAATCGAACATGCTATTAACCCTGACCATACAATATTCCCTCAATCTCACTTTACAGAAGAGCAGGGACAAAGTTGGTATTACAATACAGGAAGTTAGGAGATCTTCCACCTGCTGAGTACCTCAAAATCTATGCAGAAATTATCCCTGGAAAAGATGCAGGCAGCTATGAAGGACCTGAGAGAACAAAAGTCATATTCCATGGCAAACAACATGGTCAGGATGAAAGGATGTGTCTGAGTCAGCCTCTCTATTCTTAATGTAGGGAAGATGGACCAAACCAGGCCTGTGTGGAGAGCTGTTCCCAGGTGACTATGGTTTCTATACCATTCTAACATGTGAAAGTATCACAGGAAGTAGGGCAGCCTCCATGTCAGGAGACAATCGGAAGAAACTGTTAGGACAAAGTGGTGGCCAAGACAGTGACCTCATTCATTTTCTGAAGGTAGTGACCTCACCTCACTTCCTTGGTGATGGAGGTCTCTGAATTTTGTGATCCAGGAAGCCAGGCAACCTGAGCGAGTCCCAGTCGCAGTCACAGTGGGCTCATTTCTTTGGATTTACCAAGGACAGAGTCAGTCTTTCTTGGTACCTACTGATGTAAGGGTTGCCAAATACCAAGAAAGCTCTGAAGAGGGGTCTTTCCTGAGAGCATAGGAATTGGCTCACCACTGCCTCCTTATAAATTCACAGATTTGACGAAGGAGACCAGATCTGAGACAGAAAGGCCATTTCTGGGTTACATCGTATGTCCTACCAGTCAGAGGACACTCCAGATAGTCACAGACCTACTTGGAAGAAGGAGGTGCATTTGTGGGTGTTGGTTTGTGTTTGTGGTTTTTTCTCATGATCTGAGAATAGGTAAAAAAGGAGGTTTGTTTGGTATGGAGTGGACTGTTTCTAGTAAGTCATTTGACAAGGAGACTGTTTCTGTGTCTGTGTATCCCACTGTGTTTTTCTTTGTAGATATTAGAAAAGAAAATAGCTCATTGGGTGTGTCCTGTCTAGTAGAAAACTTCCCAGTATGCATCCTTCCCAATTAATGAATGGACTGAGGCTTGCCTTATCCATGGGCAACACCTGCTATCTACCTATGTTCTCATTTTTTTCCTGAATTCTGGCCACTCTAAAGATTAGTATCATGTATTTTTGTACAAGATACGTACCACCTCCAAGCTCTGTGACATAGCCATGTACTGGATAGCTGAAGGGAATGGCGAGCATCTCAGAAATCTCACATATCAGAGTAACCAGGAAAGTCTCCTAGGAGAAACCCTGCTTGGGGGCTTTTGATTACCTATTGTTCTGTTGCTCTGAATGTCAGAAAGGTCTTTGCCTCAGGCCAAACCTTAGTGAAGCCTGAAGAAAAGAGTTTTCAAATGGAAATGAATGGGAATCACCTGTGGCTTTTTACTTCATTGCTTTGGAAAGGGATTTGTCTGAATCAGCCTCTTGGCCCTGTGTGAGCCTGTGGTTTAGATTTTCAGCACCTGATGTATCTAGAGAAAGATCCCATGTGGGCATCCAAAACCAAAATGGAAAAAAAGATCAGTCATTGTACATGAAGCTTCTCGCCTTCCTCTGTAATATTAATGACCTCCATCAAGTGAGAATAGGGATCATTTGTGTCAAATGAGTTCTTCAAAGCCCTGCAGAGGCTGGACAATAGGTGCTTGCGTTTTCTCATGACTCCAATTCACACAAAGAATCTATACCCCACAGTCAGTAGGCCTCAAATTTGAGAAGTGGAGCAGTATTAACAGCAGTCCTATATGATCACTTCTGTTTCACAGGAATGTTGTCCAGGCCACCCTGACTTTAGGCAAATGAGGGGCAAGTGAGATTATTTTTGACACTGTCTTGGGCTGTGCCCCTCATGGAAACCTCCAGCTAGAGGTTATGATTAGTGTCTATATAAAAGAAGAAGAGGGCCCTGTGGGAGTGTTTTGGTTTTAATTGTCGTCATTTGTGTGGCAATTGGAAGAGATGCCTGGGTCCACCTGGGCTTGAACTCTGTTGTGATTCCCCTTAGAGACTGAGTTGTGGAACTGAGCTCAGAGAAGTATTGCCATGAATTGTGTTGAGATTTTTGGAGGCCACGCATGAGATTCGCCATTGGAAACTGAGATATAGGCCCAGGGTGACTTTCCACAGAGCACTGGGAATCTCAGCCAGGATATCACAAGATTTTATTTTGAAAGATTGTCAGCCATAGTTGAGAGTCAAAACACACATGGAATTCACATTGTAGACCTCAATGGGCCTGGCTTCATGTGACCTTTTGCCCACTCTTTGGGAAGCCTTGCCTGTGAGAGTTATCCAGACCTTTCATTGAAATGAGATTCCTCACCTTTTAATGGTTCCTGTATAAATTGAATCCCACAGTGCCTCCAACTTCATTATTGAAAAATATCTAGATAAATACCATGAATTTTTTGAAATTACCATGACCAGGTTGCACTGGAGAACCTCTGGATGTCCTGTTGCTGATCATGATTGTACCAGACAGTGCCTTGATTGACTGGGTTTCATGGAAAAAGTGTAGAACATAGATGCCAGAAAGTTGGAGCCTGCAGACTAGTGGGCCTAGAGCAGTGGAGTGTAGGTGTGTGAAAAAAACATTTCTGGTGGGGCCACGTGGATCTGCCATTCGCTTAGAAATCACTTGTGACTGACATGGTACAGCCAGCAGACTGTATGTAAAGGCATCTTATTATATGGAGAGGATTCCTGCCAATGCCCAGAATCAGGTTGCTATTGTCAAGTTGAAAAGCTATGTGGGATTGAAGCCCCACTGGTGCATTTTAGTAACCCACCACACGTGAGAGTACATCCTCCAGCACTGAGTCCCAGTAGAACTCCTTGTATTTCGTGAAGCCAATACCAAACTCACAGTGCAGCAGTAAAAAACACCACGAAAGTGGATAATGTCCAAATGGCTTTTCAGACAACACAGTTAGATACTTAGACCCCAGTGGCCAAAGTTTACCTACAAAGAGAGAATTCAGCACTGCTGCCTCATGTTCACTAGAAAATAAAAAACCATGTCATCCAGGTCACATAGATGGAGACCCAGAATTGATGGTCTCACTACAAAGGAAGGTAAAGCTCCTGACAACAACATATATTTTAACTGCCCAACCTCAGAGGCAGTTTCTCAAAAAGGCTAGCAGAGCTCCGTGTTTGTGGAGTGTTTACCCTCTCTCTTTTTGTAACCCGTTCTACCTCCTACAAGTTTGTGAACTCCTGAGCATTTTCCTTTCCACATATGTATTCACAGATTTTCTAACTTTTCTCCACTAATTGTGTCTTATTTGGGGCGAAGGTAATGTCAAAGCATTGTTCTGGATGAGAGTGGGAAGATTTTTGTGTAGCACATATTTGCATACACATTAGATTCATTTTCCTATTTTCCATTTGAAATACTGAATCCCTGAACCTACCCCATACCCTACTAGACTCTGACTACTAATCAAAATATGATGGAGAAAAAGAAACTTAACAGAATAGAAATACAGGCCTTTCATAGGAGTCATGGTGTATACTTGGACTTGCCTTCGGCTTTATCAATGGTATGTGTTATAAATCTAGTCAACTTTTCATTGTAATACTTCTCCATGAGTTTTTAAAATTAACACATATGTAAATTTCTGTCTCCCTTTCTCTGTAGCCTATTCATCACATGTATTTTTTAATGCATCTTTAGAATTCTACCTGGTATCACGTGTACATTCTTGTGAGCTTGCTTATTTTGGAAGATACAAATTGTGAGAAGAGATCGCTCCCTCTAAATACTGATGGAACTGGAAATTCTACCTATGGGTGAATTTCCTAGATGAACAGTATTATGCATAAATAAATCTTCAGTAAAACGAATATTTTTGTATACGTGGATGATATCTATTTTATTATGATTTTCGAATGGCATATATATTGCTACATTTTAATGTCTGTGTATGTGAGTATCTAATTATCTATCTATCTATCTATCTATCTATCTATCTATCTATCTAGATATAGATATCTACTCTTTAGATTTTCCAAAATATGAAATATATGTGTCTTATTATACACTTTCTAAATTCACTAATGTGTGTGTATGTGGATTTATAATCAAATTTTTACAAAATAATTCTTAGAAATATTCATCCACCTTAAATACATATTTATTTCCTAGTACTGAAAACTAAATTCAGTGAATGGTGCATACAAATCGTAATATTTCCACAGTGACTGACCCAGTTTCACATCAATGCAAGTAGACACCTATGGGACCATGATGTGTATTTTGAAGTTCATTTTTATTCAACGCTGATACATTACTATTTCTGCAGTTTATGGACATTATAGGATATATCCTTTCATCCACAATTTCACAAATTTATAGGCATTTTGTTCACTTTCAATCACTTCCTACTTCAGAACACATGTATTCCTCCATGTTTCTTGACTGTTCTTTTCATAAGATTCTTTCCAAACACATTATTTTTGATTTCCATAATCATTTTTGAAGCAATACTCAGACACTCTTCATGATAAACCATAATGCTAATATTACCATTAGATGTATAACTGGTTAGAATGAATTTATGTATATCAATATAAAATTTCCTATATATTTTCAGATATCAATTCAATCCATTATTTAAAGTTTGAACCAGTTATATTATTTATTCACAGTATGGTCTATTAAGGCATCATCTCTATATTCATAGACCGATGGTATACCTATTTGTATCCCCAATACTAATTTATAAGTCTTTAAAATATTGCTTTAAGAATTGGTGGAAGAAATACTCTAGTCACCTGATATACATACACATTTTATCACAGTAATATTCCTGACACAAAATGCTACGGACACACTTATGATTGTACCAAAGCCTATATTGAAAGTGAGCATGTATTACTAACAACATCCAAGTCCTGATTAACTAATGATCTCAAATATCATTCCTATTGGTGACTACATATTTGTTTTTTCCTAAGATTAAATATTGAATCTGAACCCTGTTAAAAATGTCTTATCCTATCACTCACTTTGTACTTTGCCTGATTTCCTAATGTCTCTATTGATATGTGATTTCCTACACATTTTCCCCAGTTCATCACTGTGACTGACTCTTCAAATATTCTGACATTTACTTTCACTCTTTAACAAAAACCCTATATCTAAAGAACATTTGGTCCAATTCCTCGACTCACTGAAATGGGTTCTTCAAAGCCCTGCAGAGGGTAGCCCATAGGTGCTTGATTTTCTCATGACCCCAATTCACATAAAGAATCTATGCCCCACAGAGAGTAGGCCTCAAATTGGAGAAGTAGAGCAGTATTAATGGCAGGCCTATTTGATCACATCTGGTTCACAGGAAGGGTTTCCAGGCCACACTGAGTTTAGGCAAATAAGGGGCAAGTGAGCTTATTTTGGACACTTCCTTAGGCTACGCCCCTCATGGAAACCTCCAGCAAGAGGTTATGATGAGAGTTTATATTGAAGAAGATGAGGGCCATGTGGGAGTGTTTTGGTTTAATTGTGGTCATTTGTGTGGTGGTTGGAAGAGATGACTGGGTCCGCATGGACTTCAACTCTGGAATGATTCCCCTTAGAGACTGAAATGAACTCAGAGAAGTATTGACATGAATTGTGTTGGGATTTTAGGAGGCCACACATGAGAGTTGCCCTTGGAGACTGAGATCTAGGCTCAGGATAGCTTTCCAAAGAGCACTGGGAATCTCAGGCAGGATATCACATGACTTTATTCAGAAAGACGTGGCAGCCATTGTTGAGAGTCAAAACACACATGGACCTCAATTGTAGACCTCAATGGGCCTGGCTTAATGTGACCTTTTGGCCACTCTTTGGGAAACCTTGCCTCTGAGAGTTCTCCCGAGCTTTAATTGAAATAAGCTTCCTCACCATTTCATGGTTCCTGAATAAATTGAAAGCCACAGTGCCTCCAACTTCATCCTTGAAAATTGGCTAGATAAATACCATGAATTTTTTAAATTTCCATGAACAGATGGCACTGGAGAACCTTTGGATATCTGTTTCTGATCATGAGTGTACCAGACATTGCATTGATTGACTGGGTTTCATGAAAATGGTGAGAACAGAGGTGCCAGAAAGTTGGAGCCTGCTGATTAGTGGGCCCAGAGTAGTGGTGGGCAGGTGTATGATAAAACATCTGTCTTCGGGACACGTGGTTCTGCCATTGGTTTCTGAATGACTTGTGACTGACATGTTGCAGCCAGCAGAACCTTACAAGTAAAGGGACCGTGTTATATGGAGAGGTTTCAGGGCAATGTTCAGAATCAGGTTGCTATGGACATGGGTGCAAGCTTTTTGGGATAGAAGCCTGGTTGGTGCATTCTCCTGCAGACCCTCACCCACTACACGTGAGAGTACTCCCTCTAGCACTGTGTCCCAGTTTTTCTCCTTGTATTACGTGAAGCCAATACCAAACTCCCAGTGCAGCAGTAAGAAACAACACGAAAAGTGGAGTATGACCAAATGGCTTCACAGATCACATGGTTAGACACTTAGACCCCAGTGTCCTCAGTTTACTAACAAAGGGAAAATTCAGAACTTCTTCCTCATGTTCAATAGCATATAAGGAACCATGTCATCCAGGTCACATAGATGCCGACCCAGGTTTGATGGTCTCAATACAAAGGAAGCTAAAGCTCCTGACAACAACAAATTTTTCAAGGGCCCAAACTCAGAGGCAGTTTCTCAAAAACTCATTAGGCCACCAGAGTTCCATGTTTGTGGAGTGTTTACCCTGTACCTTACTTTTGGAAATTCCTCTACCACCTCCAAGGTTGTGAACTCCTGAGCATTTTCTTTTCCAGATATATATTCACAGATTTTCAAACTCTTCTCCACTAATTGTGTATTACTTGTGGCGAAGGAAATATCAAGGCATTGTTTTGGAGGACAGTGGGAAGATTTTTGTCTAGCAAATATTTGCATACACATTAGATTCATTTTCCTATTTTCCATTAGAAATACTGAATCCCTGTCACTAACCCATACCCTACTAGACTCTGACTACTAATCTTAATATGATGTAGAAAAAGAAACCTAACAGAATAGAAATACAGGCCGTACATAGGAGGCATGGTGTATACTAGGACTTGCGTTCTGCTTTATCAAGTGTATGTGTTATAAATCTAGTCAACTTTTTATTGTAATACTTCTCCATGAGTTTTTAAAGTTAACACATATGTACATTTCTGTCTCCCTTTCTCTGTAGCCTATTCATCTCATGAAATTTATTATGCATATTTAGTATCCTACCTGGTATCACACGTACATTCTTGTGAGCTTGCTGTTTTAGGATGATACAGATTGTGAGAAGAGATCACTGCCCCTAAATACTGATGGAACTGAAAATTCAACATATTGGTGAATTTCCTAGATGAACAGCATTATACATAAATCCATGCTCAGTAAAAAGAATATTTTTGGATATGAGGATGATATATATTTCATAATGAATTTTGACTGGCATACATATTACTACATTTTAATGTCTGTGTTTGTATCTATATATATGTATATATATATTTTTTTTTCTCCAGATTATTCAAAATATGAAATATGTGTGTCTTATTATACACTCATTAATTTAACTCATGTTCCTATATGTGGATTTATAATCAAATTTTCACAAGATTATTCTCAGAAATATTCATCCACATGAAATACATATTTATTTCCCAGTACTGAAAACTAACTTTGGTGAATGGTGCTTACAAATCCTAATATTTGTACAGTAACTGACCCAGTTTAACATCAATGCAAGTAAAATCCTATGGGACATGATGTGTATTTTGAAGTTCATTTTTATTCAACACTGGTACATTACAATTTCTTCAGTTTATGGACATCATAGGATAATACTTTTCATCCACAAGTTCACAAATCTGTACGCATTTGGTTCACTTGCAATTACTTGCTGCTTCAGAACATATGTATTCCTCCATGTTTCTTGACTGTTCTTTGCATGAGATTATTTCCAAACATATTATTTTCGATTTCCATAATCATTTTTGAAGCAAAACTCCCACACTCTTCATCATAAACCATAATGCTAAAATTACCATTAGATGTATAACTGGTTAGAATGAACTTATGTATATCAATATAAGATTTCCTATATATTTTCAGATGTCAATTCAATCAATTATTTAAAGTTTGATCCAGTTATATTATTTATTTACAGTATGGTCTATTAAGGCATCATCTTTATAATCATAGGCACAGGGTACACGTACTTGTGTCCCCAATACTAACTTATCAGTCTTAAAATGTTGCTTTCAGAAATAGTTGAAGAAATACTGTAGTCACCTGATATACATTTACATTTCAACACAGTAATATTCCTGACAAAAAATGCAAAGGACACCCTTATGATTGTACCAAAGCCTAAATTTAATGTGAGCATGTATTAGTAACAACATCCATGTCCTGATTAGCTAATGATCTCAAATATCATTCCTATTGGTGACTACATATTTGTTTCTTCCTAAGATTATATATTCAAACTCAACCATGTTAAAAACATCTTATCCTATCACTCACTTTGTACTTTCCCTGATTTCCTATTGTCTCTATTGATATCTGCTTTCCTAAACATTTTCCCCAGTTCATCACTGTGACTGACTCTTCACATATGCTGACATTTACATTCACTCTCTAACCAAAACCCTATATCTAAATAACTTTTCGAACTATCTCTTTTTGTCTGGACGATCTCTTCCTCATTCAGTCATCCAAGGTACAAGGTCCTATACCATTGTATATCGATTTATCTGAGACAACTTTGCAGAAATTATTCAAAGCTAAGTATCCCAATCAAGGGCCCAATGTTCATCTGGGTTTGAAATCTTTCCTAGATTTCTGTTTTCATACTTATATTACACCTATATATGCTTGTAATATCGGAGGTTCCCAATACCATTATTCATCTCACAGAATGATTTCTAACCCAAATCGAACATGCTATTAAACCTAACCATGCACTGTTCCCTCAATTTAACTTTATGAAGAGCAGGGACAGAGTTGGTGTTATAATACAGGTAGATAGGGGATCTTCCACCTGTTGAGAACCTCAAGTTCCATGCAGAAATAAACCCTGGAGAAGATGTAGGCAGCTATGAAGAACCTGAGAGAGCAACAGATATCTTCCTTGGTAAAATACCTGGTCAGGATGAAGCGATGTGTCTGAATAAGCCTCTATCTTCTAAATGTAGAGAAGATGGACCAAACCAGGTCTGTGTGGAGAGCTGTTAACATGTGCCTATGGTTGATATACCATTCTATCTTGTGAATGTGACACAGGAAGTAGGGGAAGCCTCTCTCTCATGGGACCCTTGGAAGCAAATGTTAGGATAAAGTGGTTGCCAAGATAGTGACCTCATTCAGTTCCTGAAGGAAGTGACCTACCTCACTTCCTTGGTGATGGAACTCTCTGAACTTGGGATCCAGGAAGCCAGGCACTCAGAGCCAGTCCCAGTCCCAGTCCCAGTGGGTTCACTTGTTTGGATTTACCAAGGACGGAGTCGGTCTTTCTTGGTACATACTGATGTGTGGATGGCTAAATGCCAGGAAAGCTCTGAAGAGGGGCCTTTCCTGAGAAAGCAGGTAGTGACTCACTGATTGATGCTGACAACTTTACAGAGTTGGTAAAGGAGACCTGATCTGAGACAGGAAAGTCCATTTCGAGGGAGCAGAGTAAGGCCCACCAGTCTGAGGACACTCTGGATAGTCACAGACCTACTTGGGTAATGGAGGTGCCTTTGTGGGTGTGGGTGTGAATTTGTAGTTTTGTATCATGTTCTGAGAATAGGTAGGAAAGGCAGTATGTTTGGTTTGGAGTGGACTGTTTTTGGTAAGTCATTTGACATGGCGAGTGTTTCTATGTTTGTGTTTCCCACTTTTTCCGTGGTTGTAGATATTAGAAAAGTGAATGCATCAATGGATGTGTCCTGTCTAGTAGAAAGCATCTCAGCACACATCCTGCCCAATTTATGAATGGACTGTGGCTTGCCTTATATGGGCAACACCTACTTCTTTCCTTAGTTCCTGTTTTCTTCCTGAATTCTGGCCACTCTCCAGAATAGGCTCATGTTTTTTTGTCCAAGATATGGACCTCTGTCGAGTTCTGTGACATGGCCATGTACTGGATAGATAAAGGGAATTGGGAGCATCTCAGAAAACTCGGATATCAGTGTGACCAGTAAAGACTCAGTAGAGAAACGCTGCTTTGTGCCTTTTGCTAACCTACTGTTCTGTTGACCTGAATGTCAGGAAGGTCTTTTCCTCAGGCCACCAGTTTGTGAAGCCTGAAAAAAACTGCTTTCAATTGGAAATGAATGAGCATCACCTGTGGCTCTTTGCTTAATTGCTTTGGAAAGGGATGTGTCTGAATCATCCTTTCGGCTCTGAGAGAGGCTGTGGCTTTGATTTTCAGCACCTGATGGATCTAAAGAAAGATCCCATGTGTGCATCCAAAACCAAAATGGCAAAAAGATCAGTCATTGTGGATGAAGTCTCTTGCTTCCTCTGTTAGGTTCCTGACCTCCATCAAGTAAGTAGAGGGATCCTTTGAGACAAATGATTTCTTCAAAGCCCTGCAGCAGTGCTTGGGTTCTCACATGACTCCAAATCACATAAAGAATCTATACCTCACAGTCAGTAGGCTTCAAAATGAAGAAACAGAGCAGTATTACTGGCAGGCCTATTTGATCAATCCTGGTTTACAGGAAGGGTGTCCAGGAAACCCTGACTTTAGGAAAATGAGGGGAAAGGGAACTTATTTTGGACACTGTCTTGGGCTGCGCCCCTTATGGAAACCTCCAGCCAGAGGTTATGATGAATGTCTACATGGAAGAAAATGAGGGCCATGTGGGAGTATTTTGGTTTTAATTGAACATATTATTAACCCTAACCATACACTGTTCCCTCAATCTAAGTGTTCAGAAAAGCAGGGAAAGATTTGGTCTTACAATACAGGAATGCAGGGGATCTTCCACCTGCTGAAAACTTCAAAGTTCCATGCAGAAATGATCCCTGGAGAAGACGTAGGCAGCTATGAAGGACATGATAGAGCAAAAGGCATCTTCCATGGCAAACAACCTGGTCAGGATGAAGGGTTGTGTCTGAATCAGATTCTCTCTTCTTAAGGTAGAGGAGATGAACCAAACTAGGCCTTTGTGGAGAGCTGTTCCCAGGTGACTATGGTTTCTATACTATTCTAACTTGTGAAAGTGTCACAGGTAGTAGGGACATCCTCCATGTTATGAGACCTTAGGAAGCAAATGTTAGGACAAATTGGTTGCCAAGGCAGTGACCTCATTCAGTTACTAAAGGAAGTGACCTCACCTCACATCCTTGTTGATGGAACTCTCCAAATTTGGGTTCCAGGAAGCCAGGCACCAAGACCCAGTCCCAGCACCAGTTCCAGTGTTCTCACTTGTTTGGATTTTCCGAGGATAGAGTCAGTCTTTTGTGGTACCTACTTATGTGAGAATGGCCAAATTCCAGAAAAATTCTGAAGAGGGGCCCTTCTGGAGAAAACAGGTAGAGGCTCACTGCTGGCTCCTGAAAACTTCACAGAGTTGACCAAGGAGCCCAGATCTGAGACAGGACAGACCATTTCTGGGGAACATAGTATGGCCCTCCGGTCAGAGGACACTCTGGATAGTTCCAGACCTACTTGGGGGAAGGAGGTGCCTTTGTGGTTGTGGGTATGGGTTTGTGGTTTTTCCTTTTGTTCTGAGAATAGTTAGGAAAGGGGGTGTGTTTGGTTTGGAGTGGAGTGTTTCTAGTTAGTCCTTTGACAAGGCGAGTGTTTTTAGGTCTGTGTATCCCACTGTGTCCGTGGTTGTAGACTTTAGAAAAGAGAATGCCTCAATGGGTGTATCCTCTCAAGGAGAAAACTTCCCAGCATTCATCCGGCACAATTTATAAATGGAGTGTGGCTTGCCTTATCAATGGGCAACACCAACTATCTTCCTACGTTCCTGTTTTCTTCCTGAATTCTGGCCACTCTCCAGAATAGGCTCATGATTTTGTGTCCAATATATGAACCACTTCCAAGATCTGTGACATGGCCATGTACTGGATAGCTGAAGGGAATGGCAAGCATCTCAGAAAACTCAGATATCAGTGTAGCCAGTAAAGTCTCAGTGGAGAAACCCTGCTTTGGGCCTTTTGATTACCTATTGTTATGTTGCCCTGAATATCAGGAAAGTCTTTGTCTCAGGCCACCCCTTTGTGAAGCCTGAAGAAAACAGTTTTCACATGGAAATGAATGGGCATTACCTTTGTGTTTACAATAAAACCTTCACAGATTTGGCTCTCATTAAGTTAAAAATACTTTTAGATTGAATCTCAGTGTAAAAAGTAACATGGAACTGTACATATCTTATTGATAACAAGTCCAATTATAGAACACAAATGATATACATAAATCTCCAACATGTTTTTCTTTTAAGCCTAGAATTACCATACAACCTTAGAACACCAGCTTGATACAATGGTCTTTGGAAGCTTCTACCTTACAGACTTGTATACCTGGAAGATATGAACACATTAACACCATAATTACATTGATGTTTTTGTATTAAACAAGTTTAGATTTTAAAGAAATAACTTGGCACAATTTTATAAAAACAGTACTTGTTTTACCAGCTGTTTAATTTTTTAAGATTACTTGCTCAAAACTTACACATATAACCAAGTTACACACACCTTTTTTTATTATTTACTTAAACCCTTTTAATTACTTAATCATATAGACTCTCTTATCCAGAAACACGTTTTTCCTCTATTAGATCTATATCTGGAACCTTTTAGTTTCTCTTTTTCATCTACTAACCTCTTTCTGTTCACATTTCAATACAATACTTGTAAATTTCTGAATTTAGGCAGATTATTTTATAGACATCTACATTTTATTAGGGCCTTTTTGAAAACCTAGAAAACTTATAGGCCTAATTTTAAAGACATCTTTATTTTTATCTGTTTACCCAATTTGAATTAAAACATATGAATCACGTGAATCAAACACATTTGGATACATTCTAAATTTTTCATGAGTGCTCCTCATCTGTCAATTGTCATATCACTGCATGATATATGGACATACACACATACAGACATACCAACATACAACACGTAACACAAATGTAACACATAACACAATAGTAAAAGCCTTGTAGCTTTTTCAGGTGAAATCTCCATTGAAATGCTAAAAACTCCAGAGTCGATCAAAAATAGAACTGATCAGAAAACATTAACCCATCAGCAGAATCAAGATCATGAGCTCAAAAAAAAATACAGAATCTAAGAAAAGCTAGAGTCCTAAAAAAGATGACTGGCCAGTAATTAGTAAATACCGTATAATATAATTTTTTGGTTAGGTCTAGTTTGAGTTCAGGTAAAAAGACACATTTACTCTTTTTTATCTGTCTCCTGCTGAGTGCTGCAGGCTTCTTTTATTTGCATATCAACTTAAGTCCTGGCTGAGGTCTGGAAAACTGAAAAGACTGGAATTCGTAGCAGAAACCTCAGTCCGAAGGCATTTTAGCTATAAGTCATAATTTCCAGGTTTGGATGTTGAAAATTTTGATGCAAGTTTAAGATGTAATTCTCAAAATTTTATATCTTTAGATTTTTCTACACTAGAAAAACTTGCTCACACAAAACTGAAAATAGGATCATTTTTTGATAATATTAAAGCCACCATCAGAAGAAGTTTCTATAGGATCGTTAAGCCCCTTTCTTTGTTATGAAGTTTCTAATAGTATTAAGTTACATTAAATTGGCTGAAAAATTTTTAAAAAGAACCACACACTACCATGTGTATCCGAAATTAAGCTTTAAAAATTTCCAAGACTGTTGCTAATTAATGTCATTTCAATAAGCCAGACCAACGTTTTAATTTAGTACCATTTTTTAAAATCTTACACACTGATGGGAATAGATACCATATCATAATTTATTATCTCTTCCCAAGTTAATGCACTGGTATATCTAGTGAAATTTTTTCAGGCTGCTTAGTTCAAAATTAAAACTCTTTAATTATTTTTTATCCTAAGTATTTAAGTTTCCTATCATGAACTACCTGAAATCAAACTAAACAATTGTTTAAACCCAACTTTTAACTGTAACATAGTGCAATGCTTTAGAAACCCATTTAGATACGAGATGGTTAAAATGAAAAAAAAATCATTTTTAGATACACATTCACCCTAGATCATCCCCAAGAAACAATCTATAATATCAACATATTAATGCATTCATTGTCCCTTTTGTTAAGTAAACAGAGGTGGAGAAATCCTTAAAGTGCACGTAAGGAATAAGGGAGTTCCCCACAGCAAAATGGCTCTGTCAGCTGCTGGGAGTCCCTTAGCCTCACCATTTACTTACAGGATTAGTTCCTCTGGTTTGCTTTGACCCCAGGCACCAGGCATATTCTATGTCTCCCAACTTTGCAGTAGTCAGCTCCCAAAAATTTCATCCTCTGCTTGCAGTTGTTTTGAGTGCTAGGCTTCCCCAAGAGGGCAGAGTGGGGTTTATTTAAAGTCCCCTCTGGGGTGTCAAAATTTATGACTGAAGTCTTGGTTCCCATCCCAAAGCCAATTAATGCCAATTTAATAATGAGGACAGGGTTTTGAGAAAAGTTTAAGCGAGATATCAATGTTCTTTGACCCCAGACATTTCCCTCTGCAGTGGGCATGCTCAAGCCTACTACGGGAAGAAAAGAAATCACTGCTTCCGTAATCTTGCTTAACAAAGGGGAGTAAAGTTTATCAAAGTTCTTTAAAACACAGCTAAGAGAGGTGCAAAAGGTGATAACAGAAAAACTGGCGGTTCTATTGACTTTTGGTCCCTCACAGGAGAAGCATTAGTTTAAAATTTAGCTAAAGTAACTTCCACATATGTAAGGCAGGTTGGAACTCGGGACTCTGCATCGGTCCAAACAATGCCATCACATTTAACAGAAACACAGATAAAAAGACACACAAAGACCATCATGCAGCTCCCGTTTGTTCACAACCCCAAGATCTACAATCTTGTGACTCAGGGAGAATGGAGGGAAGAGGGGAAGGAGTAGAAGGTTTGAGTGATAGGATCCTGGGTGATGGTGTCGGATTGGAGGCAGGGACCAGGAAAGGCTTCAAGGACAGAGGCATGGAATGGCTTTGTCCCATAATGAGAGTTTCTCAAACAGAGACAAGGACAATACAAACGTGACACAAACATGTACACACAGGTAACATTTAACACGAGTTCAGAAGTAAAGATTAGAACCTAGTAACTGGCAAAACCTGATGGGTTAGACCACAAAGCCAGACAGTGAATTCAACCTGAGAGAAAAAAGTAGCCAGCAAGATATGATGGGTTGGCAGCAGAGTCACCTAATGTGGGCTCATCCGTCCCTCCTCACCTAATGAGGGCACATCCATCACTCCCTGAGTCCTCCAAGGCATCCCTTGCAAGGACGTGGTCTGTGGCTTTAGGACACGTTTGTCCACCACTGACAGGGGGAACTTACGTTCTCCGCTGGCAGCGACTCTGCCAACCCAAACCAAAAACGGAAAAAGGGAACCTGAACAAAAAGCTCTGAGCGATCGCAAGGAAAAATGGAAAGAAGCGCCTTACTTACCCCCAGAGGGGTCTGTTGGGGTGTCCTTGTCCTATGCTGCGTGATTCCCGGCCAACGCACCAAATGTAAGGATCCGGTGAACGTCGGAGGAAGAGACCACCAAGAGACCGCGGCTCATGCAACAGAAAAAGGCGTTCATTGAGGATCCAATCCAGCATGCTGGGGCTACGTGCTCACTCAAGAAGGGAGAGCAGCCCAGAGCCCCGAGCAGGGGTTGAGCAGTGCTTAAGTACACTTTTTGGGGAGGGCGGGACTTTACATATATCACAGTCTCCTTTAAGAAATCAACATACACCGCAGAAAAATCAAACAACAATTCCTAAACATGATTAGTTCATTCATTGGCAGGAACAGGTGAGGCAGGAGTGATAGGTCAGTTCTAAAGCGAGGTACACATTCAATCAGATTGCTTTAGGCCTTGCAATGCCTATGTGCCAGGCCACACAGGGTCCTAGGTTATTAAACAACCAGGCGGTCAGGGGGAATATTTACTGGGCAGTCGGGAATTGTACTACAAGCTACAGGAATTTCAGGTTTTGCATGTAGCATAGGAACTTGACAATACCTGGTCCTTTACATTTTAACTCAGGCCTTGCAGCTTAGAAACTTTACAAAACCCAGTCTTTTACACTTCAACTTTTACACTTTAATTTCAATTTATTTTACCCTTTCAGATCACTCCTGGTGCACAAGAAGGGTGTCCAAGCCACCCTGAATTTAGGCAAATGAGTGGCAAGGGAGCTTATTTGGGACACTGTCTTGGGCTGTGCCCCTCATGGAAACCTCCAGCCAGATGTTATGATGAGTGCCTTTATAGAAGAAGAGGAGGGCCATGTGAGAGTGTTTTGGTATTAATTGTGGTCATTTGTGTGACGGTTGGAAGAGATGAGTGGGTCCACCTGGGCTTGAATTCTTGTGTGATTCCCCTTACAGACTGACTTCTGGAACTGAACTCAGAGAAGTATTGCCATGAATTGTGGTGATATTTTAGGAGGCCAAGCATGAGAGTCGCCCTTGGAAACTAAGATCAAGGCCGAGGGTGGATTTCAATAGAGCACTGAGAATTTCAGCCAAGATATCCCATGATTTTATTCTTAAAGACTTGGTAGCCATAGTTGAGAGTCAAAACACACATGGACCTCACATTGTAGACCTCAATGGGCCTGGCTATATCTAACCTTTTGGTCACTCTTTGGGAAGCCTTGCCTATGAGAGTTCTCCAGAGTTTCATTCAAATGAGCTTCCTCAACATTTAATGGTTCTTGAAACCCACAGTGCATACAAACACAATAGAAATACAAGCAGTTCAGAAGAGGCATGGTGTATAGTTGGACTTGCCTTTTGCATTATGTAGGGTAGGTGTTATAAATCTAGTTAATTTTTAATTGAAATAGTTCTCTTTGTGTTTTTTAAGTTAATAAATATGTGAATTCCTCTATCCCTTTCTCTGTAGCCTATTCATCACATGTATTTTTATATAAACATATAGAATCCTACCTGGTATCACATATACATTCTTGTGAGGTGGCTGACATGGCAGATACAAATTATGACAAGAGATCACTCCTCCTAAACGCTATTGGATCTTAAAATTCAACCTAAGGGTAACCTTTCTAGTTGAACAACATTATTCATAAATCCATGTTCAGTAAAATTAATATTTTTGGATCTGTGGACGATATATATTTCATCATGAATTTCAATTGGCATATATATTGCCACTTTATAATGTCTGTGTGTGTTTTGCTCTTTGCTTAATTGCTTTGGAAAGGGATGTGTCTGAATCAGCCTCTTGGCCCTGTGTGAGGCTGTGGCTTAGATTTTCAGCACCTGATGGATCTAAAGAAAGATCCCATGGGTGCATCCCAAACCAAAATGGCCAAAAGAGCAGTTATTGTGGATGAAGACTCTCACCTTCTTCTCTAAGATTCCTGACATCCATCAATTGAAAATAGGGATCCTTTGGGTCAAATGAGTTCTTTAAAGCCCTGCAGAGTTTAGCCCATAGGTGCTTGGGTTTTCTCATGAATCCAGTTTACATAAAGAATCTAAACCCCACAGTCAGTAGGCATCAAATTGGAGAAGCCAAGGAGTATTAACGGCAGGCATATTTGATCACTCCTGGTTCACAGTCAGGATTTCCAGGCCACACTGACTTTAGGCAAATGAGGGGCAAGAAAGGTTATTTTGGACACTGTCTTGTGCTGTGCCCCTCATGGAAACCTCCATCCAGATGTTATGATGAGTGTCTACATGAAATAAGATAAGGGGCATGTGGGAGCATTTTGTTGTGAATTGTGGTAATTTGTTTGGCGCTTGGAACAGATGACTGGGTCCACCTGGGCTTGAACTCTGGTATGATTCCCCTTAGAGACTGAATTCTGGAAGTGACATAAGAGAAGTATTGTCATGAATTGTGTTTGGATTTTACTAGGCCATGCAACCAACATCTCAGGTATTAATTGTGGTGCAGGGAGATCTAGGTGCAGGGTGGCTTTGCCCACAGCACTGGGAATCTCAGCCTGGATATCACATGATTTTATTCTGAAATTCTTTAAAGCCACAGTTGAGAGTCAAAACACATATGGACCTCACATTGTATACCTCAATGGGCCTGACTTCATGTGACCTTTTGGCCACTCTTTGGGAAGCCTTGCCTGTGAGTGTTCTCAAGATCTTTCATTGATATGAGCTTCTTCAACATTTAATTGTTCCTGAATGAATTGAAACCCACAGAGCCTCCAACTTTATCCTCGAAAAATGGCTTGATAAATACCATGAAATTTTTGAAATTCCCATCACCAGGTGGCACTGGAAAACTTTTGGATGTCCTGTTGCTGATCATGAGTGTATCAGACAGTGCCTTGACTGAGTGGGTTTCATGAAAATTGTGTAGAACAGTGATGCCAGTAAGTTGGAGCCTGTTCATTAGTGGGCCTAGAGCAGTGGTGTGAAGGTGTGTGAAAAAACATGTGTGTTGGGGCATGTGGATCTGCCATTGGCTTCCAATTGCCTTGTGATTGACAGGGTACAACCAGCAGACCCTTATATGTAAAGGCATCTTGTTATATGGATAGGTTTCTGGGCAATGTTCAGAATCAGATTGCTATGGACAAAGGGGCAACCTATGTGGGACAGAATCCTGGTTGGTGCATTCTCATGCAGACCGTGTCCCTCCACACGTGACAGAACTCCCTCCAGCACTGTGTCCCAGTTGAACTCCTTGTATTTCATGAAGCAAATACCAAACTCCCAGTGCACCAGCAAGATACAGCACGAAAATTGGAGGATGACCAAATGGCTTCACAGTCAACCCGGGGAGACACTTACACCCCAGTGGCCATAGTTTAACTACAAAAAGAGTATTCAGCACTGCTGCCTCATTTTCATTGGAAAATTAGAAACAATGTCCTTCAGGTCACATATTTGCACACCCAGATTTGATGGTCACACAACAAAGGAAGCTAAAGCTCCTGACAACAACATGTATTTTAAGAGCCCAACCTCAGAGAGTTTTTCAAGAAGTCTTTACACAAGCAGAGCTCAATGTTTGTGGAGTGTTTACCCTGTCCCTTACTATTGGAAAATCCTCTACCACCTACAAGTTTGTGAACTCCTGAGCATTTTTTATTCCTGATATGTATTTACAGATTTTCTAACTTTTCTCCTTTATTGTATCTTACTTGGAACTAAGGTAATGCCAAGGCAATCTTCTGAATGAGAGTGTGAACATTTTTGTGTAGCACATATTTGCATACCCTTTAGAGTCATTTTCCAATTTTCCATTCGAAATACTGAATCCCTGACACTAACGCATACCCTAATAAACTCTGACTACTACTCCTAATATGATGGAGAAAAATAACACAAACAGAATAGGAATACAAGCAGTTCAGAGGAATCATGGTGTATAGTTGGACTTGTTTTTTGCATGATTAATTGTAGGTGTTATAAATCTAGTCAATTTTTAATTGAAATAGTTCTCCATGTGTTTTTAATGTTAACAAATATGTGAATTCCTCTCTCCCTTTCTCTGTAGCCTATTCAGCACATGTATTTTTAAATGCACATATAGAACACTACCTGGTATCACACCTACATTCTTGTGAGGAGGCTAATTTGGCAAATACAATTTGTGAGAAATGATCACTCCTGTTAAACTCTGTTGGAACTGAAAATTTAACCTAGGGGTGTGTTTCCTAGAAGAACAACATTATACATAAATCCATGTTCTAAAAGAAATAATTTTGCATCTGTGGAAGATATATATTTCATGATAAATTTCGATTGCTAATTTATTGTCTCTGTGTGTTTTTTTGTATATATATATATATACACTCTCCAGATTTTTCAAAATATGAAATATATGTGTCTTATATACACTCACTAAATTCATTCATGTTCATGTATATGGATTTATAATCAACTTTTCACAAGATCATTCTCAGAAATATTCATCCACCTGAAATACATATTGTTTGCAGTACTGAAAACTAACTTCAGTTAATGTTGCATACAAATACTAACACTTCTACAGTAACTGACCCAGTTTAACATCAATGCAAGTACATTCCTATGTGACATGATATGTATTTTGAAATTTATTTTAATTCAACACTGGTACATTACTATTTCTTCAATTTGTGCACATCATAGGATATATATTTCATCCACAAGTTAGCAAACTTATAGGCATTTGTTTCACTTTCAATCACTTCCTGCTTCAGAACACATGGATTCTTCCAGGTTTCTTGACTGGTCTTATCATGAGACTTCTTTCCAAATACATTATTTTGATTTCCTTTATCTCTTTTGAAGCAAAACTGACACTCACTTCATGATAAACCATAACTATAATATCACCATTAGATGTATAACTGTTTGGAAGGAATGATTTCATATCAATATAGTATTTCTTATATATATTCTGATATCAGTTTAATCCATTATTTAAAGTGGAACCAGTTATATTATTTATTCACTATATGGTCTATTCATGCATTATCTCTATATTCATAGACACAGGGTACACCTCTTAGTATGCCCAATACTAATTTATTCGTCTTCTAAATACTGCTCCCAGAAATGGTGGAAGAAATACTCATGTCACCTGATCTACATATGCATGTTACCACAGTAATATTCTGGACACAAAATGCAAAAGTCACACGTATGATTGTACCAAAGCCTAAATGGAAACTGAACATGGATTACTAAAAACATCCATATCCAGGTTGCCTAATGCTCTCAAATGTCAATCCTATTGGTGACCACATTTTTGTTTCTTCCTAAGATTATATATTCAACCTCAAAACTGTTGGAAATGTCTAGTTTTTTCACTCACTTTATACTTTGCCTGATTTCCTAATGTCTCTATTGATATCTACTTTCCTACATATTTTTCCTAGTTCAACATTGTGACTGACCCTTCACATGTGCTGACATTGACATTCACTCTCTAACCAAAACCCTATTGCTAATGAACTTTGGTCCAAATCCTATACTCTATCTTCTTCCGAAACATACTGACTATCTTCCTGATCCTATCGACTATCCCTTTTTGAGTGGATGTACTCTACTACATTCAATCATCCGAGGTACAAGGTCCTATGCCATTGTATATTGATTTTTCCGAAAAATGTATGCAGAACGTAATTCAAAGCTACGTGTCCCAATCTATTGCCCAATGCACTTCTGAGCTTCAAACCTTACCTAGATTTCTGTTTCCATACTTATATTTAACCACTATATTTCTATATATTGCAGGTTCCCAATACCATTATTCATCCCGCAGAATGATTCCTAACCCAAATCGAACCTGTTATTAACCCTAACCATACACTGTTGCCTCAATCTAACATTACAAAAGAGCAGGGACAGGGCTATTCTTTCAATAAGGGATGTAGGTGATCTTCCAACTGCTGAGAACCTCAAAGTTCGATGTAGAAATTATCCCTGGAGAAGATGTAGGCAGCTATGAAGGACCTGAATGAGCAAAAGCCATCTTCCATGGCAAACAACCTGCACAGGACGAAGGGATGTGAATGCATCAGACTCTCTCTTCTTAATGTAGAGAGAAGATGGACCTAACCAGGCCTTCGTGGAGAGCTGTTCCATGGTGTCTATTTTGATATACCATTCTAACTAGTCAAATTGTCACAGGAAGTAGGGGCACCCTCCAACTCATGGGACCATTGTAAGCAATTGTTAGGACAAAGTTGTTGCCAAGGCAGTGGCCTCATTCAGTTCCAAAGAAAGTGACATACCTCATTTTCTTGGTGATGGAACTCTCTGAAATTGGGATGCAAGAAGCCAGGCACCAAGAGCCAGTCCCAGTCCCAGTCCCAGTGGGCTCACTTGTTTGGATTTACCAAGTACAGAGTCAGACCTTCTTGGTACCTAGTGATGTGAGGATGGCCAAATGCCAGTAGAGCTCTGAAGAGGGGCCTTTCTTGAGACAGCAAGTTGTGGCTAACCACTGGCTCCTCCCAGAATAACAGAGTTGGCCAAGGAGACAAGATCTGAGACCGGACAGGCCATTTCGAGTGGAACATAGTATGGCCCACCAGTCAGAGGACACTCCAGATAGTTAAAGACCTATTTTGGGGAAGGAGGTGCCTTTTTGGTTGTGGGTGTGAGTTTGTGGTTTTGTTTCATGTTCTGAGAATAGGTAGGAAAGGTGGTTGGTTGGTTTGGAGTCGACTTTTTCTAGTAAGTCTTTAGACAAGGCGAGTGTTTCTATGTCTGTGTAGCCACTGTGTCCGTGGTTTTAGACATTAGAAACGAGAATGCATCAATGGAGGTGTCCTGTCTAGTAGAAAGATTCACAGCATTCATCCTGCACAATTGATTAATGGACTGTTGCTTGCCTTATGGATGGGAAACACCTACTAACTTCCTAAGTTGCTGTTTTCTTCCTGAATTCTGGCCACTCTCCAGAATAGTATCATGGTTTATTGTCCAAGATATGTACCACCTCCAAACTCTGTGACATGGCCATGTCCTTGATAGCTGAAGGGAATGGGAACATCTCAGAAAACTCAGATACCAGTGTGACCAGTAAAGTCTCAGTGGAGAAACCCTGCTTGGCTCCATTTGCTTATCTATGTTTCTGTTGCCTTGAATGTCAGGAAGGTCTTTGCATCAGGCCACCCCTTTGTGAAGCCTGAAGAAATAGTTTTCAAATGGAAATGAATGGGCATCACCTGTGGCTCTTTGCTTAATTGCTCTGGAAAGGGATGTGTCTTAATCAGACACTAGGCCCTGTTTGAGGCTGTGGCTAAAATTCTCAGCTCCTGATAGATCTAAAGAAGATCCCATGTGTGCATCCAAACCAAAATGGCAAAAAATCTGTCATTGTGGATGAAGTCTCTTGACTTCTTCTGTTTGGTTCCTGACCTCCATCAAGTGAGAATAGGGATCCTTTGGATCAAATGAGTTCTTCAAATTCCTGCAGAACTGCTTGGGTTGTCTCATGATGCCAAATCACATAAAGAATCTATACCTGACAGTCAGTAGGCCTCAAATTGGAGAAGCAGAGCAGTATTTATGGCAGGCCTATTTGATCACTCCTGGTTCATAAGAAGGGTGAACAGGCCACCCTTACTTTAGACATATCAGGGGCAAGGGTGCATTATTTGGACACTGTCTTGGGCTGCGCCACTCTTGGAAACCTGCAGCCAGAGTTAATGATGAGTGTTTATATGGTTAAAGATAAGGGCAATGTGGGAATGTTTTGGTTTCAAATGTGGTCATTTTTGTGGCGTTTGGAATAGATGACTGGGTCCACATGGGCTTGAACTCTGGTGTGATTCCCCTTAGAAACTGAGTTCTGAAACTGACCTCAGAGAAGTATTGCCATGAGTTGTGTTGGGATTGTAGGAGGCCATGCATAAGAGTCGCCCTTGAAACCTGAGATCTAGGCCCAGGAAAGCTTTCAACAGAGCACTGAGAATCTCAGCAAGGATATCACATGATTTTATTCTGAAAAACTTGGCAGCCACAGTTAAGAGTCAAAACACACAAGGACCTCACATTATAGACCTTAAAGGGCCTTTCTTCATGTGACCTTTTGGGCACACTCTGGGAAGCCTTGCCTGTGAGAGTTCCTCAGAGCTTTCATTGAAATGAGCTTCCTCACCATTTAATGGTTCCGGGATGAATGGAAACCCCAAAGTGCCTTCAACTTCATTCTTGAAAAATGGATAGATAAATATCATAAAATTTTTGAAATTCCCAATGACCAGGTGGCACTGGATAACCATTGGATGTCCCATTGCTGATCATGAGTGTACCAGACAGTGCCTTGATTTACTGGGTTTCTTGAAAATGGTGTAGAACAGAGATGCCAGTAAGTTAGAGCGTGCTGAGTAGTGGGCCTAGAGCAGTGGTGTGCAGGTGTGTGATAATACATCTGTGGTGTGGCCATGTGGATATTACATTGGCTTCCAAATTGCTTGTGACTGACTTCGTGCAGCCAGCAGACCATTATATGAAATGCCATCTTGTAATATGGAGAGGTTTCAGGGCAATGTTCAGAATCAGGTTGGTATGGTCAAGGGGGCAAGCAATGTGGGATAGAAGCCAAGTTGGGGCATTCTCCTGCAGACCCTGACCCACCACATGTTACAGGACTCCCTCCAGCACTGTTTCCCAGTTGAATTCCTTGTATGTCGTGAAGCAAATACAAAACACCCAGTGCAGCAGCAAGAAACACCAGGAAAAGTGGAGGATGACCAAATGGCTTCAAAGTCCACATGGGGAGACACTTAGCCCCCAGTGACCACAGTTTAGCTACAAAGAGTGAATTCAGCACTGCAGCCTCATGTTCATTGGAAAATAAGAAACCATGTCCTCCAGGTCACATAGATGCAGACCAAACTTTGATGGTCTCACTACAAAGGAAGTTAAGCTCCTGACAACAACATATATTTCAACTACCCAAACTCAGAGGCAGTTTCTCAAGAAGTCTTTGGGCCAGCATAGCTCCATGTTTGTGGAGGGTTTACACTGTCCTTTACTTTTGGAAACTGTTCTACCACCTCCATAGTTGTGTAATGCTGAGCATTTTCCAGTCCAGATATGTATTCACATATTTTCTAACTCTTCTCCTCTAATTGTGTCATACTAGGGGCGAAGATAATTTCAAGGCATTCTTCTGGATGAGAGTGGGAATATTTTTTGTAGCACATATTTTCATGCATATTAGATTCATTTTCCTATTTTCTACTTGAAATACTGAATCCCTGACACTAACCCATAACCTACTATACTCTGACTACTAATCCTAATATGATGGAGAAAAATAACTCAAACAGAATAGAAATACAAGCATATCAGAGGAGGCATAGTGTATAGTTGGACACGGCTTTTGCGTGACAAAGTGTTGGTGTTATAAATCTAGTCAATTTGTAATTGATATAGTTCTCCATGTGTTTTTAAAGTTAACAAATATGTGAATTCCTCTCTCCCATTCTATGTAGCCTATTCAGCACATCTATTTTTATATGCATATATAGAATCCTACCTGGTATCACACGTACATTCTTGTCAGGTGTCTGACTTGGCAGATACAAATTGTGAGAAGTGATCACTCCTCCTAAACACTGTGGGATCTGAAAATTCATCCTCTCTGTGAGCTTCCTAGTTGAACAATATTATACATAATTCCATGTTCAGGAAAATGAATATTTTTCGATCTGTGGATGATATATATTTCATGATGAATTTCGATTGGCATATATACTACTACTTTTTAATGTGTGTGTGTGTGTCTGTGTGTGTATACACACTCCAGATGTTTTAAAATATTAAATATATGTGTCTTATTATACACTCCTTAATTTCATTCTAGTTCATGTATGTGGATTTATAGTCAACATTTCACAAGATTATTCTCGGAAATATTCAACCACCTGAAATACTATTTGTTTCCTATTACTGAAAATTAACTTCAGTGAATCGTGAATACAAATCCTAATATTTCTACAATAATTGACCCAGTTTCTCATTAATGCAAATAGATTCCTATGGGACATGATGTGTATTTTTATGTTCATTCTTATTCACCACTGTTATTTTACTATTTCTTCAGTTTATGCACATTATAAGATATATATTTCATCCACAAGTTACAAAATTATAGGCATTTGTTTCACTTTCAATCATTTTCTGCTTCGAAACACATGTATTCCTCCATGTTTCTTGACTGGTCTTCTCATGAGACTTCTTTCCAAATACATTATTTTCGATTTCCATAATCACTTTTGAAGCAAAACTCACACACCCTTCATGATAATCCATAACCCCAATATTACCATTAGATGTATAACTGGTTGGAATGAATGATTTTGTATCAATATAATATTTCTTATATATTTTCAGATATCAATTCAATCCATGATTTAAAGTGAAACCAGTTATATTATTTATTCACTGTACAGTCTATTCATGCTTTTTCTTTATATTCATAGACACAGGGTACACCTCTTTGTAAACCCAATACTAATTTATACGTCTTCAAATTATTGGTCTCAGAAATGATGGAAGAAATACTCATGTCACCTTATCTACATATACATTTTATCACAGTAATATTTGGACACAAAAAGAAAAGGTCACACTTATGTTTGTACCAAAGCCTAAATGTAAAGTGAATATGGATTACTAAAAACATCCATGTCCAAGTTGCCTAATGCTCTCAAAAATCAATCCTATTTGTGACAATATATTTGTTTCTTCCTAAGATTATATATTCAAATTCAACCCTGTTGAAAACATCTAATCCTTTCTCTCACTTTATACTTTTCCTGATTTCATAATGTCTCTATTGATTGCTTTCCTACATATTTTCCCCAGTTCATCATTGTGACTGACTCTTCACATGTGCTGACATTTCCATTCACACTCTAATCGAAACCCTATTGCTAAGAAACTTTTGTTCCAAATCCTATACTCACTCTTCCTCCTAAACCTACTGACTATCTTCCTAATCCTACCTATTAACGCTTTCTGACTGGATGTTCTCTTCTACATTCAATAATCCAGGGTACAGGGTCTTATGCCATTGTGTATCGATCTCTCTGAGACATCTCTGCAGAACATAATTCAATGCTAAGTATCACAATCCCTTGATCCCAATGCTAAGTATCACAATCCCTTGAAGCCCAATCCCCTTCTGGGCTTCAAATTTTACTTAGATTTCTGTTTTCCTACATACATTTCACCTCATTATTCTTGTACAATTATTCATCCAGCAGAATAATTTCTAACCCAAATCGAACATGTTATTAACCCTAACCATACACTGTTCCCTCAATCTAACTTTACAGACGAGCAGGGACAGAGTTGGTCTTACAATATAGGAATGTAGGGGATCTTCCACCTGCTGAGAACCACAAAGTTCCATGCAGAAATGATCACTGGAGAAGATGTAGGCAGCTATGAAGGACCTGAGAGAGCAAAAGTCATCTTCCCTGGCAAACAACATGGTCAGAATGAAGGGTTGTTTCTGAATCAGCCTCTCTCTTTTTAATGTAGAGAAGATGGACCAAACCAGGCCTGTGTGGAGAGCTGCTCCCGGGTGCCTATGGTTGATATAGCATTCTAACTTGTGAAAGTGTCACAGGAAGTAGGGGCAGCCTCTTTCTCATGGTAGCCTTGGAAGCAACTGTTAGGACAAAGAGGTTGCCAAGGCAGTGATCTGATTCAGTTCCTGAAGGAAGTGACCTCACATCACTTCTTTGGTGATGGAACTCTTCTAAACTTGGGATCCAGGAAGACAGGAACCCATAGCCAGTCCAGTCCCAGTCCCAGTGGTCTCCTTGTTTGGATTTACCAAGGACACAGACATTCATTTTTGGTACCTACTGATGTGAGGATGTCCAAAACGCAGGAAAGCTCTGAAGAGGAGTTTTTCCTGAGAAAGCAGGTAGTGGCACACTGCTGGCTCCTGACAAATTCACAGAGTTGCACAAGGAAAGCAGGTCTGAGACAGGAAGGCCATTTATTTGGAACATACTATGGCCCACGAGTCAGTGCAAACTCCAGATAGTCACAGACCAACTTGGGGGAAGGAGGTGTCTTTGTGGGTGTGGGTGGGGATTTGTGAATTTGTCTCATGTTCTGAGAATAGGTAAGAATGGCGGTTTGTTTGTTTTGGCGGGACCTGTTTGTAGTAAGTCGTTTGACAAGGCATGTGTTTGGATATCAGTGTATCCCACTGTGCCCCTGGTTGTAGACATTAAAAAAGAAAATGCATCAATGGATGAGTCCTGTCTAGTTGAAATCTTCTCAGCATTCATCCTGCCCGATTTATGAATGGACTGTGGCTTGTATTATAGATGGGCAACACCTACTATCTTCCTAAGTTCCTGTTTTCTTCCTGAATTGTGGGCACTCTCCAGAATAGACTGATGGTTTTGTGTCCAAAATATGTACCACCTCCAAGCTCTGTGACATGGCCATGTACTACATAGCTGAAGGGAATGGTGAACATCTCAGAAAACTCAGATATCAGTGTGACCAGGAAAGTCTCAGTGGAGAAACCCTGCTTTGGGAATTTTGCTTACCTATTGTTCTGTTGCACTGAATGTCAGGAACATCTTTGCCTCAGGCCACCCCTTTGTGAAGCATGAAGAAAACAGTTTTCAAATGGAAATAAATGGGCATCACCTGTGGCTCTTTGCTTAATTGCTTTGGAATGGGATGTGTCTGATTCAGGCTCTTGGCCCCCTGTGAGGCTGTGGCCTAGATTCTCAGAACCTGAGGGATCTAAAGAAAGATCTCTTGTGTATCCAAAACCAAAATGGCCAAAAGAGCAGTCATTGTGGATGAAGTCTCTCGAATTCTTCTAAGGATCCTGACCTCCATCAAGTGAGAATCAAGATCTTTTTGCTCAAATGAGTTTTTCAAAGCCCTGAAGAGGCTAGCCCAGAGGTGCTTGGTTTTTCTCATGACTCCATTTAACATTAAGAATCTAAACCCAAGAGTCAGTAGGCCTAAAATTGGAAAATCGAAGCAGTATTAACAGCAAGCCTTTTTGATCACTCATGGTTCACCGGAAGGGTGTCCAGGCCACCATGACTTTAGGCAAATGAGGGGCAAGGGAGCTTATTTTGGATACTGTCTTAGGCTGTGCAACTCATGAAAACCACCAGCCAGTGGTTATGATGTGTGTCTATATGGAAGAAGATGAGGGCCATGTGGGAGTGTTTTGGTTTTAATTGTGGTCATTTGTGTGGCATTTGGAAGAGATGACTGGGTCCACCTGGGATTGAACTCAGGTGTGATTTACCTTAGAGACTGAGTTCTGGAACTGACCTCAGAGAAGTATTGCCATGAATTGTGTTGGGATTTTAGCAGGCCATGCATGAGAGTCACCCTTGGAAACTGAGATCTAAGCCCAGGGTTCCTGTCCACAGAGCACTGAGAATCTCAGCAAGGATATCACATGATTTTATTTTGAAAGACTTGACAGCCATAGTTGAGAGTCAAAACACACATGGACCTCACATTGTAGACCTCAATGGGCCTGGCTTCATGTGACCTTGGGCCACTCTTTGGGAAGCCTTTCCTGTGAGAGTTCTCCAGAGCTTTCATCGAAATGAGCTTACTCAATATTTAATGGCTCCTGAATGAATTTAAACCCACAGTGCCTCCAACTTCATCCTTCAAAAATGGCTAGATAACTACCACCAAATTTTGAAATTCCCATGACCAGGTGGCACTGGAGAACCTTTGGATGTCCTGTTGTTGATCATGAGTGTACCAGAAAATGCCTTCATTGACTGCGTTTCATGAAAATGGTGTAGAACAGAGATGCCAGTAAGTTGGAGCCTGCTGAGTAGTGGGCCTAGAGCAGTTGTGTGCAGGTGTGTGACAATACATCTGTGGTGGGGTCATGTGGATCTTACATTGGCTTTCAAATGGCTTGTGACTGACATGGTGCAGCTTGCAGAACTTTGTATGTAAAGGCATCATGTTACATGGAGAGTTTTCAGGGCAATATTCAGAATCAAGTTCCTATGGTAAAGGGGGCAAGCAATGGGGGATAGAAGCCTGGTTGGTGCATTCTCCTGCAGACCTTGACACACCATACGTTACAGGACTCCCTCCAGCATTGTGTCCCAGTTTAACTCCTTGTATGTCATGAACCAAATACAAAACACCCACTGCAGCAGCAAGAAACACCACGAAAAGTGGAGCATGACCAAATGATTTCAAAGTCCAGACGAGGAGACACTTATCCTCCAGTGGCCACAGTTTAGCTACAAAGAGTGAATTCAGCACTGCTGCCTCATGTTCATTGGACAATAAGAATTCATGTCCTCCAGGTCACAAAAATGCAGACCCAAGTTTGATCCTCTCACTACAAAGGAAGCTAAAGCTTCTGACAACAACATATATTTCAAGTACCCAACCTCATTGTCAGTATCTCCAGAAGTGTTTAGGCCAGCAGAGTTCCATGTTTGTGGAGTTTTACCGTGTCCCTAAGGTTTGGAAACGTCTCTTCCACCTCAAAGGTTGTGAACTACTGAGCATTTTCCATTCTATGTATGTATTCACAGATTTTCTAACTCTTCTCCTCTAATTGTTTCTTACATGGGGCGTGGTTATTTCAAGCCATTGTTCTGAATGAGAGTGGGAATTTTTTGTGTGTAGCACATATTTGCATACACATTGGATTCATTTTCCAATTTTCCATTCGAAATACTGAATCCCTGACACGAACCCATACCCTACTAGACTCTGACTACTAATTCTAATATGATGCAGAAAAGTAACACAAACAGAATTGAAATACAAGCAGTTCAGACGAGGCATGGTGTATAGTTGATCTTGCCTTTTGCATGATAAATGTTAGGTGTTATAAATCCAGTCTATTTTTAATTGAAATAGATCTCCATGTGTTTTTAAAGTTAACAAATATGTGAATTCCTGTCTCCCTTTGTCTGTAGCCTATTCAGCAATGTATTTTTATATGCACATATCAAATCCTACCTGGTGTCACACCTACATTCTTGTGAGGTGACTGACTTGGGAGATACAATTTGTGAGAAGACATCACTCCTCCTAAACGCTGTTGGAACTGAAAATTCAAATAATGGGTGAGCTTCCTAGTAGAACAACATTATACATAAATCCCTGTTAAGAAAATTGAATATTTTTGGATCTGTGATTGATGTATATTTCATGGTGAATTTCGATTTGCATATATGTTGCTACATTTTAATATCTGTGTGTATACACACACACACCCACACACTCTCCAGATTTTTCAAAATATGAAATATATGTATCTTATTTACACTCCCTAAATTCATTTATGTTCAAGTATGTGGATTTATAATCAACTTTTCACAAGATTTTTCGCAGAAATATTTATCCACCTGAAATACATATTTGTTTCCTAGTACTGAAAACTAACTTCAGTGAATGGTACATACAAATCCTGTTGATAGCCACAGCCAAGGTTCTCCAGTAAGGACCATATGTACTTTTGAACAACCAAAGGCAGGCATGGTCCCTAAGCCACATGCTTGTTGTTTAAACAGAGAGGGGGAGATGTTGAGAGCCACAGCCAAAGGGGCCCCAGGAAACCTCCAACTGCCAGCAAACTTCCAGCTGCCGGCTGATGATTGGCTCACAGCGGCCCCAGCAACATCTAGCTGATTGGCTCCTCTGTGGTGATGCTCATTGCAGATGCTCATTGAGCTGTTTCCCCGCCCATTCAGACTGCCAGTGGATGATTGGCTCACAGAGGCACCAGCAACATCTAGCTGATTGGCTCCTCTGTGGTGATGCTCAATGGGATGTTTCCTTGCCCTTTCAGACAACGGAGCTGCTCATTGGTGGACTTTTGGCTCCACCCATGTGACCCAGCCAATCGGCCTCAAAAGGAGGAGGCTTGTGGTTGAGGGAGAGGCTTGTGGGAAGACTGTGGTGGCAGTTGGGCTCTGAGGGTTTTTCCTGAGAAGCTGTTTTGTTTGGTTTGTGTGGTTCTAAAAATAAAGTTCGTTTCTTTTGACAATTGGCTCCTGAATTGTGCCCAGCCAGACTGATGATAATCATGTAAAATGTTGATTTTAAATCCACATACATGAACTTGAATGAATTTAGGGAGTGTATAATAAGACACATTTATTTCATATTTTGGAAAATCTGGAAAATCTCGTGAATATATATATATATATATATATATATATATATATATATATATATACATACATACATATATATACATATACACACACACACAACAATAAAATGTAGCAATATATATGCCAATCAAAATTTATCATGAAATATATATCATCCACATATCTAAAAATATTCATTTTACTGAACATGGATTTATGTATGATGTTGTTCACTAGGAAGCTCACCCATAGGTTGAATTTTCAGTTCCATCAGTATTTAGGGGAAGTTATCTATTCTCATAATTTGTATATTCCAAAGTCAGTGAGCTCACAAGAATGTACGTGTGTTACCAGGTAGGAGTCTATATATGCATAAAAATATACATGTTCTAAAGAGGCTACAGAGAAAAGGAGACAGGAATTTACATATGTGTTAACTTTGAAAACTCATGGAGAAATATTACAATGAAAAGTTGACTAGATTCATAACACATATCCTTGATAAAGGAGAAGGAAAATCCAAGTATACACCATGCCTCCTACAAAAGGCCTGTATTTCTATTCTGTTAGGTTTCTTTTTCTCCATCATTTTAGGATAAGTAGTCAGAGTCTAGTAGGGTATGGGTTAGTGTCGGGAATTCAGTATTTCAAATGGAAAATAGGATAATGTATCCAATGTGTATGCAACTATGTGCTACACAATAATCTTCCCACTCTCACCTAGAACAATGCCTTGACATTACCTTTGCCCCAAGTGAGACACAATTAGAGGAGAAGAGTAAGAAAATCTGTGAATACATATCTGGAATGGAAAATTCTCAGGAGTTCTCAACCTGGGAGCAGGTAGAGGAGTTTCCAGAAGTAAGGAACTGGGTAAACACTCCACAACCATGGAGGTCTGCTGGAAAAAAGACTTCTGGAGAAACTGCCTCTGAGGTGTGGCACTTGAAATATATGTTGTTGTCAGTAGCTTTGTCTTCATTTGTAGTGAAACCATCAAAGCTGGGTGTGAATCTATGTGACCTGGAGAACATGGTTTCTTATTTTCCAATGAACCTGAGGCAGCAGTGCTGATTTTTCTCTTTGTAGGTAAACAGAGGCCACTGGGCCAAAGTGTCTAACTGTGTGGACGATGAAGCCATTTAGTCATCCTTCAATTTTCATGGTGTTTCTTGGTGCTGAACTGGGAGTTTGGTATTTGCTTCAAGAAATACAAGGAGTTCAACTGGGACACAGTGTTGGAGGGAGTTCTGTGACATTTGGTGGGTCAGAGTCTCCAGGAGAACGCACCAATCCGGCTTCTATCCCACATAGCTTGCCCCCTTGACCATAGCAACCTGATTCTGAACATTGCCCTGAAACCTCTCCATATAACAAGATGCCTTTGCATATAAGGGTCTGATGGGTGCACCATGTTAGCTAAAAGCCATTTGGAAGTCAATGGCAGATCCACATGGCACCACCATAAATATTTTGTCACACACCTGCACACCACAACTCTGGGCCAACTACTCCCCAGTCTCCATCTAACCGGCATCTCTGTTCTACACCACTTTCATTATACCCAATCAATCAAGGCACTGTCTGGTACACTAATGATCAGCAACAGGACATCAAAGGTTCTCCAGTGCCACCTCATCATGCGAATTTCAAAAATTTCATGGTATTTATCTAGCCATTTTACAAGGATGAAGTTGGAGGCATTATTTGTTTCAATTCTTTCAGGAATTATTCAATGTTGAGGAAGCTCATTTCAAGGAAAGTTCTGGAGAACTCTCACAGGCAAGGCTTTCCAAAGAGTGGCCAAATAGTCACATGAAGCCAGGCCAATTGAGGTCTACAATGTGAGGTCCATGTGTGTTTTGACTCTCAACTATGTCTGGCAAGTATTTCAAAATAATATCATATGATATTCTGTCTGAGATTCCCAGTGCTCTGTGGAAAGCCACCCCGGGCCTAGATCTCAGTTTCAACAGGCGACTCTCATGGGTGGCCGCCTAAAATCCCAACACAAATCATGGCAATACTTCTCTGAGGTAAGTTCCAGAACTCAGTCTCTAAGGGGAATCACACCAGAGTTCAAGCCCTGGTGGACCCAGTCATCTCTTCCGACTGCCACATAAATGACCACAAGGAAAACCAAAAAACTCCCAAATGGCCCTCATCTTCTTCCATATAGACGCTCATCATAACCTCTGGCTTGACGTTTCCTTGAGGGGCACAGCCCAAGACAGTGTCCAAAATAATCTCCCTTTCCTCTCATTTGCCTAAAGTCAAGGTGGCCTGGAGACCCATTCTGTGAACCAGGAGTGATCAAATAACCCTGACTTTAGTACTGCTCTGCTTCTCTAATTTGAGGCCTACTGTCTGTGGAGTATAGATTCTTGATGTGAATTGGAGTAATGAAAAAACCCAATAACCCATTGGCTACCCTCTGCAGGGTTTTGAAGAACTCATTTGACCCAATAAATCCCTATTCTCATTTTATGGAGGTCAGGAACCTTACAGAGGAAGGTGAGAGACTTCATCCTCAATGAATGCTTTTTGGGCCATTTTGGTTTTTGATGTGCCTTCTGGAATGTTACATATGTTTTTTTTTTTTTTTGGTTTTAGTGCCTTCTGGAATGTTACATAATTTTTTTCTTTAGACATTATTGCCAGAGTTCCTATCTTCATCCCAGTGCAGGTGAAATCAAAGATAATTCCAGTCTACAGCTTCTGCAATAGCCATCCCTGTACTGCTTGCAGAACTTGCCTGGACACATGTGAACTCACCTAAATGCATTGTGAACTATCTGTTGGTGCAGCGACTTGTCGTAGTGTTGGGGTATATTTGCTGATGATGTCATCGGTGGTACAATTTTTCCAAAAGGAGCCGTCAATTGGCTTGGTGTATCTTCCTCCCTTCTGCGTGTCATGATCGTCCAGCTAAAATTTGGGGGGGCCAACAGAAGTGAGGCAAAGAACCTCACCCACCCCCGCTGGTACAAAGACCTCTCCACAGGTGTGGCTCTATACTGGACGGGTAGTCAGTGACGGGTAAGATCCAATTGCAATGGTACCAACTTAACGGGTAAAGACCATATGTACTATTGGACAACCTAAGGCAGGCACGGTCCCTAAGCCACATGCGTGTTGTTTAAACAGAGAGGGGAAGATGTTGAGAGCCACAGGCGAAGGGGCCCCAGCAAAATTCCTGCTGCCAGCAAACTTCCAGCTGCCGGCTGATGATTGGCTCACAGCGGCCCCAGCAACAACTAGCTGATTGGCTCCTCTGCGGTGATGCTCAATGGGCTGTTTCCCTGCCCTTTCAGACCACAAAACTGCTCATTGGGGGACTTTTTTTGACTTTGCACACATGACCCAGCCAATCGGCCTCAAGAGCAGGAGGATTGTGGGAGGCGGAGAGAGGCTCATGTGGGAGGGAGAGGTTTTGGGAAGCCAGTGGTGGCAGTTGGGGCTCTGAAGGTTTTTCCTGAGAGGCTGTTTTGTTTGGCGTGTGTGGTTCTAAAAATAAAGTTCGTTTCTTTTGGCAAGTGGCTCCTGATTGTGCCCAGCAAGACTGCGGCATTATTCTAATATTTCTACAATAACTGACCCAGTTTAACATCAATGCAAGTAGATTCCTGTGGGAGAGGACATGATGTGTATTTTGACGTTCATTTTTATGTAACAGTGGTACATTACTATTTCTTCAGTTTATGCACATCATAGGATATATATTTGATCCACAAGTTCACAAATATATAGGCATTTGTTTCACTTTCAATCACTTTCTGCTTCAAAACACATGTATTCCTCCAGGTTTCTTGACTGGTCTTTTCATGAGACTTCTTTCCAAACACATTATTTCCGATTTCCATAATCACTTTTGAAGCAAAACTCACACATTCTTCATGAAAAACCATAATGCTGATATAACCATTAGATATATTACTGGTTGGAATGAAGGATTGTATATCAATGTAAGATTTTCTGTATATTTTCAGATATCAATTCAATCCATTATTTAAAGTTAGAACCAGTTATAATATTTATTTACAGTATGGTCTATTCATGCATTATTTCTATAATTATAGACACAGTGTACACCATTTTTACCTCCAAAAATAATTTATACGTCTTCAAAATATTGCTCCCAGAAATGGTGGAAGAAATACTCATGTCACCTGATCTACATATACATTTTACCACAGTAGTATTCTGCACACAGAAAGAAGAGGTCAAACTTATGTTTGTACCAAAGCCTAAATGAAAAGTGAGCATGGATTACGGAAAACATCCATGTCCATGTTGCCTAATGCTCTCAAAAGTTCATCCTATTGGTGACTACATGTTTGTTTCTTCCTAAGATTATATATTCAAACTCAAGCCTGTTGAAAATGTATAATTCTATCACTCACTTTATACTTTGCCTGATATCCTAATGTCAATTGATATCTGCATTCCTACTTTTTTCCCCAGTTCATCCTTTTGACAGACTCTCCACATGTGCTGACAATTACATTCACTCTATCCGAAACCATACAGCTAAAGATCTTTTTATCCAAATCCTATACTCACTCTTCTTTCAAAACCTACCAACTATCTTACTAATCCTACAAATTATCCCTTTTTGACTGGATGTTCTCTTCAACATTCAATAAACCAAGGTACAAGTAATTATGCCATTGTATATCGATTTATCTGAGACATCTGTGCAGAATATAATTCAAAGCTAAGAATCCCAGCTAAGGGTCCAATGCAATTCTGGGCTTCAAATATTACCTAGATGTCTGTTTTCATACTTATAATTCACTTATATTCTTATAAATATCGCACGTTCCCAATACCATAATTCATCCCGCAGAATGATTCCTAACCCAAATGGAACATGTTATTAACCCTGACCATACACTGTTCTCTCAATCTAACTTTACTGAAGAGCAGGGACAGAGTTGGTCTTTCAATACAGAAATTAGGGGATCTTCCACTTGCTGAGAACCTCCAAGGTCATTAAAGAAATGATCCCAGGATTAAATGTAGGCAGCTATGAATGACCTCAGAGAGCAAAAGTCATCTTCCATGACAAACAACCTGGTTAGCATGAAGGGATGTGTCTGAATCAACATTTCTTTTCTTAATGTATAGAAGATGGACCAAACCAAGCCTATCTGGAGAACTTTTTTTGGGTGCCTATGGTTGATATACCATGCAAAATTGTGAAAGTTTCACTGGAAGTAGGGGCAGCCTCCAACTCATTGGACTCTTGGAAGCAACTGTTAGGACAAATTGGTTGCCAAGGCAGTAACCTGATTCAGTTCCTGAAGGAAGTGACCTACGTCACTTCCTTGGTGAAGGAATTCTCTGAACTTGGGATCCATGAAGACAGGCACCCAGAGCCAGTCCCAGTCCCAGTCCCAGTGGGCTCACTTGTTCGGTTTTACCAAGGACAGGGTCAGTCTTTCTTGGTACCTACCTATGTGAGGATGGCCAAAGGCCAGGAGAGCTCTGAAGAGGGACCTTTTCTGAAAAAGCAGGTAGTGGCTCACCGCTGGCTCCTGACAACTTCACAGAGTTGGCCAAGGAGACCAGATCTGAGTCAGGACAGGACATTTCGGGAGAACATTGTATGGCCCACCAGTCAGAGGACACTCTGGATAGTCACAGACCTACTTGGGGGAAGGAGGTGCCTTTGTGGGAGTGGTTGTGGTTTTGTGGTTTTGTCACATGTTCTGAGAATAGGTAGAAAATGCGGTTTGTTTGGTTTGGATTGCACTGTTTCTAGTAAGTCGTTTGACATGTGAGTGTTTCTATGTCTGTGTATCCCACTGTGTCTGTGGTTGTAGACATTAGAAAAGAGAATGAATTAATGGATGTGTCCTGTCTAGTAGAAAGCTTCCTGGCATTCATCCTGCCCAATTGATGAATGGACCGCGGCTTGCCTTCTGGATGGGCAAAACCAACTATCTTCCTAAGATCCTGTTTTCTTCCTGAATTCTGGCCACTCTCCAGAATAGGCTCATGGTTTTGTGTCCAAGATATATACAACCTCCAAGATCTGTGACATGACCATGTACTTGATAGCTGAAGTGAATGGGGAGCATCTCAGAAAACTCAGATATCAGTGTGACCAGGAAAGTCTCAGTGGAGAAACCCTGCTTTGGGTCTTTTGCTTACCTGTTTTTCTGTTGCCCTAAATGTCAGGAAGGTCTTTACCTCTGGCCACCCCTTTGTGAAGCCTGAAGAAAACAGTTTTCAAATGAAAATGAATGGGCATCACCTGTTGCTATTTGCTTAATTGCTTTGTAAAAGGATGTGTCTGAATCAGCCTCTTGGTTCTGTGTGAGGTTGTGGCTTAGATTCTCAGCACCTGATGCATCTAAAGATAGATTCCATGTGTGCATTCAAAACAGAAATGGCAAATGAGTCTCTTGCCTTCCTCTATTAGATTCCTGACCTTCATCAAGTAAGAATCAGGATCCTTTAGTTCAAATGAGTTCTTTGAACCCCTGCAGAAGTGCTTGGGTTTTCTGATGACTCCAAATCACATAAAGAATCTATACCTGACAGTCAGTAGGCCTCAAATTGGAAAAGCAGAACAGTATTAACTACATCCCTATTTGATCAGTTCTGGTTCACAGTAAGGGTGTGTAGGCCACCCTGACTTTCGGCAAATTAGGGGCAAGGGAGCTTATTTTGGACAGTGTCTTGGTCTGCGCCCCTCATGGAAACCCCCAGCGAGAGGTTATGATGAGTGTCTATATGGAAAAACATGAGGGTCATGTGGGAGTGTTTTGGTTTCAATTGTGGTCATTTGTGTGGCAGTTGGAAAAGATGACTGTGTCCACCTGGGTTTCAACTCTTGTGGGATTCCCCTTGGAGACTGAGTTCTGGAACTGACCTTAGAGAAGTATTGCCATGAATTGTGTTGGGATTTTCGGAGGCCACACATGAGAGTCACCCTTGGAAACTGAGATCTAGGCCCAGGGTGGCTTTCCACAGAGCACTGGGAATCTCAGCGAGGATATCACTTGATTATATTCTGAAAGACTTGGAAGCAATAGTTGAGAGTCAAAACACACATGGACCTCACATTGTAGACCTCAATGTGGCTGGCTTTATGTGACATTGGGCCACTCTTTCGGAAGACTTGCCTGTGAGAGTTCTCTAGAGCTTCCATTGAAATGAGCTTCCTCAACATTTAATGGTTCCTGAATTAATTGAAACCCACAGTACCTCCAACTTCATCCTTGAAAAATGGCTAGAAAATACCATGAAATTTTTGAAATTTCCATGACCAGCTGGCACTGGAAAACCATTTGATGTCCTGGTGCTTATCATGAGTATACAAGACAGTGTCTGGTTTGACTGAGTTTCATGATAATGGTGTAGAAAAGAGATGCCAGTAAGTTGGAGCCTGCTGAGTAGTGGGCCAAGAGCAGTAGAGTGTAGGTGTGTGAAAAAACATCTGTGGTGCGGCCACGTGGATCTGCCATTGGCTTAGAAATGGTTTGTGACTGACATGTGCAGCTAGCAGACCTTTGGATGTAAAGGCATCTTGTTGAATGGAGAGGTTTCAGGGCAATGTTCAGAATCATATTGCTATGGTCAAGGGGGCAACTATGTGTGATAGAAGCCTGCTTGGTACATTCTCCTGCCGATCCTGACCACAACACGTGACAGAACTCCCTGCAGCACTGTATCGCAGTTAAACTCCTTTATTTCGTAAAGTAAATACCAAACTTTCAGTGCAGCATCAAATAACATGACGAAATGTGAAGGATGATCAAATGGCTTCACAATCCACACGGGGAGACACTTAGCCCCCAGTAGTCTCAGTTTGCCTACAAAGAGAGAATTCAGCACTGCTGCCTCGTGTTTATAGGAAAATAAAAAACCATGTTCTTCAGGTCACATAGATGCAGACTCAGCTTTGATGGTCTCACTACAAAGGAAGCTAAAGCTCCTGACAACAACATATATTTCAAGTGCCCAACCTCAGAGGCATTTTCTCAAGAAGTCTTAAGGCCGACACAGCTCCATGTTTGTGGTATTTACCCTGTCCCTTACTTTTGGAAACTCCTCTACCACCTTCAAGGTTGTGAACTCCTGAGCATTTTCCATTCCAGATACTTATTATGAACTCAAACAACAACAAGTGCTGGTGAGGATGTGGAGAAAAGGGTAAACTTGTACATTGCTGGTGGGACTGCAAATTGGTGCAGCCAAATTGGAAAGCAGTATGGAGATTTCTTGTAGAACTGGGGATGGAACCACCATTTGACCCAGGTATTCCCCTTCTCAGTCTATTCCCTAAAGACCTAAAAAAAATGCTACAGGGACACTGCTACATTGATGTTCATAGCAGCACAATTTACAATAGCAAGACTGTGCAACCAACCTAGATGCACTTCCATAGATGAATGGATAAAAAATGTGGCATTTATACACAATGGAATATTACTCTGCATTAAAAAATGACAAAATGATATAATTTGCAGAGAAATGGATGGCATTAGAGCAGATTATGCTAAGTGAAGCTAGCCAATCCGTAAAACCAAATGCCAAATGTCTTTATTGATATAAAGAGAGTAACTAAGAACAGAGTAGGGACGAATAGAATGAGAAGAAAATTAACATTAAACAGGGATGAGAGGAGGAAGGGAAAGGGAGAGAGAAGGGAAATTGCATGGAAATAAAAGGAGACCCTCAGGGTTATATAAATTACATACAAGAGGAGGTGAGGGAAAGGAAAAAATTATACAAGGGGGAGAAATGAATTACAGTAAAGAGGTAGAGAGAGAAGAGGGGAGGGGAGGTAAGGGGAGGGGGATAGTAGAGGTTAGGAAAGGCAGCAGAATACGACAGACACTAGTATGGCAATATGTAAATCAATGGATGTGTAACTGATGTGATTCTGCAATCTGTTTACGGGGTAAAAATGGGAGTTCATTACCTACTTGAATCACAGTGTGGAATATGATATATCAAGAACTATTAATGTTTTGAACAAGCATAAATAAAAATTAAAAAAAAAGAAAACTAACTTTGGTGAATGGTGCAAAGAAATCCTAATATTTCTACAGTAACTGACACAGTTTAACATCAATGCGAGTAGATTCCTGTGGGACATGATGTGTATTTTGATGTTCATTTTTCTTCAACACTGGTACATTACTATTTCTTCAGTTTATTCACATCATATTATAATATTTCATCCACAAGTAAGCAAATTTATCGTCATTTTTTTCAATTTCAATCACTTCCTTCTTCAGAACTCATGAATTCCTCGGTGTTCCTTGACTGGCCTTTTCATGAGACTTCTTTCCAAACACATTATTTTCGATTTCCATAATCACTTTTGAAGCAAAACTCACACAAACTTCATGATAAACCGTAACCTAATATTAACATTAGGTGTATAACTGGTTGTCATGAATGATTGCATATCAATATAAGATTTCTTATATATTTTCAGATATCAATTCAATCCATTACTTAAAGTGGAACAAGTTATATTATTTATTGAAATTAAGGTCTATTCATGCATTATCTGTATATTCATAGAAACAGGGTACACCTCTTTTTACCCCCAATGCTAATTTATACGTCTTCAAAATACTGCTCCTAGAAATGGTGGAAGAAATAATCATGTCATCTGATCTACATACACATTTTATCACAGTAATATTCTGGAAACAAAATGCAAAGGTCCCACTTAGGATTGTATCAAAGTCTAAATGGAAAGTGAACATGGATTACTAACAACATCCATGTCCATGTTGCCTAATGCTCTCAAATGTCAATCCTATTGGTGACCTACATATTTGTTTCTTCCTAAGATTAGATATTCAATCTCAACCCTGTTGAAAATGTCTTATCCTATCACTCACTTTATACTTTGCCTGATTTCCTAATGTCTCTATTGATATCTGCTTTTCTACAAATTTTCCCCATTTCATCATTGTGTCTGATTTCTTCATATGTGCTGACATTTATATTCACTCACTGCCCGAAAAAAAATTGCTAAAGAACTTTTGTTACATATCCTATACTAACTCTACTTGCTAAACATAACGACTATCTTCTTAATCCTACCGACAATCCCTTTTGACTGGATGTTCTCTTCAGCATTCAATCATCCAAGGTTCAAGTTCCTCTGCCATTGTATATCGATTTATTTGAGACATATGTGCACAATTCAAAGCTAAATATCCCAATCAACTGCCCAAAGCCCTTCTGGGATTCAAATCTTACTTTAATTTCTGTTTTCATACATATATTTAACCTCGATATTCTTATAAATATCACAGGTTCCCAATACCATTATTCATCCAGCAGAATGATTCCTAACCCAAATCGAACATGAAATTAACCCTAACCATACACTGTTCACTCAATCTAACTTTACAGAAGAGCAGAGACAGATTGTTCTTACAATACAGGAATGTAGGGGATGCTCCACCTGTTAAGAACCTCAAAGGTCCATGAAGAAATGATCCCTGGAGAAGATGTAGGCAGAAATGAAGGACCTGAGAGACAAAAAGTCATTTTCCATGGCAAACAACCTGGTCAGGATGAAGGGTTGTGTCTGAATCAGCCTCTCTCTTCTTAATGTAGAGAAGATGGACCAAACCAGGCTTGTGTGGAGAGCTGTTCCCAGGTGCCTAAGGTTGATATACCATTCTAAGTTTTGAAAGTGTCAAAGGAAGTAGGGGCAGCCTCCATCTCATGGGACCCTTGGAAGCAACTGTTAGGACAAAGTGGTTGCCAAGGCAGTGACCTCATTCAGTTCTTGAAGGAAGTGACCTACCTCACTTCCTTGTTGATGGAACTTTCTGAACTTGGGACCGAGGAAACAAAGCACCAGAGCCAGTCCCAGTCCCAGTCCAAGTGGTCTCATTTGTTTGGAATCACCAAGGACAGAGTCAGTCTTCTTGGTACTGACTGATGTGAGGATGGCCAAATGCCAGGAAAGATCTGAACACGGGCCTTTCCTGACTAAGTATGTAGTGGCTCTCCCCTGGCTCCTGACTGCTTCACAGAGTTGGACAAGGAGACCAGATCTGAGACAGGACAGACCATTAACGGGGAACATAGTATGGCAAACCTGTCAGAGGACACTCCGGATAATCACAGCCCTACTTTGGGGAAGGAGGTGTCTTTTTGAGTGTGGGTGTGTGGTTTTGTCTCTGTTCTGAGAATAGGTAGAAAAGGAGGTTTCTTTGGTTTGGAGTGAACTGTTTCTAATAAGTCGTTTTACATGGTGAGTGTTTCTATTTCTGTGTATCCCACTGTGTCCGTGGTTGTATACATTATAAAAGAGAATGCATCAATGCATGTGTCCTCTTTAGTAGAAAGCTTCCCAGTATTCATCCTGCCCATTTAATGAATGGAGCGTGGTTTCCATATCGATAGGCAACACCTACTACCTTTTTAAGTCCCTGTTTTCTTTCTGAATTCCGACAACTCTTCAGAATAGGCTCTTGGGTTTGTGTCCAAGATATGTACCACCTCCAATCTCTGTCACATGACCATGTACTGGATATCTGAAGGGAATGGCCAACATCTCAGAAAACTCAGATATCAGTGTGACCAGAAAAGTCTCAGTGGAGAAACCCTGCTTTGGCTCTTTTGCTAACCTATTGTTCTGTTGCCCTGAATCTCAGGATGTCTTTGCCTCTGGCCACCCCTTTGGGAAGCCTGAGGAAAACATTTTTTCAAAAGGAAATGAAGGGCATCACCTGTGGCTCTTTGCTTAATTGCTTTGAAAAAAGATGTGTCTGAATCAGCCTCTTGGCCCTGTGTGAGGCTGTGCCATAGATTCTCAGCACCTGATGGATCAAAAGAAAGGTCCCATGTGTGCATCCAAAACCAAAATGGCAAATATTCACTCATTGTGAATGAATTCTTTTACCTTCCTCTGTTAGGATCCTGAATTCCATCAAGGGAGAATAGGAATCCTTTGGGCCAAATGAGTTCTTCAAATCTCTGCAGAGGGGCTTGGTATTTCTCATGACTCAAATTCACATAAAGAATCTAAACCACAGAGTCAGAAGGCCTCAAATTGAAAAAGCCGAGCAGTATTAATGGCAGGCCTATTTGATCACTCCTGGTTTACAGGAAGTGTGTCCAGGCCACCTTGATGTTAGACAAATGAGGGGAACAGGACCTTAATTTGGACACTGACTTGGGCTGTGGACCTCATTGAAAACTCCAGCCAGACGTTATAAGGAGTGTCTATATGGAAGAAGATGAGGACCATGTGGGAGTGTTTTGGTTTTAATTGTGGTCATTTGTGTCGCGGTTGGAAGAGATGACTGTTCCACTGGGCTTGAACTCTGGTGTGATTCCCCTTAGAGACTGAGTTCTTTAACTGACCTCAGAGAAGTATTGCCATGAATTGTCTTGGGATTTTAGGAGGCCACACATGAGAGTCGCCCTTGGAACCTGAGATCTAGGCCCAGGTTGGATTTCCACAGAACACTGGGAATTTCAGCCCGGATACTACATACAATTTTTCTTAAAGACTTGGCAGCCATATTTGAGTTTAAAACACACATGGACCTCACATTGTAGATCTCAATGGGCCTGGCTTCATGTGACATTTTGGCCACCCTTAGGGAAACCATGCCTGTGAGAGTGCTCCAGTGCTTTCATTGAAATTAGCTTCTTCACCATTTAATGGTTCCTGAATTAATTGAAGCCCTCAGAGCTGCAAACTTCATCCGTGAAAAATGGCTAGAAAATTACCATGAAATTTTTGATATTTTCATGTTCACCTGGCACTGAAAAAACTTTGGATGTCCTGTTTCTGATCCTGAGTATACCAGACACTGCCTTGATTGACTTTGTTTCATGAAAATGGTGTAGAACAGATATGCCAGTAAGTTGGAGCCTGGTGAGTAGTTGTCCTAGAGCAGTGGTATGCAATTGTGTGATAAAACATCTGTGTTGCGTCCATGTGGATCAGCCATTGGCTTCCAAATGGCTTGTGACTGACATGGTGCAGCCAGCAGACCCATATATGTAAAGGCATCTTGTTATATGGAGAGGATTCACTGCAATGTTCAGAATCATATTGCTATTCTCAAGGGGGCAATCTACGTGGGATAGAACCTTGGTTGGTGCATTCTCCTGAAGACCCTGACTCACCACACCTTAAAGAACTCCCTCCACCACTCTGTCCCATTTTAACTCCTTGTATTTCTTGAAGTAAATACCAAACTCCCAGCGGAGCAGCGAGAAACACCACGAAAAGTGGAGGATGACCAATTGGCTTCACAGTCCACACTGAAAGATACTTAGACCCCAGTGTCCATAGTTTACCTACAAAGAGAGAATTCAGCACCGCTGCCTCATGTTCATTGGATAATAAGAAACCATGTCCTCCAAGTAACATAGATGCAGACCCAGCTTTGATGGTATCTCTACAAAGGAACTAAATCTCCTCAGAACATCAAATATTTCAAGTGCCCACCCTTAGAGGCAGTTTCTCAAAAAGTATGTAGGCCAGCAGAGCTGCATGTTTGTGGAATGTTTACCCTGTCCCTTACTTTTAGAATCTTCTGTACCACCTCCAAAGTTGTAAACTCCTGAGTATTCTCCATTCCAGATATATATTCACAGATTTTCTAACTCTTATCCTCTAATTGTGTCTTACTTGAGGAGAATGTAATGTCAAGGCATTGTTCTGGATGAAAGTGGGAAGAATTTTGTGTAGCACATATTTGCATACACATTGGATTCAATTTCCTATTTTCCATTAGAAATGCTGAATCCCTGAAACTAACATATACCCTATTAGACTCTGACTACTAATCCTAATATGATGGAGAAAAATAACACAAACAGAATAGAAATACAGGCAGTTTAGAGGAGGTATGTTTTATAGTTGGAGTTGCCTTTTGCATGGTATAGTGTAGCAGTTATAAATCTAGTCAATTATTTGTTGAAATAGTTCTCCATGCGTTTTTAAAGTTAACAAATAAGTGAATTCCTGTCCCCCTTTCTCTGTAGCCTATTCAGCACACGTATTTTTATATGCACATATAGAATCCTACCTGGTACCACACGTAGATTCTTGTGAGGTGGCTGACGTGGCAGATACAAATTGGAAGAAGAGATCACTCCTCCTAAATGCTGCTTGAACTGGTAATTCAAATGTGAGTGAGCTTCCTAGTTGAACAACATTATACATAAATCAATGTTCAGTAAAATGAATATATTTGGATCTGTGGATGATATACATTTCATGGTGAATTTCGTTTGGCATATATATTGCAATTTTTAATGTCTCTCTCTGTTTGTGTATATAAATATGTATATATATATATATATATATATATATATATATATATATATATAGATACACTCTCAAGATTTTTCAAAACATGAAATATGTGTCTTATTACACACTTCCTAAATTCATTCATATTTATGTTTTGGATTTATAATCAACTTTTCACAAGATTATTCTCAGAAATATTCATCCACCTGAAATACTTATTTGTTTCTTAGTACTGTTTCCACCCCAGATATGCATTCACGGATTTTCAAACTCTTCTACTCTAATTGTGTCTTACTTGGGTTGAAGGTAATGTAAAGGCATTGTTCTGGATGAGAGTGGGAAGATAATTTTGTAGCATATATTTTATACACATTGGATTCATTTTCCTATATTCCATTGAATATACTGAATCCCTGACAATAACCCATACACTACTATACTCTGTCTACTAATTCAAACATGATGGAGAAAAACAACCCAAACATAATAGAAATACAAGCAGTTTAGAGGAGGCATGGGGTATAGTTGGACTTGCCATTTGCATGATAAATGGTAGGTGTTATAAATCTAGTCAATTTTTAATTGAAATAGTTCTCCATGTGTTGTTAAAGTTAACAAATATGTAAATTCCTCTCCCTTTCTCTGTAGCCTACTCAGCACATGTATTTTTATATGCTTATATAGAATTCTACCTGGTATCACACGTTCATTTTTGTGAGGTGACTGACTTGGCAGATACAACTTGTGAGAAGAGATCACTCCTCTAAACGCTGTTGGAACTGAAAATTCAAACTGTGGGTGAGCTTTCTAGTAGAACAACATTATACATAAATCCTTGTTCAGTAAAATAAATATTTTTGCATCTGTGGATGCTCTATTTTTTATGATGAACTTCGATTGGCATATATATTCCTACATTTTAATGTCTGTGTGTGTGTTTTGTGTGTGTGTGTGTGTGTGTGTGTGTATATATACACATATATATGTATATACACATATATATAATTATGAATATATATATATATACACTGTCCTGATTTTTAAAATATGAAATATATGTTTCTTAAATACACTCCCTAAGTTCATCCATGTTCAAAAATGTGGATTTATAATAAACTTTTCACAAAATTATTCTCAGAAATATTCATCCACCTGAAATACACATTTGTTTCATAGTTCTGAAAACTAACTTCAGTAAATGGTGCTTACAAATCCTAATATTTGTACAGTAACTGACCCAGATTAACATCAATCAAGTCGATTCGTATGGGACATGATGTGTATTCTGACGTTTATTTTCATTCAACACTGGTACATTACTATTTCTTCAGTTTTTACAAATCATAGGAAATATATACTTCATCCACAAGTTCACAAATTTATACACATTTGTTTCACAATCACTTCCTGCTTCATGAAACATGTATTCCTCCAGGTTTCTTGACTGGTCTTTTCATGAGACTTCTTTCCAAACACATTATTTTCGATTTCCATAATCACTTTTGAAGCAAAACTCACACACCCTTCATGATAAACCATAACCTTAATGTGGCCATTAGATATATAACTGGTTGGAATGAATGTTTGTATGTCAATATAAGATTTCCTGCATTTTTTCAGATATAATTTCAATCCATTATTTAAAGTCAGAACCAGATATATTATTTATTCACAGTATGGTCTATTCATGCATTATCTCTATATGCACAGACAAAGGGTACACCTCTTTTTACCCCCATTACTAATTTATACGTCTTGAATATGTTGCTGCCAGAAATGGAGGAAGAAAGAGTCATGTCACCTGATCTACATGTACGTTTTATCACAGTAATATTCTGGACAAAAAAAGCAAAGGTCACACTTAAGATTGTAGCAAAGACTAAATGAAAAGTGAGCATGGATTACTAAACATCCATGTCCAGGTTGCCTAATGCTGTCAAATGTCAATCCTATTGGTCACTACATATTTGTTTCTTTCTTAGATTATATATTCAAACTCAACCCTGTTGAAAATATCTAATCCTATCACTCACTTTATACTTTGCCTGATTTCGTAATGTCTCTATTGATATCAGCTTTCCTAACTATTTTCCCCAGTTCATCATTGTGACAGTCTCTTCACTTGTGCTGACATTAACATTCACTGTCTACCGGAAACCCTATTGCTAAACAACATTTGGTCCAAATCCTATACTCACTCTTCTTTCTAAACCTACTGAGAATCTTCCGAATCCTACCGACTATCCCTTTTGACTGGAAGTTCTCTTCTACATTTAATCATCCATGGTACAAGGACCTAGGCCATTGTATATCGATTTACCTGACACATCAGTGCAGAACATAATTCAAAGCTATGTATCCCAATCAAGGGCCAAATGCCCTTTTGGGCTTCATATCTTAGCTAGATTTCTGTTTTCATACTTATATTTCACCTATATATTCTTGTAAATATCGCAGTTTCCCAATACCATTATTCATCGCGCAGAATGATTCCTAATCCAAATCGAACATGTTAGTTAACCTAACCATACACTGTTCAGTCAATTTAACTTTACAGAAGAGCAGGGATAGAGTTGGTCTTACAATACAGGAATATAGGGGATCTTCCACATGCTGAGAAACTCAAAGGTGCATGCAGAAATGATTCCTGGAGAAGTTGTAAGCAGCTATGGAGGACCTAAGAGACCAAAAGTCATCCTCCATGGCAAACAACCTGGTCAGGATGAAGGGTTGTGTCTGAATCAGCTTCTCTCTTCTTAATGTAGAGAAGATGGACCAAACCAGGCCTGTGTGGAGAGCTGTTCCCAGGTGCCAATGGTTGATATACCAATCTAACTTGTGAAAGTGTCACAGGAAGTAGGGGCAGCCTCCGTCTCATGGGACCCTTGAAAGCAATTGTTAGGACAAAGTGGTTGCCACGGAAGTAACCTCATTCAGTTCCTGAATGAAGTGACCTACCTCTCTTCCTTGATGACGGATCTCTCTGAACTTGGGATGCAGGAAGCCAGGCACCCAGAGTCAGTCCCAGTTTCTTTCCCAGTGGGCTCAGTTGTTTGGAATAACCAAGGACAGAGTAAGTCTTCCTGGTACCTACTGATGTGAGGATTGCCAAATGCCAGGAGAGCTCTGAAAAGGGGAATTTCCTGAGAAAGCAGGTAGTGGCTCACCACTGGCTCCTGAAAACTTCACAGTGTTGGCCAAGGAGACCCTATCTGAGAAGGACAGGCCATTTCAAGGAAACATAGTATGGCCCATCAGTCAGAGTACATTCCAATTAGTCACAGACCTACTTGAATAAAGGAGGTGTCGTTGTGGGTGTGGTTGTGATTTTGTGGTTTAGTCTCATGTTCTGAGAATAGGTAAGAAAGGCGGTTTGTTTGTTTTGGAGTGGACTGTTTATAGTAAGTCATTTGACAAGGCGATTGTTTGTATGCCTGTGTATCCCACTGTGTCCGTGGTTGTAGACATTATAAAAGATAATGCATCAATGGATGTGTCCTGTCTAGTAGAAAGCTTGCCAACATTTATCCTGCCCAATTTATGAGTGGACTGCAGGTTGCTTTCGGGACGGGCAACACCTACTATCTTCCGGAGTTCCTGTTTTCTTCCTGAATTCTGGCCACTCTTCAGAGTAGGCTCATGGTTTTCTGTCCAAGATATGTACCACCTCCAAGCTTGTGACATTGCCATATAATGGATAGCTGAAGGGAATAGCAAGCATCTCAGAAAACTCAGATATCAGTGTGACAAAGAAAGTCTCAGTAGAGAAACCCTGCTTTGGGCCTTTTGCTTACCTATTTTTCTGTTGCTCTGAGTGTCAGGAAGGTCTTTGCCTCAGGCCACACCTTTGTGAACCCTGAAGAAAACAGTTTTCAAATGGAAATGAATGGGCATCACCTGTGTATCTTTGCTTAATTGCTTTGGAAAGGGATGTGTCTGAATCAGCCACTTGGCCCTGTGTGAGGCAGTGGCTTAGATTCTCAGCACCTGTTGGAACTAAAGAAAGATTCCATGTGTGCTTTCAAATCCAAAATGGCAAAAAGATCAGTCACTGTGTATGGAGTATCTTGCCTTACTCTGATAGGTTTCTGATCTCCATCAAGTGAGAATATGGATCCTTTGAGTCAAATGAGTTCTTCAAAGCCCTGGAGAGGCTAGCCCATATGAGCTTGGGTTTTTTCATTATTCCAAATCACATAAAGAATCTATACCTGACAGTCAGTAGGCCTCAAATTGGAGAAGCAGAGCAGTATTAAGGCCAGGCTTATTTTATCACTCCTGGTTCACAGAAATGGTGTCCAGGCCTAGCTGACTTTAAGCAAATAAGGGACAAGGGAGCTTGTTTTGCATACCGTCTTGTGCTGCACCCCTCATGGAAACCTCCAGCCAGAGGTTATAATGAGTGTCTATATGGAAGAAGGTGAGGACCACGTGGGAGTGTTTTGGTTTTAATTGTGTTCATTTGTGTAGCAGTTGGAAGAAATGACTGGATCCACCAGGGCTGGAACTTTGGTATGATTCCCCTTAGAGACTGAGTTCTGAAACTGACCTCAGAGAAGTATTGTCATGAATTGTGTTGCGATTTTAGAATGCCACGCATGAGAGTCGCCCTTGGAAACTGAAATCTAGGCCAAGGGTGGCTTTCAACTGATCACTGGGAATCTCAGCCAGGATATCACATGATTTTATTCTGAAAGACTTGACAGGCATAGTTGAGAGTCAAAACACACATGGACCTCACATTGTAGACCTCAATGGGCTGGGCTTCATGTGACCGTTTGGCTACTCTTTGGGAAGCCTTGCCTTTGAGAGTTCTCCAGAGCATTCATTGAAATGAGGTTCCTCAACATTAAATGGTTCCTGAATGAATTGAAACCCACAGTTTCTCCAACTTCATCCTTGAAAACTGGCTAGATAAACACCCTGAAATTTTTAAAACTCCCATGACCAGGTGGCACTGGAGAACCTTTGGATCTCCTGTTGCTGATCATGAGTGTACCAGACAGTGCCTTGATTGACTGGGTTTCATGAAAATGGTGAAGAACAGAGATGCCAGTAATATGCACTGCTGAATAGTGGGCCCAGAGCAGTGGTGTGCAGGTGTGTGATAAAATATCTGAGGTGGGGCCGTGTGGATTTCCAATTGACTTCCAAATGCCTTTTGGCTGCCATGGTGCATCCAGCAGAACCTTACATGTTAAGGCATCTTATTATATGGAGAGGTTTCAAGGCAATGTTCAGAATCAGGTGGGTATGGTCAAGGAAAAAGCTATGTGAAATAGAAGCCTGGTTGGTGCATTCTCCTGCAGTTTCTGACCCACCACACGTGACAGAACTCCCTCCAGCACTGTGTCGCAGTTGAACTCCTTGTATTTCGTGAAGCAAATACCAAACTCCCAGTGCAGCACCAAGAAACACCACAAAAATGGAGGATGATCAAATGGCTTCACAGTCCACACAGGGAGACACTTAGCCCCCAATGGCCACAGTTTACCTACCAAGAGATAATTCAGCACTGCTGCCTCATGTTCATTGGAAAATAAGAAACCATGCTCTCCATTCACATAGATGCAGACCCAGTTTTGATGGTCTCACTAGAAAAGAAGCTAAACCTTCTGACAACAAAATATATTTAAAGTATCCAACCTCAGAGGCAGTTTCTCAAGAAGTCTTTAGGCCAGCAGAGCTCTATGTTTGTGGAGTGTTGGCCTCTTAGACCAGGATGTAAGAAAAGAACACTGACTCCAATTAAAATCAAATTAAAGTAACCTTATTATTTCCACTGGCTGGGCTGCCACTCCCTCCCAAAATTGCGAGAACAAGAGAGCAACCCCACCTTTACTACAGCCCAGGTTTGTAGCCCAGAAAGTTACACAAAAATGGGGTAACAGATAATAGAACTCTGACAAGCATCACACTAATGGGAGTTTACATTTTTTTTTTTTGCTAGCCCCAACATCAAAATTTATGAGGACCATTACAGCCTCAGAGAGGGTCATTGTCTGGCCACAAAAGGCCAATATTTATGAGGTGTGACAAAGTTTCAGAGAGGGCTGCTGTCTGGTCAGAGAGCCATGCACGGGTGAGTTCAAGGCACGGGCAGTCATTCCAAGCAGGTTCAGAATTTGCAGTAATTTACAGTAAAGCCAAAATGATTTTTTCATGGCTTTGTTGCAAGATGGCTCCCAATTTTAATAAAAGGTAAGGTTGGGTGTATCATTCCCCCCTTTTCTTATGTGTCCCTTTGTAATCCTTGATAGGTTAGTGGAAAAGCACTGAGGAAATTTTAATCCCTCAGTTAACAGTCACCAAATTTTTAGAACTCACCGAAAACCAGTCTCCCTGATATTACCTGACTTAATTAATTACTTATATTGATAGTCTATTTATTTTTGGCTTCATTGGTGTAAGTAGAGAGTCGTCTCTCATTTTGGCTTTTTCTCAGCTGAGAAAGGGTGACATGAGTGTGCATGGCGTGAGGGACATGAGTTGCCTTTTTGAAGTCAGTTCTTTTTGAAGTCTTGTTGAGGAAGAACAGGTTGTAAAGTCATCTGGGGATTGGTTCTTCTATGAGAGAAACAAAAAACATGAGTATTGAATAAATGTTGCAGTAGCTGGATCATGTCACTGTATGAAGTACCCTCACCAGTCTTTAATATCCCCAATTATCAGGATTGTGAACTTAATATTTAACTTTTAGTGATACAGTTGTCCCTCCCCATAATATACAGTTTAATAATTTAATGTCATCTGATTTTGCAGAATCCTTTCACTAGTATGACCTCTGTGTTTAATAGAGAAACATTTAATTCTGTTACTCAGGGCTGGATAATTGTACTAGCAAACACCAAGCCTACCTGTGTAGGTTAGGAATATCTGTAGGCCTTAAACTAAAAACTTCTGCCTCTGGCAGCTCCTCTTGATAGTCTATTTTTATAGTTATCAGGCATTCCTCTCTGAGAATCCTTCTTTGTAGCCAACAGTTTTACTTATTTTGGGAGGCTAACATAAAGTGTATACCTTAAAATGTTATTATTATTATTATTATTATTATTATTATTATTATTATTATTTAAAATGCCCAGGATTGGCTGTATTTTGGTTTTAACTGTCTTTGCTAAGTGTTTAAGATGAAGCAGTCAAACAGACTTTTGTTTCTATCTATTGTTAGCAGTCAGCTGAGCTTTTATGGGAGTCATTTTTTGGGAAACTTGAGAGCAGCTTCTCAGTTCTGCTAGTGCAATTTGAGCTATGTGGGTCCAGGTCTTGCTTGACCATGTGGCTTCCCTCAGAAGCATCAGGGATGTCTCCCTTTCCTGATGACTCACCTCTTTGTAGCAAATGCACTGATTGGCTTTCTGTTCTCCAGTGGTCTCATTAATCTCTCTGATCGGGAGGTTATGTGGCCCAGAGTTGCAAAGCTCATAGAGAAATCAATGTTCCCTGGATTCAGACTGACTCAGAGGGCAAGAGTCAAATATCGTTTTTTTTTGGACCTTTTTATTCAACTTTAATTTTCAATCCTAATCTGAAACAACCAGCAAATGAATTTTAACAGCCATATATTAAGAGTACTGTGCTTTAATGTCTGTAAGTTTATAATTATTAATATATTATTAATTGGGATCTTATTATTCTGTCTGTCTTGTAGTTGATGACTTATTATCTTAAATTAACCCATGTTGTGTTCTTAAAGCAACACTTCTGTAAAACACCAACAGGGAATCTTTAGATCACTTATAAGGAAATTAAAAAATAAAATTTTTTTAACAAGAGTAAAAATACTTAGTTCATGTAATAGCTACCCTGAATTTTTTGGGTGAGTTATATATTATATCATCTTTTTGAGATCCTAGTAATCTTGACAGAAAAAAAAATTTGAACATAACTTTAAATGAAATAAAATCTGTCCTACTGCTTTCGTAGTCATTCTCACATGTAGTAAGATGGGACACAGAGTCTTATCTCAGGTAAGCAGGGCTCCTTATAAACCGTAAATGCTTTAGTTCTAAAGCTGATCTTTGTTTTTTAAATATCATTTTACAAAGTTTACATAAATTTTTTGAGGTCACATGAACATTAGCTCACACCATATGATATCACATTTAAAACATGAATTAAAGTACGGCTGAAAGATTTTAACCTTTACATAGATTAGGGTCTCATTAACTTAAAAATACATTTAAATTGTTAAACAATGTATAAAGTAACATAAAACTTTAAATATATTATTGATAACAGGTAAATAAATCCGCAATATATATTTTATTTACCATACAACTTCAGAACACCTGCTTGATATAATGCTCTTTTAAAGTTTCTACCTTATAGAGTTTTATAACTGGAAGATATGAGCACATTAATAGCATCACAATTACATTGATGTTTCTACATTAACCAAGTTTAGCTTTTAAAGAAATGGCAGTACAGTGCTCTAAAATAACAGTTATTAATTAAACAGTTGTTTAATTTTTATGGTTGCCTGCTCTAGAAAATTTAAATCTTAATAAACTAAATGTTATGGGTAATCTTATGTTTAAGAAATTTTTGTCTCTTTAACACATGACTGATTTTTACAATCTTATACAGACTTTAGTACAAACTTATACAGACCTTAGTATATCAATCAGATATCAAATAAAAGTACTCATGAATGAGTAATCCCATATCAAATTTACTTTACTTATTTATCAAAATATTAGACAAATGTTTTGAACAGTGTAAGCCATTTTTTTGATTGAAAGAAAAGTCCTGGAACATAGGCATATTAGACCTTTTGTAGACATTAATACTTTATTAGATTTTTGAACACCTAGAAAAACTTGTAAGCTTAAATTTAAAGAAATTTATATTTATCAGTTTACCCAATTTAAATTGAAACATTTAAATCACGTGAATTAAAGATCTTTGGATCCACTTTTTAAAATTGTTTTTATGAGTGCTTTTTAATATGAGTGCTCCTTATATATGTTAATTTGTGTATCATACATATGATATACGGACATATGTATACATATATAGACATACAACACATAACAAATTGTGCACACATAATAAAAGTGAAGGCCTTGTAGCTTTTCACAGGTGAAATCTCCACTGCAATGATTTAAAAATTCCACAGTTGGTCAAAGATATTACTGATCAGAAAAACATTAACCTAGGTCTGTAGGAGCAAAATCATGAGCTCAAAAAATAAATAAAGAATCTAAGGAAAAAAATATGAGTCCTAGAAAAAATGACTGGCCAGTAATAAGTAAATACCATACAATTTACTTTTTTTTTCCTTAGGCCTCAAATAAGTCTCCTACTAAGCTTACAGGCTTCTTTCATTTGCATTTCAAAATAATCCCTGGCTGAGGTCTGGAAGAAGCAGGAAAAAATGGCTATTCTTAGCAGAAACCTTAGGCCTAAGGTATTTTAACAATTATTTTCAGGTTAGGATGTTGAAAATTATGATACAAGTTTAAGATACAATTCACAAAATTTTATATCTTTACAAGTTGTTTTGTCAACAGATATCATACTATGATTTAGTATCCTTGTCCAAATTAATGCACTGGTACACACAGTGACATTTTCCCAGGCTACCTAATTTAAAATTGGTGAAAAAAAGACTGAATGATTGGGAAGTTACTTGCCAACTTGGAAGTAGAGTTCTTTAGTTTTCCATCCTAAGTATTTATGTTCTCTGGCATGAATTATCTGAAACCATAAACTAAACAATTACCTAAACCCGACTTTTAACTGCAAGATAGTGAAATGCTTCAAAAACCCATTCAGATACCAGATTGGTACAATGAAACATCATCATTTAGACACAAATTCAGCTAAGATCATTTCCAAGAAACAATTTATAATATTAACACATTATTGCACATGTCTTAAAGGTCCAGAAAATAGGCACAAGACAGGCAGAAATGAACTCCAGACAATGGCTGACAGACAGAACCCTTTAAAACAGAGCAAATAAGAGAAAAATCTCCTTCCCCAGTGGCACCACAGATGTCCCCACAAGGGGACCAAATGTTTTCACAGAGGAGCAACCTGAAATGTAAAATAAAGTGTCTCCATGGTGAATTTACTGCATTTAGTGTCCCCTTTTTGTTTTTCTCTTTTTTTAAGAAGACAGAGGCGGCATTATCCTTACAGTGCAGGGAACGAAGCAGGGAATTCCCTGAAGAAACAGGGCTTTGGCAGATGCTGGGAGATACTCAGTTCTTCATTCCCCAGCAGGCATTGCCATCTGCACTGGGTGTGCTCCAGGCAGCCAGCTAGGGGCTTCTCTCATTCTGCTTAACAAATGGTGGTAAAGATCATCACAGTTCCTTAAAACACAGTCCAAAGGGGTGTCAGGCTTACTTATTTGTTACCCATTTTCACGTTCAATATCCTTAAGATTTTATCACAGAAATCACAAAACAAAATGCACAAAAACAAAAAAACAAAAAAACATATAGAACACAGAACAAAACACACACACACACACACACACACAAAAAAAAAAAAAAACCAGAATCCCGGTGCCAAAACAGAAAAACAGAGGAGCAATTCAACATCTTGCTAAAGCTCTGGGGTAGGAGCACGTGCGTGTCCCTCGGCACCTCTCTAACCTTGAAAGGAATTCCCTACAGAACGGAACAGAGGACAGAACGATTCTCATTACTGTCCTGGACAGGAGTGTATGTGAGCCTCCCCAGGCCACCTCTCTGTCATTAGAAGAGATCTCCCTTAACCAGATATAAGATGTTATCAAGGTGCCACTTACCTATGGAGGTCTCCTCCATCAGGTGCTTGCTAATAGTTTCAGTGCGGTGGTTCACTGCAGTGCTCCCCAGACCGACGGCTCACTCCAAGGCCTTGGAACATCTCAAGTTGTGCACCCCCTAGAGTGGCTCCCCAGCCCGTAGCCCTGGAGGGAAGGCCATCTTCAGAATTTTGAGCAGTCTGGCCTTGTGATCTGGTCGGGCAGGGTCATCTCACTGGGGAACTCCAAAATGTTGGACTAGGATGCAAGAAAAGACCACTGACTCCAATTAAAATCAAATTAAGGCAAGCTTATTATTAAAACCGGCCAGGCTGCCTCTCCATCCAAAAATGGCGGGAACAAGACAGCAGCACCACCTTTCCTACAGCCCAGCTATATAGCCCAGAAAGTTACACAAAAAGGTGGTTACAGATAACAGAACTTTGAAAGCATCACACTAATGGTAGTTTACATTTTTTTTGCTGGCCCCAACATCAGAAATTATGAGGACCATTAGAGACTCAGAGAGGGTCGTTGTCTGGCCTGGGAAGGCCAATATTTATTAGGTGTCACTAATGTTTCAGAGAGCACTGTTATCTGGTCAGAGAGCCAGGCAAGGATGAGTTCAAGGCACGGGCACGCATTCCAAGCAGGTTCAGAATTTGCAGTAATTTATAGTAAAGCCCAAATTATCTTTTCACGGCTTTCTGGCAAGATGGCTCCCAATTCTAATAAAAGATCAGGTTGGGTCTATCAAGCCTGTCCTTTACTTTTGGAAACTCCTCTACAACCTGCAAGGTTGTGAACTCCTGACCATTTTACATTCCAGATATGTATTCACAGATTTTCTAACTCTTGTCCTCCAACTGTGTTTTACTTGGGGTGAAGGTAATATCAAGGCATTGTTCTGGATGAGAGTGGGAAGATTTTTGTGTAGCACATATTTGCATACACATTTAGGAGATCACTCCTCCTAAACACTTTTGGAACAGAAAATTCAATCTATGGGGGAGCTTCCTAGCTGAACAACATTATACATAAATTCAAGTTAATTAAATAAATAGTTTTGGATCAGTGGATGATATATATTTCAAGATGGATTTAAATTGGCATATATATTGCTACATTTTAATGTCCATGTGACTTTTGTGTTTATAATGTTTTGTGATTTTTGTGGATTTATAATCAAATTTTCACAAGATTGTTCTCAGAAATATTCATCCAACTTAAATACATACTTTTTTCCTAGTACTGAAAAGTAACTTCAGTGAATGGTGCATAAAAATCCTAATATTTCTACAGTAACTGACCCAGATTAACATCAATGCAAGTAGATTCCTATGGGACATGATGTGTATTTTGATTTTCATTTTTATTCATCACCGGTACATTACTATTTCTGCAGTTTATGCACATTATATATAGTATGATATATAATGTTCAATCACTTCCTGCTTGAGAACACATGTATTCTTACAGGTTTCTTGACTATTCTTTTCATGAGACTTCTTTCCAAACACATTATTTTTAATTTCCATAATCACTTTTGAAACAAAACTCACACACCTTTCAGGATAAACCACAACCATAATATTACCATTAGATGTATAACTGGTTGCAGTGAATGATTGTATATCAATGTGAGATTTCTTTTATATTTTCAGATATCAATTCAATCCATTATTTAAAGTGGAACCAGTTATATTATTTATTCACATGATGGTCAATTGATGCATTATCAATATATTCTATGACACAGGGTATACCCCTTTGTACCCCCAATACTAATTTATGTTTCTTCAAAATAGTGCTCCCAGAAATGGTGGAAGGAATACTCATGTCACCTGATCTACATATACATTTTGTCACAATAATATTCTGGACACAAAATGCAAAGGTCACACTAATGATTTTACCAAAGCCTAAATAAAAAGTGAGCATGGATTAATAAAAAACATCCATGTCCTGGTTACCTAATGCTCTCAAAAGTCAATCCAATTTGTGACAACATATTAGTTTCTGCCTAAGATTATATATTCAGACTCAAACCGTTGAAAATGTCTAAACAAATTACACACTTTATACTTTTACTGACTTCCTAATGTCTCTATTTATATCTGCTTTACTACATATTTTCCCCAATTCGTCATTGTGCTGACATTTACATTCACTCTCTACCCGAAACCTTATTTGTAAAGAACTTTTGGTACAAATGCTATACTAACTCTTCTTTCTAAATCTACTGACTATCTTGCTAATCCTACAGACTATCCCTTTTTTATTGGATATTCTGTATGTTATTCAATCATCCAGTGTGTAAGATCCTATTTCTTTGTATATCGATTTATCTGAGACATCTGTGCAGAATATAATTCAAAGCAAAGTATGCTACTCAAGGGCCCAATGTCCTAGTTGGCTTCAAGTCTTCCCTAGATTTCTGTTTCCATACTTATATTTCACCTATATATTCTTGTAAATATCTCAGGTTCCCAATACCATTATTCATCCAGCAGAATGATTCCTAACCCAAATAGAACATGATATTAACACTAACCATACACTGTTCCCTCAATCTAACTTTACAGCAGTGCAGGGATAGTGTTGGTCTTACAATACAGGAATATAGGGGATCTTCCACCTGCTGAGAATCGCAAAGATCCATGCAGAAATTATCCCTGAAGAAGATATAGAATGCTATGAAGGACCTGAGATACCAAAAGTCATTTTCCATGGCAAATAACCTTGTCAGGATGAAGAGATGTGTTTGAATAAGCCTCTCGCATTTTAATGTAGACAAAATGGACAAAACCAAGCCTGTGTGGAGATCTCTCCCCCAGTACCTATGGTTGATATACCATTCTAACTTGTGAAAGTGTCACAGGAAGTAGGGGCAGCCTCCATCTCATGGGACCCTAGGAAGAAACTGTTAGGACAAAGTGTTTGCCAAGGCTGTGAGCTCATTCAGTTCATGAAGGAAGTGACCTACCTCACTTCTTTGTGATGGAACTCTCTGAACTTGGGATCCCGGAAACCAGGCACCCAGGGCCAGGCCCAGTAACAGTCACAGAGATCTCACTTGTTTGGATTTATCATGGAAAGAGTCAGTCTTTCTTGGTACCTACAGATGTGAAGATGGCCAAATGCCAGAAAAAATCTGAAGAGGTGTCTTTCCTGAGAAAGCAGGTAGTGGCGGCTCAAAGCTGGCTCCTGACAACTTCACAGAGTGGGCCAAGGAGTCCAGATTTGAGAACAGACAGGCCATTTCGGGTGAACAAAGAATGGCTCACCAGGCAGAGGACACTCCGGTTAGTAACAGACCTTCTTGGGGGAAGGAGGTGCATTTGTGGGAATGAGTGTGGGTTTGTGGTTTTGTCTCATGTTCTGAGAATACGTAGGAAAGTTGGTTTGTTTGTTTTGGAGTGGACTGTTTCAATTAAGTCATTTGACAAGGCAAGTGTTTCTATGTCTGTGTATCCCACTTTGTCCGTGGGTGTAGACATTACAAAAGAAAATGCATCAATGGATGTGTCCTGTCTAGGAGAAAGCTTCCCAATATTCACGCTGCCCAATTTATAAAAGGACAGTGGATTGCCTTATTTGTGGGCAATACCTGCAATCTTCCTAAGTTCCTGTTTTCTTCCTGAATTCTGGCCAGTCTCCAGAATAGGCTCATGATTTTGTGACCAAGATAGGTACCACCTCCAAGCTCTGTGACTTGGCCATGTAATGGATAGCTGAAGGTAATGGCAAGAATCTCAGAAAACTCAAATATCAGTGTTACCAGGAAAAGTCTCAGTGGAGAAACCCTGCTTTGGGACTTTTGCTTACCTATTGTTCTATAGCACTAAATGTCAGGAAGGTCTTTGCAAGGCCACCCCGTTGTGAAGCCTGAATAAAACAGTTCTCTAATGCAAATGAATGGGCATCACCTGTCCCTCTTTGAGTAATTGATTTCGAAAGGGATGTGTCTGAATCAGCCTGTTGGCCCTGTGTGAGGCTGTGGCTTAGATTCTCAGCACCTGATGGATCTAAAGAAAGATGCCATGTGTGCATCCAAAACCAAAATGGCCAAAAGAGCATTCATTATGGATGAAGTCTCTCGCCTTCCTCTGTAAGTTTCCTGACCTCCATAAGGTGAGAATAGGAATCCTTTGGGTCAAATGAGTTCTTCAAAGCCCTTCAGAGTCTAGCCCATTGGTGCTTGGGTTTTCTCATGACCCCAATCCACATGAAGAATCTAAACCCCACAGTCAGTAGGCCTCAAATTGGAGAAGTGGAACAGTAATAATGGTAGGCCTATTTGATCACTCCTGGTTCACAGGAAGGGTTTCCAGGCCACCCTGACTTTAGGCAAATGACGGGCAAGGGAGCTTATTTTGGACACTGTCTTGTCCAGCGCCCCTCATAGAAACCTCCAGCTAGAGGTTATGATGAGTGTCTATGTGGAAAAGATGAGGGCCATATGGGAGTGTTTTCGTTTAAATTTTGGTCATTTGTGTGGCGATTGGAAGAAATCACTGGGTCCACCTGGGCTTGAACTCTCGTGTGAATCCACATAGAGACTGAGTTCTGGAACTGACCTCAGAGAAGAATTGCCATGAGTTTTGTTGGGATTTTAGGAGGCCACGCATGAAAGTAGCCCTTATAAACTTAGATCAAGGCCACAGAGCACTGGGAATCTCAGCCAAGATAATCCATGATTTTCTTCTTAAAGTCTTGGCAGCCATAGTTGAGAGTTAAAACACACATGTACCTCACATTGTAGACTTCAATTGGACTGGCTTCATGTGACCTTTTGTCCACTCTTTGGGAGGCCTTGCCTATGAGAGTTCTCCAGAGTTTCATTGAAATGAGCTTCCTCAACATTTAATGGTTTTTGAAACCCAAAGTTCCTCCAACTTCATCCTCGAAAAATGGCTAGATAAACACCATGAAATTTTTGAAATTCCCATGACCAGGTGGCACTGGAGAATCTTTGGATGTCCTATTGCTGATCATGAGTGTATCAGACAGTGCCTTGACTGACTGGGTTTCATGAAAATTGTGTAGAACAGAGATGCCAGTAAGTTGGAACCTGCAAATTAGTGGGCCTAGAGCAGTGGTGTGAAGGTGTGTGATAAAACATGTGTGGTGGGGCTATGTGGATCTGCCATTTGCTTCCAAATGGCTTGTGACTGACATGGTACAGCCAGCAGAACCTTCCATGTAAAGGCATCTTTTTATATAGGGAGATTTCAAGGCAATGTTCAGAATCAGGTTGCTATGGACAAAGGGGCAACCCATGTGGGATAAAATCCTGGTTGGTGCATTCACATGCAGACCGTGAGCTCCACATGTGACAGAACTCCCTCCAGCACTGTGTCCCAGTTGATCTCCTTGTATTTCATGAAGAAAATACCAAAGTCCCAGTGCAGCAGCAAGAACCACCACGAAAAGTGGAGGAGGACCAAATGGCTTCACAGTTCACACGGTGAGTCACTTAGCTCCCAGTGGCCATAGTTTAACTACAAAGAGAGTATTTGCACTGCTGCCTCATGTTCATTGGAAAATTAGAAACAATGTCCTCCAGGTCACATAGATGCAGACCCAGCTTTGATGGTCTCACTAGAAAGTAAGCTAAAGCTACTGACAACAACATATATTTCAAGTGCCCAACCTCAGAGGCAGTTTATCAAGAAGTCTTTAGGCCAGCAGAGATCCATGTTTGTGGAGTGTTTACCATGTGCCTTACTTTTGGAAACTGCTCTACCACTTCCAAGGTTGTGAACTCCTGAGTATATTCCATTCCACATATGCATTCACAGATTTTCTAACTTTTCTCCTCTAATTGTGTCTTACTTGGGACGAAGTTAATGTCAAGGCATTGTTGTGGATGAGAGTGGGAAGATTTTTGTGTAGCACATATATGCATACACATTAGATTCATTTTCCAATTTTCCATTCAAAATACTTAATCCCTGAGAGTAATTCATAAACTACTAGACTCTGACTGCTAATCCTAATATGATGGAGAAAACTAACCCAAACAGAATAGAAATACAAGCAGTTCAAAAAAGGCATGGTGTATAGTTGGACTTGCCATTTGCATTATGAAGGGTAGGTGTTATAAATCTAGTTAATTTTTAATTGAAATAGTTCTCCTTGTGTTTTTAAAGTTAATAAATATATAAATTCCTGTCTCCCTTTCTCTGTAGCCTATTCAGAACATGTAATTTTATATGCACATATAGAATCCTACCTGGTATCACATGTACATTCTTGTGAGGTGGCTGACTTGGCAGATACAAATTATGAGAAGAGATCACTCCTCCTAAACCCTGTTGGATCTTAAAATTCAACCTATGGGTGAGCTTCCTAGTTGAACAACATTAAACATAAATCCATGTTCAGTAAAAGAAATATTTTTGCATCTGTGGATGATATATATTTCATGATAAATTTCGATTGGCATATATATTGGTAATTTAATGTCTCTGTGTGTGTTTTTTTGTATATATATATATATATATATATATATATATATATATATATATTCTCCAGATTTTTCAAAATATGAAATATATGTGTCTTATATACACTCCCTAAATTCATTCATGTTCATGTATATGGATTTATAATCAAGTATTCACAAGATTATTCTCAGAAATATTCATCCACATGAAATACATATTTGTTTCCAGTACTGAAAACTAACTTCAGTTAATGTTGCATACAAATACTAATATTTGTACAGTAACTGACCCAGTTTAACATCAATGCAAGTAGATTACTATTGGACATGATGTGTATTTTGACGTTCATTTTTATTCAACACTGGTACATTACTATTTCTTCAATTTATGCACATCATAGGATATATATTTCATCCACAAATTAGCAAACTTATAGGCATTTGTTTCACTTTCAATAACTTCCTGCTTCAGAACACATGGATTCCTCCAGGTTTCTTGTCTGGTCTTTTCATGAGACTTCTTTCCAAACACATTATTTTCAACTTTCATAATCAGTTTTGAAGCAAAACTCACACACTTTTCATGACAAACCATAATCCTAATATAACGTTTAGATGTATAACTGGTTGGAATGAATGTATGTGTATCAATATAAGATTTCCTGTATATTTTCAGATATCAATTGAATCCATTATTAAATTTGGAACCCATTTTATTATTTATTCACAGTATTGCCTATTCATGCATTATCTCTATATTCATATCACAGGGTACACCTATTTCTACCCCCAATATTAATTTGTACATTTGGACACAGAAGCAATGGTCACACTTATTATTTTACCAATGTAAATGTCAGGCGAGCATCGGAGGAAGAGACTACCAGGGACTGTCTAATGCAACAGCCAAAAGTTTATGGGGGTCCAGCATGCTGGGGCTCAGAGCTCCCTTGAATAGAGGAGAGAGCCCTGAGAACAGCTTAAGCACAGCTTATATACATTCCTTGGAGAGGGCAGGGAGGGAAGATTATTGATGGGTCAGGGCGAGTGGGTAGTTTGCGTGCAAATGGGTGAGGGAGTACATTCTGCAGTTTTGCAGTTGGTACAGCACATTCAGGGAACAAGATTAGCAAACAGTTCTCAAGATATCAACAGTGTTTTGTTAAGCATACCGTAAAAGTAGGAAGTGACAATTACCTATTTTATTTACCTTTCATTCCCCACTTTCTTTTGGTTACATTAAATCATAATAGTGATCATTGGGGATGTCACATTTTATGTCTGCTAGTGTGGTATATTGATTTCTGATTACCATAAGTTTAACTTGTCCAATTTGAGCTTGGAGAAAGGAAACTACACGGTTGAGCAAACAGGGTCCTACAGTTAGCAATAATGTGAAGATTATTAAGGGACCGGCCAGGGCTGATAAAAGCGTAGTTAACCAGGGGGACTCTGTGAACCAAGACTCAAACCACCCTTTTTGGGCCTCTCTCTCTTGTTGATGCTCTTCAATGCGTCTTCTTAATTTAATCATAGATTCTTTTACAACTCCAGTATGGTAGGCATAATAACAACATTCTTCCCTCAATGCAGGACAAAGGCCCCTTCTCTCATGAAGAGGAGGTCGAACCCTCGACTGTTCTGTAAAACAACTTCAGAGAGAGAGGTTAAAGATTCTTGTAAAGCTGTGATGGTGGTTTTTTAATATCTTTAAGTTTTGGTGTATTGCTGCTTCTAATTGGGTCATTTGTTGTGTCCCATGGATTAGGGCAGTGGTACCTGTGCCCACCTCTGCAGCAACTACTATTCCTCATAGGATGGCTAAAGTGAAAGATACAGGTTGCCAGCAGAACCGGGTTGTATGCCCCCCTATTTGAAATTTAAATGATCCTGCCTCATGATAGAGCACTCGGGGAAACATCTGCACCATTACATAATTAATCACATCTGTTGATAATTCTATGAATAAACAATGTTTAAGTATATAGAATTATACTGTTGTAGGTATGGACAAGGCAAGGCACCTAAGATAGCACCGAAGACAGGGAAACAGTCCTATTTGGTTGCAACCGGATATAGAGGGCATTGCTTCTATTGTAATCAATTAATCCCCTGAATCCCAAGTTTAGGTAGTTTCAGAATTTTGTACCCAACATGTAAGAGAAAAGACTCAGAAATTTACAGTCTGCAGAAGTTCACAAAAAGCAGTTTTTGGTTCTGTTTTTATTTTCCTCTTCTCTGGGAAAGATAACTTTTTAAGGACATCTGGGAGGGGGAGAGCTTTTTTCTTCTCTTTTATTTTCTCCCTGCCAGCTGTTACCATGGAGCCCAGTTGGTAACTTCTTTATCTTGGAAATGTAGCCATCTCTGGAAGCCTCAGCTCAAGGTCAGAGGCCTTGTTCACATATTTTGTGAAAAACTAGTAAGGGGGTGTCTAGCTTAGAAGTGCTGATTTTTCCAGCCAGTGGCCAAGTATAACAGAGCAACACGAAAAGAGGAAGTTTATGTACACTGAACTCTTTTATAGGGACTTTGTTGCTGAAAGTCCTAAAGTCAGCCACGATGAAGACTTCTGGAGAAGGCCATTTAAGATTTTTCTGTGGGCCTGGTACAGAGGGGAAGACGGGGAAGGCGGGGGGTGAGAGCAGTTCTGTGGTTCTGAGAATGAGGAAAAAGAGATATAAAATAATAATGGGAAAAGGGTTTGGGATTTTCCTGGCAACAAAACGTGAGCAGTAGAACAGGTAGAGCAGATGGGAAGACAGGAGTGAGTATCCCAAAAAGCCTGTGAGGGACATTAAATTCTTAGTAACCTGTTTTTAGTGATGACAAAGCAACTTTAAAGGCCATTTTCATTACAACTTGGATAGGCGTCTGAGGGCACTCCTCAGTTGGTTTGAGCTTTGGGTTAGCTGGTAAGAGGACCTGGTGGGACACGGTGTGGGCACTGACAGGAGAAGAGAGGAGTGAGTGGGTGGAAGGGTACCTCAGTACCTGCTACCTCAGCAAGAGGGCAATGGTCTGAGAACCAGCGGAGGTTTGGGTTTTTGATCTAGTAATTGGAGGGGAGAAATCAGGTTGTTGATGTGAGAGTGACAGCAGAGAGTCTGGAGCAGAAGGATCTATTGGAGAAACATAGTTCATGATGTGAGCAAAGGAGGGAAAAGGCATACACATAGGGGAATTTTCTTCCATCCTTTTGAGCACTTGCCGAAGTTGAAAAAGTCACACAGAATTTGAGGATCTAGACACCCCTCTGTGGGCCATCGGTTTTGGTTGTCTAATTGGTAATATGGCCAATGCTGTGAACTGAATTTGATGAGGAGTTTGGGTTCCACCAGGCAGCCCCTGTATGCTCACATCCCCATGACTTACGGAAGAAGACGGCTTTTCCACCACACAGCCGTGGTTGTTTGTGGCTTTGATAGTCCACTGGGCAAACATAGTAATCTAGGCTAGCCAACCTGCATCAGGCTTGCGTGTCCCTACATCCATAATGTTTGTTTCCATTATCTATGGTACGGGAGAAATTTAATGGAATTTTAGTGGGATCCTCTTCATCAGAGATATCCCAATTGGAAAGACGTATACTCAGCTGACAAATATCTGGGTGGAGAGATGGCCACCAGGTCCCTAAGGGGGCTTTCTGCAAGACAGACCATACTTCTTGTCTAATAGGATTTGTGATCAGCCATCGCTGCTGAATGGGCTGATGATGGTTAGGACTAGTGGTGGCCAAGGGGAGAGTCTATAGCCTTATCCACATGGCAAATATGCAATTTGAAAGGGTTACCAGTCTTTTCCACTTTCAAGCCAGAGTCTGGACAGGGCGCAGGCTTGAGATGAGAATTAGGATCCAGGAAGTGATTCCGTCTACCTTTACCACTGTAGGTTTTATAAGTAGCACCTGGTATGGTCCTGTCCATCGGGGTTCCAGGGATGACACCTGAAGTCATCTTATGTAGACGAAGTCTCTTATTTGATATCGATGTGGAGTCTCCTCTTCACCAGGTTGGTAGGCAGTGGCCAGCTGGTTTGACAGGTATCGCTGAGTTCTTTCAAGAGCTTTAAGTTTGTCAAGCAAGGGGGTGTGGAAGGGATCGGTAGGTCTTAGAGTTGGGGTTAGGTCCTTACTGGAGGAGGGGCCCCAAAAAGAATTTCATAGGAGGTGAGGTTACTCAAAGAAACAGAGGGAGTATTTCTTGCATGAAACAGTGCATAAGGCAGGAGCATAGTCCAACCTTTGATGCCCTCTCTAAGCTTAATTTCGTTAAGGTCTCTTTAATGGTTCTATTAATTTTTTTTAACCTGTCCTGAGCTCTGGGGTCTATAAGCACAATGTAACTTCCAATTTATTCCCAGGGTCCTGGCTAACCCCTTACTTACCTGGGCCATGAACGCCGGTCCATTATCAGACAATATACCCTTAGGTAGGCCGTATCATGGAAAAATATCTTTCAGGATTTTTTACCACCATTTGTGCCTTTTTTTGTGTGGAAGGCTTCAATCCATCCTGAAAATATATCTACAAACACTAGGAGATATTGAAGTCCATACCTCGCTGGCTTAATTTCAGTAAAGTCCACTTCCCAGAATTGTCCTGGTCTGGTTGTTCATAGGTGCTTTTTTGCAGGAAGCTTGGAAGGGTAAGCATTAACCTATTGACAGAACGGACAGGGTTTTGTTACCCGTTCAGTTATGTCCTTTCGCTGTGAGTCGGTTAGTGGAAAACTCTGTTCTTGATCCTTCAGGAATGCCTGCAGTTTCTTTGAACCAAGGTTTGTGAATTGATGTACATTTTTAACGTAGTGTAGGGATTTCTGAAATTGCAGGCTTGGCTCAGTGAACTTGAGGAGTTCAGTGCCAGTGTTGTTAGATGTTATCAAAAGCTTGCTGGTGCTCAGGGGTCCATTGGAATTGGGCATCTCCCTTTAACAGCGGGTATAAAGGAGAAGTTAAGGACGCAAACACAGGAATCCATAACCTGCAAAACCCAGTAGTCCCAAGAAACTCTCTGTGTTGTCTGCTGCTGGGGGGGGGGGGTGTATCTGCACAACCGTTTGTTTTCTGGGCTCAGTGAGCCATCGTTTACCACCCCTAAGGGAATAGCCCAGGAAGACTACTTCTTGCTGGCAAATTTGGGGTTTTTTGGAAGAAGCTCTATACCCGAGTTGAGCAAGCTTATATAATAGTGCTTGGTTCCCAGACTCACAGTTTTCCTTGGTGTTGGCTGCAGTAGCAGGTCATCCACGTATTGAAGCTGGGTGACTTCAGGGTGCATAGGTCTGAAGTTGTTGACATCTCTGTGGAGGGCTTCATCAAAGAGAGTGGGGGAGTTTTTGAACCCCTGTGGGAGTCTAGTCCATGTTAGTTTACCATACGTTCCGGTTTCTGGGTCTACCCACTCAAAAGCAAACAGCAACTGACTGTCTTTATGCAGAGGCATGCAATAGATAGCATCTTTATGTCCATACCATTTCTACTCAGGGTTCAGAGTGATAAGCAGATTGTACGAATTATTTACCATGGGGTGAATGTCCTGCACTCTGTTGTTGATCTCTCTTAGGTCTTGTATGGGGGATAGTCCCCAGTTCCTGGATTTTTTACCGGTAGCAGGGGAGTGTTCCAGGCCGATTGACAGCACCTTAGGACCCTAAGGCCAGATATTTCTGAATATGGGGCCTTATCCCATCTTTACCTTTTTTGCTCAGAGGATGTTGTTTGACATTGATTGGGGAGGCTGAGGTTTTTAACTCCACTGTTCTTGGAGGTTGTTTCATGGCTAGGCCTAACCCAACAATTTTGCCCAGGCATCTGGGAAATCTGTTATCCATTTCTGGGGTAGCTTGCCTGTTTGATCAGTCTTGGGGTGTGTGAAAAGTGGATGTTCATCTTCGACTGACATTTATAAAGCCATGACTATAGGAGTTTTTAATGAAGGATTTAGAAATTTCATTTTGGGGCCTTCGGGGTTAAAATTTGTTTTGGCCCGGAGCTTACTGAGCAGATCTCTGCCCATCAATGGGGCCAGGCATTCTGGGATTACTAGGAAGGAATGTTGGATTTTGTCTTTCCCCATGTCCATGGTCCTCTTAGTGGTCTAAGTCTGATATTTACTGCTGTTAGCCCTTTGAACTAGAGATCTTTTATTTGATAGAGGGCCCAGTGGGGCCTTAAGGGCTGAGTATACTGCTGCTGTATCCACTTCAAAGTTTATGGGGTCCCCTTTACTTCAAAAGTTACCCTGAGCTCGGGGAAGGGATCTGAGCCCCGACATTCTTAGTCAACCTCCAGAGTCAGAAAGGCTGTCTGGCGTGGCTTTCTCTTTCTAGGGCACTCTTTGGCTCAGTGTCCTTTTTCTTTACAGTAGGCACATTGATCTGAGGCCAAGGGTGGCCTCTGGAGGGGACCCAGGTATCACTTCTTGTCTCCCTGTTTCTTAATTTCTGGCCTATTTATTGTTGTGACCAGGACATTAGTTAATACCTTAATCTGTCTTTTTCATCTCTCATCCTCCCTTTGCTCCCTTTCGTTCTCTCTGTTTCTCTCTTATAGGATACTTTCTTGGCTACTCTGACTAAATCTCTCAAAGTCATATCTTGTAATCCATCTAAGTATTGTAACTTTCTTTTAATATCCAGATCAGCTTGCCCAATGAAGGCCATCATGGCATATGCCTTTTGATCCTCTGCCTGAAGATCAAAAGGAGTATATCTCCTATATGCCTCCATAATTCTCTCTAGAAACATAGAGGGATGTTCATCAGGCCCTTGAATAATCTCTCTTACCTTGGCCAAATTATTTGGTTGCCTAGCGGCCGGTTGGAAACCCACTATTAGGGCCCGGCAATAAGTGGACAGATGCTCCCTACCTTCAAAGGTGTCGGGGTCCCAGTTGGGTAAGTTCAAGGGGAAGCCGGCTTTGATTATGTTGGGAAGTTGTGTTGGTCACCCATCTGGTCCGAGGATATTTTTTTTTTCTAGCTTCCAGGAAGTTTCTCTCTCATTCCTCTGTCATGAAGAGAATCCCTAGGATTTGTTGGCAGTCATCCCAAGTAGGCAGGTTTGAAAACGCCAGGGAGTTCTTTGAGTTCTTTTTGCCAGGCCAGCTTCCTCCAGGGAAGGAGGGGCTGTGTGTGTGACAAGGGGGAGTCATTTGGTGGGCGCTGGGCTGGCCTAGCTTCCTCCAGTGGCGGAGAGGCTGAGTCAGCAGCAGGGGAATCACTTAGAGGTTGTTGGGGGTTGGTGGACGAGGGCAGCGGATAAGAAGGCGAGGAGAGTCCAGTAGAGTCTTGAGACTCAGGGAGAAGAGAGGGTGGAGGAGGAGGAGCAGAGGGTTTGAGAGATAGAATCATGGTGGAAGGAGTAGGAGCGGGGGCAGAGACAAGGAAAAGCTTCACCGATGGAGGAGGAGATTTGCAGAGGTCCTGCAAAGTTGAGATATATGGCTGTTGATCTGGATGTCCATGTGGCCCCGGTTGAAATACAAAATCTCTGACTTTTCGAATTAGTGGGACGTAGATGTTTCTAGGGGCTATCCAACTCCAAAGGTGGGTCATTCTGAGGCACAGAGGATCTGCCAGGTCCAGCGATTTACTGAAAAAGAAAGATTCTGGGCCCTTAAGCGGACTTTGTTCCAGTGATCAAGGGTCAGGAAGAGAGGTGTTGAAGTTCTCTGTCCCAAAATGAGAGATACACAAACAGTGAAAGCAACGACACACTACACTGACAAGACAAGACAATAAAGTCAGGCATTGGACGTCCAATACTGAGGCCAGGCCTGAGTAGCCGGCAAAACCTGATGGGCTGGCAATACCGAATCCGAAGCAAAATATCACTGAGTCAAGGAGACTATTGTTCCTCGATTTCCTGAGTCCTCTGGGGCATCCCCCAGGGACGTGGCCTGTGGCTCTGTGACACGTATGTCAGCCTCTGTCAGAGAGAGCTCACGCTCATCACCCATAGCCATTTGCCAAGCCCTAACCTGAAACCTAAAACCAAAAAGAGTTCCCTTACTTACCCTGAAAGGAGCCCCTAGGGGATCTTTCATCCGCCACTGTCGGATCTTGCTGGTGCCTCCAGATGTAAAGGTCGGGCAAGCATCGGAGGAAGAGACCACCAAGAGAATGTCTCCTTCAACAGTAAATGGTTTATTATGGGTCCAGCATTCTGGTGCTCAGAGCTCACTTGAATAGAGCAGAGAGCAATGAGAACAGCTTAAGCAGAGCTTATATGCTTTCCTTGGAGAGGGCAGGGAGGGAAGTTTATTGATGGGTCAGGGCAAGTGGGTGGTTTGCGTGCAAACGGGTGAGGGTATACATTTGCAGTTTGGCAGTTGGGGACAGCACATTCTGGAAACAAGATTAGCAAACAGTCCTCAAGACTTCAACAGTGTTTTGTTAAGCATACAGAAAAACAGTAAGTAACAAGTACCTATTTTATTAACCTTTCACCAAAGCCTAAATGGAAAGTGAGCATGGATTACTAAACACATCCATGTCCAGGTTGCCTAATGCTCTCAAATCAATCCTATTGGTGACTACATATTTGTTTCTTCTTAAGATAATATATTCAACCTCAACCCTGTTGAAAATGACTAATCCTATCAGTCACTTTATATTTTGTCTGATTTCCTAATGTCTATTGTTATCTGCTTTCCTACATATTTTCCCCAGTTCATCATTGTGACTGACTCTTCACATGTGCTGACATTTACATTCACTCTCTATCCGAAACCCTATTGATAAAGAACTTTTGGTCCAAATCCTATATTACTCTTTTTTCTAACATACCGACTATCTTCCTAATCCTAAAGACTATCCCTTTTTGACTGGATGATCACTTCGACAATCAATCATCCAAGGTACAAGGTCCTATGCCATTGTATATTGATTTATCTGAGACATCTTTGCAGAACATAATTCAAAGCTAAGTATCCCAATCAACAGCCCAGTGCCCTTCCTGGATTCAAATCTTATCTAGGTTTCTGTTTTCAAACTTATATTTCACCAATATATTCTTGTAAATATCGCAAGTTCAAAATACCATTATTCATTAAGCAGAATGATTCCTAACTCAAATCAAACATGTTATTAAGCCTAACCATACATTGTTCCCTCAAACTAACTTTACAGAAGAGCCGAGACAGAGTTTGTCTTACAATACAGTAATGTAGGGGATCTCCCACCTGCTGAGAACATCAAAGGACCATGCAGAAATTATACCCTTAAGAAGTTGCAGGCAGCTATGAAGGACCTAAGAGGGAAAAAGTCATATTCCATGGCAAACAACCGGGTCAGTATGAAGAGATGTGTTGAATCAGCCTCTCCTTTCTTAATGTAGAGAACTGATCAAACCATGCCTGTGTGGAGAGCTGTTTCCAGGTGCCTATGGTTGATATACCATTCTAACTTGTGAAAGTGTCAAAGGAAGTAGGGGCAGCCTCCATTTCATGGGACCTTTCGAAGCAACTGTTAGGACAAAGTGGTGGCCAAGGTAGTGACCTCATTCAGTTCCTGAAGGAAGTGACCTCACCTCTCTTCCTTGGTCATCAAAAACTCTGAAATTGTGATGCAGGAAGCCAGGCACCCAGAGCCAGTCCTAGTCCCAGTCCCAGTGGTCTCACTTGTTTGGATTTACCAAGGACAGAGTCAGTCTTCCTTGGTACCGACTGATATGAGGATTGTCAAATGGCAGAAGATCTCTGAAGAGGGGCCTTTCCTGAGAAAGCAGGTATTGGTTCACCGCTGGCTCCTGACAACTTCACAGAGTTGGCCAAGGAGACCAGATCTGAGAAAGGGCAGGCCATTTCAGGGGAACATAGTATGGCCCACCAATTAGAGGACACTCCGGATAGTCACAGACCTACTTGGGTTAAGGAGGTGCCTTTGTGGGTGTGGAGTGAGTTTGTGGTTTTCTCTCATGTTCTGAGAATAGGTAGGAAAGGCTGTTTGTTTGGGTTGGAGTGGCCTGTTTCTAGTAAGTCGTTTGACAAGGCTAGTGTTTCTATGTCTGAGTATCCCACTGTGTCCGTGGTTGTAGACATTAGAAAAGAGAAGGCATCAAAGGATGTGTCCTGTCTAGTAGAAAACTTCCCAGCATTCATCCTGCCTAATTAAAGAATGGACTGTGGTTTGCCTTATGGATGGGCAACACCTACTAAATTCCTAAGTTCCTGTTTTCTTCCTGAATTCTGGCCACTCTCCAGAATAGGCTCATGGTTTTGTTTCCAAGATATGTACCATCTCCAAGCTCTGAGACATGTCTATATACTTGATAGCTGTAGAGAATGGGAACATCTTAGAAAACTCAGATATCAGTGTGACCAGTAAATTTTCAGTGGAGAAATCCTGCTTTGGTTCATTTGCTTACCTATGGTTCTGTTGTCCTGAATGTCAGGAAGGTCTTTGCCTCAGGCCACCCCTTTGTGAAGCCTGAAGAAAACAATTTTCAAATGGAAATGAATGGGCATCACCTGTGGTTCTTTGCTTAATTGCTTGTAAAAGGATGTGTCTAAATCAGCCTCTTGGCCCTGTATGAGGTTGTGGCTTAATTCTCAGCACATGATGGATCTAAGGATAGATTCCATGTGTGCAATCAAAACCAAAATGGCCAAAAATCTGTCATTGTTGATGAGTCTCTTGCCTTCTTCTGTTAGGATTCTGACCTCTGTCAAGTGAGAATAGGGATCCTTTAAGTCAAATGAGTTCTTTGAAGAACTGCAGAGGTGCTTGTGTTTTCTTGTGACTCCAAATCACTTAAAGAATCTATCCCTGAGAGTCAGTAGGACTCAAATTGAAGAAGCAGAGCAGTATTCATGGCAGGCCTATTGGATCACTCCAGGTTCAAAGGAAGGGTGACGATGCCACCCTGACTTTAGGCAAATGAGGGGCAAGGAAGATTATTTTGGACACTCTCTTGGGATGCATCCCACATGAAAAACTCTAGCCAGAGGTAATGATGAGTGTCTATATGGAAGAAGGTAAGGACCATGTGGGAGTGTTTTGGTTTTAATTGTAGTCATTCATGTGGCAGTTGGAAGAGATGACTGGATCCACCTGGGCTTGAACTCTGGTGTCATTCCCCTTAAACACTGAGTTCTGGATCAATCATCAAAGAAGTATTGCCATGAATTGTGTTGGGAATTTAGGAGGCCACACATGAGAGTCTCCGTTGGAAACTGAGATCTAGTCCTAGGGTGGCTTTCCACAGAGCACTGGGAATCTCAGCCAGGATATCACATTATTTTATTCTGAAAGACTTGGAAGCCATATTTGCTAGTCAAAACACACATGGACCTCAATTGTAGACCTCGATGGGCCTGGATTCATGTGACCTTTAGGCCACTCTTTGGGAAGCCTTGCCTGTGAGAGTTCTCCAAAGTTTTCATTGAAATGAGCTTCCTCACCATTGAATGATTCCTGAATGATTTGAAAGCCATAGTGCTTCCAACTTCATAATTGAAAATTTGCTAGATAAATACCATGAAATTTTTGAAATTCCAATGACCAGGTGGCAATGAAGAACCTTTGGATGTCCTGTTGCTGATCACGAGTGTACCAGACAGTGCCTTGATTGACTGGTTTTTATGAAAATGGTGTAAAACAGAGATCTCAGTAATTTGGATCCTGCTGAGTAGTGGGCCTAGAGCAGTGGTGAGCAAATGTGTGATAAAACATCTGAGGTGGGGCCATGTGGATCTGCCATTGGCTTCCAAATGGCTTGTGACTGACATGGTGCAGCGAGCAGACCCTTATATGTAAAGGCAACTTGTTATATGGAGAGGTTTCAGGGCAATGTTCAGAATCAGGTTGCTTTGGTCAAGGGGGCATCCTATGTGGTATACAAGCCCTGTTGGTGCATTCTCCTGCAGACCCTGATCCACCACACGTGACAGAACTCGCTGCAGCACTGTGTCCCAGTTGAACTCCTTGTATTTCGTGAAGCAAATACCAAACTCCGAGTGCAGCAGGAAGAAACATTATGAAAAGTGGAGGATGATGAAATGGCTTCGCAGTCCAAATGGGGAGACACTTAGCCCCCAGTGGCCACAGATTACCTACAAAGCAAGAATTCAGCACTGCTGCTTCATGTTTATTGGAAAATTATAAACCATGTCCTCCAGATCACAGAGATGAAGACCCAGCTTTGATGGTCTCACTAGAAAGGAAGCTAAAGCTCCTAACAGCAACATATATTTCAAGTGCCCAACCTAGAGGCAGTTTCTCCAGACGTCTTTAGGCAGGCAAATCTCCATGTTTGTAGAGTTTTTACACTGTCCCTTACTTTTGGAAACTCCTCTACAATCTCCAAGGTTGTGAACCCTAAGCATTTTCAATTTCAGATATGTATTCAAAGATTTTCTAACTCTTCTCCTCTAATTGTGTCTTACTTGGGGTGAAGGTAATGTCAAGGCATTGTTCTGAATGAGAGTGGGAAAATTTTTTTGTAGTACACATTTGCATACACATTGATCCATTTTCCAATTTTCCATTCGAAATACTGAATCCCTGACACTAACTCATACCCTACTAGACTCTGACTACTAATCCTAATATGATGGAGAAAAATACCCCAAAAGAATGAAAATACAAGCAGTTCAGAGGAAGCATGGTGTATAGTTGGACTTCCCTCTTGCATGATAAAGGGTCGGTTTTATAAATCTACTCAATTTTTAATTGAAATAGTCCTCCATGTGTTTTTTTTAAAGAGAGAGTGAGAGAGGAGAGAGAGAATTCTATAATATTTATTTTTTAGTTATCGACGGACACAACATCTTTGTTTTCACGTGGTGCTGAGAATAGAACCCATGCCGCACGCATGCCAGGCGAGCACGCTACCACTTGAGCCACATCCCCAGCTCTCTCCATGCGTTTTTAAAGTTAACAAATATGTGAATTCCTGTCTCCCTTTCTCTGTAGCCTACTCAGCACTTGTACTTTTTATATGCACATATAGATTCCTACTTGGTATCACACGTATATTTTTATGAGTTGGCTGACTTGGCAGAAACAAATTGTAAGAAGAGATCAGTGCTCCTAAACGCTGTTGGAACTGAAAATTCAAACTATGGGTGAGCTTCCTATTAGAACAATATTATACATAAACCCATGTTTAGTAAAATAAATATTTTTGCTTCTGTGGATGATATATATTACATGATGAATTACGATTGGCATATATATATTGATACTTTTTAATGAATTTTTGTGGGTTTTTTTGTATATATATATATATATATATATATATATATATATATATATATACACTCTACAGATTTTATAAAATATGAAATATATGTGTCTTATATACACTCCATAAATTCATTCATGTTCATGTATGTGGATTTATAATCAACATTTCACAAGATTATTCTCAGAAATAATCATCTACCTGAAATACATATTTGTTTCCCAGTGCTGAAAACTAACTTCAATCAATGGTGCTTACAAATCCTAATATTTCTGCAGTAACTGACCCAGTTTAACATCAATGCAAATAGATTCCTAGGGGACATGATGTCTATTTTGACGTTCATTTTAATTCAACACTGGTACATTACTATTTCTTCAGTTTTTGCACATCATAGGATATATATTTCATTCACAAGTTCACAAATTTATAGGAATTTGTTTCACTTTTAATCACTTTCTGCTTCAGAACACATGTATTCCTCCATGTTACTTGACTGGTCTTTTCATGAGACTTCTTTCCAAACACATTATTTTCGATTTCCATAATCAATTTTGAAGCTAAACCCACACACTCTTCAAGATAAACCATAACATTAATATTACCATTAGATGTATAAGTGGTTGGAATGAATGTGTGTATATCAATATAAGATTTCCTGTACATTTTCACATTTCAATTCAATCCATTATTAAAGTTGGAACCAGGTATGTTATTTATTCACAGTATGGTCTATTAATGCATTATCTCTATATTCATAGACACAGTGTACACCTCTTTGTTCCCCCAATATACTAATTTATACCTCTTCAAAACATTGCTCCCAGAAATGGTAGAAGAAATATTCATGTCACCTTATCTATCTATATATGTGTGTGTGTGTGTGTGTATATATATATATATATATATATATATATATATATATATATATATATATATATATATATATATATATTCTTTTTTTATCACAGTAATATTCTGGACACAAAAAACAAAGGTCACACTCATGATTGTATCAAAGCCTAAGTGGAAAGTGAGCATGAATTACTAAAAACAACCATGTCCAGGTTGCCTAATGCTCTCAAATGTAAATCCTATTGGTGACTACATATTTGTTTCTTTCTAAGATTTTATATTCAACTTCAAGGCTGTTGAAAATGTCTAATTCTATCACTCAGTTTATACTTTGCCTGATTTCCTTATATCTCTATTGATATCTGCTTTCCTACATATATTCCCCAGTTCATCATTGTGTCTGACACTTCACATATGCTGACATTTACATTCAATATCTACCCGAGACCCTATTGCTAAAGAAAGTTTGGTCTAAATCCTATACTCACTTTTATTTCTAAACCTACTGACTATCTTCCTAATCTTACTGATTATTGCTTTTTGACTCGATGTTCTCTTCGACAATTAATCATCCAAGGTATAAGGTCCTAAACCATTGTGTTTCAATTTATCGGAGACATATATGCAGAACATAATTCAAACCTAAGAATCCCACTCAAGGACCCAATGCCCTTCTGACTTCGAATCTTACCTAGATTTCTGTTTTCATACTTACATTTCACCTATATATTCTTGTGAATATCACAGGTTCCCAATACCATTATTCATGCAGCAGAGAGATTCCTAACCCAAATCAAACATGTTATTAACCCTAAACATACACTCTTCCCTCAATCTAACTTTACAAAAGAGGAGGGACAGAGTTAGTCTTACAATAGAGGAATGTAGGGGATCTTCCACCTTCTGAGAACATCAAAGGTCCATGCAGAAATGATCCCTGGAGAAGATGTAGGCAGCTATGAAGGACCTGAGAGAGGAAAAGTCATCTTTTATGGTAAACAACCTGATCAGGATGAATGGATGTGTCTGAATCAACCTCTATCTTCTAAATGTGGAGAAGATGGACCAAATCAGGCCTGTGTGGAGAGCTCTTCCCAGGTGCCAATGGTTGATATACCATTCTAACTTGTGAAAGTGTGACAGAAAGTAGGGACAGACTCCATCTCATGGGACCCTTAGAAGTAACTGTTAGGACAAAGAGGTTGCCAAGGCAGTGACCTCATTCAGTTCCTGAAGGAAGTGACCTCACTTCACTTCCTTGGTGATGGAGCTCTCTGAACTTGGGATCCACGAAGAGAGGCACCCAGAGCCAGTTGCAGTCCCAGTCCCTGTGGTCTCACTTGTTTCAATTTACCAAGGACAGAGTCAGTCTTTCTTAGTACCAACAGATGTGAGGATGGCCAAATGCCAGGAAAGCTCTGAAGAAAGGCCTTTCCTGAGAAAGCAGGTATTGGTTCACCGCTGGCTCCTGACAACTGCACAGAGTTGGCCAAGGAGACCAGATTTGAGATACAACAGGCCATTTTTGGCGAATATAGTATGGCCCACCATTCAGAGGACACTCCACAAAGGAGGTGCCTTTGTGGGTGTAGGTGTGTGTATGGTTTTTTTCTCATGTTCTGAGAAGATGTAAGAAAGGCTGTTTGTTTGAATTGGCGTGGACTGTTTCTAGTAAGTCCTTTGACAAGGCGAGTGCTTCTATGTCTGTGTATCCCACTCTGTCCGTGGATGTAGACATTAGAAAAGAAAATGCATCAATGGATGTGTCCTGTCTAGGAGAAAGCTTCGCAACATTCATCCTGCCCGATTTATTAATGGACTGCGGCTTTCCTTATTGAAGGGCAAAACCTGCTATCTTCCAAAGTTTCTGTTTACATCCTGAATTCTGGACACTCTCCAGAATTGCCTCATTGTTTTGTGACCAAGATATGTACTACCTCCAAGCTATGTGATATGGCTATGTACTGGATAGCTGAAGGGAAAGGCGAGCATCTAGGAAAACTCAGATATCAGTGTGACCAGGAAAGTCTCAGTGGAGAAACCCTGCTTTGTGCGTTTTGTTTACCTATTGTTCTGTTGCCCTGAATTTCAGGAAGGTTTTTGCCTCAGACCATTCCTTTGTGAATATCAATTCAATCCATTATTTAAAGTGGAACCAGCTATACTATTTATTCAGAGTATGGTCTATTCATGCATTATCTGTATATTCATAGACACAGGGTACAGGTTTTTGTACAACCAATACTTATGTATATGTCTTCAAAATATTACTCACAGAAATGGTGAAAGAAATACTGATGTCACCTAATCTACATATACATTTTATCACAGTAATATTCTGGACACAAAATGCAAAGTTCACACTTATTATTGTACTAAAGCCTAAATGGAAAGTGAACATGGATTACTTCCATGTTCAGGTTGCCTAATGCTCTCAAATATCAATCCTATTGGTGACTACATATTTGTTTCTTCCTAAGATTATATATTCAAAATCAACCCTGTTGAAAATATCTAATCATATCACTCACTTTATACTTTGCCTGATTTTGTAATATCTCTTTTTTTAATGTTAGGATGAGCCAATTTAGTACTTTTTAAAATTTTTATTTTTTTCATCTTTCATAAATTTGATTCAAGTGAGTTATGCATTTCCATTTTTACCCCAAATACAGATTGCAGAATCACATCAGTTACACATTCACAATGTTTACATAATGCCATATTAGTGACTGTTGTATTCTGCTGACTTTCCTATCCCCTACTATCCCCCCTCCCCTCCCCTTTCATTTTCCCTCTCTACCTCATCTGTTATTGTTCCGTTCTCTCCCTTCCCCCCCCCTTTCCCCTCACAACCTTGTATATGTGATTTCGTATAACGATGAGGGTTTCCTTCCGTTTCCATGCAATTTCCCTTCTCTCTCCCTTTCCCTCCCATCACTTGTCTCAGTTTAATGTTAATATTTTCCTCATGCTCTTTCCCTCTGTTCAGTTCTTAGTTGCTCTCCTTAAATCAAATAAGACATTTGGCATTTGTTTTTTAAGGATTGGCTAGCTTCACTTAGCATAATCTGCTCTAATGCCATCCATTTCCCTGCAAATTCCATGATTTTGTCATTTTTTAGTGCTGCATAATACTCCATTGTGTATAGATGCCACATTTTTTTTTATCCATTCATCTATTGAAGGGCATCGAGGTTGGTTCCACAGTCTGGCTATTGTGAATTGTGCTGCTATGATCATTGATGTGGCAGTATCCCTATAGCATTCTCTTTTATGGTCCTCAGGGAATAGTCCAAGGAGGGCGATAGCTGGGTCAAATGGTGGTTCCATTCCCAGCTTTTCCAGGAATCTCCATACTGTTTTCCATAATGGCCGCACCATTTTGCAGTCCCACCAGCAATGTACAAGTGTACCCTTTTCCCCACATCCTTGCCACCACTTATTATTGTTTGACATCCTAATGGCTGCCAATCTTACTGGAGTGAGATGGTATTTTAGGGTGGTTTTGATTTGCATTTCTCTGACTGCTAGAGAAGGTGAGAATTTTTTCATGTACTTATTAATTGATTGTATGTCTTCTTCTGAGAAGTGTCTGTTCAGGTCCTTGGCCCACTTGTTGATTTTGTAATATCTCTATTGATATCTGCTTTCCTACATATTTTACCCTGTTCATCATTGTGACTGACCCTTCAAGTGTGCTGATATTTACTTTCACACATTAACCCAAACCCTATTGCTAAAGAACTTTTGTTCCAAATCCTATGCTCACTCTTCTTTGTTAACCTACCGAATATCTATCTAATCCTACCGACTATCCCTTTTTGACTGAATGTTCTCTTCGAATTTTAATCATCCAAGGTACAAGGTCCTATGCCATTGCATATCGATTTATCTGAGATATCTGTGCACAACATAAATCAAAGCTAAGTATCCCAATGAAGGGCCCATTGCCTCTCTGGGATTCAAAATTACCTAGACTTCCTTTTTTCATTTATATATTTCACCTCTATATTTTTAAAAATATCCCAGGTTCCCAGTACCATTATACATCCAGCAGAATGATTTCTAACCCAAATCAAACATTTTATTAACCCTAACAATACACTGTTCCCTCAATGTAAATTTAATGAAGAGCTGGGACAGAGTTGGTCTTACAATACAGGAATGTAGGGGATCTCTCACCTGTTTAGAACCACAAGTTCAATGCAGAAATGATCCCTGGAGGATATGTAGTCAGCTATGGAGGACCTGAGAAAGCAAAAGTAATCTTCCATGGCAAAATACCTGGTCAGGATGACGGGATGTGTCTGAATCAGAACCTCTCTTCTCAATGTAGAGGAGATGGACCAAACCAGGCCTGTGTGGAGAGCTATTACCGGGTTCCTATGGTTGATATACCATTCTAACTTGTGAATGTTTCACAGGAAGTAGGGGAAGCCTCCATTTAATGAGACACTTGGAAGCAACTGTTAAGATAAAGTGGTTGCCAAGGCAGTGACCTAATTCAGTTCCTGAAGGAAGTGACCTCACCTTACTCCCTTGGTGATGGAACTCTCTGAACTTGGGATCCTGGAAGCCAGGCACACAGAGCCAGTCCCAGTACCAGTCCCAGTGGGTTCACTTGTTTGGAATTACCAAGGACAGAGTCAGTCTTTCTTTGTACCTACTGATGTTAGAATGGCCAAAAGCCAGGACAGCTCTGAAGAGGGGCCTTTCCTGTAAAAGCAGGTAGTGGCCCACCGCTGGCTCCTGACAACTTCATAGATTTGGCCAAGGAGACCATATTTGAGACAGGACAGGACATTTCGGGGGAACATTGTGTGGCCCACCAGTCAGAGGACACTCCATAGAGTCACAGACCTACTTAGGGTAAGGAGGTGCCTTTGTGGGTGTGGTTGTGAGTTTGTGATTTTGTCTCATGTTGTGAGAATAGGAAGGAAAGGAGGTTTGTATGGTTTGGAGTGAACTGTTTCTCGTAAGTCGTTTGAAAAGGCGAGTGTTTCTATGTCTGTGTATCCCATGGTGTCCGTGGTTGTAGACATTAGAAAAGAGAGTGCATCAATGGATGTGTCCGGTCTAGTAGAAAGCTTCCCATTTCATCCTGCCCAATTTATGAATGGATTGCGGCTTTACTTAAAGATGGGCATAACCTACTACATTCCTAATTTCCAGGTTTCTTCATGAATTCTGTTCACTCTCCAGGATAGGCTCATGGTTTTGTGTCTAACATATGTACCACCTCCAAGCTCTGTGACATGGTCATGTACTGGATAGCTGAAGGGAATGGCGAGCATCTCAAAAAACTCAGATATCAGTGTGACCAGGAAATTCTCAGTGGAAAAACCCTGCTTTGGGCATTTTGCTTATATATTGTTCTGTTGAACTGAATGTCAGGAAGTTCTTGCTCTGGCCACCCCTTTGTGAAGCCTGAAGTAAACAGTTTTCAAATGGAAATGAATGGGCATCACCTGTGGCTCTTTGCTTAATTGCTTTGGAAAGGGATGTGTCTGAATTAGAATCTTGGCCCTGTGTGAGTTTGTGGCTTAGATTCTCAGCACCAGATGGATCTAAAGAAAGATCCCATGTGTGCATCTAAAACCAAAATGGCAAATAGACCAGTCATTGTGGATAAAGTCTCGCTTTCCTCTGTGAGGTTCCTGACCTCTATCAAGTGAGAATAGGGATCCTTTGTGTCAATTGAGTTCTTCAAAGCCCTGCAGAGGTGCTTGGGTTTTCTCATGACTCTAATTCACATAAACAATCTATACCTCTAACTCAGTAGGCCTCAAATTGAAGAAGCGCTGCAGTATTAACGGCATGCCTATTTGATCACTCCTGTTTCACAGGAAGTATGTCCAGGCCACCCTGACTTTAGGCAAATGAGGGGCAAGGGAGCTTATTTTGGACACTGTCTCGGACTGCGCCCCTCATGGAAACCTCCAGCCAGAGGTTATGATGAGTATCTATATGGAAACAGATGAGGGCCATGTGGGAGTGTTTTGGTTTTAATTGTGGTCATTGTGTGGCAGTTAAAGGAGATGCCTGGGTCCACATGGGCTTGAACTCTGGTGTGATTACACTTAGAGAGTGCATTCTGGATCTGATCTCAGAGAACTTGTGCCATGAATTGTGTTGGGATTCTAGGAGGGCACGCATGAGAGTCTCCCTTGGAAAGTGAGATCTAGGCCCAGGGTGGCTTTCCACAGAGCACTGGGAATCTCAGCCAGGATATCACATGATTTTTTTTTTTTTCTGAAAGACTTGGCAGGCACGGGTGACAGTCAAATCACACATGGACCTCACATTGTAGACCTCAATGGGTCTGATTTTATGTGACATTTTGGCCACTCCCTGGGAAGACTTGTCTGTAACAGTTCTACAGAGCTTTCATTGAAATGAGGTTTCTCATCATTTAATGGTTCCTGTACGAATTGAAATCCACAGTGCCTCCAACTTCATCCGTGAAAAATGGCTAGATAAATACAATAAAATTATTGAAATTTCCATGACCAGGTGGCACTGTAGAAAATTTGGAAAACCGGTTGCTGATCATGAGTATACCAGACAGCGCCTTGATTGACTAGGTTTCATCAAAATGGTGTAGAACAGAGATGCCAGTAAATTGGAGCCTGCTGAGTAGTGGGCCTAGAGCAGTGGAGGGGGGGTGTGTGATGAAACATCTGTGGTGGGGCCATGTTGATCTTCCATTGGCTCCGAAATGCCTTGTGACTGACATGGTACAACCACCAGACCCTTATATGTAACGGCATCTTGTTATATAGAGAGGTTTCAGGGAAATGTTGAGAATTATCTTGCTATGGTCAAGGGGAAAAGCTTTGTGGAATAGAAGCATTGTTGGTATATTCTCTTGCAGACCCTGACCCACCACACGTGACAGAACTCCCTCAAGCACTGTGTCCCAGGTGATCTTTTTTTACTTCATAAGCAAATACCAAACTCCCAGTGCAGCAGCAAGAAACACCAGGAAAAGTAGAGGATGACCAAATGGCTTCACAGTCCACACGCAGAGACACTTAGGCCCCAGTGGACACAGTTTACCTACATAGAGAGAATTCAGCACTGCTGCCTCATGTTCATTGGAAAATATGAAACCATGTCCTCCAGGTCGCATAGATGCACACCCAGCTTTGATGGTCTCAGTAGAAAGAAAGCTCCTTACGAAAACGTATTTCAAGTGCCCAAGCTCAGAGGCAGTTTCTCAAGAAGTCTTTAGGGCAGCAGAGCTCCATGTTTGTGGAGTGCTTACCCTGTCCCATACTTTTGGAAACTCCTCTACGACCTCCAAGGTTGTGAACTCATGAGAATATTCATTTCCAGATATGTATTCACAGAATTTTTAACTCTTCTCCTCTAATTGTGTCTTACTTGGGACGAGGGTAATGTCTAGGCATTGTTCTGAATGAGAGTGGGAAGATTTTTGTGCAGCATATATTTGAAATACTAAATCCCTGACACTAACCCATTCCCTACTAGACTCTGACTACTAATCCTAATATGATGGAGAAACATAACCCAAACAGAATAGAAATACAAGCATTTCAGAGAAGGCATGGTGTATAGTTGGACATGCCTTTTGAAATATATAGGGTAGGAGTTATAAATCAAGTCAATTTTTAATTGAAATAGTTCTACATGTGTTTTTAAAGTTAACAAATATATGAATTACTGTCTTCCTTTCTCAGTAGCCTATTCAGCACATGTGTTTTAATATGCACATATAGAATCCTACCTGGTGTCACACGTACATTCTCGTGAGGTGGCTGACATGGCACATACAAATTGTGAGAAGTGATCACTCCTCCTAAACAATGTTGGAACTGAAAATTCAACCCATGGGTGAGCTTCCTATTTGAACAAACTTATATAAAAATCCATATTCATTAAAATGAATATTTTTGGATATGATGATGATATATATTTCATGATGAATTTCAATTGGCATATATATTGCTATTTTTAATATATATATATATATATATATATAACATATAATATATATATATATATATATATATATATATATATATATATATATATATATATATATATAACATGTGTCTTATTATGCACTCCCTAAGTTCATTCATATTGATGTATTTGGATTTTTAATCAACTTTTCACAAGATTATTCTCAGTAATATTCATCCACCTGAAATACATATTTGTTTCCTAGTACTGAAAACTAACTTCTTTGAATGGTGCAAACATATCCTAACATTTCTACAGTAACTGACCCTGTTTAACATCAATTCAAGTAGATTACTATGGGACATGATGTGTATTTTGATGTTCAATTTTATTCAACACTTCTACATTACTATTTATTCACTTTATGCACATCATAGGATATATATTTCATGCACAAGTTAGCAAATTTATACGCATTTGTCTGACTTTCATTCACTTCGTGCTTCAGAACACATGTATTCATCCATGTTTCTTGACTGATCTTTTCATGAGACTTCTTTCCAAACACATTATTTTCGATTTCCATAATCACTTTTGAAACACTTCAAAAGTTACCTTGAGCTTGGGGAGGGAATCTGAGCCCCGACTTTCTTAGTCATCCTCCAGAGTCAGAATGGCTGGCTGGTGTGGCTGTCGCTTTTTAGGGCAATTTTGGCCCAGTGTCCTTTTTTCTTTAGAGTAGGCACATTGATCTGAGGCCAGGGTGGCCTCTGGCATGGGCCAATGTTATCCCTTCTTGTCTACCTGTTTCTTAATTTCTGGCCTATTTGTTTTTGTGACCAGGACCTTAGTCAACGCCTTAGTCTGCCTTTTGTTTCTTTTATCCTCCCCTTGCTCCCTTCTCTTCCTCAGTTTCTCTCTTATAGTATACGTTCTTGGCTTCTCTGACTAAATCTCTGAAAGTCATATCTTGTAATCAATCTAGCTTTGTAACTTTGTTTTAATATCCAAGCCAGTTTGCCCAATAAAGGCCATCGTGACAGATGCCTTTGATTCTCTGCCTGAGGATCAAAAGGAGTATATCTCCAATATGCCTCCATAATTCTCTCTAGAAACATAGTGGGAGAATCATCAGGCCCTTGAATAATCTCTCTTACCTTGGCGAAATTACTTTGTCGCTAGCGGCTGCTTGGAGACACACTATTAGAGCCCGGTGATAAGGGGACAGATGCTCCCTACCTTCAAAGATTTTGGGGTCTCAGTTGGGTGGGTTCAAGGGAAAGCCGCCTTTGATTATGTTGGGAAGTTGTGTCGGACGCAGATCTTGTTTGAGGGATTTTTTTTCTAGCTTCCTGGAGGATTCACTGTTGTTCCTCTGTCATGAAGAGAATCCCTAGGAGTTTTTGGCAGTCATCCGAAGGAGGCTGGTGTGAAAACATCAATGACTCAACCAGACCTGAGAGCCTGTTGGGGTCCTCAGAAAAAGGGGGATTATAATTTTTTTAAGTTATATAGGTCTGACGAGGAGAAAGGCTAATACTGGTAGGCTTGCATTTTTTCCCCGTGGCCATCGTCAATCATTGGCCCATAGGGATGGAGGGGGAGCATCCCAAGAGTTCCAGGGTTTTAAATCATTCACCGCCAGCGAGTTCCTTTAGATGGTACAGCTTCCTCCAAGGGAAGAGGTGCTGTGTGTGCCGCAAAGGAATTATCTGGAGGGCGCTGGGCCGGCATAGCTTCCTCCAATGGAGGAGAGGCTGAGTCAGCAGCAGGGGAATCACTTAGAGGGTGTTGGATTTTGATGGACAAGGGCAGGGGATAAGGAGGGGAAGGAGACTCCAGTAGAGTGAAATCTGGTGACTCAGGGAGAACAGAGGGTGTAGGAGGAGGAGGATCAGAGGATTTGAGAGTTCCTGGGGGAAGGAGTCAGAGTGGGGGCAGTGACAAGGAAAGGCTTCACCCATGGAGGAGGAGATATGCAGAGTTCCCGCCGAGTTAAGATATATGGCTGTTGATCCAGATGGCTATGTAGCACCGGCTGAAAGACAATATCTCTGACTTTTTTAAATTAGTGGGAAGTAGAAAGATCCTTCTAGGGGTAATCCAAATCCAAAGGTGGGCCATTCTGAAGCACAGAGAGTCTGCCACATCCGGCACTTTACTGAAAAACAAAGATTCTGAGCCCTTAAGCGGACTTTGGTCCAGTGATCAAGTATCAGGGACAGAGGCATTGAAGTGCTGTGTCCCATAATGAAAGATACACAAACAGTTAAAGCAATGAAACATGACACAGACAAGACAAGGCAATGAAGACAGGCAATGGACGTCCAACACTGAGACCAGGACTGAGGAGCCGGCAAAAGCCGATTGACTGGCAATACCGAATCCGAAAAAAAATATCAATGAGTCCAGGAGACTATCTCGTCCCCATAAATTTACGGGAAGATGATCCAATACATATGGCTGTAGAGTTCCTTCACATCCTTCAGGATCCTTCCAATCTAATACCATTGCACTTCTATGGGGATTATACGCTACTCCTAGGCCTCAAAGCGTTTGAGTGGCTTGTTGTAATGGCCAATGTTTTGGCCATTCTTGACGAGAGATGATGCTAAGGTCTGCGTCTGTATCCAGTAGCCCATTAAATTCATGCCCTTGAATATTTAGTTTTAGCATGGGGCCAGAATCTAAATTTAAAGAAAGCATAGCCCAATCTACACCTGTGGAGCCTAATCACTTGGAACCTCTTTCTACAGTACGACTGGAAAATTTTTCACGTAGGCTGGGTATTATTAGTAACTGTGCTATTCTATCTCCTGGTGAAATTACTGATATACCCTTTGGAGAACTGGCTATAATTTTTATTTCACCTTCATAGTCGAGATCAATTACCCCAGGACTTATCATAAGTCCTTTTAGAGTAGAAGATCTGCGTCCCAATAATAAGCCTACTGTTCCTTTGGGAAGAGGTCCTTTTACCCCTGTGGAAATGAATTGAACTCCCATCTCTGCAGTTAGTACTGCTCTGGCAGAGCACAGATGTCTAACCCTGCGCTCCCTCTGGTTTGTCTGATGAGGGATCTGATGGACAATGTGTCCTGGGCACTACCCTGATGGGGTTGCTGGGTTTCTCCAGTGCTGCGTATATTTGTGGTTTTGGGCCCCGGAGAATTGAGCCCCCTTGTCCATTTTTTGGCAATGGAGCTCCATGTTTTTGTCCACGATATTGTGGATAAACACCTGGTCCTTGTTCGTTTTTTGATAATGGTGTACCCTCTATGGTGGTTTGAGAACAGCATTCATTAGCCCAAAGTCTCCCTCTACGGCATCGTGGACAAATACCTGGTATTCTACTCCTTTGATACCTAGTTTTGTTAAACCCTCCTCCTATGGGACAATTCCTTTTAAAATGTCCTGTTTTTTCACAATTGTAGCATGTTCTTGGCCTGGCATCTAAAGCCTGTTTTACTGCAGCTGCCACAATTTGCCCTTGTTCATTAATGTCTCTGGCATCTAAAGCCTGTTTTACTGCAGCTTCCACGACTTGCTCTTGTTCTCTACATAATTTAATATATGTGTTTAAATCTTCATGTTTCCATGGTCTAATGATATCTTTGCACCAACGATTCGCTTGCTCATAAGCCAGTTGTTTTAGTAATGGCATTGCTTGTTGTGTATTTCCAAAAACTCTGGTAGCTGTTTGAATAAGCCTATCTACAAATTCAGCATAAGGTTCATTAGCTCCTTGTATTACCTTAGATAACTGACCTTGTAAACCTCCATTTCCTTGAAAAGTCTTCCATGCCTTAATTGCATCTATAGCAATCTGTGCATATACACCAGGATCATATGCACATTGCTGCTGCTGATCCTCATAAGGTCCCTTTCCTAACAATATATCTAGATTTCTCTGAGGATAACTAGCTGCTGCATTTTGCCTAGCCGTCTCCTTGCAAAATTCCTCATTGGCAATCTTCCATAACAGGTATTTCCTCCATTTAGCACAGCTTTACACATATTAGCCCAATCTGCTGACTTCATGTTCATGTTGTTAATGGATTTGATAATGCTTACAGTGAAGGGTGCTTGAGGACCATAGGTTGTTACAGCCTCTATTAGCTGCTTCACTGTTTTGAAATTTAAAGCATGGTAATCTCACTGCCCTCCTGCCTCAAATACTGGGCATGTTAATATTTGAGATCTTGTCTCAGGATTCCAACTATCAACTGTGGGGGTTGGGGGCCTCCCAGCATATGGAGGTGGCCTTGTTAGTTGGACACTTACTTCCTCTGGTGATAGAAAGGTGTTAGTAGCAGTCTCCTGTAGAGGTTGTGCTGTTGGTTGGACACTTACACCCTCTGGTGATAGAAAGGTGTTAGTAGTAGTCTCCTGTTGTAACTTTCCCCCTGATGGCTTTTTCTGTTTTACACTTTCTTCCTCTGTCTGACTGGCTTGAAAGGCCTTCTCTTTTACTTGATTTTTTTTCCTCTGTCTGACTAGTTCGAGAGACCTTTTCTTTTACTTGAATTTTTTCCTCTATCTGACTAACTTGAGAGACCTTCTGTTTTACTTGAATCAATATGTCTTCTCCTTCCTCTACCATTGTCTGAACTGAAGGCTTTCCACTAAGCAAACAAGGTACAAACGTCCACAATAGCAATGTGCCAACTGGCAGAGTCCCTGGGCTTTTCTTTTCTATTCTTTTTAAATCTTCACCATGATGGTTCCATTGTGATATATATAACAACTCCTCCTGAAAAAGCCATGGGCTACATTTTTGTATTGTATCAACGTATGCCCTGACTTTTCTTGATTTTACTGAGATGCCTCCTTCCTCTAACAATTTACTGAACACTCTTTCAGTTTTTTTTTTTTTTACTAATTTCTGATCCCGTATTTCTACTATAATACAACCCAACAAGATGACACCAAACAAAACAGCTCCTCAGGAAAAGCCGTCAGAGCCCAACTGCCACCACAGGCTTCCCACAAGCCTCTCCCTCAAACACAAGTCTCCTCCTCTTGAGGCCGATTGGCTGGGTCACGTGGGCGAAGCCAAAAAGTCCCCCAATGAGCAGTTCCATGGTCTGAAAGGGAAGGGAACCAGCCCAATGTGCATCACCACAGAGGAGCCAATCAGCTAGATGTTGCTGGGGCCGCTGTGAGCCAATCATCCGCCGGCAGTCTGAAAGGTCGGGGAAACCGCTCATTGAGCATCTCAATGAGCATCACCACAGAGAAGCAAATCAGCTAGATGATGCTGGGGCCGCTGTGAGCCAATCATCAGCCGGCAGATGGAAGTTTGCTGGCAGCTGCAAGTTTGCTGGGGCTCCTTTGGCTGTGGCTCTCAACAGATTATTCTCAGAAATATTCAACCACCTGACATACATATTTGTTTCCTAGTACTGAAAACTAACTTCAGTGAATGGTCCTTATATATCCTAATATTTCTATAGTAACTGACCAAGTTTAACATCAATGCAGTTAGATTCCTATGGGACATGATATGTATTTTTAAGTTCATTTTTATTCCACACTGGTACATTACTATTTCTTCAGTTTATGGACATCATAGGATATATCCTTTCATCCACAAATTCACAAATTTATACGCATGTGGTTCACTTTCAATCACTTCCTCTTTCAGAAAACATGTATTCCTCTATGATTCTTTAGTGGTCTTTTCACTAGACTTCTTTCTAAAAACATTATTTTCGATTCTATACTCATTTTTGAAGCAAAACTCACACACTCTTCATGATAAACCGTAACCCTAATATTACCATTAGATGTATAACTGGTTGGAATGAATGTATATATATATCAATATAAGATTTACTATATATTTTCAAATATAATTTCAATGCAATATTTAAAGTTGGAACCAGTTATATAATTTATTCACAATATGGTCTATTCATGCATCATCTCTTATTCATCAACACAGGGTACGCCTATTTTATCCGCAATACTAATTTATAAGTTTTCAAAATATTGCTCCTCATATTGGTGGAAGAAATACTCATGTCATCTGATCTACATATATATTTTACCACAGTAATATTCTTGACACAAAATGCAAAGGTCACACTTATGATTGTACTAAAGCCTAAATTTAAAGTGAGCATGGATTACTAAAAACGTCCATGTCTAGGTTCCCTAATGCGCTCAAATGTCAATCCTATTGGTGACTAAATAATTGTTTCTTCCTAAGATTATATATTCAACCTCAACCCTGTTGAAAATATCTAATCCTATCACTCACTTTATATGTTGCCTGATTTCCTAATGTCTCTATTGATACATATTTACTCTCTTTCCTACATATTTTCCCCAGTTCATCATTGTGACTGACTCTTCACATGTGCTGACATTTACATTCACTCTCTAACTGAAACCCTATTGCTAAAGAACTTTTGGTCCAACTCCTAGACTCACTCTTCTTCCTAATCCTACAGACAATCTTCCTAATCCTATGGACTATCCCTTTTGGACTGGATGATCTCTTCTAAATTCAGTCATCTGAGGTATAGCAACCTATGCCATTGTAAATGAATTTATCTGAGACCTCGGTGCAGAACATAATTCAAGCTTAGTATGCCAATCAATCGCCAAATGCCCTTCTGGGCTTCAAATCTTACCTAGATTTCTTTTTTCGTACTTATATTTCACGTCTATATTCTTATAAGTATCAGAGGTTCCCAAACCATTATTCATCCATCAGAATGGTTCCTAACCAAAATCGAACATGCTATTAACCCTAACCATACAATGTTCCGTAAATCTAACTTTACAGAAGAGGAGGGACCGAGTTGGTCTTACAATACAGGAAGGTAGGGGATCTTCCACCTGCTGAGAACCTCAAAAGTCCATGCAGAAATGATCGATGGAGAAGATTTAGGCAGCTATTTAGGACCTGAGAGAGGAAAAGTCATCTTCCATGGCAAACAACCTAGTCAGGATGAAGGGATGTTTCTGAATCAGCCTCTCTCTTCTTAATGTAGAGAAGTCGGATCAAACCAGGCCTTTGTGGAGAGCTGTTCCCAGGTGCCTATGGTTTCTATACCATTCTAATTTGTGAATGTGTCACAAGAAGTAGGGGCAGCCTCCATCTTATGAGAACCTAGGAAGCAACTGTTAGGACATATTGGTGGCCAAGTCAGTGACCTCATTCAGTTCCTGAAGGAAGTGACCTCACCTACTTCCTTGGTGATGGAATTCTCTGAATTTGGGATCCAGGAAGCCAGGCACCCAAAGCCATTACCCGTCCAAGTCCCAGTGGTCTCACTTGTTTGGATTTACCAAGGATAGAATCAGTCTTTCTAGGTACCTCTTCATGTGAAGGTGGCCAAATTCCAAGAAAGCTCTGAAGAGGGGCCTTTCCTGACAAGACTGGAATTGGCTCACCACTGCCTCCTGACAACTTCACAGAGTTGGTGAATGACACCAGATCTGAGACAGGAAAGGCCATTTCAGAGGAACATCGTATGGCCTACCAGTCAGAGGACACTCAGAAGAGTCACAGACCTACTTGGGGGAAGGAGGTGCCTGGGTGTGTGGATGTCAGTTTGTGGTTTTGTCTCATGTTCTGAGAATAGGTAGAAAAAACGTGATTTATTTCTTTTGGAATGGACTGTTTCTAATAAGTCATTTGACATGGTGAGTGTTTCTATTTCTGTGTATGCCACTGTGTCCGTGGTTGTAGACATTAGAAAAGAGAATGCATCAATGAATATGTCCTGTGTAGTAGAATGCCTCCCAGCAATCAACCTGTCCAATTTATGAAAGGACTGCGGCTTGCCTTACCAATGGGAAACACCTCCAACCTTCCTAAGTTCCTGTTTTCTTCCAGAATTCTGGCCACTAGCCAGAATATGCTCATTGTTTTTTATCCATGATATGTACCAACTCCAATCACTGTGACATGACCATGTACTGAATAGCTGAAGGAATTGGCATGGCGAGCATCTCAAAAAACTCAGATATCAGTGTGGCCAGGAAACTCTCAGTGGAGATACCCTGCTTTGGGCCTTTTGCTTACATTTTGTTCTGTTGCCCTGAATGTCAGGAAGGTATTTGCCTCTGGCCACTCCTTTGTGAAGACTGAAAAAAACAGTTATCAAATGGAAATGAATGAGGATCACCTGTGGCTCTTGGCATAATTGCTTTGGAAAGGGAGGTGTCTGAATCAGCCACTTGGCCCTGTGTGAGGCTCCAGCTTAGATTCTCAGCACCTGATGGATCTAAAGAAAGATCCCATGTGTGCATCCAAAACCAAAATGGCAAAAAGATCAGTCATTGTGGATGAAGTCTCTAGCCTTCTTCTGTGATGTTCCTGACTCCATCAAGTGAGAATAGGGATCCTTTGGGTCAAATGAGTTCTTCAAAGCCATGCAGAAGTGCTTGGGTTTTCTCATGACTCCAAACCACATAAAGAATCTATACCTGGCATTCAGTAGGCCTCAAAATGGAGAAGCAGAGCAGTATTAACGGCAGGTCTATTTAATCACTCCTGGTTCACAGGAATGGTGTCCAGGCCACCCTGACTTTAGGCAAATGAGGGCCAAAGGTGCTCATTTTGGTCACTGTCTTGGGCTGCGCCCCTCATGGAAAAATTCAGCCAGAGGTTATGATGAGTGTCTATATGGAGAACATGAGGGCCTTGTGGGAGTGTTTAGGTTTTAATTTTGGTCATTTGTGTGGCGGTTGGAAGAAATGACTGGGTCTAACTGGTCTTGAACTCTGGTGAGAGTTAAAGGGGACTTAGAGACTGAGTTCTGGAAATGAACTCAGAGAAGTATTGCCATGAATTGTGTTGGGATTTTCGCAGGCCACACATGAGAGTCGCCCTTATAAACTGAGATCTAGGTCCAGGGTGGCTTTCCACAGAGCACTGAGAATCACAGCCTGGATATCACATGATTTTTTCTAAAACACATGGCAGGCATACTTGAGCGTCAAAACACACAGGGACCTCACATTGTAGACCTCAAGAGTCCTGGATTTCGGTGACCTTTTGGCCACTCCTTGGGAAGACTTGCCTGTGAGAGTTTTCCAGAGGTTTCATTGAAATGAGCTTCCTCACCATTTAATGTTTCCTGAAAAAATTGAAACCCACAGTGCCTCCAACCTCATGCTTGAATAATGGCTAGATAAATACCATGAAATTCTTAAAATTCCCTTGACCAGGTTGCACAGGAGAACCTTTGGATATACTGTTGCTGACGATGAGTGTATCAGACAGTTCCTTGATTGACTGGGTTTCATGAAAATGGTGTAGAACAGAGATGCCAGTAAGTTCAAGCCTGCTGATTAGTGGACCTACAGCAGAGATGTGCAGTTTTGTGATAAAACTTCTGTCGTGGGGCCTTGTGGATCTGCCTTTGACTTCCAAATGACTTGTGGCTGACATGGTGCATCCAGCAGACCCTTATATGTAAAGGCATCTTTTAATAAGTAGAGGTTTAAGGGAAATCTTAACAATCAGGTTATTATGGTCAAGGGGGCAAACTGTGTGGGATAGAAACCTGGTTGGTGCATTCTCCTGCTGACCCTGACCCACCACACATGACAGAACTCCCTCCAGCACTGTGTTCCAGTTGAGCTCCTTGTATTCCATGAAGCAAATATTAAATTCCCAGTGCAGCACCTAGAATCACGACGAAATGTGGAGGATGACCAAATGGATACACAGCCAACATGTGGATACACTTAGCCCCCCGTGGCCACAGTTTACCTACAAAGACAGAATTCAGCACTGCTGCCTCATGTTCATTGGAAAATAAGAAACCATATCCACAAGGTCACAGAGATGAAGACCCAGCTTTGATGGTCTCCCTAGAAAGGAAGCTAAAGCTCCTGACAACAACATATGTTTTAAGTGCCCAACCTCAGAGACAGTTTCTCAAGAAGTCTTTAGGCAGGCAGAGGTCCATGTTTGTGGAGTGTTTACCCTGTCCCTTACTTTTGGAAACTCCTCTACCACTTCCAAGGTTGTGAACTCCTGATCGTATTCCATTCCAGATATGTAGTCATGGATTTTCTAACTCTTCTCCTCTAATTGTGTCTTACTTGGGACGTAGGTGATATCTAGGTGTTGTTCTTGATGAGAGTGGGAAGATTTTTGTGTACCACATATTTGCATACACATTGGATTCATTTTTCTATTTTCCATTCAATATACTGATTCCCTGACACTAACTCACACCCTGCTAGACTCTGATTACTAATCCTAATATAATGGAGGAAAGTAACCGAAACATTATAGAAACACAAGCAGTTCAGAGGAGGCATGGTGTATAGTTGGACTTGTTATTTGCATGATAAATGGTAGGTGTTAAAAATATAGTCAATTGTTAATTGAAATAGTTCTCCATTCTTTTTAATGTTAACTTATTTCTGAATTTCTGTCTCCATTTCTCTGGAGCCAATTCAGCACATGTATTTTTATGTGCACATATAGAATCCTACCTGGTATCACACGTACATTTTTGTGAGGTGGCTAACTTTGCAGATACAAATTGTGAGAAGAGATCACTCCTCCTAAACGCTTTTGGATCTTAAAATTCCACCTATGGGTGAGGTTCCTAGTTGAACAACATTATACATAAATCCATGTTCACTAAAATGAATACTTTTTAATCTGTGGATGATATATATTTCAAGATAAATTTTGATACCCATATATATTTATATATTGCTACTTTTTAATATATCTGTGATATATATATATTTTTTACACCCTCCTGATTTTTCAAAATATGAAATATATGTGTCTTATATACACTCCCTAAATTCATTCATGTCATGAATGTGGATTTATAATAAAATGTTCACAAGATTATGCTCAGATATATTCATCCACCTGAAATATATATTTGATTCCTAGTACTGAAAACTAACTTTAGTAAATGGTCCTTTCAAATCCTAATGTTTCTACAGTAACTGACCCAGTTTAACATCAATGCAAGTAGATTCCTATGGGACATGATATGTATTTTGACATTCATTTTCATTCAACACTGGTACATTACTATTTTTTTCAGTTTTTGCACATCATTGGATATATATTTCATCCACAAGTTAGGAAATTTATACGATTTTTTTTATACTTACAATCACTTCCTGCTTCAGAACACATGTATTCCTCTATGTTTCTTGATTCGTCTTTTCATGAGACTTCTTTCCAAACACATAATTTTCCATTTCCATAATCACTTTTGAAGCTAAACTCACACACCTTTCATGATAAAACATAACCCTAATATTACCATTAGATGCATAACTCGTTGGAATGAATGATTGTATATCAATATAAGATTTCTTATATATTTTCAGATATCAATTCAATCCATGATTTAAATTGGAAACAGTTATATTATTTATTCACAGTATTGTCAATTCATGCATTACTTCTATATTCATAGACACAGGGTACAACTCTGTGTACCCCCAACACTAATTTATACGTCTTCAAAATATTGCTCCCAGAAATGTTAGAAAAAATACTCATGTCACCTGATCTACATATACATTTTATCACTGTAATATTCTGATCACAAAATGCAAAGGTCAAACTTATTATTGTAGCAAATCCTAAATGGAAAGTGATCCTGGATTACTAAAAACATCCATGTCCAGGTTGCCTAATGCTCTCAAATGTCAATCATATTGCTGACTACATATTTGTTTCTTCCTAAGATTATACATTGAAACTCAACCTTGTTGTTAATGTCTAATCCTATCATTCACTTTATACTTTGCCTGATTTCATAATGTGTGTATTGATATCTGATTTCCTACATATTTTCTCCAGTTCATCATTGTGACTGACTCTTCACATGTGCTGACATTTACATTCACTCTCTAACCGAAACCCTATTGCTAAGGAACTTTTGTTCCAAATCCTATACACAGTCTTTTTCCTAAACCTACCAACTATATTCCTAATCCTACCGACTATCGCTTTTTGAATGGATGTTCTCTTCTACATTTAATTATCCAAGTAAAGGTCGGATGAGGTCGAAAGAAGAGACCACCAAGAGACTATCTCATGCAACAGCGCAGTGTTTATTGGGGGTCCAGCATGCTGATGCTCAGAGCTCACTTGAATAGAGTAGAGAGCCCTTAGAACAGCTTAAGCAGAGCTTATACACTTTCCTTGGTGACGGCAGGGAGGGAACTTTATTGATAGGTCAGGGCGAGTGGTCAGTTTGCATGCAACCCAGTGAGGGAGCACATTCTGCAGTTAGTCAGTTGGGGACAGCACATTCTGGGAACAAGATTAGCAAACATTTCTCAAGATTTCAACAGTGTTTTGTTAAGCATACAGGAAAAAAGGAAGTGAAAAGTGCCTATTTAATTAACCTTTCATTCCCCACTTCTTCTTCTGGCTACTTTTAATCATAAAAGTGATCATTGCGGGGTGTCACATTCTATGTTTGCTAGTGGGGTATTACCATAAGTTTAACTCATCCAATTTGAGCTTGGAAAAAAGAAATTACACGGTTGAGCAAACAGGGTTTTATAGTTAGCAATAATATGAGGATAATTATTGAACTGTCCAGGGTTGATAAATGCGTAGTTAACCAGGGGGACTGTGTGAACCAAGACTCAAACCACACTTTTTGGGCCTCTCTCTCTCATTGACACTCTTCAAGGCATCTTTTTAATTTACTCCTAGATTTTTTTACAACTCCAGTATGGTCGGCAAAAACACAACATTCTCCATCAATGCAGAACAAAGGCCCCCTTCTTTCATGAAGAGGAGGTTCAACCCTCGCCTTTTCTGTAAAATAACTTCAGAGAGAGAGGTTAAAGATTCCTGCAAAGCCAAGATGGAGGATTCTAATATCTTTAAGTTTTGGTCTATTGCTGCTTCTAATTGTGTCATTTGTTGTATCCCATGGACCAAGGCAGTGGTTCTTGTGCTCACGCCTGCAACAACTCCTATTCCTAATAGGATGGCTAAAGTGATGGATATATGTTCTCAGTGGAACCGGGTTTTATGCCCCCCTATTTGAACTTCAAATGAACCTGCATTATGATAAAGCACTCTGGGAAACATCTGCACCTTTTAACATTTAATCACATCGTCTTGACAATTTCATGAAAACATAAACAATGTTTAAGTCTATAGAATTATACTGTTGTAGAGACGGACAAGGCACAGCACCTAAGATACTACCAAAAACAGGGAAACTTTCCATTTTATTAGCAACCGGATTCAGAGGGCATTACTTCTGTTATAATCAATTAATTCCCTGAAACTCACGTTTAGGTAGTTTCAGAATTTTGTACCCAACATATAAGGGAAGGGGCGCAGAAGTTCACAGCCTGCAGAAGTTCACAAAAAGCAGATTTTTTTCTGTTTTATTCCTCTGTTCTGGGCAAGTTAACTTTTCAAGGACACCTGGGTGAAGGAGAGCTTTTTTTTCCGTTTATTTTTCCCCCTTCCAGCTGTTACCATGGAGCCCAGTTGGTAACTTCTTTATCTTTGAAATGTAGCCATCTCTGTGAAGCCCCAGATCAATGCCAAAGGCCTTGTTCACATATTTTGTGAAAAACTAGTAAGGGGGTGTCTAACTTAGGAGTGCTGATATTTTTAGCCAGTGACCAAGTACAACAAGGCAACATGAAAAGAGGAAGTTTATCTACTTTGAAGTCTTTCATGGGGACTCTTTTCCTGAAAGTCCTAAAGTCAGCCATGCTGAAGACTTCCGTAGAAGGTCAATTAATGTTTTTCTGTGGGCCTGGAACAGAGGGGGGAGATGGGGAAGGCGTGGCTGTGAGCAGCTCCGTGGATCTGAGAATGAGGTAGCAGAGATGTGAAAGAATACTGGCAAAGGTGTTTGTGATTTTCCTAGCAACAAAAAGGTGAGCAGTAGAACAGGTAGAGCAGAGGAGAAGATAGGAGTTAGTATCCCTAAAAGCCTGTGAGGGACTTTAAATTCTTAGTAACCTGTTTTCACTAATGACAAAGAAACTTTAAAGGCCATTTTCACTACATCTTGGATAGGGGTCTGAGGGTTCTCCTCAGCTGGTTTGAGCTTTGGGTTAGCTGGTAAGAGGAACTGGTGGGCCCCGGTGTGGGCACTGACTGGAGAAGAGAGGAGTGATTTGGTGGAGGGTTACCTCAGTAACTGCTACCTCAGAAAGGGGGAAATGGTCTGAGATCCGGCGGAGGTTTGGGTTTTTGATCTAGTAATTGGAGGGGAGAAATCATGTTGCTGAGGTGAGAGTGACAGCAGAGAGTCTGGAGCAGAAGGCTGAGTGTGAGGACCTATTGGAGAAGCATAGTTCAGGATGTGAGCGAAGGAGGGAAAAGGCCTCCACATAGGGAAATCTCCTTTCACCCTTTTGAGGACATTCAGAAGTTAAAAAGGTCATGCAGAATTTGAGGATCTAGAGACCCCTCTAGGGGCCAACAGTTTGGGTGATCTAATTGGTAATAGGGCCAATGCTGTGTACAGAATTTGATGAGGAGTTTGGGTTCCATCATGCACTGCCTGTATGATCACATCCCTAGACTTACAGAAGAAGTCGGCATTCCCCCCACACAACCGTGACTGTTTGTGGCTTTGGTAGTCCACCGGGCAAACATAGTAATCTAGGCTAGCCAACCTGCATCTGGCTCGCGTGTCCCTACATCCATAATGATTGTTTCCATTATCAATGGTGCAGAATGGATTTAATGGAAATTTAGTGGGATCCTCTTCATCAGGTATATCCCAATAGGAAAGACCTATAGCCAGCTGACAAATGTCTGGGTGGATAGATGTCCACCAAGTCCCTAAGTGGGCTGCATGCGAGATAGATCATACTTCTTTACCAGTAGGATTTGTGATCAGCCATCGCTGCTGAACGGGTTTAATAGGTTTAGGTCTACTGGTGGTCAAGTGAAGAGTCTATAGCCTTAGACACAGGGTAAATACACAATTTGAAAGTTTTACCAATCTTTTCCAGTTTCCAGCCAGAGTCTGGACAGGGCGCAGGCTTGAGATGAGAGGTATGGATCCAGGAAGTGATTCTGTCTTCCTTTACCGCTGTAGGTGTTATAAGTAGCACCTTGTATCGTCATTTCCAGTGGGGTTTCAGGGATGACACCTGATGTCGACTTATGTAGATGAAGTCTCTTACTTGATATTGATGTAGAGTCCATTCGTCCCCAGGTTGATAGGCATTGGCCATCTGTTTTCACAGGTATCCCTGAGTTCTTTCAAGAGCTTTAATTCAGTCAAGCAATGGGGTGTGGAAGGAATCGTTAGGTCTTAGAGTTGGGGTTAGGTCCCTTACTGAAGGAGGGGAACCATGGACAATTTCATAGGGGGTGAGGTTACACAAAGAAACAGAGGGAGTGTTTCTTCCATGAAATAGTGCATAAGGCAGGAGCATAGTACAATCTATTATGCAGGTTTCTAAGCTGAATTTCGTTATGGTCTCTTTAATGGTTCTATTCATTCTTTCTACCTGTCCTGAACTCGGTGGTCTATAAGCACAATGTAACTTTTAATTAATCCCCAGGGTCTTGCCTAACCCCTGACTTACTTGGGCTACAAACACCAGTCCATTATCAGACCTTATTACTTTAGGCAGGCCGTATCTTGTAAAACTATCTTTCAGGATCTTCTTGACAACCATTTGCACTGTTTCGTTTTTTTTCTTTTTTCCTGGAAAAGGCTTCAATCCATCCTCAAAATATATCTACAAAGACTAGGCTATATTTAATTTCAAACCTTGCTGGCTTAATTTTAGTAAAGTCCACTTCCCAGAATTGTCCTGGTCTGGTTCCTCGTAGGTGCTTTTTTGCAGGAAGCTTGGAAGGGTAAGCATTAACCATGACAGACCTGACAGGCTTTTGTTACCCATTCAGTTATTTCCTTTTGCTTTGAGTCGGTTAGTAAAAAACTCTGTTCTTCATCCTTCAGGAATGAATGCAATTTCTTTGAACCAAGGTGAGTGAGTTGATATACATTTTCTACTGACATATTTAGAGCCGTGACTATAGGAGTTTTTATTGAAGGATTTAGAAATTCCACTTGTGGGCCTTCAGGGTTAAAAGTTATTTTGGCCCGGAGCTTGGTGAGCAGATCTCTGCCCATCAATGGGGCCGGGCATTCTGGGATTACTAAGAACGAGTGATGGAATTTTCCTTTCCCCTGGTCCATGGTCCTCTTAGTTGTCCAAACCCGATATTTTCTGCCATTAGCCCCTTGAATTAGAGAACTTTTTATTTGATAGAGAGACCAATGGGGCCATAAGGGCAGAGTATATTGCCCCTGTATCCACTTCAAAGTTTGCTAGGGTCCCCTCCACTTCAAAATTTACCCTGAGCTCTCGGAGGGGATCTGAGACCCAACATTCTTAGTCATCCTCCAGAGTCAGAATGGCTGGCTAGAGTGGCTGTCTCTTTCAATGGCACTCTTTGAAGCAGTGTCCTTTTTCTTTACAGTAGGCACATTAAATTGAGGCCAGGGGTGGCCTCTAGTCTGGGCCCTGGTATCCCTTCCTGTCTCCATGTTTCTTATTTCTGGCCTATTTGTTGTTGTGACCAGGACCTTAGTCAATGCCTTAGTCTGTCTTTTGTTTCTTTTATCCTTCCTTTGCTCCCTACTCTTCCTCACTTTCTCTCTTATAGTATACCTTCTCGGCTACTCTGACTAAATCTCTCAAAGTCATATCTTGTAATCCATCTAAGCATTGTAACTGTCTTTTAATATGCATGGCAGCTTGCCCATAAAGTCCATCTTGACAGATGACTTTTGATCCTCTGCCTGAGGATCGAAAGAGTATATCTCCTATATGCCTCCATAATTCTCTCTAAAAACATAGAGGGAGATTCATCAGGCCCTTGAATAATCTCTCTTAACTTGGCAAAATTTGTAAGTCGCCTAGCGGCCACTAAAATACCCACAATTAGAGCCCAGTGATAAGTGGACAGATGCTCCCTACCTTCAAAGGTGTTGGGGTCCCAGTTTCGTCGATTCAAGGGAAAGCCGGGTTAAATATGTTGGGAAGTTTTGTCGGTCACACATCTGGTCAGAGGATATTTTTCTCTAGCATCCAGGAGGATTCTCTTTTGTTTCTCTGTCATGAAGAGACAACCCTAGGTGTTGTTGGCAGTCATCCCAAGTAGGCTGGTGTGAAAACATCAATGACTCAACCACACCTAGGAGCCGGTTGGGGTCCTCGGTAAAAGGGGGATTTTTATTTTTCCAGTTATATTGGTCTGAAGAGGAGAAAGGTAAATACTGGTAGGCTTGCATTTTTCCCCCAAGGCCGTTGTCAATCATTGGCCCCTAGGGATGGAGGGGGAGCATCATTCGAGTTCCAGGTTTTTCAATCATTCACCACTGGTGAGTACCTTTAGCCGGGCTAGCTTCCTCCAGAAGAGGAGGGGCTGTGTGTGCCGCGGGGAAATTATCTGGAGGGCGCTGGGCTGGCTTAGCTTTCTCCAATGGTGAAGAGGTTGAGTCAGCAGCAGGGGAATCACTTAGAGGGTGTTGGTCTTTGGGGGACGTGGGCAGGAGATAAGGAGGGGGACGAGAGTCCAGTAGAGTCAAATCTTGTGTATCAGGGAGAACAGAGGTTGGAGGAGGAGGAGGAGCAGAGGGTTTGAGAGATCATGGGGGAAGGAGTAGGAGTGGGGGTAGGGGCAAGGAAATGCTTCACCCATGAAGGAGATTTGCAGAGGTCCTGCAAAGTTAAGATATATGGCTGTTGATCCAGATGGCTATGTGGCCCTGGCTGAAAGACAATATCGTCTGACTTTTTAAATTAGTGGGAAGTAGAAAGATCCTTCTAGGGGCCATCCGAATCCAAAGGTGGGCCATTCTGAGGCACAGAGAGTCTGCCAGGTCCAGAATTTTACTGAAAAAGAAAGATTCTGAGCCCTTAAGGGTACTTTGGTCCAGTGATCAAGGGTCAGGGACAGAGGCATTGAAGTGCTCTGTCCCATAATGAAAGATACACAAACAGTAAAAGCAACGACACACGACACAGACAAGACAAGGAAATAAAGACAGACAATGGAACTTCCAACACTGAGACCAGGACTAAGTATCTGGCCCAACCCGATGGGCTGGCGATACTGAATCTGAAACAAAATATCACTGAATTGAGGAGACTATTGCTCCTCAATTTCCCGAATACTCTGGAGCATCCCCCAGGGATGTGGCCTGTGGCTCTGTGACACGTATGTCAGCCACCTTCGGAGAGAGCTCACACTCTTCATTGACAGCCATTTTGCGAAGCCCTAACCTGAAACCTGAAACCAGAAAGAGGCACCATACATACCCCAAGAGGAGCCTGTTGGGGTCTCTCGTTCGCCGCTGCCGGATCTCAGTGGAACCTCCATATGTAAAGGTCAGGCGAGCATCGGGTGAAGAGCCCACCAAGAGACTGTCTCAAGCAAAAGCAAAGGGTTTATTGGGGATTCAGCATGCTGGGGCTCAGAGCTCACTTGAATAGAGCAGAGAGCCCTGAGAACAGCTTAAGCAGAGCTTATATACTTTCCTTGGAGAGGGCAGAGAGGAAACTTTATTGTTTGGTCTGGGCGAGTGAGCAGTTTGCGTGCAACCGGGTGAATGAGTACATTCTGCAGGTTGGCAGTTAGGGACAGCACATTCTGGGAACAAGATTAGTAAACAGTTCTCAAGATTTCAATAGTGTTTTGTTAAGCATACAGAAAAACAGCAAGCGACATTTACCTATTTTACTAAATTTTCATTACCGAATATACTTTGCCAGATTTCCTAATGTCTCTATTGAAATCTGCTTTCCTACATATTTTCCCCAGTACATCATTGTGACTGACTCTTCACAAGTGCTGACATTTACATTCACTCTATACCCGAAACCCCATAGCTAAAGAACTTTTGGTGCAAATCCTATACTTACTCTCCGTTCTAAACTTACCAACTATCGTCCTAATCCTACCGACTATCCTTTTTTTTAATTTTTTTTCTTAAAGAAAGAGTTAGAGAGAGAGGGAGAGAGAGAGAGAATTTATTAACATTTAGTTTTTTTAGTACTTGGCAGACACAACATCTTTGTTTGTACGTGGTGCTGAGGATCGAACTCGGGCCGCACGCATGCCAGGCGAGCGCGCTACCACTTGAGCCACATCCCCAGCCCCCCGACTATCCATTTTTGACTGGAAGTTCTTTTTGACAATCAATCATTCAAAGTACAAGGTCCTATGCCTTTGTATATTGATTTATCTGAGACATCTGTGCAGAAAATAAATCAAAGCTAAATATTGCAATCAAAGACCCAATGCCCTTCTGGGCTTCAAATATTACCTTTATTTCTGTTTTCGTACTTATATTTCACCTATATATTCTTGAAAATATCGAAGGTTCGCCATACCATTATTCATTCAGCAGAATGATTTCTAACCCCAATCGAAACTGTTATTAACCCTAACCATACACTCTTCCCTCAATCTAACTTTACAAAAGAGCAGGGACAGAGTTGATCTTACAATACAGGAATGTACGGTTTCTTCCAACTGCTGAGAAACTCAAAGGTCCACGCAAAAATGATCTCTGGAGAAGTTGTAGGCACATATGTAGGAACTGAGAGAGCAAAAGTCATCTTCCATTGAAAACAACCTGGTCAGGATGAAGGGATGTGTCTGAATCAGCCTCTCTCTTCTTAATATGGAGAAGAAGGACCAAACCAGGCCAGTGTGGAGAGCACTTCCCGGGTGCCTATGGTTGATATACCATTCGAACTTTTGAAAGTGTCACAGGATGTAGGGGCAGCCTCCATTTCATGGGACACTTTGAAGCAACTGTTAGAACAAAGTGGTTGCCAAGGCAGTGACCTCATTCAGATCTTGAAGGAAGTGACCTCACCTAACATCCTTTGTGATGGACCACTCTGAACTTGGGATCCAGGAAGCCAGGCACCCAAATCCTGTCTCAGTCCCAGTCCCAGTCCCAGTGGTCTCAATTGTTCGGATTTACCAAGGACAGAGTCAGTCTTTCTTGGTACCTACGGAGGTGAGGATGCCCAAATGCCAGGAAAGCTCTGAAGAGTGGCCTTTCCTGAGAAAGCAGTTAGTGGATCACCGCTGGCTCCTGAGAACTTCACAGTGTTGACCAAGGAGACCAGATCTGAGACAGGACAGGACATTTCGGGGTAACATAGTATGGCCCACCAATCAGAGGACACTATGGATAGTCACAGACTGACTTGGGGGAAGAAGTTGTCTTTGTGGATGTGGCTGTTGGTTTGTGGTTTGGTCTCATGTTCTGAGAATAGGTAATAAAGGCGGTTTTTTGGTTTGAAGTGAATTGTTTCTAATAAGTCTTATGAAAAGGCGAGTGTTTCTAAGTGTGTGTATCCCACTGTGTCCGTGGTTCTAGACATCAGAAAAGAGAATGCATCAATGGATGACTCCTGTCTAGTAGAAATCTTCCCAACATTCATCCTGCCAATTTATGAATGGACTGCGGCTTGCCTTATGAATGGGCAACACCTACTATCTTCCTAAGTTTCTATTTTGTTCCTGAATTCACTCCACTCTCCAAAATAGGCTCATGGTTATGTGTCCAATATATATACCACCTCCAAGCTCTGTGACATGGCCATGTACTGGATAGCTAAAGGGAATGGCGAGCATCTCAGAAAACTCAGATATCAGTGTGACCAGGAAAGTCTCAGTGGAGAAATCCTGCTTTGGGCCATTTGCTTACCTATTGTTCTGTTGCCCTGAATTTCAGAAAGCTTTTTGCCTCAGACTACTCCTTTGTGAAGCCTGAAGAAAAGAGTCTTCAAATGCAAATGAATGGGCATCACCTGTGGCTCTTTTCTTGATTGCTTTTTAAAGGGATGTGTCTGAATCAGCCTCATGACCCTGTGTGAGGCTGTGGCTTAGATTCTTAGCACCTGATGGATCTAAAGAAAGATACCATGTGTGCATCCAAAACCAAAATGGCCAAATGAGGAGTCATTGTGGATTAAGTCTTTTGCTTTCCTCTGTTAGGTTCCTGAAATCCATCAAGTGAGAATAGGGATCTTTTGGGTCAAATGAGTTCTTCAAACCCTGCAGAGACTAGCCCAGAGGTGCTTGGCTTTTCTCATGACTCCAAATCACATAAAGAATCTATACCTGAAAGTAAGTAGGCCCCAAATTGGAGATGCAGAGCAGTATTAAGTGCAGGCCTATTTAATCACTCTTGGTTCTCAGGAAGGGTGTCCAGGCCACCCTGACTTTAGGCAAATGAGGGGCAAGGGAACTTATTTGGGTACTGTCTTTGTCTGTGCCCCTCATGGAAATTTTCAGCCAGAGGTTATGATAAGTGTCTATATGGAGAATGTTGAGGGCCATGTGGGAGTGTTTTGGTTTTAATTCTGGTCATTTGTGTGGCGGTTGGAAGAGATGACTTAGTTCACCTGGGCTTGAACTCTGGTGTTATTAGAGACTGAATTCTGGAACTGTCCTCAGAGAACTATTGCCATGAATTGTGTTGGAATTTTAGGAGGCAACACATGAGAGTCATCCTGAAAACTGAGATCCTGGCCAAGGTGGCTTCCACAGAGCACTGGGAATCTCAGCCAGGATTTCACGTGATTTTATTCTGAAAGTCTTGGCAGCCATAATTGAGAGTCAAAACACACATAGACCTCACATTTTAGACCTCAATGGGCCTGGATTCATGTGAAATATTGGCCACTCTTTGGGAAGCCTTGCCTGTGAGAGTTCTCCAGAGATTTCTTTGAAATGAGCTTCCTCACCATTTAATGTTTCCTAAATAATTTGAAACCCACAGTGCCTCCAACTTCATCTTTGAAAAATAGCTAAATACATACCATGAATTTTTTGAAATTTCAATGACCAGGTGGCAATGGAGAAACTTTGGATGACTTGTTGCTGGTCATGAGTGTACCAGACTGTGCTTGGATTTACTTGGTTTCATGAAAACAGTGTAGAAAAGAGATCCCTGTAAGTTGGAGACTGCTGAGTAGTGGGCCTAGAGCAGTGGTGTGCAGGTATGTGATAAAACATCTGTGGTGGTGCCATGTGGATCTGCCCTTGGATTCCAAATGGCTTGAGACTGACATGGTGAAGTCAGCAGACCCTATTATATAAAAGCATCTTGTTATATGGAGAGGTTTCCGGGCAATGTTCAGAATCAGATTGCTATGGACAAGCGGGCAAGCTATGTGGGGTAGAAGCCTGGTTGGTGCATTTTCCTGCAGACCTTGACCCACCACATGTGACAGAACTCCCTCCATCACTGTTACCTGTTGAACTCCTTGTATTTCCTGAAGCAAATACCAAATTCGCAGTGCAGCAGCAAGAAACACCTCGAAAAGTGGAAGATGATCAAATGGCTTCACAGTCCACATGGGAAGACACTTAGACCCCAGTGGCCACAGTTTACCTACAAAGAGAGAATTCAGCACTGCTTCCTCATGTTCATTGAAAAATAAAAAAAACATATCTTCCAGGTCACAGAGATCAGACCCAGCTTTGTTGGTCTCACTAGAAAGGATGCTAAAATTCCTGACAACAACATATATTTCAAGTGCCCAACCTCAGAGGCAGTTTCTCAAGAGTCTTTAGGCCCAATGAGCTCCATGTTTGTGGAGTGTTTACCCTGTCCCTCACTTTTGGAAACTCCTCTACCACATCCAAGATTGTGAACTCCTGAATATTTTCCATTTCCGATATGTATTCACAGATTTCCTAACTCTTCTTCTCTAATTGTGTTTATTTGGGGCAAAGGTAATGTAAAGGCAATGTTCTGGATGAGAGTGGGAATATTTTTGTGTAGCACATATTTGCATACTCATTGGATTCATTTTCCTATTTTCCATTCGAATTACTGAATTCCTGACACTAACCCATACCCTAAAAGACTCTGACTACTAATCCTAAAATGATGGACAAAAATAACCAAACAGAATGGAAATGAAAGCAGTTCAGAGAAGGCATGGTGTATAGTTGGACTTTCCTTTTGAATGATAAAGGGTAGGTGTTATAAATCTAGTCAATTTTTAATTGAAATTGATCTCCATGTGTTTTTAAAGTTAACAAATATGTGAATTCCTGTCTCCCTTTCTCTGCAGCCTGTTCAGCACATGTATTTTTATATGCAAATATAGAAACATAACTGGTATCACACGTATATCCTTGTGAGTTTGGCTGTCTTGGGAGATACAAATTGTGGGAAGCGATCACTCCTCCTAAACGCTGTTGGAACTGAAACTTCAACCTATGGGTGAACTTCCTAGTTGAACAATATTATACATAAATCCATGTTCAGTAAAATGATTATTTTTGGATCTGTGGATGATATATGATTCATAGTGAATTTCGATTGGCATGCATATTGATACATTTTAGTGTCTGTGTGTGTGTGTGTGTGTGTGTATATATATATATATATATATATATATATATATATATATATATAAATACATAAATGCACACACACATATCTATATCTATATATCTATATATATATATATATATATATATATATATACTCTCAAGATTTTTCAAAATATGAAATATATGTTTCTTATTATACACTCCCTAAATTCATTCGTGTTCATATATGTAAATTTATAGTCAACATTTCACAAGATTATTCTCATAAAAATTCATCCACTTGAAATACGTATTCATTTCCTAGTAAAGAAAACTAACTTCAGTGAATAGTGCATACAAATCATAATATTTCTACAGTAACTGACCCAGTTTAGCATCAATGCAAGTAGATTCCAATGGGATATGATGTGTATTTTGACGTTCATTTTCATTCAAAACTGGTGCATTACTATTTTTTCAGTTTTTGCACATCATTGGATATATATTTCATCCACAAGTTAGGAAATTTATAGGCTTTTTTTATACTTACAATCAAATCCTGCTTCAGAATATATGAATTCCTCTATATTTCTTGACTCATCTTTTCATGAGATTTCTTTCCAAACACATTATTTTCCATTTCCATAATCACTTTTGAAGCTAAACTCACACACCCTTCATGATAAAACATAACCCTAATATTACCATTAAATGTATAACTCGTTGGAATGAATGATTGTATATAAATATAAGATTTTGATATATTTTCAGATATCAATTCAATCCATGATTTAAAGTGGAAACAGTATATTATTTATTCACAGTATTGTCAATTCATTCATTTCTTCTACATTCATAGACACAGGGTACAACTCTGTGTACCCCCAATACTAATTTATACCTCTTCAAAATATTGCTCCCAGAAATGTTAGAAGAAATACTCATGTCACCTGATCTACATATACATTTTATCACAGTAATATTCTGATCACAAAATGCAAAGGTCACACTTCTGATTGTAGCAAATCCTAGATGGAAAGTGATCCTGGATTACTAAAAACATCCATGTCCAGGTTTCCTAATGCTCTCAAATGTCAATCATATTGGTGACTACATATTTTTTTCTTCCTAAGATTATATATTGAAACTCAACCTTGTTGATAATGTCTAATCCTATCATTCACTTTATACTTTGCCTGATTTCATAATGTGTGTATTGATATCTGATTTCCTACATAATTTTCCCAGTTCATCATTGTGACTGACTCTCCACATGTGCTGAAATTTACATTCACTCTCTAACCGAAAACCTAGGGCTATTGAACTTTTGGTCCAAATCCTATACTCACTCTTCTTCTGAAACAGACCGACTATCTTCCTAATCCTAACAACTATCCCTTTTTGACTGGATGAACTCTTCTACATTCAATCATCCAGGGTACAAGATGATATGCCATTGTATATTGATTTATCAGAGACATCTGTGCAAACGAAATTCAATGCTAAGTATTCCAATCAAGGGCCCAATGCCTTTCTGGGCTTAAAATCTTACCTAGATTTCTGTTTTCATACTTATATTTCAAATCTATATTCTTATAAATATCCCAGGTTCCCAATACCATTATTCATCCAGCAGAATGATTCCTAACTCAAATAGAACATGTTATTAACCCTAACCATACATTGTTCCCTCAATCTAACTTTATAGAAGAACAGGGACAGAGTTGGACTTAATATAGAGGAATATAGGGGATCTTCCACCCGCTGAGAACCTCAAAGGTCCATGCAGAAATTATCCCTGGGGAAGATGAAGGAAGCTATAAAGGACCTCAGAGGGCAAAAGTCATCATGTAAGGCAAACAACCTGGTTAGGATGAAGGGATGTTTATGAATCAGCCTCTCTCTTCTTAATGTAGAGAAGATGGACCAAACCAGGTCTGTGTGAGAGCTGTTCCCGGGTGCCTATGGTTGATATATCGTTCTAAGTTGTGAAAGTGTCACAGAAAGTAGGGGCAGCCTCCATCTCATGGGACCCTTTGAAGGAACTGTTAGGACAAAGTGGTTGCCAAACCAGTGACCTCATTCTGTTCCGAACGGAAGTGACCTATCTCACTTCCTTGGTCTTGGAACACTCTGAACTTGGAATCCCAGAAGCCAGGCACACAGAACCAGTCCCAGACCCAGTCCCACTGGGCTCACTTGTTTGGTTTTACCAAGGACAGAATCAGTCTTTCTTGGTACCTACTGATTTGAGAATGGCCAAATGCCAGGAGAGCTTTGGAGAGTGGCCTTTCCTGAGAAAGAAGGTAGTGGCTCAAAGCTGGCTCCTGACAACTTCAAAGAGTTTGCCAAGGAGTCCAGATCTGAGACAGTACAGGGCATTTTGGGGGAACATAGTATGGTACAACAATCAGAGGAAATTCCGGAGAGTCAAAGACCTACTTGGGGGAAGAAAGTCCTATGTTGTTGTGGGTGTGAGTTTGTTGTTTTTTCTCATGATCTGAGAATTGGTAGGAAAGGCAGTTTGTTTGATTTGAAGTGGACTGTTTCTAGTAAGTCGTTTGACAAGGCAAGTGTTTCTATGTCTATGTATCCACTGTGTTTGTAGTTGTAGACATTAGAAAACATAATGCATCAATGAATGTGTCCTGTCTAGTATAATGCTTCCCAGAATTCATACTGCCCAATTTATGATTGGACTGCAGCTTTCCTTATGGATGGGTAGCAATTACTATCTTCCTAATTTCCTGTTATATTCCTGAATTCTGGCCACTCTCCGGAATAGGCTCATGGTTTTCTGTTCAAGATACTGTGACATGGCCATGTACTGGAGAGCTGAAGGAAATGGGAGCATCTCAGGAAACTCAGATATCAGTGTGACCAGTAAAGTCTATGTGGAGAAACCCTGCTTTTGGAATTTTGCTTACCTATGGTTCTGGTGCTGTGAATATCTAGAAGGTCTTTGCCTTAGGCCACCCCTTTGTGAATCCTGAAGAAAAGAGTTTTCAAATGGAAATGAATAGGCATCACCTGTGGCTTTTTGTTTTATTGCTTTGTAAAGAGATGTGTCTGAATCAGCCCCTTGGCCCAGTGTGATTATTTGGAGAAGTAGATCAGTATTAATGGCAGGCCTATTTGATCATTGCTGGTTAACAGGAAGGGTTTCCAGGCCACCCTGACTTTAGGCAAATTAGAGGCAAGGGAGATTATTTTGGACACTGTCTTGGTATGCACCCCTCATGGAAACCTCAACCCAGAGGTTATGATGAGTGTCTATATAAAAGAAGATGAGGGCCATGTGGGAGTGTTTTGGTATTAATTGTGGTCAGTTGTGTGGCAGTAGGAAGAGATTCCTGGATCAACCTGGGCTTGAACTATGGTGTGATTCCCCTTAGAGACTGAGTTTTGGAACTGAACTCAGAGAAGTATTACCATGAATTCTGTTGGGATTTTAGAAGGCCACGCAGGAGAGTTGCGCTTGGAGACTGAGATTTAGGCCCAGGATGGCTTTCCACAGAGCACTGGGAATCTCAGCTAGGATATCACATGATTTCATTCTGAAAGACTTGGCAGCCATACTTGAGAGTCAAATAACACATGGAACTCACATTGTAGACCTCAATGGGCCAGGCTTCATTTGACCTTTTGGCCACTCTTTGGGAAGACTTGCCTGTGAGAGTTCTCCTGAGCTTTCATTGAAATGAGCTTCCTCACCATTTAATGGTTCCTGAATGAATTGAAATCCACAGTGACACCAACTTCATCCTTGAAAAATGGCTAGATAAATACCATGGAATAATTCCCAAGAGCAGGTGGCACTGGAGAATCATTGGATGTTCTGTTGCTGATCATGAGTGTACCAGACAGTGCCTTGATTTACTGGGTTTCATGAAAATGGTGTAGAACAAAGATGCCAGTACGTTGGAACCTGCTTAGTAGTGGGCCTAGAGCAGTGGTTTGCAGGTGTATGATAAAACATCTGTGATGGGGCCACATGGATCTGCCATTGGCTTCCAAATGCCTTTTGACTGACATGGTGCAGCCAGCAGACCCTTATATGTAAAGGCATCTTGTTACATTGAGATGTTTTAGGGCAATGTTCAGAATTGGGTTGCTACAGACAAGGAGGCAAGCTTTGTTGAATAGAAGCCTGGTTGGGGCGTTCTCCTGCACAGACTGACACACCACACGTGAGAGTATTCCCTCCAGCACTGTGTCCCCGTTGAACTCATGGTATTTACTGAAGCCAATACCAAACTCCCAGTGCAGCAGTAAGAATCACCAGGAAAAGTGGAGAATGACCAAATGGCTTCTCAGTCCACACGAGGAGACACTTAGCTCCCAGTGGCCACAGTTTACCTACAATGAGGGAACTTAGAACTGCTGCCTCATGTTCACTAGAAAAGAAGAAACCATGTCCTTCAGGTCACATATATGCAGATCCAGCTTTGATTGTCTCACTACAAAGGAAGCTGAAGCTCTTGACAACAACATATATTACAAGGGCCCAACCACAAAGGCAGTTTCTCAAAGAGTCATTAGGCCAGCAGAACTCCATATTTGTGGAGTATTTACCCTATCCCATACTTTTGGAAATTCCTCTACCGCCTCCAAGGCTGTGAACTCCTGAGCATTTTCATTTCCACATATGTATTCACAGATTTTCTAACTCTTCTCCACTAATTGTGTCTTAATTGGGGCGAAGGTTATGTCAAGGCATTGTTCTGGATGAGAGTGGGATGATTTTTGTGTAGCACATATTTGCATACACATTAGATTCATTTTCATATTTTCCATTTGAAATACTGAATCCCTGACATTAACCCATAACCTACTAGACTCTGACTACTAATCCTAATATGATGGAGAACAAGAAACCTAACAGAATAGAAATACAGGCCGTTCATAGGAGGCATGGTGTATACTTGGACTTCCCTTCTGCTTTATCAAGGGTATGTGTTATAAATCTAGTCAACTTTTCATTGTAATAGTTCTCAATGAGTTTTTAAAGTTAACACATATGTAAATTTCTGTCTCCCATTCTCTGTAGCCTATTCATCACATGTATTTTTTATGCATATTTAGAATCCTACCTGGTATCACAAGTACATTTTTGTAAGCTCACTGATTTTGAAAGATACATATTTTGATAAGATATCAATCCCCCTAAATTATGATGGAACTGAAAATTAAACCTATTGGTGAATTTCCTAGATCAACAACATTATATATAAATCGATGTTCAGTAAAATGAATATTTTTGGATATGTGGATGATATGTATTACACGGTGAATTTCGATTAGCATATAGATTGCTACATTATAATGTCTGTGTGTGTCTGTCTATCTATCTATCTATATATATATATATATATATATATATATATATATACTGTCCAGATTTTTCAAAATGTGAAATATATGTTTCTTATTATACACTCCCTAAATTCACTCATGTTTCTATATGTGGTTTATAATCAACTTTTCACAAGATAATTCTCAGAAATATTCATCTGCCTGAAATACATAATTATTTCCTAGTACTGAAAACTAACTTCAGTGAATGGAGCTTACAAATCCTAATATTTTTACAGTAACTGAATCAGTTAAACATCAATGCAAGTAGAATCCTACGGGACATGATGTGTATTTTGAAGTTCATTTTTATTCAATATTGGTACATTATTATTTTTTCAGTTTATGGACATCATAGGATATATGATTTCATCCACAAGTTCAAAAATTTATAGGCATTTGTTTCACTTTTAATCACGTCCTGCTTCAGAACACATGTATTCCTCTAAGTTTCTTGACTGGTCTTTTCATGAGATTTCATACCAAACACATTAATTTTGATTTCCATAATCACTTTGGAAGCAAAACTCACATACCATTCATATTAATTATCACTCTGATATTACCATTAGATGTATAACTGGTTTGAATGAATGATTGTATGTCAATATAAGATTTCTTATATCTTTTCAGATATCAATTCTATCCATTATTTAAAGTGGAACCAGTTATATTATTTATTCACACTATGGTCTATTCATGCATTATCTCTATATTCATAGACACAGTGTACACCTCTTTGTACCCCCAATACTAATTTATACGTCTTCAAAATATTGCTCCCTGAAATGGTGGAAGTGGACTCATGTCACCTGATCTTCATATACATTTAATCACAGAAATATTCTGGACACAAAATGCAAAGGTCACACTTATGATTGTATAAAAGCCCAAATGGAAAGAAAACATGGATTACTAAAAACATCCATGTCCAGGTTCCCTAATGCTCTCAAATGTCAATCCTATTGGTGACTACACATGTGTTTCTTCTTAAAATTATATATTCAAACTCAACCCAATGGAAAATGTCTAATCCTATCCCTCACTTTATAATTTGCCTGATTTCATAATGTCTCTATTGCTATCTGCTTTCCTACATATATTCCCCAGTTCATCATTGTGACTGACTCTTCACATGTGCTGACATTTACTTTCACACTCTAATAAATAATCTATTGCTAAAGAACTTTTGTTCCAAATCCTATACTCACTCTTCTTCCTAAACATACTAACTATCTTCTTAATCCTACCGAGTATCCCTTTTTGACTGGATGTTCTCTTCTACATTCAATCATTCAAGTAACAAGGTCTTATGCTATTATGTATTGATTTATCTGAGACATCGGTGCAGAATGTAATTCAATGCTAAGTATCACAATCAAGGGCCCAATGCCCTTCTGGGCTTCAAATCTTACTTAGATTTCTTTCTTCATACATATATTTCATCTCTATATTCCTAAAATAATCACAAGTTTCCAATACCATTATTCATGCAGCAGAATAATTCCTAACCCAAATGGAACATGTTATTAACACTAACCATACACTGTTTGTGTTAATAACATGTTTACAGAAGAGCAGGGACAGTGTTGATCTTACAATACAGGAATGTAGTGGATCTTCCATCTGCTGAGAACCTCAAAGCGCCATGCAGAAATGATCCCTGGAGAAGATATAGGCAGGTATGAAAGACCTGAGAGAGCAAAAGTCATCTTCCATCGCAAACAACCTGGTCAGGATGAAGGGATGTTTCTGAATCAGCCTCTCTCTTCTTAATGTAGAGAATATGGACCAAACCAAGACTGTGTGGAGAGCTGTTCCTGGTTCCCTATGGTTGATATACCATTCTAATTTGTGAAAGTGTCACAGGAAGTAGGGGCAGCCTCCATCTTAATGGACCGTTGAAAGAAACTCTTAGGACAAAGTGGTTGCCGAGGCAGTGATCTCATTCAGTTCCTGAAAAAAGTGACCTCAACTCACTTCCTTATTGATGGAACTCTCTGAACATGGGATCCAGGACGCCAGGCACCCAGATCCAGTCCCAGTCCCAGTCCCAGTGGTCTCACTTGTTTGGATTTACCAAGGACAGAATCAGTCTTTCTTGGTTCCTCCTAAGGTGAGGAGGCCAAATGCCTGGAAAGCTCGGAAGATGGGCTTTTCCTGGAAAAGCAGGTAGCGGCTCACTCCTGGTTCCTGACAACTTCACAGAGTTGGCCAAGGAGACCAGATCTGAGACAGAACAGGACATTTTGGGGGAACAAAGTATGGCCCACCAGTCGGAGGATACTCCGGATAGTCTCACACCTATTTGGGGAAAGAAGGTGTCATTGTCAGTGTGGCTGTGGGTTTGTGGTTTTGTCTCATGTTCTGAGAATAGGAAGGAAAGTCAGTTTGTTTGGTTTGCAGTGAACTGTTTTTAGTAAGTCGTTTGACAAGGCAAGTGTTTCTGGGTCTGTGTATCACACTGTGTCCGTGGTTGTAGACATTAGAAAAGAGAATGCATCAATGGATATGTCCTGTCTAGTAGAAAGCTTCCCAGCATTCATCCTGCCCTTTTTATGAATGGACTGTGGATTGCCTCATTAATGGGCAATACCTGCTACCTTCCTAATTTGCTGCTTTCTTCCAGAATTCTGGACACTCTCCAGAATAGGCTCATGGTTTTGTGTCTAAGTTATGTACAACCTCCAAGCTCTGTGACAAGGCAATGTTCTGGATAGCTGAAGGAAATGACGAGCATCTGAGAAAACTCAGATATCAGTTGACCAGGAAAGTCTCAGTGGAGAAACCCTGTTTTGGGCCATTTGCTTACCTATTGTTCTGTTGCCCTGAGAGTCAGGAAGTCTTTGTCTCACGCCACCCCTTTGTGAATCCTGAACAAAATAGTTTTCAAATGGAAATAAATAGGCTTCACCTTTGGCTCTTTCGTTAATTGATTTGGAAAGAGTTGTGTCTGAATCAGCCTCTTGGCCCAGTGTGATTCTTTGACTTAGATTCTCAGCACCTGATGGATCTAAAGAAAGATCCCATGTGTGCATCCAAATCAAAAATGGCAAAAAGAGCTGTCATTGTGGATGAAGTCTCTTGCCTTTCTCTGTAAGGTTCCTGAATTCCATCAAGTGAGAATAGGGATCATTTGGGTCAGATGAGTTCATCAAAGCCCTTCAGAGGCTATCCCGTAGGTGCTTAGGTTTTCTCATCACTCCAATTCACATAAAGTATCTTTAACCGACACTCAATAGGCCTCAAATGGGAAAAGTGGTGCAGTATTACGGGCAGGCCTTTTTGATCACTCCTGGTACAAAGGAAGGGTGTCCAGGCCACCCCGAATTTAGGCAAATGAGGAGCAATGGAGCTTATTTTGGACACTGTCTTGGGCTGCGTCCCTCATGGACACCTCCAGCCAGAGGTTATGATGAGTGTCAATATGGAAGAAGATGAGGGCCATGTGGGAGAATATCGGTTTTATTGTCGTCATTTGTGTGGCAGTTGGAAGAGATGACTGGGTCCACCTGGGCTTGAACTCTGGTGTGATTCCCCTTAGAGACTGAGTTCTGGAACTCACCTCAGAGAAGTATTGCCATGAATTGTGTTGGGATTTGAGGAAGCCACGCATGAGAGTCATCTTTGGAAACTGAGATCAAGGCCCAGGGTAGCTTTTCAGAGGGCACTCTGATCTCAACCAGGATATCACATGATTTTATTCTGAAAGACTTGGAAGCCATTGTTGAGAGTCAAAACAGACAATGACATCACATTTTAGACCTCAATGGCCCTGGCTTCATGTGACCTTTTGGCCACTCTTTGGGAAGCCTTGCCTGTGAGAATTCTCCAGAACTTTCATTGAAATGAGCTTCCTCAACATTTAATGGTTCCTGAATGAATTGAAACCCACAGTGCATCCAACTTCATCCTTGAAAAATGGCTAGATAAATACCATGAAAATTTTCAATTTCCCATGACCAGGTGGCACTGGAGAACCATTGGATATTCTGTTGCTGATCATGAGTGTACCAGACAGTGCCTTGATTGATTGGGTTTCATGAAAATAAGTTGGAGCCTGCTGAGTAGTTGTCCTAGAGTAGTGGTTGGCAGGTGTGTGAAAAACATCTGTGGTGGGGCCATGTGGATCTGCCATTGGCTTCCAAATGGCTTGTGACTGACATGGTGCAGTCAGCAGACCCTCCTATGCAAAGGCATCTTGTTATATGGTGAGGTTTCAGGGCAATGTTTACAATCAGGTTGCTATGTTTAAGGGGGCAAGCTATGTGGGATAGAAGCCTGGTTGGTGCATTCTCCTGCATACCCTGACCCACCATGCCTGACAGAACTCGCTCCAGCACTGTGTCCCAGTTGAACTCCTTGGATTCCATGAAGCAATTTCTAAACTCCCAATGCAACAGCAATAAACATATATAGAATCCTACCTGGTACCACACCTACATTCTTGTGAGGTGAACGACTTGGCAGATACAAATTGTGAGAGAAGATCACTCCTCCTAAACACCGTTGGAACTGAAAATATAACCAATGGATGAGCTTCCTAGTTTTACAACATTATACATAAATCCATGTTCAGTAAAATGAATATTTTAGATCTGTGAATGATATATATTTCATGATGAATTTCGAATAGCATATATATTGTGAGTTTTTAATGTGTTTGTGTGTATGTATATATATGTGTATATATATATACATAAACACATTCTCCAGATTTTTCAAAATATGAAATATTTGTATCTTAATATACACTCCCTTAATTCATTCATATTCATGTATGTGGATTTATGATGATCTTTTCTAAATATTATTCTCAGAAATATTCATCCACCTGAAATACTTTTTTGTTTTTTGTACTGAAAACTAACTTCAGTGAATGTTGCATACAAATCCTAATATATCTAGAGTAACTGACCCAGTTTAACCTCAATGCAAGAAGATTCATATGGAACATGATGTGTATTTTGATGTTCATTTTAATTCAACACTGGTACATTACTATTTCTTCAGTTTATGCACATCATAGGATATATATTTCATCAAAAAGATGACAAAATTATAGGCATTTTTTTCACTTTCAATCACTTCCTACTTTAGAACACATGTATTCTTCCATATTTCTTAACTGGTCTTCTCAAGATTCTTTTTTCCAAACACATTATTTTCGATTTTCATAATCACATTGAAGCAAAACTCACACACCCTTCATGATAAACCATAACCCTAATATTAACATTGATGTATAACTTGTTGGAATGAATGATTGTATACCAATATAAGATTTTTCATATTTTCAGATATCAATTCAATCCAACATTTAAAGTGGAACCAGTTATATTACTTATTCACAGTTGGTCTATTCATGCATTATCTCTATATTAATAGACACAGGGTACACCTGTTTGTACCCCAAATACTAATTTATAAGTCTTCAAAATATTGCTCCCAAAAATGGTGGAAGAAATTCTTATGTCACCCGATCTATATATACATTTTATCACAGTAATATTCTGGACACAAAATTCAAAGGTCAAACTTATATTTGTACCAAAGCCTAAATGGAAAGTGAACATGGATTACTAAAATCATCAATTTCCAATTTGCCTAATGCTTTCAAATATCAATCCTATTGATGACTACATATTCGTTTCTTCCTAAGATTATATATTCAAACTCAACCCTGTTGAAAATGTCTAATCCTATCACTGACTTTATACTTTGCCTGATTTTGTAATGTCTGTATTGATATCTGCTTTCCAACATATTTTCTCCAATTCATCATTGTGACTGACTCTTCACTTGTGTTGACATTTACATTCACTCTGTAACCGAAACCCTATTGCTAAAGAACTTTTGTTCCAAATTTTATACTAACTCTTCTTCCTAAACCTACTGACTATCTTCCTAATTTTACCGACTATCACTTTTGAATGGATGTTCTCATCTACATTCAATCATCCAAGTAAATGTAGGGTGAGTGTCAGAGGATGAGACCACCAAGAGACTATCTCATGCAACAGAAAGGGTTTATTTGGGGTCCAGCTTGCTGGGGCTCAGAGCTCACTTGAATAGAGCAGAGAGCCCTGAGAACATCTTAAGCAGAGCTTATATAATTTTCTTGGAGAGGGCAGGGAGGGAAGTTTATTGATGGGTCAGGGAGAGTAAGCGGTTTGTGTGTAAACGCGTGAGGGAGTACATTCTGCAGTTTGGCAGTTGGGGACAGCACATTCTGGGAACAAGATTAGGAAACATTTCTCAACATTTCAACAGTGTTTTGTTAAGCGTACAGAAAAACAGGAAGTGACAAGTACATATTTTATTAACATTTCATTCCCCACTTCTTCTTCTGGCTACTTTTAATCATAAAAGTGATTGTTGGGGGGTGTCACATTTTATGTATGCTAGTGGGGTATTAACATAAGTTTAACTTGTCCAATTTGAGCTTGGAGAAAAGAAATTACATGGTTGAGAAACAGGGTTTTATAGTAAGCAATAAAATGAGGATTATTATTGGACCGGCCAGGGTTGATTAAAATGTAGTTAACCAGGGGGACTGTGTAAACCAAGACTCAAACCACCAATTTTGGGTCTCTATCTCTCTTTGATGCTCTTCAAGGCATCTTTTTAATTTACTCATAGAGTTTGTTACAACTCCAGTAAGGTCGACATTAAAAAAAAAAAAAAAAAAAACATTCTTTCCTCAATGCAGCACAAAGGCTCCCTTCTCTCATGAAATGGAGGTCCAACCCTCAACTTTTCTGTAAAACAACTTCTGCCGCAGTCTTTGGCTGGGCACAAATCACGAGTCTCCACACATCTTGTAGATTCAAACAGCAATTCTTAATTCCCGAACTCACACCGGCCGTCTACAAACACGCTCTGGGGGAATCCACGTTCTCTGCCCAAATCCACTCTCTCCCAAATCCACTCCGCATGGGCTTCTGTCTCCCAAAATATACTGTCTGACCCTAAGCACTCAAGAGGAACTCAGCAGCAGGATATGCCCTATTCTATATGGGGAACACCCTAATCTCCTATTATGCTAAACTGCCCTATTCTAAAGGGGGAACACCCTAATCTTCTATTATGCTAAACCGCCCTATTCTAAAGGGGGAACACCCTAAACACGGATCCTGCCCTGGTCCTTGAGCAAGGTCACCTTTCAGAAGTCCTTCCACTAGACAGCATGGGAGTAAGCTGGCAAGGAATTTGTCATACCTACTTGGCTGATGGCTCCCAGCAAACTTCAAAGAGAGAGGTAAAAGATTCCTGCAAAGCTGTGATGGAATTTTCTAATATCTTTAAGTTTTGATCTATTGCTGCTTCTAATTGGGTCATTTGTTGTGTCCCATGGACCAGGGCAGTGGTTCCTGTGCGAACCCGGGCAGCAACTCCTATTCATAATAGAATGGCTAAGGTGAGAGATATATGTTCCCACCTGAACCGGGTTGTATGCCCCTCTATTTGATCTTCAAATGAACCTGCGTCATAATAGAGCACTCTGGGAAACATCTGCACCATTACACAATTAATCACTTCTGTTGACCATTTCATAAAAACATAAACAACGTTTAAGTATATAGAATTATATTGTTGTAGGGACGGAAAAGGCAAGGCACGTAAGATAGCACCAAAGACAAGGAAACAGTCATATTTGGTTGCAACCAGATTCAGAGGGCATTGCTTCTGTTGTAATCAATTAATCCCCTGAAACCCAAGTTTAGGTAGTTTCAGAATTTTGTACCCAACATGTAAGGGAAGGGGCTCTGAAGTTCACAGTCTGCAGAAGTTCACAAAGAGCAGTTTTTGTTTCTGATTTTTCCTCAGTTCTGGGCAAGTTAAATTTTCAAGGACACCTGGGTGGGGGAGAGCTTTTTTTTCCCCTTTTTTCCCTCTGCCAGCTGTTTCCACGGAGGCCAGTTTGCAACTTATCCATCTTACAAATGTAGCCATCTCTATGAAGCCCCAGCTCAAGGCCAGAGGCCTTGATCACATATGTTGTGAAAAACTAGTAAGGGTGTGTCTAGCTCAGGAGTGCTGATTTTTTTCAGCCAGTTGCCAGGTAGACCAGGGCAACACAAAAAGAGGAAGTTTATCTACACTGAACTCTTTTATAGGGACTCTTTTGCTGAAAGTCCTAAAGTTAGCCATGGTGAAAACTTCTGGATAAGGTCAGCTAAGACTTTCCTGTGGGCCTGGTACAGAGGGGGAAGACGGGGAATGCAGGGCTGAGCGCAGCTCTTTGGATCTGAGAATGAGGAAGGATAGATGTAAAAGAATAATGGAAAAGGGTTTTGAGATCTTCCTAGCACCAAAAACATGAGTAGTAGAACGGGTAGAACAGAGGGGGAGATGGGAGTGAGTATCCCAAAAAGCCTGTAAGGGACTTTAAATTCTTAGTAACCTGTTTTCAGTGATGACAAAGCAACTTTAAAGACCATTTTCATTACATCTTGGATAGGGGTCTGAGGGCTCTTCTCAGCTGGTTTGAGCTTTGGGTTAGCTGGTAAGAGGACCTGGTGGGACCTAGTGTGGGCACTGACAGGAGAAGAGAGGAGTGAGTGAGTGGAGGGTTACCTCAGTACCTGCTACCTCAGCAAGGGGGCAATGGTCTGAGAAACGGTGGAGGTTTGAGTTTTTAATATAGTAATTGGAGGGGAGAAATCAAGTTGATGATGTGGGAGTGACAACAGAGAGTCTAGAGCAGAAGGCTGAGGGTGAGCATGTATTGGAGAAGCATAGTTCACGATGTGAGCAAAGGAGAGAAAAGGCCTCCACATAGAGGAATCTCCTTTCACCCTTTTGAGCACTTGCAGAAGTTAAAAAGGTCACACAGAACTTGAAGATCTAGAGACCCCTCAGGGGGCCATCAGTTTTGGTTGTCTAATTGGTAATATGGCCAATGCTGTGTACAGAATTTGATGAGGAGTTTGGGTTCCATGTGGCAGTCCCTGTATGCTCACATCCCCATGACTTACAGAAGATGTCGGCGTTTCCAGCACACAGCCTTGACTGTTTGTGGCTTTGATAGTACACTGGGCAAACATAGTAATCTAGGCTAGCCAACCAGCATCTGGCTCGCGTGTCCCTACATCAATAATGTTTGTTTCCATTATCTATGGTATGGAAGGAATTTAATGGAATTTTAGTGGGATCCTCTTCATTAGGGATATCCCAATTGGGAAGACCTATACGCAGCTGACAATTGTCTGGCTGGAGAGATGGCCACCAGGTCCCTAAGCGGGCTGTATGCAAGATAGACCATACTTCCTTTCCAGTAGGATTTGTGATCAGACATCGCTGCTGAACAGGCTTATGAGGGTTAGGACTACTGGTGGTCAAGGGGAGAGTCTATAGCCTTATCCACACAGCGAATCCACAATTTGAAAGGGTTTCCAGTCTTTTCCAGTTTCCAGCCAGAGTCTGGACAGGGCACAGGCTTGAGATGAGAGGTAGGGATCCAGGAAGTGATTTTGACTACCTTTACCCTGTAGGTGTTATAAGTAGCACCTGGTATGGTCCTTTTCAGTGGAGTTCCAGGGATGACACAAGATGTCGTCTTACATAGATGAAGTCTCTATTTGATATCGCTGTAGAGTCCCCTCATCACCAGGTTGGTAGGCAGTGGCCATCTGTTTTCACAGGTATCTCTGAGTTCTTTCAAGAGCTTTAAGTCTGTTAAGCAAGGGGGTGTGGAGGGAATCGTTAGGTCTTAGAGTTGGGGTAGGACCCTTACTGGAGGAGGGACACCATAGAGAATTTCACAGGGTGTGAGGTTACACAAAGAAATAGATTGAGTATTTCTTGCATTAAACAGTACATAAAGCAGGAGCATAGTCCAATCTTTTATGCCGGTCTCTAAGCTTAATTTCGTTGTGGTCTCTTTAATGGTTCTATTCATTCTTTCTACCTGTCCTGAACTCGGGGGTCTGTAAACACAATGTAATTTCCAATTAATCCCCAGGGTCCTTGCTAACCTCTGAGTTACCTGGGCCACGAACGCCGGTCCATTATCAGACCCTATTACTTTAGGCAGGCCATACCTTGGAAAAATATCTTCCAGGATCTTCTTGACCACCATTTGCGCTGTTTCATTTTTTTTTTTCTTTTCTTTTTTTTGGGGGGGAAAGCTTCAATCCATCCTGAAAATGTATCTACAAAGACTAGGAGATATTTAAGTCCATTCCTTGCTGGCTTAATTTCAGTAAAGTCCACTTCCCAGAATTGTCCTGGTCTGATTCCTCGTAGGTGCTTTCCTGCAGGAAGCTTGGAAGGGTAAGAATTAACCAATTGATGGACCCAACAGGCTTTTGTTATCCATTCAGTTGTTTCCTTTCACTGTGAGTCGGTTAGTGGAAAACTCTGTTTTTGATCCTTCAAAAATGAATGCAGTTTCTTTGAACCAAGGTGAGTGATTTGATGTACATTTTCTACTGACATAGTTAGAGCCGTGATTATAGGAGTTTTTACTGAAGGATTTAGAAATTCCACTTGGGGGCCTTCAGGGTTAAAAGTTATTTTGGCCCAGAGCTTTGTGAGCAGATCTCTGCCAATCAATGGGGCCGTGCATTCTGGGATTACTAGGAAGGAGTGATGGATTTTTCCTTTCCCCTGGTCCATGGTCCTCTTAGTTGTCCAAGCCTGATATTTACTGCCATTAGCCCCTTGAATTAGAGACCTTTTATTTGATAGAGGTTCCAATGGGGCCTTAAAGGCAGAATATATTGCCCCTGTATCCACTTCAATGTATACTGGGGTCCCCTCCACTTCAAAAGTTAACCTGAGCTCGAGGAGAGGATCTGAGCCCCGACTTTCTTAGTAATCCTACAGAGTCAGAATGTCCAGCTGGCCTGGCTGTCTCTTTCTAGTGCACTCTTTAGCCCAGTGTCCTTTTTTTTAGAGTAGGCACATTGAATTGAGGCCAGGGGTGGCCTCTAGTGTGGTCCCCGGTGTCCCTTCCTGTCTCCATGTTTCTTAATTTCTGGTCTATTTGTTGTTGTGACCAGAACCTTAGTCAATGCCTTAGTCTGTCTTTTGTTTCTTTTATCCTCCCTTTGCTCCATACTCTTCCTCAGTTTCTCTCTTAGTATACCTTCTTGGCTTCTCTGACTAAACCTCTCAAAGTCATATCTTGTAATCCATCTAAGCATTGTAACTGTCTTTTAATATCCAGAACAGCTTGCCCAAAAAAGGCCACCATGACAGATGCCTTTTGATTCTCTGCCTGAGGATCGAAAGGAGTAAATCTCTTATATGCCTCCATAATTCCCTGTAGGAACATGGAGGGACATTCATCAGTCCCTTGAATAATCTCTCTTACCTTGGCCAAAATAGTTGATCGCCTAGCGGCCACTAAGATACCCACTATTAGAGCCCGGCAATAAGAGGAAGGATGCTCATTGCCTTCACAGGTTTTGGGGTCCCAGTTGGGTCTGTGCAAGGGAAAGGCGGCTTTGCATATGTTGGGAAGTTTTGTCGGTCACCCATCTGGTCCGAGAATATTTTTTTCTAGAATCCAGGAAGATTCTCTTTTGTTCCTCTGTCATGAAGAGAGTCCCTAGGAGTTGATGGCAGTCATCCCAAGTAGCCTGGTGGGAAAACATCAATGATTCAACCACACCTGAGACCCAGGTGGGGTCCTCGGTAAAAGGGGGATTGTTATTTTTCCAATTATTTAGGTCTGAAGAGGAGAAAGGTAAAAACTGGTAGGCTTGCATTTTTCCCCCATGGTTGTCATCAATCATTGTTCCTTAGAAATGGAGAGGGAGCATCACGGGAGTTCCAGGGATTTCAATCATTCAACGCCGGCAAATTCCTTTAGCCGGGCCAGCATCCTCCAGGGGAGGAGGGGGTGTGTTTGCTGCAGGGGAGTTATTTGGAGTGCGCTGGGCTCGCTTAGCTTCCTCCAATGGCGGACAGGCTGAGTCAGCAGCAGGGGAATTACTTAGAGGGTGTTGGGGGTTGGGGGACGAGGGCAGGGAATAAGTAGTAGGACGAGAGTCCAGTAGAGTCAAATCTTGTGACTCAGGGAGAACAGAGGTTGAAGGAGGAGGAGGAGCAGAAGGTTTGAGAGAGCATGAGGGAAGGAGTAGGAGTGGGGGCAGGGGCAAGGAAAAGCTTCACACATGGAGGAGGAGAATTGCAGATGTCCTGAAAAGTTAAGATATATGTCTCTTGATCCTGATGTCTATGTGGCGCTGGCTGAAAGTCAATATCTCTGACTTTTTAAATTAGTGGGAAGTAGAAAGATCCTTCTAGGGGCTATCTGAATCCAAAGGTGGGCCATTCTGAGGCACAGAGAGTCTGCCAGGTCCAGCGTTTTACTGAAAAAGAAAGATTCTGAGCCCTTAAGTGGACTTTGGTGCAATGATCAAGGGTCAGGGAAAGAGGCATTGAAGTGCTCTATCCCATTATGAAAGACAAACAATCAGTAAAAGCAACGACACACGACACAGACAAGACAATACAATAAAGACAGGCAATGGACGTCCAACACTGAGACTAGGACTGAGTAGCCGGCAAAACCTGATGGGCTGCATATGCCGAATCTGAAACAAAATATCACTGAGTCGAGGAGACTATTGTTCCTCGATTTCCCGAGTTCTCTGGGGAGTCCCCCAGTGACGTGGCCTGTGGCTCTATGACATGTCTGTCAGCCATCGTCGGAGAGAGCTCACACTCTTCATCAACAGCCATTTTGCCAAGCCCTAACCTGAAACCTGAAACCAGAAAGAGGCACCTTACATAGCCCGAGAGGAGCCCGTTGGGGTCTCTCATCTGCCGCTGCTGGATCTCGGTGGAACCTCCATATGTAAAGGTCGGGCGAGCGTCCGGGGAAGAAACCACCAAGAGACTGTCTCATGCAAAAGCAAAGGGTTTATTATGGGTCCAGCATGCTGGGGCTCAGAGTTCACTTGAATAGAGCAGAGAGCCCTGAGAACAGCTTAAGCAGAGCTTATATACTTTCCTTTGAGAGGGCAGGGCAGGATGTTTATTGATGGGTCCGGGCGAGTGAGCTGTTTGTGGGCAACTGGGTGAGGAAGTACTTTCTGCAGTTTGGCAGTTGAGGACAGAACATTCTGGGAACAAGATTAGCAAACAGTTCTCAAGATTTCAACAGTGTTTTATTAAGCATACAGAAAACAGGAAGTGATAAGTACCTATTATATTAACCTTTCACTACCGACTACACTTTGCCAGATTTCCTAATGTCTCTATTGATATCTGCTTTCCTACATATTTTCCCCAGTTCATCATTGTGACTGACTCTTCACATGTGGTGACATTTACATTCACTCTATACCCAAAACCCTATAGCTAAAGAACTTTTGGTCCAAATCCTATGCTCACTCTCCTTTCTAAACCTACCGTCTATCTTCCTAATCCTACTGATTATCACTTTTTGACTGGAAGTTCTCTTTGACAATCAATCATCCAAAATACACGTAACTTTGCCATTGTATATTGATGTATCTGAGACATCTGTGCAGAAAATAAATCAAAGCTCAGTATCACAATCAAGGTCCCAATGCTCTTCTGGGCTTCAAATCTTAAATAGATTTCTGTTTTCATACTTATGTTTCACCTATATATTCTTGTAAATATCGCAGGTTTTCAATACCATTATTCATCCAGCAGAATGATTCCTAATGCAAATTGAACCTGTTATTAACCCTAACCATACACTGTTCCCTCAATATAACTTTACAGAAGAGCAGGGACAGAGTAGGTCTTACAATACAGGAATGTAGGGGAACTTCCTATTGCTAAGAAACTCAAAGGTACATGCAAAAATGATCCCTGGAGAAGTTGAAGGCAGCTATGAAGGAACTGAGTGAGCAAAAGTCATCTTCTCTTGCAAACAACCTGGTCAGGATGAAGGGATATGTCTGAATCAGCCTCTCTCTTCTTAATGTAGAGAAGAAGAACCAAACCAGGCTGTGTGGAGAGCTGTTCCCGGTTGCCTATGGTTAATATACCATTCAAAGTTGTGAAACTGTAACAGGAAGAAGGGGCAGCCTTCATTTCAGGGGACCTTTGGAAGCAACTGTTAGGACAAAGTGGTTGCAAATGGTGTGAGCTCATTCAGTTCCTGAAGGAAGTGACCTCAGACCTCACCTCACACCCTTGGTGATAGAACTCTCTGAATTTGGGATCAAGGAATCCAGGCACCCAAATCCCATTCCAGTCCCAGTAGCAGTGGTCTCACTTCTTTGGATTTACCAAGGACAGAATCAGTCTTTGTTGGTACCTACTGATATGAGGATTGCCAAAAGCCAGGAAAGCTCTGAAGAGTGGCCTTTCCTGAGAAAGCAGGTAGTGGATCACCGCTGCCTCCTGACAACTTTACAGAGTTGGCCAAGGAAACCAGATGTGAAACAGGACAGGCAATTTCGGGGGAACATAGTTTGGCCCAATAGTCAGAGGACACTCCGGATAGTCAGAGACCTACTTGGGGGAAGAAGGTGCTTTGTGGGTGTGGGTGTGTGTTTGTGCTTTTGTCTCATGTTCTCAGAATAGGTAGGAATGGCGGTTTGTTTGGTTTGGAGTGAACTGTTTCTAATAAGTGATTTGATAAAGCAAGTGTTTCTATGTCTGTGTATCCCATTGTGTCCGTGGTTGTAGACATTAGAAAAGAGAATGCATGAATGGATGTGTCCTGTCTGGTAGAAAGCTTCCCAGCATTCATCCAGCCGAATATATGAATGCACTGCGGCTTCACATATCGATGGGCAACACCTGCTATTTTCCTAGGTTCTGGTTTTATTTTTGAATTCTGGCCACTCTCCAGAATAGGCTCATGGTTTTGTGTCCAAGAGAAGTACCACCTTCAAGCTCTGTGACATGGCCATGTACTGGATAGCTGAAGGGAATGGTGAGCAACTAAGTAAACTCAGATATCAGTGTGACCAGTAAAGTCTCAGTGGAAAAACCGTGCTTTGGGCCTTTTGCTTACCTTTTGTTCTATTCCCCTGTATGTCAGGAATTTCTTTGCCTCAGGCCACACCTTCGTGAAGCCGGAACAAAACACTTTTCAAATGGAAATGAATGGGCCTCACCTGTGGCTCTTTGCCTAATTGCTTTAGAAAGGGGTGTGTCTGAATCAGCCTCTTGGCCCTGTGTGAGGCTGTGGCTTAGATTCTTAGCACCTGATTGATATAAAGAAAGATCCCATGTGTGAATCCAAAACCAAAATGCCCAAAAGAGGAGTCATTGAGGATAAAGTCTCTTGCCTTCCACTGTAAGGTTCCTGAACTCCATCAAGTGAGAATAGGGATCCTTTGGGTCAAATGATTTCTTCAAAGCCCTGCACATGCTAGCCCAGTGGTGTTTGTGTATTCTTATGACTCCAATTCACATAAAGATTCTAAACCCCACTGTCAGTAGGCCTCAAATTGGAGAAGCAGAGCAGTATTACAGCAGGCCTATTTGATCACTCCTGGGTTACAGGAAGGGTGTCCAGGCCACCCTGACATTAGGAAAATAAGGGGCAAGGAAGCCTATTTTGGACACTGTCTTGGGCTGTGTCCTTCATGGAAACTTCCAGCCAGAGGTTAAGATGAGTGTCTATATGCAATAAGATGAGGGTCATGTGGGAATGTTTTGGTTTAATTTTGGTCATTTGTGTTGGGGTTGGAAGAGATGAGTGGGTCAACCAGGACTTGAAATCTGGTGTGATTCCCCTTAGAGACTGAGTTATGGAACTGAACTCAGAGAAGTATTGGCATGAATTGTGTTGAGTTTTTAGGAGGCCACACATGAGACTCGCTCTTGGAAACTGAGACCTAGGCCCAGGCTGGCTTTCCACAGAGCACTGGGAATCTCACCCAGGATATCACAAGATTTTATTCTGAAAGACTTGGCAGCCATAGTCAAAACACACATAGACCTCACACTGTAGACCTCAATGGGCCTGGCTTCATGTGACCTTTTGGCGACTCTTTGGGAAGACTTGCCTTTGAGTGTCCTCCAGAGATTTCATTGAAATGAGCTTCCTCACAATTTAATGGTTCCTAAATGAATTGAAACCCACAGTGCCTCCAACTTCCACCTTAAAAAATGGCTAGATAAATACCATAAAATTTTTGAAATTCCTATGACCAGGTGGCACTGGAGAATCTTTGTATGCCCTATTGCTGATCATGAGTGCCTTTATTGACTGAGTTTCATTAAAATGGTGTAGAACAGAGATGCCGGTAAGTTGGATACTCCTCAATTGTAGGCGCAAGCTTTGGTGTGCAGGTTTGTGATAAAACATCCGTGGTGGGGCCATGTGGATCTGCCATTGCTTCCAAATGGCATGTGACTGACGTGGTGCAGCCAGGAAACCCTTATATGTAAAGGCATATTGGTATATGGAGAATTTTTAGGGCAATGTTCATAATCAAGTTGCTATGGACAAGGGGACAATCTATGTGGGCTAGAAGCCTGGTTGGTGCATTCTCCTGCAGACCATGACCCACTTCACATGACAGAACTCCCTTCAGCACTGTGTCCCAGTTCAACTCCTTGTATTTCTTGTAGAAAATACCAATCTCCCAGTGTAGCAGCAAGAAACACCACGAAAAGTGGAGAATGACCAAATGCCTTCACAGTCCACACGGGGAGACTCTTAGACCCCAGTGGTCACAGTTTACTTACAAAGAGAGAATTCAGTACTGTAGCCTAGTGTTCATTGGAAAATAAGAAACCACGTCCTCCAGGTCACATAGATGTAGACCCAGCTCTGATGGTCTCACTAGAAAGAAAGCTAAAGTTCCTGACAACAACATATATTTTGAGTTCCCAACCTCAGAGGCAGTTTCTCAAGAAGTCTTTAGGCCAGAAGAGCTACAAGTATGTGGAGTGTTTACCTTGTCCCTTACATTTGGAAACTCCTCTACCACATCCAAGGTTGTGAACTCCTTTGAATTTTCCATTCCAGATATGTATTCACAGATTTTCCAACTCTTCTCCTCTAATTGTGTCTTATTTGGGGCGAAGGTAATGTGAAGCCATTGTTCTGGATGAGAGTGGGAAATTTATTGTGTAGCCCATATTTGCATGCACATTGGATTCATTTTCCTTTTTTCCATTCAGAATACTGAATCCCTGACACTAACCCATACCCTACTAGACTCTGAATACTAATCCTACTATGATGGAGAATAATAACACAAACAGAATAGAAATACAAGCCGTTCAGGGGAAGCATGGTGTATAGTTGGAATTGCCTTTTGCATGATAAAGGGTAGGTGTTATATATCTAGTCCATTTTTCATTGAAATAGTTCTCTATGTGTTTTTTTCCTTTAATTTTTATTGTTGGTTGTTCAAAACTTTACCTTTTGCTTGACATATCATATTTCATACTTTGATTCAAGTGGGTTATGAACTCCCATTTTTACCCCGTATACAGGTTTCAGCATCACATCTGTTACACATCCACTGTTGTACGTATTGCAATAGTAGTGTCTGTTGTAGTCTGCTGTCTTTCCTATCCTCTACTATCCCCCATCCCCTCCCCTCCCATCTTCTCTCTCTACTCCATCTACTGTAATTCATTTCTCCCCCTTGTTTTTTCCCCCCTTTCCCCTCACTTCCTCTTGTATGTAATTTTGTATAACCATGAGGGTCTCCTTCCATTTCCATGCAATTTTCCTTCTCTTTCCTTTTCTCTTCCACCTCTCACCCCCGTTTAATGTTAATTTTCTTCTCATGCTCTTCCTCCCAACTCTGTTCTTAGTTACTCTCCTTATATCAAATAAAACTATTGGCATTTGTTTTTTTTAGGGATTGGCTAGCTTCACTTAGCATAATCTGTTCTAATGCCATCTATTTCCCGGCAAATTCTATGATTTTGACATTTTTTAATGTAGAGTATTACTCCATTGTGTATAAATGCCACATTTTTTTTCCTTCGTCTATTGAAGGGCATCTAGGTTGGTTCCACACTCTTGCTATTTTGAATTGTGCTGCTATGAACATCAATGTAGCAGTGTCAATGCAGCATGCACTTTTTAGGTCTTAGGGAATACACTGAGAAGGGGAATAGCTGGGTCAAATGGTGGTTCCATTCCTAGCTTCCAAGAAATCTCCATACTTCTTTCAAATTGGCTGCACCAATTTGCAGTCCCACCAGCAATGTACAGGTGTACCCTTTTCCCCACATCGTCGCCAGCACTTGTTGTTTGACTTCATAATGGCTGCCAATCATACTGGAGTGAGATGGTATCTTAGGGTGGGTTTGTTTTCCATTTTTCTGACTGCAAGAGATGGTGAGCATTTTATCATGTACTTATTGATTGATTGTATGTCCTCATCTGAGAAGTGTCTGTTCAGGTCCTTGGACCATTTGTTGATTGGGTTATTCGTTTTCTTATTGTTTAATTTTTTGAGTTCTTTGAATACTCTGGATATTAGGGCTCTATCTGAAGTGTGAGGAGAAAAGATTTGTTCCCAGAATTTAGGCTCCCTATTTACCTCTCTTATTGTTTCTTTTGCTGAGAAAAAACTTTTTGCTTTGAGTAAATCCCATGTGTTGATTCTAGTTATTAACTCTTGTTATTAACTCTTGTGCTATGGATGTCCTATTGAGGAATTAGGAGCCCAACCCCACAGTATGTAGATCATAGCCAACTTTTTCTTGTATCAGGTGCAGTGTCTCTGATTTGATATCAAGCTCCTTGATCCATTTTGTGTTAACTTTTGTGCATGACGAGAGAAATGGATTCAGTTTCATTTTGTTGCATATGAATTTCCAGTTTTCACAGAACCATTTGTTGAAGATGCTATCCTTCCTCCATTGCATGCTTTTAGACCCGATTGACATTGCATTAAACATATAGAGAATTTTGGTTATATTGCCATTTTGATGATGTTAGTTCTGCCTATCCATGAACATAGTATATTTTTCCATCTTCTAAGATCTTCTTCTATTTCTCTCTTTAGGGTTCTGTAGTTTTCATTTTATAAGCCTTTCACCTCTTTTGTTAGGTTGATTCCCAAGTATTTTTTTTTGTGTGTGTGTGTGTGGATATTTTGAATGGAATGGTTGTCCTCATTTCTATTTCAGAGGATTTGTTGCTGATATACAGGAATGCCTTTGATTTATGCGTATTGATTTTATATCCTGCCACTTTGGTGAATTCATTTATTAGCTCTAATAGTTTCTTTGTATACCTTTTTGGGTCTGCTAAGTATAGAATCATGTCATCTTCAAATAGTGATAATTTACGTTCTTCTTTTCCTATTTTTATGCCTTTGATTTCTTTAATCTCTCTAATTGCTCTGGCCAGTGTTTCGACAACTATGTTGAACAGAAGTAGTGAGAGACGGCATCCCTATCTTCTTCCAGATTTTAGAGGGAATGCCTTCAATTTTTCTCCATTCAGAATGATGCTAGCCTGAGGCTTAGCATAGATTGCTTTTACATTATTGAGGTATGTTCCTGTTATCCCTAGTTTTTCCAGAGTTTTGAACATAAAGGGATGCTGTACATTGTCGAATGCTTTTTCTGCATCTATCGAGATGATCAAATGGTTCTTATTTTTAAGTCTATTGATGTGATGAATAACATTTATTGATTTCTGTATAGTGAACCAGCCTTGCATCCCAGGGATGAATTCTACTTGATCATGGTGCACAACTTTTTTAATATGTTTTTGTATCCGATTCGCCACAATTTTATTGAGGATTTTTGCATTTTTCCTGAAATAGCTTGAAAAGTATTGGTATTAGTTCCTCTTTAAAGGTTTTGTAAAACTCTGCTGTATACCCATCCGGTCCTGGGCTTTTCTTAGTTGGTAGTCTTTTGATGGTTTATTCTATTTCCTCAATTGTTATGGGTCTGTTTAGGTTGCCTATATCCTCCTGACTCAATCTGGGCAGATTATATGACTTGAGAAATTTATCGATGCCTTCACTATCTTCTATTTTATTGAAGAATAAGAATTCAAAATAATTTCAGATTATCTTCTGTATTTCTGAACTATCTGTTGTGATACTGAATTCTCTCTCTTCTTTGTTAGCTTGGCTAAGGGTCGGTCGATTTTATTTATTTTTTCAAAGAACCATCTTTTAGTTTTGTCAATTTTTTCAATTGTTTCTTTGTTTCGATTTCATTAATTTCAGCTCTGATTTTAATTATTTCTTGGCTTCTACTTCTTTTGCTGTTGTTTTGCTCTTCTTTTTCTTGGATTCTGAGATGAAGTATGAGATCATTTATTTGTCTTTTTTTTTTTCCTTTTTTTAAGGAATGAAATCCAAGCAGTGAATTTTGTTCTTAGAACTGCTTTCAATGTGTCCCATAGATTCTGATATGTAATGTCTGTGTTTTCATTTATCTCTAAGAATTTTTTAATTTCCTCCTTGGTGTCTTCTATAACCCATTGATCATTCAGTAACCTATTTTTCATTCTCCATGTGATACATGATTTTTCCTTCTTTCTTTCATTGTTGATTTTCAGTTTCATTTCCTTATGATCAGATAAGATGCCTGGTATTATATCTACTCCTTTATATTGTCTAAGAGTAGCTCTGTGACATAATATATCATTTATTTTTTGAGAAGTTTCCATGTGCTGCTGAGAAAAAAGTGTAACTGCTTGATGTTGGGTGGTATATTCTATATATATATATCTTAAGTCTGGGTTATTAATTGTGTTATTGAGTTCTATAGTTTCATTATTCAACTTTTGTTTGGAAGATCAGTCCATTAGTGAGAGAGGTGTGTTTGAGTCTCCCATGAGTATTGTATATTGGTTTATTAGAATCTTGAACTTGAGAAGAATTTGTTTGATGAACATAGCTGCACCAAAGTTTGGGGCATATATATTTATGATTGTTATGTCTTGTTGGTGTATGGTTTCCTTGAGCAGTATGTAGTGTCCCTCTTTATCCCTTTTGATTAACTTTGGCTTGAAATCTATTTTATTTGATATGAGTATGGACACTTCTGCTTGTTTCCGAAGTCCATATGAGTGATATGATTTTTCCCAACTTTTCACCTTCAGTCTATGTATATCTTTTCCTAACAAATGCGTCTCCAGTAGGCAGCATATTGTTGGGTCTTGTTTTATGATCCATTCTACTAGCCTGTGTCTCTTAATTGGTGAGTTTAAGCCATTAACATTTAGGGTTATTATTGAGATATGGGTTCTTCTTCCAGCCATATTTGTATATTTATGTTACTAAACATGGTTTGTTTTCCTCCTTGATTATTTTCCCCCCTTTACTCCTCTACCTCCCACTGTTGGTTTTCATTGTTATTTTCCATTTCCCCTTCCTGTGATGTTTTGCCAAGGATGTTTTTAAGAAATAGTTTTCTAGCTGCAAATTCTTTTAACTTTTGTTTATCGTGGAAAGTTTTAATTTCATCTTCTATCCTGAAGCTTAATTTCGCTGGATACACAATTCTTGGATGGAACCCATTTTCTTTCAGTGTTTGAAAAATGTTATTGCAGGATCTTCTAGCTTTCAGAATCTGTGTTGAAAGATCAGCTGTTATCCTGAATGGTTTACCACTAAATGTAATCTGCTTCCTTTATCTTGTAGCTTTTAAAATTCTCTCCTTTTTCTGTATGTTGGGCATCTTAATTATAATATGTCTAGGTGTGGATCTCTTATGATTTTGCACATTTGGCATCCTGTAAGCTTCTAGGATTTGCGATTCTGTCTCATTCTACAAGTCTGGGAAGTTTTCTCCTATATTTCATTGAATATATTGCTCATTCCTTTTGTTTGGACCTCTATACCTTCCTGTATCCCAATGACTCTTAAGTTTGGTCTTTTTATGTTATTTCATATTTCTTGGATGTTCTGCTCATGGTTTCTTAAAAGTCTTGCTGAGCTGTCTGTGTTCATGTCAAGTTGAAATAATTTGTCTTCATTGTCTGATGTTCTATCTTCTAAGTGTTCTACTCTGCTGGTAGTATTCTCAATTGAGTTTTTAAGTTGGTTTATTGATTCCTGCATTCCTAGGATTTCTGTTTGTTTGATTTTATAATCTTTATCTCCCTGTATAGTTGATCTTATGCTTCTTGGATTTTTTTTATGTAATTCATTATCAAGGTGATCTTTCATTGTCTGATTTTGCTCTCTAATGTCTTCCTTGAGACTCCAGATCATCTGAAGCATGTATATCCTGAGTTCTTTATCTGACATTCTATCTGCTGCAGATATTAACTCTTCTAACGTTGACTTTACCTGCATTGCTTATGGTCCTTTCTTTCCTTGTCTTTTCATACTGTTCATATTTCTTTCTGCTTGGTGAAACTGTTGTGTTATTGAATTTTTCCCCTATATATTTATATTGCTCTTGTATATTTTCAAAGTCTCCCTCGCAGGCACGGGTGGTGGCTCTGCCCCTCCTACAATTGGGACAATGTGCCTACCACACCAGCAGGCTGCTGGGCCTGTTCTGTAAGTCGGTAGCTGGTCCGCCTACCTTGAAGGTGCGAGCAGCAGCTCTGCCCCTCTGCAGGCACTGGGCCTGTTCTGCCAGTGGGTCACAAGTCGGGCTACTTTGCAGGCGTGGGCGGCAGCTTTGACCATCCGCGGGCCACTGGGTCTGTTTTGTCTGTCCCTTGCAGGTCTGTCTACCTTGCAGGCGCCTGTGGCTGCTCCGCCCATCCCCCAACCGGGACGATGTGTATACCATGCTGGCGGGCCATAGGCCTGGTCTGTCGGTGGTTGCAGGTCCACCTACCTTGCAGGCGCAGAGGGCGTCTCTGCCCCTCCTCAGATTGCTGGGCCTGTCCTGCTGTGGGTCACAGGTCTGCCTACCTTGCAGGCCCGGAGGCATTGCCCCTCCCCCAACCAGGGCGATGTGTTTTCCACGGTGGCGGGCCACTGGTCCTGTTCAGCCGGTGGGTCGCAGGTCCGCCTACCTTGAAGGAGCGATTGGCAGATCTGCCCCTCCCTCTCTCAATGTGTTTTTAAAGTTGACAAATATGTGAATTCCTGTCTCCCTTTCTCTGTAGCATATTCAGCACATGTATTTTTATATGCACATATAGAATCCTACCTGGTATCACACGTACATTTTTGTGAGGTTGCTGACTTGGCAGATACAAATTATGAGAAGAGATCACTCCTCCTAAACGATGTTGTAACTGAAAATTTAAGCTATGGGTGTTAAACAATATTACACATAAATCCACGCTCAGTAAAATGAAGATTTTTGGATCTGTGGATGATATATATTTCATGAAGAATTTCAATTGGCATATATATTGCTACTTTTTAATGTCTGTTTTTTTTTTTTTTTGTGTGTGTGTGTATACACACTCTTGTATATATATATATATATATATATATATATATATATATATATATATGCACACTCTCCATATATTTCAAAATATGAAATAGATGTGTCTTATGTACAGTCCCAAAATTCATTCATGTTCATGTATGTGGAATTATAATCAAATTTTCACAAGATTATTCTCAGAAATATTCATCCACCTGAAATACATATTTGTTTCTTAGGACTGAAAACTAAATTTAGTGAATGGTGCATTCAAATCCTAATATTTCTACATTAACTGACTCAGTTTAACATCAATGCAAAAAGATTCCTATGGGACATGATGTTTATTTTGACGTTCATTTTTACTCAACACTGGTACATTACTATTCCTTCAGTTAATGCACATCAGAGGATATGTATTTCATCTACAATTTCACAAATTTATATGCATTTGTTTCACTTTCAGTCACTTCCTGCTTCAGAACACATGTATTTCTCCAGGTTTCTTGACTGGTCTTTTTATGAGACTTTTTTCCAAAAAAAATATTTTCAATTTCCATAATCAATTTTAAGCAAAACTCACACACTCTTCATGATAAACCATAATCCTCATATTACCATTAGATGTAAAACGGGTTGGAATGAATGGTTGTATATCAATATAAGATTTCCTGTATATTTTCACATTTCAATTCAATCCATTATTTGAAGTTGGAACCAGTTATATTATTTATTCACAGTATGGTCTATACATGCATATTCTCCATATTCAAAGACAAAGAACACCTGTTTGTACCCCGAATACTAATTTATACATCTTCAAAATATTGCTCCCAGAAATGGTGGAAGAAATACTCAGGTCACCTTATCTACATATACATTGTATCACAGTAATATTCTGGACACAAAAAGCAAAAGTCACACTTATGATTGTACCAAAGCCTAAATGGAAACTGAACATGGATTCCTAAAAACATCCAGGTCCAGTTTGCCTAATAGTCTCAAATATCAATCCTATTGGTGACTACGAATTTGTTTCTTCCTAAAATTATATATTCAACCTAAATGCAGTTAATAATGTCTAATCCTATCACTCACTCTATACTTTGCCTGATTTCCTAATGTCTCTATTGATGTCTGTTTTCCTAAATATTTTCCCCAGTTCACCATGTGAGTGACTCTTCACATGTGATGATATTTACTTTCACTCTCTAAGCGAAACCCTATTGATAAAGAATTTTTGGTCCAAATCCTGTACTCTTCTTCTGAAAGCTACTGACTATCTTCCTAATCTTACTGAGTTTCCCTGTTTGAGTGGAAGTTCTCTTTTCCATTCAATCATCCAAGGTACAAGGTCCTGTGCCATTGATTATCGATTTATCTGAGACATATATGCGGAACATAATTCAAAGCTAAGTATCACAATCAACAGCTCAATGCCCTTCTGAGCTTCAAATCTTACCTAGATTTCTGTTTTCATACTTATATTTTATGTCTATGTTTTAATAAATATCACAGGTTCCCAATACCATTATTCATCCAGCAGAATGATTCCTAACCCATTCAAACATGTTATTAAACCCTAAACATACACTGTTCCCACAATCTCACTTAACAAAAGACCAGGGACAGTGTTGGTCTTACAATACAGGAATGTAGGGGATATTCCATATGCTGAAAAACTCAAAGGTCCATGCAGATGTGATCCCTGGAGAAGATATAGGCAGCTATGAAGGACCTTAAAGAGCAAAACTCATCTTCCATTGCAAACAACCTGGTCAGGATGAAGGGTTGTATCTTAATGAGCCTCTCTGTTCTCAATGTAGAGAAAATGGACCAAACCAGGCCTGTGTGGAGAGCTGTTCCTGGGTGACTATGGTTGATTCACCATTCTAACTTGTGAAAGTGTCACAGGAAGTAGGGGCAGCCTCTATCTCATGGGACCCTTGGAAGCAACTGTTAGGACAAAGTGATTGCCAAGGCAGTGTCCTCATTCACTACCTGAAGTAAGTGATCTCACCTCTCTTCCTTGGTGATGGAACTCTCTGAACTTGTGTGCAGAAGCCAGGCAACCAGAGCCAGTCCTAGTCCCAGTCCCATTGAGGTCACTTGTTTGGATTTACCAAGGACAGAATCAGTGTTTCCTGGTACCTACTGATGTGAGGATGGCCAAATACCAGGAGAGCTTTATAGAGGGGCCTTTCCTGAGAAAAAGGTACTTTCCCATTTCTGGCTCCTGACAACGTCACAGATTTGGCCAAGGAGACCATATCTGAGACAGGACAGGCCATTTGGGGGTACATAGTATGGCCTACCAGTCAGACGACACTCAGGATAGTCACAGAATTACTTGGGGGAAGGAGGTGTCTTTGTGGGTGTGGGAGTGAGTTTGTGGTTTTTTCTCATGTTCTGAGAATAAGTAGGAAAGGCAGTTTGTTGGGTTTGGAGTGGACTGTGTCTAGTAATTCCTTTGACAATGTGAGGGTTTCTATGTCTGTGTAACTCTCTGTGTCCGTGGTTGTATTCATTAGAAAAGAGAATTCATCTATGGATGTGTCCTGTCTAGTAGAAAGAATTCCAGCATTTATCCTGCCTAATTTATGAATGGACTGTGACTTGCCTTATCAATGGGCAACACGTACTATCTTCCTAAGTTCCTGTTTTCTTTCTGAATCTGGCCACTCTCCAGAGTAGGCTCATGGTTTTTTGTCCAAGTTATGTACCACCTCCAACCTCTGTGACATGGCCATGTATTCTATAGCTGAAAGGAAAGGGAGCATCTCAGAAAACTCAGATATCAGTGTGACAAGGAAAGTCTCAGTGGAGAAAACCGGCTTTGGGCCTTTTGCTTCCCTATTCCTCTGTTGCCCTGAATGTCAGGAAGGTCTTTGCCTCAGGCCACCCCTTTGTGAATCCTGAAGAAAACAGTTTTCAAATGGAAATGAATGGGCATCACCTGTGGCTGTTTGCTAAAATGCTTTGAGAGATATGTGTGTGAATCAGCCTCTTGGCCGTGTGTGAGGCTGTGTCTTAGATATTCAGCGCCTAATGGATCTTAAGAAAGATCCCATGTGTTCATCCAAAACCAAAATGTCTAAAAAATCAGTCATTGTAGATGAAGTTTATTGCCTTTCTCTGTTAGGTTCCTGACCTCCAACAAGTGAATTTGGGGATCCTTTGAATTAATCGAGTTCTTCAAAGCCCTGCAGAGGCTAGCCCATATGTGCTTGGGTTTTCTAATGAATCCAAATCACATAAAGAATCTATACATGACAGTCAGTAGGCCTCAAATTGGAGAAGCAGAGCAGTATTAGTGGCAGGCCTATTAAATCACTCCTTGTTTACAGGAAGGGTGTCCAGGTCACACTGACTTTAGGCAAATGAGGGCAAGGGAGATTATTTCAGACTCTGTCTTGTGCTTTACCCCTCATGGAAAACTCCAGCCAGAGGTAATGATGAGTGTCTATATGGAAGAAGATGAGGGCAATGTGGGAGTGTTTTGGATTTAATTGTGGTCATTTATTTGGCTGTTGGAAGATAAGACTGGGTCCACCTGGGCTTTAACTAGGGTTTGATTCACCTTAGAGACTGAGTTCTGGAACTGACCTCAGAGAAGTATTGACATGAATTGTGTTGGGATTTTAGGAGGCCACGCATTAGACTTGCCCTTGGAAACTGAGATCTAAGCCCAGGGTGGCTTTCCACAAAGCACTGAGAATGTCAGCCAGGATATACCCGGATTTTATTCTGAAAGACTTGGCAGGCATATTTGAGAGTCAAAACACCCATGGACCTCACATTGTAGACCTCAATGGGCCTGGCCTCATGTGACCTTTAGGCCACTCTTTGGGAAGCATTGCCTGTGAGAGTTCTCCAGATCTTTCATTGAAATGAGCTTCCACAACATTTAATGGTTCATGAATGAATTGAAACCCACTGTGGCTCCAAATTCCTCTTTGAAAAATGGCTAGATAAATACCATGAAATTTTTTAAATTCCCATGACCAGGTGGCACTGGAGAACAGTTAGATCTCCTGATGCTCATCATGAGTGTACCAGACTGGGCCTTGATTTACTGGGTTTCATGAAAATGGCATAGAACAGAGATGCCAGTAAGTTGGAACCTTCTGACTAGTGCGCCTTGAGCAGTTGTGGGCAGGTGTGTGACAAAACATCTGTGGTGGGGCCATGTGGATCTGCCATTGGCTTCCAAATAGCATGTGATTGACTTGCAGCAGCCAGCAGACCCATTTATGTAAAGGCACCTTGTTATATAGAGAGGTTTCAGGGCAATGTTCAGAATTGGGTTGCAATGGAAAAGGGGGCAATGTAGCAAGCAATGAGTGATAGAAGCCTGGATGGTGCATTCTCCTGCAGACTCTAACCCACCACAAGTGACAGAACTCCCTGCAGCACTGTGTCCCAGTTGAACTCCTTGTATTTTGTAAAGCAAATATCAAACTCACTGTGCAGCAGCAAGTAACACCACGAAAAGTGGAGGATGACGAAATGTCTTCACAGTGACACGGGGAGACACTAAGCCCCCAGTGGCCACAGTTTACCTACAAAGAGAGAATTCAGCACTGCTGCCCCATGTTCATTGGAAAATAAGAAAACATGTCGTCCTGGTCACATAGATGCAGACCCATCTTTGATGGTCTCACTAGAAAGAAAGCTAAAACTTCTGACAACAACTTATATTTCAAGTGCCCAATCTCACATGCAGTTTCTCAAACAGTCTTTAGGCCAGAAGAGCTCCATGTTGGTGTTGTGTTTACCATGTCCCTTGCTTTTGGAAACTCCTCTACCATCTCGAAGTTTGTGAACTCCTGAGCATTTTCCATTCCAGACATGTATTCACAAATTTTCTAACTCTTCTCCTCTAATTGTGTCTTACTTGGAGCGAAGGTAATGTCAAGGCATTGTTCTGGATCAGAGTGGGAAGTTTTGGGTTGCACATATTTGCACACACATTTGATACAATTTCCAATTTTCCATTCAAAATACAGAATCCCTGACACTATCCCATACCCTACTTGACTCTGGCTACTAATCCTAATATGATGGAGAAAAATAACACAAACAGAATATAAATACAAGCAGTTCAAAGGAGGCATGATGTATATTTGGACTTGCCTTTTACATGATAAAGTTTATGTGTTATAAATCTAGTCAATTTTTAATTAAATAGTTCTCCATGTGTTTTTAAAGTTCAAAATATGTGTATTACTGACTCCCTTTCTCTGTAGCCTATTCAACATATGTATTTTTATATGCACATACCGAAAGCTACCTGGTATCACACCTACATTTTTGTGAGGTGGCTTCCTCAGCAAATACAAATTGTGAGAAGAGATCACTCCTCCTAAACGCTTTGGAACTGAATATTCAACCTATGGGTGAGCTTCCTAGTTGAACAAAATTATACATAAATCCATATTCTGTAAAATATATATTTTTGCATTTGTGGATGATATATATTTCATGATGAATTTCGATTGGCATATATTACTACATTTTAAAGTCTGTGTGTGTGTTTTGTGTGTGTGTGTGTGTGTGTGTATGTGTATATATATATATATATATATATATATATATATATATATATAGTCTCCATATTTTTCAAAATATGAAATATTTGTGTCTTATTTAGAGTCCCAAAATTCATTCATGTTCATGTATGTGGATTTATAATAAAATTTTCACAAGATTATTCTCAGAAATATTCATCCACCTGAAGTACATATTTGTTTCCTAGTACTGAAAACTAACTACAGTGATTGGTGCCTTCAAATCCTAATATTTCTACAGTAACTGAACCAGTTTAACATCAATGCATGTAGAATTCTATTGGACGTGATGTGTATTTTGACGTTCGTTTTTATTCCACACTGGTACATTACTCTTTCTTAAGTTTATGGACATCATAGGACATATATTTCATCAACAATTTCGCAAATTTATAGGCATTTGTTTCACTTTCAATCGCTTCCTGCTTCAGAACACATGTATTCCTCCAGGTTTCTTGACTGGTCTTTTCATGAGACTTCTTTCCAAACAAATTATTTTCGATTTTCATAATAAATTTGAAGCAAAGTCACACACTTTTCATGTTAAACCAAAATCCTCATATTTCCATTAGATGTATAATGGGTTGGAATGAACGATTGTATATTAATATAAGATTTCTTATTTGTTTTCAAATTTATTTCAATCTATTATTTCAAGTTGAAACCAGTTTTATTATTTATTCACAGTATGGTCTATTCATGCATTTCCTCTGTATTCATAGACACAGGGTGCACCTTTTTGTAGCCCCAATACAAATTTATACATCTTCAAAATATTGCTTCCAGAAATGGTGGAAGAAATACTCATGTAACCTGATCTACATATATATTTCATCACAGTAATATTCTAGACACAAAATTCAAAGGTCACACTTATGATTCTACCAAATCCTAAATAGAAAGTGAACATGGATTACTAAAAACATCCATGTCCAGGGTGCCTTATGCTCTCAAATGTCAATCCGATTGGTGACTACATATTTGTTTCTTCCTAAGATTATATGTTCAACCTCAACCCTGTTGAAAATATCTAATCCTATCACTCACTTTATACTTTGCCTGATTTCCTAATGTCTCTATTGATATCTGCATTCCTACATATTTTCCCCACTTCATCATTGTTAGAGACCCTTCACATGTGCTGTTATTGAAATTCACTCTCTAACCGAAACCCTATTGCTAAATAACTTTTGGTCCAAATCCTATACTCATTGTTCTTCCGATACTTACCGACTATCTTCCTGATCCTACTGACTATCTCTGTTTGAGGGGATGTTCTCATCTACATTCAATCATCCAAGGTACAAGTTCCTATGCCATTGTATATCAATTTATCTGAGATACCTGTGCAGAACGTAATTCAAGCTAAGTAATCCAATCAAGGACCCAATGACTTTCTGGACTTCAAATCTTACCTGGATTTCTGTTTTCATACTTATATTTCACCTATATATTCTTGTAAGTATTGCAGTTACCCAATACCATTATACATCCCGTAGAATGATTCCTAACCCAAATCGAACTGGTTATTAAGCATAACCATACACTGTTCCCTCAATATAACATTACAGAAGAGCTGGAACAGAGTTGGTCTTACAATGCAGGGATGGAGGGGATCTTCCACCTACTTAGAACCTCAATGGTCCATGCAGAAATTATCCCTGGAAAACATGTAGGCAGGTATGAAGGACCTGAGAGAGCAAAGGTCATCTTCCATGGCAAACAGCCTGGTCAGGATGAAGGGTTGTGTCTGAATCAGCCTCTCTCTTCTTAATGTAGAGAAGATGGACCAAACCAAGCCTGTGTGGAGAGCTGTTCCTGGGTGACTATGGTTGATATACTATTCTAACTTGTAAAAATGTCACAGGAATTGGGGCAGCATCCATCTCATGGGACCCTTGGAAGCAACTGTTAGGGCAAAGTAGTTGCCAAGGCAGTGACCTCATTCAGTTCCTGAAAAAAGTGACCTCACCTCACTTCCTTTGTAGTGGAACTCTCTTAACTTGGGAACCAGGAATCTAGGCCCCCAGAGCCAGTGCCAGTCCCAGTTGGCACACTTGATTGGATTTACCAAGGACAGAGTCAGTCTTTATTGGTACCAACTGATGTGAGGATGGCCAAATGCCAGGAAAGCTATGAAGACAGGTGTTTCCTGAGAAAGCAGGTAGTTGTTCTGGCAAAGACACCAAATCTGAGAAAGTACAGGCCATTTCGGGGGAACATGGTATGGCCCACCAGTCAGAGGAAACTCCGGATAATCAAAGACCTACTTCTGGGAAGGAGGTGCTTTGTGGGTGTGGGTGTGAGTTTGTGGTTTTGTCTCATGTTCTGAGAATAGGTAGGGATGGTGGATTGTTTGTTTTTGAGTGGATTGTTTCTAGAAAGTCGTTTGACATGGGGAGGGTTTCTAAAAGTGTATCCCACTGTGTCCGTGGTTGTTGACATTTGAAAAGAGAATGCATCAATGGAAGTGCCCTGTCTAGTAGAAAGCTACCCAGCATTCATCCTGCGCAATTGATGAATGGACTGCAGCTTGCCTTATGAATGGACAACACCTACTATCTTCCTAAGCTCCAGTTTTCTTCCTGAATTCTGCCCACTCTCCGGAATAGTCTCATGGTTTGGTGTCCAAGATATGTACCGCCTCCAAGCTTTGTTACATGGCCATGTACTGGATAGCTGAAGGCAATGGGAGCATCTCAGAAAACTCAGATATCAGTGTGACCAGTAAAGTCTCAGTGGAGAAACCCTGCTTTGGGCCTTTTGCTAACCTATTGTTCTGTTGCCCTGAATGTCAGGAATTTCTTTGCCTCAGGCAACCCCTTTGTAAAGCCTGAAGAAAACAGTTTTCAAATGAAAATGAATGGGCATCACCTGTGGCTGTTTGCTTAATTGCTTCAAAAGGGATGTGTCTGAATCAGCCCCTTGGCCCTATGTGAGGCTGGGGCTTAGATTCTCGGCACCTGACGGATCTACAGAAAGATCCCATCTCTGAATCCAAAACCAAAATGGCCATAAGAGCAGTCAATGTGGATGAAGTCTCTTGCCTTCCTCTGTAAGTCCTGACCTCTATCAAGTGAGAATAGATATCATTTGGGTCAAATGAGTTTTTCAAAGCCCTGAAGAGGCTAATGCATAGGTGCTTGGATTTTCTCATGACTCCAATTCACACAAAGAATTTATACTCAACAATCAGTAACAGTCAAAATGGAGAAGCAGAGCAGTATTAAGGGCAGGCCTATTTGATCACTCCTGGTTCACAGGAAGGGTGTCCAGGCCACCCTGACTTTAGGCAATTGAGGGGTAAGTGAGCTTATTTTGGACACTGTCTTGGGCTGCATCCCTCATGAAAACCTGCAGCAAGAGGTTATGATGAGTGTCTCTATGGCAGAAGATGAGGGTCATGTGGGAGTGTTTTGGTTTCAATTGCGGTCATTTGTGTGGCAGTGGAATAGGCCACTAATGAGATTCGCCCTTCTAAACTGAGATCTAGCTCACTCCTTGGGAAAAATTGCCTGTGAGAGTTCTCCAGATCTTTTATTGAAATGAGCTTCCTCACCATTTAATTGTTCCTGAATGAATTGAAACCTACAGTGCTTCCAACTTCATCCTTGAAAAGTGGCTACATAAATACCATGAAATTTTTGCCTTTCCAATGACCAGGTGGCACTGGAGAACCTTTGATGTCCTTTTGCTCATCATGAGTGTACCAGATAGTGCCTTGATTGTCTGGGTTTCATGAAAATGGTGTAGAACATAAATGCCAGTAACTTGTAGCCTACTGAATAGTGGTGTGTGTGCAGGTGGTGTGCAGGTGTGTGATAAAACATCTCTTGTGGGGCCATGTGGATCTGCCATTACTTCCAAAGGGCTTGAGACTGACATGGTGCATCCAGCAGAACCTTATATGTCTGAAACCTCTCCATGTAAAGGCATCTTTTTATATGGAGATTTTCAGGGCAATGTTCAGAATCAGGTTCCTATGATCAAGGGGGCAATCTATGTGGGATAGAATCCTGGTTGGTGAATTCTCCTGCAGACCCTGACCCACCATACATGACAGAACTCCCTCCAGCACTGGGTCTCAGTTGAACTCATTTTATTTATTGAAACAAATACCAAACTCCCAGTGCAGCGGCAAGAAACACCATGAAAAGTGGAGGATGACCAAATGGCTTCACAGTCCACACGGGGAGACACTTAGCCTTCAGTGGCCACAGTTTACCTACAAAGAGTGAATTCATCACTGCCGCCTCATGTCTTTTGGAAAATAAGAAACCATGTTCTCCAGGTTACATAGATGCAGACACAGCTTTGATGCTTTCACTAGAAATGAAGCTAAAGCTCCTGACAAAAACATATATTTCAAGGATCTTCTAGCTTTCAGAGTCTGTGTTGAAATATCAGCTGTTATCCTGATTGCTTTACCCCTAAATGTAATCTGCTTCCTTTCAATTGTAGCTTTTAAAATTCTCTCTTTATTCTGTACGTTGGATATCTTCATTATAATGCGTCTAGGTGTGGATCTCTTATGATTTTGCACATTCGTCGTCCTGTTGGCTTCTAGGACTTGGGAGTCTGTCTCATTCTTCAAGTCTGGGAAGTTTTCTCGTATTATTTCATTAAATACATTGCTCATTCTTTTGGTTTGGACCTCTATACCTTCCTGTATCCCAATGACTCTTAAGTTTGGTCTCTTTATGTTATCCCATATTTCTCGGATGTTCTGTTCATGGTTTCTTAACAGTCTTGCTGAGCTGTCTATGTTCTTTTCAAGTTGAAATACTTTGTCTTCATTGTCTGATGTTCTATCTTCTAAGTGTTCTACTCTGATGGTAGTGTTCTCAATTGAGTTTTTAAGTTGTTTTATTGCTTCCTGCATTTCTAGGATTTCTGTTTGTCATTTTTTACAACTTCTATCTCCCTGTATAATTGATCTTTTGCTTCTTGGATTTGTTTGTGTAATTCATTGTCGAAGTGATCTTTCATTGTCTGATTTTGCTGTCTAATGTCTTCCTTGAGACTCCAGATTATCTGAAGCATGTATATCCTGAGTTTTTTATCTGACATTCCATCTGCTGCAGCTATTACCTCTTCTAAAGTTGTGTTGACCTGCATTGCTTGTGGTCCTTTTTTCTTTGTCTTTTCATACGGCTCGCGTTTCTTTCTGCTTGGTGAAACTGTTGTGATTTTGAAATTTTCCCCCTATATATTTATATTGCTCTTGTATATTTGAAAAGTCTTCCTTGCAGGGGCGGGGGTGGCTGTTGTGCTCTTCCAATTGGGGTGATCTATCTACCATGCTGATGGGCCGCTGGGCCTGTTCTCCTGATCGGTCGCAGGTCTGCCTACCCTGCAGGCGCGGGAAGCGGCTCTGCTAAGCCCCTCCTCTAATTGGTGTGACGTGTGTACCACACCCATGGACCCCTGGGGTGTTCTGCCAGTCGGTCTCAGGTCTGCCTACCTTAGAGGCGTGGGCGGCGCCTCTGCTCTGCCCCTACTCCAATTGGGGTGACGTGACTACCACGCCGGCGGGTGGGTGGGCCTGTTCTGCCGTCGGTCGCAGGTCTGCCTACCTTACGGGCATGGGCGATGGATCTGCTCTGCCCCTAGTCCAAATGGGGTGAAGTGTCTGCCGCGCTGGCAGGCCGCTGGGACTCTTCTGCTGGTCGGGTGCAGATTTGTCTACCTTGAGGGCGCGGGTGGTGGCTCTGCTCTGCCGCTACTCCAATTGGGGTGTCGTGACTACGAAGTCGGCAGGTTGCTGGGCCTGTTCCGGGCACCATGGGCAAAGACTCTGCTCTGCCCCTACTCCTATTGGGGTTATGTGACTACCATGCCGGTGGGCCACTTGGATTGTACTAGGTGCTGGAGAAGGCTCTGCTCTGCAATTACTCCAATTGAGGTGACGTGACTACCATGCCTGCTGGTCGCTAAGCCTGTTCTGGGCACCTGTGGCGGCTCTGCTCTGCCTCTATTCCAATTGGGGTGAAGTGAGTATCATGCAGGTGTGTCACTGGGCCTGTTCCAGGCATGGGCAGCGGCTCTGCTCTGCCCCTCTGGCTTGATGACAAAGTGAGAGAGACTCGGGTGTTTCTGACTCACTTTCTTTACCAGGAGACCAACTGTTTCGGTCACCGCTGGTATTAATGAAGTTATCTCCTCCGCTGCTTTCTGATGACATCAGATCTCTGCCATGTTGGTATCCCATGCAAAAGGCAGCATTTCGTTCCCTTTGCTGGGTGACCAAAGCAATGGGTGAGTCCTGACTTGCCCTCATAAGCCTCGTCTCAATCCTGTTGCCACTGCCTATGAAGGCTCGGTTGATATTTACCTCCACATTATTCAGCAAGACCCACACCGGGAAGCAGTTTCCACGGGTTCTTGAGCCCTGGGCCAGATCAGTTCAGGGAGGCCAAATTTGGCCGCTCTGGGCTCAGTGTATGTTCTAATAGGAGCAGGCTCCAAGACGCAGTTTCTGCGGGTTCTTTAGCACTGAGCCTGAGTAATTTGTCTGCGAAGCAAAGGTGAATGGAATCCTGAAATTACCTGTTCTATAGCTGAATGAGCTGTGATCAGTCGAAAACAGGGATGGTGACGTCAGCTCTTCAAGATGGTGGACGCTGGCTTCCTCTGTGGTCTGACCGGTATGGAGAACGGAATTGGACCACATCCATCTCCGTCTCAATCCCAGAATTCAGCACTGAGCACAGTAATTTCATAGCGGGCAGGAGCCCATAGAATCCGCACCACTGTATATTTGCGATGCTATCTCGTCTTTTCCCAGTGCGCGCCACACACTCTAGCTGCAGGGCAATTTGCTGAATAAGCAGCATGACCCTCCGTGCGGAAAAATCACTCGCGTTTGAGCCCCCGTAGCTGATCCTCGTGAGATGGATATATGTCCACTAGGTTTTGGAGCACCCCAAATTTGCTGGAAATTCCTAACAAGATAGGTTTTAGCCGTTCTAACTCGTCATTTTCCCGCACAGTGACGCGGTACATGGGGGTAATGCACTCCATTCGCCGCCATCATGTGATCCCCCAAAGTTAGTTTTCAGTACAAAAAAAAAAAATATGTATTTCAGTTGGAGGAATATTTCTGAGAATAATCTTGTGAAAAGTTGATTATAAATCCACATACATGAATATGAATGAATTTAGGGAAGGTATAAAAAGAAAAATATACTAAATATTTTGAAAAATCTGGAGAGTGAATATATATATATATATATATATATATATATATATATATATATACACACACACACACACACACACACACACACACAGACATTAAAAAGTAGCATTATGTATGTGAATTGAAATTCACCATGAAATATATATCATCCACAGATCCAAAAATATTCATTTTAATGTACATGGATTCATGTTGTTTAACTAAAAAGCTCACCCATATGTTGAATTTTCAGTTCCAACAGCGTTAAGTAGGAGTGATCTCTTCTCACAATTTGTATCTGCCAAGCCAGCCACCTCACCAAATGTACGACTGATACCAGGTAGAATTCTGTATGTGCTTATAAAAATACATGTGATGAATAGGCTACAGAGAAAGGGAGACAGTTATTCACATATTTGTTAACTTTGAAAACACATGGAGAACTATTTCAATTAAAATTCGCTAGATTTATAACACCTACAATTTATCATACGAAAGGCAAGTCCAATTATACACCATGCCTCCTGTGAACCTCTTGTATTTGTATTCTGTTTGGGTTATTATTCTCCATCAAATTAGGATAAGAAGTCAAAGTCTAGTAGGCTATGTGTTAGTGTCAGGGATTCAGTATTTCGAATGGAAAATTGGAAAATGTATCCAATGTGTATGCAAATATGTGCTACACAAAAATCTTCCCACTCTCATTCAGAATAATGCCTTGACATTACCTTCACCCTACATAAGACACAATTAGAGGAGAACATTTAGAAAATCTGTGAATACATATGTGGAATGGAAAATGCTCAGAAGTTCACAAATTTGGAGTTGGTAGAGGAGTTTCCAAAAGTAAGGGACAGGGTAATCACTCCAAAAACATGAAGTTCTGCCAGCCTAACATCTGAAGAAACTGCCTGTGAGGTTGGGCAATGAAATATATGCTGTTGTCAGAAGCATTAGCTTCATATGTAGTGAGACCATCAAATCTGGTTCTGCATCTATGTCACCTGGATGACATGGTTTCTTATTTTCCAATAAACATGAGGCAGCAGTGCTGAATTTTCTATTTGTAGGTATACTGTGGCCACTGGATTCTAGGTGTCTCACCGTGTGGACTGTAAATTCATTTGGTCATCCTCCACTTTCGTGGTGTTTCTTGCTGCTGCACTGGGAGTTTGGTATTTGCTTCATTAAATACAAGGGTTCACCTGGGACACAGTGCTGAAGTGAGTTCTGTCAAGTGTGGTGTGTCGAGTTCTGCAGGAGAATGCACCAACCAGGCTTCTATCCCACATAACTTGCCCTATTGACCATAGCATCCTGATTCTGAACATTGCCCTGAAACCTCTCCATATAACAATATGCTTTTACATATAAGGTTCTACTGACTGCAAAATGTCAGTCACAATCCATTTGGAAGCCAATGGCAGATCCACATGCCCCCACCACAGATGTTTTATCACACACCTGCCAACCACTGCTCTAGAACAACTACTCAGCAAGATCCAACTTACTGGAATCTCTGTTCTACACCATTTTCATAAAACCCAGTCAATCAAGGCACTGTCCTGTATACTCATGATCAGCAAGAGGACATCCAAATGTTCTCCAGTGCTACCCGGTCATGGGAATTTCAAAAATTTCATGATATTGATATAGCCAATTTTCAAGGATGAAGTTGGAGGCACTGTGGATTTCAATTCACTCAGAAACCATTAAATGAAAACTCTGGAGAATTCTTACAGGCAAGGCTTCCAAAAGTGGCCAAAAGTCAGATTAAGCCAGGCCCATTGAGGTCTACAATGTATGGTCCATGTGTGTTTTGACTCTCAAATATGGCTGCCAAGTCTTTAAGAATAATATCATGTGTTATCCTGGCTGAGATTCCCTGTGCTCTGTGGAAAGTCAACTAGGGCCTAGATGTCACTTTCCAAGGGCAACTCTCATGCATGGCCATCTAAAATTCCAACACAATTCCTGGCAATAATTCTCTGAGATCAGTAAAAGAACTCAGTCTCTAAGGGGAATCACACCAGAGTGCAAGCCTAGGTGGACCCAGTGATCTCTTCCAATCGCCAGACAAATGTCCACAATTAAAACCAAAACACTCTCACATGGCCCTCATCTTCTTCCATATAGACACTCATTATATCCTCTGGCTGGAGGTTTCCATAAGGCACGCAGCCCACGACAGTGTCCAAAATAAGCTCCTTGCACCGCATTTGCCTAAAGTAAGGGTGGCCTGGACTCTCTTCTGTGAACCAGGAGCGATCAAATAGGCCTACCTTTAATATTGCTTGGCTTCTCCAACTTGAGGCCTTCTAGCTTTGGGGTTTAGATTCTTTAAGTGAATTGGAGTCATGATAATCAAGCACCTATGGCCTAGCCTCTGCAGGGCTTTGAAGAACTCATTTGACCCAAAGAATCCCTATTCTCACTTGATGGATATCTGGAACCTACCAGAGGAAGGCAAGAGAGTTCATCAACAATTTCTGATCTTTTTGCCATTTTGGTTTTGGATGCACGCATGGGATCTATCTTTAGATCCATCAGGTGCTGAGAATCTAAGCCACAGCCTCACACAGGGCCAACAGGCTGATTCAGACATATCCCAATCCTAAGCAATTAAGCAAAGAGCCACAGGTGATGCCAATTCATTTCCATTTGAAAACTGTTTTCTTCAGGGTTCACAAAGTGGTGGCTTGAGGCAAAAAACTTCCTGACATTCAACAGAACAATAGTTAAGCAAAAGGACCAAAGCAGGGTTTCTCCACTGAGACTTTCCTGGTCAACAGATATCTGAGATTTCTGAGATGCTAGCCATTTCCTTCAGCTATCCAGTACATAGCCATGTCACAGATCTTGGAGGTGGTACAAATCTTGGACACAAAACCATGATACTATTCTGGAGAGTGGGCTGAATTGAGAGAGAAAACAGGAAATTAGGAAGCTTGTAGGTGTTGCCCATCCATAAGGCAAGCCAGAGTCCACTCATGAATTGGGCAGGATGAATGCTGGGAAGCTTTCTACTAGACAGGACACATCCATTGATGCATTGTCTTTTCTAATGTCTACAACAATGGACTCAGTGGGATACACACACATAGAAACACTCACCTTGTCAAAGGACTTAATAGAAATATTCCACACCATACCAAACAAACCGCCTTTCCTACCTATTCTCAGAAAATGATCCACTACCTGGTTTCTCAGGGAAAGCCCCTCTTCAGAGGTTTCCTGGCATTTGGCCATCCTCACATCTGTAGGTACCAAGAAAGACTGACTCTGTCCTTGGTAATTCCAAACATGTGAGACCACTGGGACTAGAACAGGGACTGTCTCTGGGTGCCTGGCTTCCTGGATCCCAAGTTCAGAGAGTTCCCTCACCAAGGAAGTGAGGTGAGATCACTTTCTTCAGGATCTGAATGATGTCACTGCCTTGGCAACCACTTTGTTGCTTCCAAAAGTACCATGAGGTGGAGGCTGCCCCGATTTTCATGTGACACTTTCTCCAGTTAGAATGTTATATCAACCATAAGCACCCGGGAACAGCTTCCACACAGGACTGGTTTGGTCCATGTTCTATACATTAAGAAGAGAGAGAATGATTCAGACACAACCCTTCATCCTGACCAGGATGATTGCCATGGAAGTTGACTTTTGCTTTCTGAGGTACTTCATAGCTGCCTTCATCTTCACCAGGGATTATTTCTGCATGAACATTTGAGTTTCTCAGCAGGTGAAGATCCCCTAGATTCCTGTAGTTTAATACCCACACTGTTCCTGCTCTCCTGCAAAGTTAGTGTATGGTTAGGGTTAATAATATTTTCGATTTGGGTTAGGAATCATTCTGCAGGATGAATAATGGGATTGGAAACCTGTGATATTTATAAGAATATATAGGTGAAATATATGTATAAAAACGGGAATCTAAGAAAGATTTGAAGCCCAGAAGGGCATTGGGCCCTTGGTTTGGATACTTAGTGTTGAATAATGTTCTGTACAATTGTCTCAGTTAAATCAAAATACAATGGCATAGGACCTTGTACCTTGGATGATTGAATGTAGAAGAGAACATCCAGTCAAAAAGGGATAGTTGGTAGGATTAGGAAGATAGTCAGTAGGTTTAGGAAGAAGAGTGAGTATATGATTTGGAAAAAAAAGCTTCTTTAGCAATAGGGTTTCGTTTAGAGAGTGAATGTAAATGTCAGCACATGTGAAGAGTAAGCCAAAATGATGAACTGGGGAAAATATGTAGGAAAGCAGGTGTCAATAGAGACATTACTAAATCAGGCAAAGTATAAAGTGAGGGATAGGATTAGACATTTTCAACAGGCTTGAGTTTGAATATATAATCATAGGAAAAAACAAATATGTCGTCATGAATGGGAATGACATTTGAGAGCATTAGGCAACCTGGACATGGATGTTATTAGTTATCAACATTCACTTTCCTTTTAGGCTTTGGTACAATCATAAGTGTGATATTTTATTTTTTTGTTGTTCAGAATATTACTGTGATAAAATGTATATGTAGATCAGGTGACATGAGTATTTCTTTCACCATTTCTGGGAGCAATAATTTGAAGACGCATACATTAGTATTAGGGGCACAAAGAGGTGTAACCTCTGTCTATGAATATAGAGATAATGCATGAATAGACCATACTATGAATAAATAACATAACTGATTCCACTTTAAATAATGGATTGAATTGACATGTGAAAATATATAAGAAATCTTATATTGATATACAATCATTCATTCCAACCAGTTATATATCTAATGGTAATATTAGGATTATGATTTATGATGAATGGTGTTTGAGTTTTGCTTTATAAGTGATGATGTTAAACGAAAGTAATGTGTTTGGAAAGAAGTCTCATGAAAAGACCAGTCAAGAAACATGGAGGAATGCATGTGTTCTGAATCAGGAAGTGATTGATCGTGAAACAAATGCCTATAAATTTTCTAATTTGTGACTGAAATATATATCCTATGATGTGGATAAACTGAAGACATAGTAACGTACAAGTGTTGAATAAAAATGAAAGTCAAAATACACATCATGTCCCCTAGGAATCTACTTGCATTGATTTTAAACTGGCTAAGTAAATGTAGAAATAATAGGGTTTGTATGCACCATTCACTGAATTTAGTTTTCAGTACTAGGAAACAATATGTATTGCAGGTGGATGATTATTATGAGAATAATCTTGTGGAAAGTTGATTATAAATCCACAGATATGAATATGAATGAATTTAGGGAGTGTATAATAAGACACATATATTTCATATTTTGAAAAATCTGAAGAGTGTGTATATATATAAATATAAATATATATATATGTATATATATATATATATATATATATATATATATATATATATGTATATATATATACAAACACGCACATGCACAGATATTAAAAAGTAGCAATACAGGAGATCCATTATTAAGGCAGGCATGGAGAAATCAAGTCTCTGATCTCTTCAGCTGCACGGGCATAGGAAGTCGTAAACTGTCTAAATGCTGTTTGCTCAGAATCACTAGGCAATGTTGACCTGTTGTGAATCTGGGGCGAACAGTCTGGGCCCCTCAGAACACACACAGAGCCCGGATTGGCTGCATTCAAGCTTAGATTCGTCTGGTTTTTGTGACTCAGCACTAACATTCCCGCTGAAATAACTGCTTGGGCTCTCTGAATTGACAGAGTTAAAAGACAACTGAGCGTTCATAGGCAGTGGCCACAGGATTGAAATGGGGCTTGGGAGAGATAGTCAGGACCCACCCATTGCATTGGTCACCCAGCAAAGGGAACGAACGGTCACCATTTTAATGTGATACCACCATGGCATAGAACTGACATTACAGGCGGAGGAGATAACTTCATTGAAACCAACGCGACAAGTGTGTTATCCCATTGCCATCTCTCTCAACACCACGGGGAAACCTCAAGGGCCCCTCCCAGGTCTCCCAGGAGCACGATAGCCAGACCTAGGGAAACAGGATTGGCTCGGGACTTGCAGCGTGGAATTCCAGGCTACCACTCCCACCAGTGCTGACAATTGAGGTCTCTTACACCACCTACCAGGGGCATGGCTCCTGGAAGACAAGAAAATTCGCTGGCGGTTCTCAGGACAAAGCTCTACAAACTTAGGGTCTGAGGGAGGCAAACAGGGAGAGTGTGCCCAGGCGTTCATTAAAACAGGGCTACCAGGAGCAGAGGCCTGGCGTGTAACCAGTATTGTGGTGAGCGTCAAAGGTGAGCGGGGCCTGGCTTGAGGAAGCACAAGAGAAGGCCCTAGGCACTCAGGATTGGAGACTCGCCGAGTCTGGGAGGAAGAGCTGCTGCACAGTGATTTGTTCCCACTTATTTAGAGGAGAAGCTTGGCCCAGTGCACACAGCTCCAACTACTGGAAGAGAAGTTAATTGAACTCTAGTACTGCATGTGTTATTATTATTATATTATTTGTATGTTTTTCTTTTTCTTTCATTTTCATTTTTGTTGTTGTTCTTTAACTTTTTTAATGTTTTTTATTTTTTTAATTTTTTATTTCATTATTATTATTATTATTTTAAATATTAATTTTCATTTTTTAATTATCATTATTACTTAAAATTTTCTTTCTTTATTTTCTATTTTTTTCTTTTGTCTTTTCATTTCTTTTCAATTTTATTATACCCCCTTCCTTGAATTCTACCTGGCTACTCTCATTCTCTTTAATGACTTCTTCCCTTCCCTTCTAATATCTTTCCTTCCAAGCATCAAATAAATTTATAAGAGTAAGCAGTAACTCAGTAGTCAAACAGAACAAGAAGTAACATGAGCAGCATAAAAAAGCAAGGAAGAAAAAAAGTACAAACAATGAAGGACAGCCTAAATATTCAAGAGCATCTGGAGTCATCAGAAAAATGGTCATATAAAGAACTCAAATAATACCTTAGACAGATGTAATGGAACATTAAAGAGGATACGAGACAACAAAAACAAACAGTGAAAGAACGCATTGAAAATGAATTACATAAACAGATAAAATAAGAAATTAAGCATCTTTATCAGAAGATAGAGATTATTAGAAAAATCAAACAATAATTCTAGAAATGAAGGAAATGATAAACCAAATTAAAAACTCAATTGACAGTATCACTAACAGAGTGGAGCAAGTAGAAGACAGAATGTCAGATAATGAAGACAAAATATATCATCTTGAAAAAACTCTATCCAAGAAAGAAATGCTGTAAAAAATTATGAGAAAACATCCAAGAGATATGGGATAACATTAAAAAAACAAACTTATGAGTCATACCGAAAGAGGAAGGTACAGAGATTCAAACCAAGGGAATGAGTAACCTGCTGAATGAAATAATTAGAGAAAACTTTCCAAAAATAAAAATGGAAACAGTTAAACAAATTGTAGATGCTTACAGGACACTGAGCACACAAAATCACAGTAGACCAATGCCAAGACACATTGTTATGAAGATATCCAATATACAAAACAAAGAGAAAATATTAAAACCTACCAGAGAAAAGAGGCAGATTACAATCAGGGGTAAAACAAAAAGGTTAACAATGGTTTTTTTTTTATCACAGATGCTGGAAGTGAGAAGATCCTGGAACAACGTACTTCAAACACTGAAAGACAATGGATGCCAACCAAGAATTATGTATCCAGCAAAATTAAGCTTAATGTAAGACAACAAAATAAAAATATTTCATGATAAACAAAAGCTAAAAGAATTTGCAGCCAGAAAACCAGCATTGGAAAGCATCTTGAGCAAAACACTACACGAGGAAGAAATGAAAATCAACAATGTAAACCATCAGTGGGAAGTGCCTCAGTAATGACAGAGGGCGGGAAAAGCTAATCATGGAGAAACAAACTAATTTAAAAAAAAGATATAAGCAAACATGGGTGGCAGTACAAACCATATATTAATAGTAACTCTAAACGTTAATGGCTTAAACTCTCCAATAAAGTGACATAGGCTTGTAACTTGAATTAAAAAAAACAAATCCAACAATATGTTGCCTCCAGGGGACACATCTGAATGGAAAAGACATACACAAGCTGAAGGTGAAAGATTGGGAAAATTTATACCATGCACACAGTCCTCGTAACCAAGCAGGGGTGGCCATCCTCCTATAGAATAAACTCGACCTCAAGACTAATTTAATCAAAAGGGATAAGGAAGGACATTATATACTGTTAAAAGAAACCATTCACTGACAAGACATAACAATTATCAATATTCACGCAGCAAATAATGGTGCTGCGACGTTCATTAAACAAATTCTCCTCAAGTTCAAGAATCATATAGACCACAGTACAATAATTATGGGTGACTTCAACTCACGTCTCTCACCATTGGACAGATCCTCCAAACAAAAGTTGAATAAAGAAACTATAGAACTCAATATCACAATCAATACCCTAGACTTAAGTGACATATATAGAATATATCAACCATCATCAAGTGGATATACTTTTTTCTCAGCAGCACATGGATCCTTCTCAAAAATAGACCATATGTTTTGCCATAGGGCAACCCTCAGTAAATATAAAGGGGAGGAGATAATACCATGAATTTTTTGTGATCATAATGGAATGAAACTGGAAACCAATGATAAAAGAAAAAAGAAAAAATCATACATTACATGCAAAATGAACAATATGTTACTGAATGATCAATGGGTTACAGAAGACATAAAGGAGGAAATCAAAAAATTCTTAGAGATAAATGAAAATACAGACACAACATATCAGATTCTATGGGACAAAATGAAAGAAGTTTTAAGAGGTAAATTCATCTCCTGGAGGTCATTCCTCAAAAAAAGAAAGAAAAAAAAACAACAAATAAATGAGCTCACACTTTATCTCAAAGCCCTAGAAAAGGAAGAGCAAAACAACAGCAAATGTAGCAGAAGGCAAGAAATAATTAAAATCAGAGCGAAATTGAAACAAAAGAAACTATTGAAAAAATTAACAAAACTAAAAGTTGGTTCTTCAAAAAGATAAATAAGATCGACAGACCCTTAGCCATGCTAATGAAGAGAAGAAGAGAGAGAACTCAAATTACTAACATACGGGATGAAAAAGGCAATATCACAACAGATGCAACATAAATACAGAAGAAAATTAGAAATTATTTGGAAACCTGTATTCCAATAAAATAAAAAATAGTGAAGACATCGATAAATTTCTTAAGTCATATGATTTGCCCACACTGAGTCATAAGGGAACACACAATTTAAACAGACCAATATCAATGGATGAAGTAGAAGAAGCAATCAAAAGACTACCAACCAAGAAAAGCCCAGGACCGGATGGGTATACAGCAGAGTTTTACAAAACCTTTAAAGAAGAATTAATACCATTACTTTTCAAGTTATTCAGGAAATAGAAAAACTGGGAGCTCTGCCAAATTCGTTCTATGAGGACAACATCACCCTGATTCTGAAACCAGACAAAGACACCTCAAAGAAAGAAAACTACAGACAAATATCTCTGATGAACCTAGATGCAAAAATCCTCATTAAAATTCTGGCGAATTGGATACAAAGGCACATCAAAAAAATTGTGCACCATGATCAACTAGGATTCATCCCTGGGATGCAAGGCTGGTTCAATATATGGAAATTAATAAATGTTATTCACAACATCATTGGACTTAAAGATAAGAACCATATGATCATCTCGATAGACGCAGAAAAAACATTCAACAAAGTAGAGCATTCCTTTATGTTCAAAACATTTTAAAAACTAGGGATAACAGGAACTTACCTCGACATTGTAAAAGCTATCTATGTTAAGCCTCAGGTTAGCATCATTCTGAATGCAGAAAAATTGAAGGCATTCCCTTTAAAATCTGGAACAAGACAGGGATGTCCTCTATCACCACTTCTATTCAATATAGTTCTCGAAAAACTGGCCAGAGCAATTAGAGAGATGAAAGACATTAAAGGCATAAAAATAGGAAAAGAAGAACTTAACTTATCACTATTTGCAGATGACATGATTCTATACATAGAAGACCCAAAAGGGTCTACAGAAAAAACTACTAGAACTAATAAATGAATGCAGCAATGTGGCAGGATAGAAAATCAACATGCATAAATCAAAGGCATTTCTGTATATTAGCGACAAAACTTCTGAAACAAAAATGAGTCAAAACACTGCATTCCCAATTTCCTCAAAATAATTAAATACTTGGGAATCAACCTAACAAAAGAGGTGAAAGATTTATATAATGCAAACTACAGAACCCTAAAAAGAGAAATAGAATAAGATCTTAGAAGATGGAAAAATATACCCCGTTCATGGATAGGAAGAACTAACATCATCAATATGGCTATATTACCAAAAGTTCTCTACAGGTTTAATGCAATGCCAATCAAAATCCCAAAGGAATTTTTTGTAGAAATAGATAAAGCAATTATGAAATTCAAATGGAAAAATAAAAGACCCAGAATAGCAAAAGCAATTCTAAGCAGGAAGTGTGAATCAGGCAGTATAGCAATACCAGATTTCAAACTATATTACAGAGCAATTATAATAAAAACAGCATGGTACTGGTACCAAAACAGGCAGGTGGACCAATGGTACAGAATGGAGGACACAGAGACTAATCCAAAAATCTACAACTGTCTTATATTTGATAAAAGAGCTAATGGCCTGCAATGGAGGAAGGATGGCATCTTCATCAAATGGTGTTGGGTAAACTGGAAATCCATATGCAACAAAATGAAACTGAACCCCTCCTCTCGCCCTGCACAAAAGTTAACTCAAAGTGGATCAAGGAGCTAGATTCAAATCAGAGTCTCTGCGTCTGATAGAAGAAAAAGTTGGCTCAGATCTACATATTGTGTGGTCAGGCTCCAAATTCCTTAATAGGACACCCATAGAACAAGAGTTAATAACAAGAATCAAGAAATGGGACTTACTTAAACTGAATTTTTTTTTCTCAGAAAGAGAAACAATAAGAGAGGTAAATATGGAGCCTACATCATGGGAACAAATTTTTAGTCCTCACCCTTCACATGGAGCCCTAATATCTAGAGTATACAAAGTATACAAAGAACTCAGAAAATTAGACAATAATATAACCAATAACCCAATGGGCCAAGGACCTGAACAGAAACTTCTCAGAGGAGGACATAGAATCAATTAACAAGTACATGAAAAAATGCTCTCCATTTCTAGCAGTAAGAGAAATGCAAATAAAAACCACCCTAAAATACCATCTCAATCCAGTGAGATTGGCAGCCATAATGAAGTCAAACAACAACAAGTGCTAGCGAGGATGTGAGGAAAAGGGTACTCTTGTACATTGCTCGTGGGACTGAAACTGGTGCAGCCAATTTGGAAAGGAGTATGGAGACTCCTGTGAAAGCTTGGAATGGAAGCACCATTTGACCCAGCTATTGCCCTTCTTGGACTATTCCCTGAAGACCTTAAAAGAGCGTACTACAGTGATACTGCCACATCGATTTTCATAGCAGCACAATTCACAATTGCTACACTGTGGAACCAACCCAGATGCCCTTCAATAGATGAATGGATAAAAAAGAGGTGACCTTTGTATACTATGGAGGATTACGCAGCACTAAAATATGACAAAATCATGGAATTTGCAGGGAAATGCATGGCAATAGAGAAGATTATGCTTAGTGAAGCTAGCCAATCCCTAAAAAACAAATACCAAATATCTTCTTTGATATAATGAGAGCAACTAAGAACAGAGCAGGGAGGAAGAGCATGAAGAAAAGATTAACATTAAGCAGAAACATGAGGTGGGAGGGAAAGGGAGAGAAGAGGGAAATTGCATGGTAATGGAGAGAGACCCTTATTGTTACACAAAATTACATATAAGAGGTTGTGGGAAAATAAACAACGGGAGAAATGAATTAGAGTAGGTATGGTAGAGAGAAAAGATGGGAAGAGAAGGGAGGGGGTATAGTAGAGTATAGGAAAGGTAGCAGAATACAACAGTAACTAATAGGGCATTATGTAAAAATATGGATGTGTAACTGATGTGATTTTGCAATCTGTATTTGGAGTAAAAATGGGAGTTCATAACCCACTTGAATCTAATGTATGAAATATGATATGTCAAGAGCTTTGTAATGTTTTGAGCAACCAATAAAAAATGTAGTGATGTATATGCCAATAGAAATTTATCATGAAATATATATAATCAACAGATTGAAAAATATTAATTTTACTGAACATGAAATTATGAATAATGTTATTCAACTAGGAAGCTCACCCATAGGTTGAATTTTCAGTTCCAACAGCGTTTAGGAGGAGTGATCTCTTCTCTCAATTTGCATCTGCAAATTCAGCCACCTCACAAGTGTATACGAGTGAAATCAGGTAGGATTCTATATGTGCATATAAAAATACATGTGCTGAATAGGCTACAGAGAAAGGGAGACAGGGATTCATATATTTGTTAATTTTAAAAACACATGTAGAACTATTTCAACAAAAAATTGACTAGATTTATAACTCCTACAAAATATAATGCAAAAGGCAATTCCAACTATACACCATGCCTCCTCTGAACTGCTTGTATTTCTATTCTTTTTGGGTTATTTTTTCACCATCATATTAGGATCATAATTCAGAGTCTAGTAGGGTATGGGTTAGTGTCAGGGATTCAGTATTTCAAAATAAAAATTGAAAAATGAATCCAGTGTGTGTGTAAATATGTGCTACACAAAAATCTTCCCACTCACATCCAGAACAATGCCTTGACATTACCTTCACCCAAGTAATACACAATTATAGTAGAAAAGTGTGAAAATCTATGAATACATATATTTAATGGAATATGCTCGGGAGTTCACAACCTTGGAGGTGGTAGAGGCGTTTCCAAAAGTAAAGGACAGGGTAAACACTCCACAAACAAAGAGCTCTGCTGGCCTAAGACTTCTTGGAATATGGCTTCTGAGGTTGGGCACTTGAAATATATGTTGTTGTCATGAGCTTTGGCTTCCTTTGTCGTGAGACCATAAAAGCTGGGTCTGCATCTATGTGACCTGGAAGACATGATTTCTTATATTTCAATGAACATGAGGCAGCAGTGCTCAATTTTCTCTTTGTAGGTAAACTGTGTCCACTGGAGGCTAAGTGTCTCCCGGTGGGGACAGTGAAGACATTTGATCATCCTCCAATTTTCGTGGTGTTTCTTGCTGCTACACTGGGAATTTGGTACTTGCTTCACACAATATAAGAAGTTCATCTGGGATACAGTGCTGGAGGGTGTTCTGTCATGTGGGGTGGGTTAGCATCTGCAGGAGAATGTACCAACCAGGCTTCTATCCCACATAGCTTGTCCCAATAACCATAGCAACCTGATTATGAACATTGCCCTGAAACCTCTCCATATAACAAGATGCCTTTACATACAAGGGAATGGGGGCTGCGCCATATCAGTCACAAGCCATTTGTAAGCCGATAGCCAATCCACATGGCCCCACCTTGATGTTTCATCACACACCTGCCCACCACTGCTCTAGGCCCACTACTCAGCAGGCTCCAAATTCCTGGCATCTCGTATTCTACACCATTTTCATGAAACCCAGTCAAACAAGGCACTTTCTGGTATACACATGATCAGCAACAGGACATCCAACGTTTCTGCAGTGCCACCTGGTCATGGGAATTTCCAAAATTTTATGGTATTTATCTAGCAAGTTTTCAAGGATGAAGTTAGAGGCACTGTGGGTTTCAATTCATTCAGGAACCGTTAAGTGTTGAGAAAGCTCATTTCAATGAATGCTCTGGAGAACTCTAAAGTCAAGGCTTCTCAAAGAGTTGCCAACAGGTCACATGAAGCCAGGCCAATTGACGTCTACAATGTGAGGTCCATGTGTGTTTTGACTCTCAACTATGGCTACCAAGTCTTTCAGAATAAAATCATGTGATATTCTGGCTGAGATTCCCAGGCCTCTGTGGAAAGCCACCCTGGGCCTAGATCTCAGTTTCCAAGAGTGAGTCTCATGCGTGGCCTCCTAAAATCCCAACACAATTCATGGCAATACTTCTCTGAGGTCAGTTCCAGAACTCAGTCTCTAAGGGTAAATCATACCAGAGCTCAAGCCCAGGTGGACCCAGTCATCCCTTTCAACTGCCACAAAACTGACCAAAATTAAAATGAAATCACTCCCACAGGGCCATAATCTTCTTCCTTGTAGACACTCATCATAACCTCTAGCTGGAGGTTTCAATGAGCACAAGGTAGTGTCCAAAATAAGCTCACTTGCCCCTCATTTGCCTAAAAACATGGTGGCCTGAACACTATTCCTGTGAACCAGGAGTGATCAAATATTGCTGCTGTTAAAGTGTTCCGCTTCTCCAATTTGAGGCCTACTGGCTGAAGCCTATAAATTCTTGATGTGATTTGGAGTCATGAGAAAACCCAAGCACATATGGGCTAGCCTCTGCAGGGATTTCAAAGACTCATTTGACCCAAAGGATCCCTATTCTCACTTGATGGAGGTCAGGAACATAAAACAAGAAGGCAAAAATATTCATCCACAATGACTTCTCTTTTTGTCATTTTGGTTTTGAAATCACATGGGATCTTTCTTTAGATCCATCAGGTGCTGAGAATCTAAGCCACAACCTCATTCAAGGACAAGAGGCTGAATCAGACACATTCCATTCCAAAGCAATTAAGCAAAGAGCCACAGGTGATGTCCATTCATTTCCATATGAAAACAGTCTTCTTAAGGCTACACAACAGGGTGGCCTGAGGCAAAGACTTTCCTGACATTCAGGGTAATAGAAACAGAAGTAAGCAAATGGCCCAAAGAAGGGTTTCTCCACTGAGACTTTACTGGTCACACTGATATCTGATATTTCTGAGATGCTCCCATTCCCTTAAGCTATCCAGTACATGGCCATGTCACAGAGCCTTGTGGTGTTACATATCTGGGACTCAAAACCATGAGCCTATTCTGGAGAGTGGCTGGAAAACACGAAGAAAACAGGAACTTAAGAAGATAGTAGATGTTGCCCATCCATAAGGCAAGCTGCAGTCCATTCATCAATTGGGCAGTAAGAATGCGGGGAAGCTTTCAACTAGAGACAACACATCCATTGATGCATTGTCTTTTCTAATGTCTACAACAACGGATACAGTGGAATACACAGACATAGAAACACTCACCATGTCAAAGGACTTACTAGAAATAGTCCACTCCAAACCAAACAAACCACCTTTCCTAGCTATTCTCAGAACATCAGAAAAAAACAAAAACTCACACCTACAATGGCAAAGGCAATTCTTTCCCCCAAGTAGGTCTGTGATTATCCGGAGTGTCTTCTGACTGGTGGGCCATATTATGTTCCCCAAAAATGTCCTGTCCTGTTTCAGTTCTGGTCTCCTTGGCCAATTCTGTGAAGTTGTCAGGAGCCAGTGGTTTGCCACTACCTACTTTCTCAGGAAAGGCCCCTCTTCAGAGCTCTGCTGGAATTTGGCCATCCTCACATCAGTAGGTACCAAGAAAGACTGACTATGTCTTTGGGAAAAGCAAACAAGTTAGCCCACTGGGACTCGGAGTGAGACTGACTCTGGGTGCCTGGCTTCCTGGATCCCAAGTTCAGAGAATTACATCACCAAGGAAGTGAAGTGAGGTCACTTCTTTCAGGAACTGAATATGGTCACTGCCTCGGTAACCACTTTGTCCTAACAGTTGCTTCCAAGGTTCCCATGAGATGGAGGCTGCCCCAACATCCTGTGACACATTCAGAAGTTAGAATGGTATATCAACCATAGGCACCCGGGAACAGCTCTCCACACAGGCCTGGATTGGTCCATCTTCTCTACTTTAAGAAGACAGAGGTTGATTCAGACACATCAATTCACCCTGACCAGGTTGTTTGCCATGGAAGATGACTTTTGCTCTCTCAGGTCCTACATAGCTGCCTACATGTTCTCCAAGGATCATTTCTCCATGGATCTTTTAGGTTCTCAGCAGGTGGAAGATCATCTACATTCCTATATTGTAAGACCCACTCTGTCCCTGCTCTTCTGTACGTTATATTGAAGGAACAGTGTATAGTTAAGGTTAATAATAGGTTTGATTTGGGTTACGAATCATTCTGCGGGATGAATAATGGCATTGGCAACCTGTGATATTTATAAGAGTATATATGTGAAATATAACTATGAAAGCAGAAATCTAGGTAAGATTTGAAGTCCAGAAGGGCACTGGGGACTTGAGTGGGATACTTAGCTTTGAGTTATGTGCTGCACAGATGTCTCAAATAAATCAATATACACTGGCATCGGACCTTGTACTTTGGATGATTGAATGTTGAAAAGAACATCCAGTCAAAAAGCGATAGTCGGTAGGATTAGGAAGGTAGTCTGTAGGTTTAGAAAGAAGAGTGAGTATAGGATTTGGACCAAAAGTTCTTTAGCAATAGGGTTTCGGGTAGAGAGTGTATGTAAATGTCAGTACATGTGAAGAGTCAGTCACAATGATGAACTGGGGAAATCATGTAGGAAAGCAGATATCAATAGAGACATTAGGAAATCAAGCAAAGTATAAATTGTGTGATAGGGTTAGACATTTTCAACAGGTTTGAGGTTGAATAGATAATCTTAGGAAGAAACAAATATGTAGTCACCAATAGGATTGATATTTGAGAGCATTAGACAACCTGGACATGGATGTTTTTAGTAATCCATGCTCACTTTCTATTTAGGCTTTGGTACAATTGTAAGTGTGACCTTTGCTTTTGGTGTCCAGAATATTTCTGTGATAAAATGTGTATGTAGATCAGGTGACATGAGTATTTCTTCCACCATTTCTTGGAGCAATATTTTGAAGACTTATAAATTAGTATGGTCGTACAAAGATGTGTACCCTGTTTCTATGAATATACACATAATGCATGAATAGACCATACTGTGAATAAATAATATAACTGGATCCACTTTAAATAATGGATTGAATAGATATCTGAAAATATATAAGAAATGTTATATTAATATACAATCATTCATTCCAACCAGTTATATATCTAATGATCATCTTAGGGTTATGGTTTATCATGAAGGGTTTGTGAGTTTTGTTTCAAAATTGATTATGGAAATCGAAAAAAATGTATTTGGAAAAAAAGTCTCATGAATAGACCACTGAAGAAACGTAGAGAAATTCATGTGTTATGGAGCAGGAAGTGATTGAAAGTGAAACAAATGCCTATAAATTTGTTAACTAGTGAATAAAATATATATTCTATGATGTACATAAACTGAAGGAATAGTAATGTACCAGTGTGGAATAAAAATTAACGTCAAAATACACATCATGTTCCATAGTAACCTACATGCATTGATGTTTAACTGGGTCAGTTAAACAGTTAGACATATTAGGATTTGTATGCACCTTTCACTGAAGTTAGTTTTCAGTACAAGGAAACAAATATGTATTTCGGGTGGATGAATATTTCTAAGAATAATCTTGTGAAAAGTTGATTATTAATCCACATACATGAACATGAATGAATTTAGGGATTGTATATAAGACACATATATTTCATATTTTTAAAAATCTGGAGAATATATATATATATATATATATATATATATATATATATACACACACACACACACACACACATGAACAGAGACATTAATAAGTAGCAATATATATGCCAATCGAAATTCATCATGAAATATATATCATAAAGATGCAAAAACATTCATTTTACTGAAAATGGGTTTATGTATAATGTTGTTCTACTGGGAAGCTCACCCATAGGTTGAATTTTCAGTTCCAACAGGGTTTAGGAGGAGTGGTCACTTCTCACACTTTGTATCTGCTAAGTCATGTAACTCACAAGAATGTACGTGTGATATCACGCAGGATTCTATTTGTGCATATAAAAATACATGTGCTGAATAGGCTCCAGAGAATGGGAGACAGTAATTCACATATTTGTTAACTTTGAAAACACATGGAGAACTATTTCAATTAAAAATTGACTAAATTTATAACACCTACGCTTTATCATGCAAATGGCAAGTCGAACTCTGAACTGCATGTACTTATGTACTGTTTGGGTTATTTTTCTCCATCATATTAGGATTAGTAGTCAGAGTCTAGTAGAATATGGGTTAGTGTCAGGGATTCAGAATTTCGAATGGAAAATAGGAAAATTAATCCAATGTGTATGCAAATATGTGCTACAACAAATCTTCCCAGTCTCATCCAGAACCATGCCTTGACATTACCTTCGCCCCAAGTAAGACACAATTAGAGGAGAAGAGTTAAAAAATCTGTGATTACATTTTTGGAATGGAAAATGCTCAAGAGTGCACAAACTTGGAGGTGGAATAGGAGTTTCCAAAAATAAGGACAGGGTACACACTCCACAAACATGGAGCTCTGCTTGCCTAAAACTTTTTGAGAAACTGCCACTGAGGTTGGGCACTGAAATATAGGTTGTTGTCACGAGTTAAGCTTCCTTTGTAGTGAGACCCTCAAAGCTGGGTCTGCATCTATGTGACCAGGAGGACAAAGTTTCTTATTTTACAATGAACACGAGGCAGCAGTGCTGAATGCTCTCTTTGTAGGTAAACTGTGGCCACTGGGGCTTAGTGTCTCCAAGTGTGGACTGTGAAGCCATATGGTCATCCTCCATTTCGTGGTGTTTCTTCCTGCTGCACTGGGAGTTTGGTATTTGCTTCACGAAATACAAGGAGTTCAACTGCGACAAAGTGCAAGAGGGAGTTCTGTCACGTGTGGTGGGTCAGGGTCTGCAGGATGATACAAGAACCAGGCTTCTATCCCACATAGCTTGACCCCTTGACCATAGCAACCTGATTCTGAACAATATCCTGAAATCGCTCCATATAACAAGTTGCCTTTACACAGAAGGTTCTGCTGGCTGTGCCATGTCAGTCACAAGCCATTTGGAAGCCAATGGCAGATCCACATGGCCCCACCACAGATGTTTTATCACATACCTGCCCAACACTGCTCTAGGCCCACTACTCAACAGAGTCCAACTTACTGACATCTCTGTTCTACACCATTTACATGAAACCCAGTAAAACAAGACACTGAAATATTCATGACCAGCAACAGGTCATCCAAAGGTTCTCCAGTGCCACCTGGTGTTGGGAATTTCAAAAATTTCATGGCATTTATCTAGCCATTTTTCAAGAATGAAGTTGGAGGCACTGTGAGTTTCAATTCATTCAGGAACCATTAAATGGTTAGGAAGCTCATTTCAATGAAAGCTCTTGAGAACACTCACAGGTAAGGCTTCCCAAAGAATGGTGAAAAGATCACATGATGTTTAGCTCATTTAGCTCTACAATGTGAGGTCCATATGAGTTTTGACTCTCAACGATGGGTGCCAAGTCTTTCAGAATAAAATCATGTGGTATCCTGGCTGAGAGGCCCAGTGCTCTGTGGAAAGCCACCCTGGGCCTAGAACTCAGTTTCCAAGGGCGACACTCATGCCTGGCTTCCTAAAATCTCAACACTATTCATGGCAATACTTCTCTGAGTTCAGTTGCAGAACTCAGTCTCTAAGGAAATCACACCAGAGTTCAAGCACATGTGGACCAAGTCATCTCTTCTAACCGCCACCCAAATGACCACAATTTACACCAAAACACTCCAACGTGGCACTCATCTTCTTCCATATAGACACACATAATAACCTGTGGCTAGAGTTTTCCATGAGGGGCACAGCTCAAGTCCGTGTCCAAAATAAGCTCTCTTGCACCTAAATTGCCTAATTCAGGGTGGCATGGACACCCTTCTTGTGAACCAGGAGAGATCAAATAGGCCTCCCATTAATACTGCTCCACTTCTTCAATTTGAGGTCAACTGACTGTGGGGTTTGGATTCTTTATGTAAATTGGAGTCTTGAGAAAACCCAAGCAACCATGGGCTAGCCTCTGCAGGGCTTTGAAGATCTCATTTGACCCAAAGGATCCCTATTCTGACTTGATGGAGTTCAGGAAAGTTACAGAGGAAGGCGAGAGACTTCATCCACAAGGACTGCTCTGTGGCCATTTTGGTGTTGGATGTACACATGGGATCTTTCTTTATATCCATCAGAAGGTGAGAATCTAAGCCACAGCCTCACACAGGGCAAATAGGCTGATTCAGACACATCCTCTCCAAAGCAATTAAGCAAAGAACCACAGGTAATACCCATTCATTTCCATTTGAAAACTGTTTTCTTCAGGCTTCACAAAGTGGTGGCCTGAGGAAAAGACCTTCCTGACATTCAGGGCAACAGAAGATTAGGTAATCAAAAGGCCCCAAGCAGGGTTTCTCCACTGAGACTTTACTGGTAACACTGATATCTGAGTTTTCTGAGATGCTCGCCATTCCCTTTAGCTATCTAGTACATGGTCATTTCAAAGAGCTTCGTGGTTGTACATATCTTAAACACAAAACCATGAGCCTATTCTGGAGAGTGGCCAGAATTCAGGAAGAAAACAAGATCTTAGAAAGATATTAAGTGTTGCCCATCAATAAGGCAAGCTGCAGTCCATTAATAAATTGGGAAGGATGAATGCTGGGAAGCTTTCTAGCTGACAGGACATATTCATTGATGCATTCTCTCTTCTAATGTCTACAACCACGGGCACAGTGGGATACACTGACATAGAAACACTCGCGTTGTCAAACGACTTACTAGAAACCGTTCACTCCAAAAAAAAACAAACCTTCTTTCATACCTATTCTCAGAACATGAGACAAAACCACAAACTCACACCCACATCACAAAGGCACCTCCTTCCCCCATGTAGGTCTGTGACTATCCGGAGAGTCCTCTGACTGGTGGGCCATACTATGTTCCAGGAAATGGCCTGTTCTTTCTCAAATCTGGTCTTTTTGGCCAACTCTGTGAAGTTTTTAGGATCCAGTGGTGAGCCAATGCGTGCTTTCTCAGGAAAGCCCCCTCTTCATAGCTTTTCTTGCATTTGGCGATCCTCACATCAGTAGGTCCCAAGAAAGACTGAGTCTGTCCTTGGTAAATCAAAATAAGTTTGACAACTGGGACTGGGACTGGGACTGGCTCTGGGTGCCAGGCTTCCTGGATTCCAAGTTCAGAGAGTTACATCACCATAGAAGTTAGGTGAGGTCACTTTCTTTAGGAACTGAATGAGGTCACTGCCTTGACAACAACTTTGTCCTAACAGTTGCTTCCAAGGTTCCCATGAGAAGGAGGCTGCCCCTACTTTCTGTGACACTTTCACAAGTTAGAATGGTATGTCACCCATTGGCACGCAGGAGCAGCTCTCAACACATCCCTGCTTTGGTCCATCTTCTCTACATTAAGAAGAGAGTGGCTGATTCAGACACATCCCTTCATCATGAGCAGGTTGTTTGCCATGGAAGACTTTTGCTCTCTCAGGTCCTTCATAGTTGACTACATCTTCTGCAGGGATCATTTTTTCAAGGACCTTTGAGGTTCTCAGCAGGTGGAAGATCCTCTATATTCCTGTATTTTAAGACCAACTCTGTCCCCGCTCTTCTGTAAAATTAGATTGAGAGAACAGTGTATGGTTAGGGTTAATAACAGGTTCAATTTGGGTGAGAAAAGAAACTACATGGTTGAGCAAACAGGGTCCTACAGTTAACAATAATATGAGAATTATTAATGGACCAGCCTGGGTGGATAAAAGTGTAGTTAACTAGGTGGACTATGTGAACCAAGACTCAAACCTCCCTTTGGGGGCCTCTGTCTTTCTTTGACACTCTTCAAGTAATTTTCTTAATTTACTCATAGATTCTTTTACAACTCCAGTATTGTCGGCATAAAAAACATCATTCTTTCCTCAATGCAAGCAAAAAGGCACCCTTCTCTCATGAAGAGGAGGTCCAACACTCGCCTGCTCTGTAAACAACTTCAGAGAGAGAGAGGTTAAAATTCCTGTAAAGCTGTGATGTCGGTTTTTAATGTCTTTAAGCTTTGGTCTATTTCTGCTTCTAATTGTGTCTTTGTTGTGTCTCATGGACTAGGGCAGTTGTTCCTGTGCCCACCCCTTCAGCAACTATTATTCCTAATAGGATGGCTAAAGTGAGGGATACAGGTTCCCGGTGGAACCGGGTTGTATGCCCCCCCTATTTGATCTTTAAATGAACCTGCGTCCTGATAGAGCACTCTGGAAAACATCTGCATCATTACATAATTAATCGCAACTATTGACCACTTTATGAAAACATAAATAATGTTAAAGTGTATAGAATTATACTGTTGTAGAGACGGACAAGGAAAGGCACCTAAGATAGCACCAAAGACAGGAAAGGAGTTTTATTTGTTTGCATCCGTATTGAGAGGGCATTGCTTCTGTTGTAATCAATTAATCCCCTGAACCCCAAGTTTTGGTAGTTTTAGTATTTGTACCCAACATGTAAGGGAAGGGGCTCAGAAGTTCACAGTCTGCAGAAATTCACACAAATCAGTTTTTGTTTCTGTTTTTTTTTCCTCTGTTCTGTGCACGTTAACTTTTCAATTACACCTTGGAATGGGAGAGCTTTTTTGTCTCTTTTTTTTCCTCCTTGCCAGCTGTCACCATGGAGCCCAGTTGGTAACTTTTTTATCTTAGAAATGTAGCAATCTCTCTGAAGCCCCAGCTCAAGGCCAGAGTCCTTGTTCACATATTTTGTGAAAAACTGGTAAGGCGATGTCTAGCTTAGGGGTGGTGATTTTTCCAGCCAGTGGCCAAGTAGAACAGGGCAACATGAAGAGTGGAAGTTTATCTCCATTGAACTTTTTCAGAGGGACTCTTTTGCTGAAAGCCCTAAAGTAAGCCTTGGTAAAGACTTCTGGAGAAGGTCATTTAAGACATTTCTGTGTACCTGGTACAGAGGGGGATGACAGGGAAGGCGATGCTGAGAGCAGCTCCGTGGATCTGAGAATGAGGAAGGAGAGATGCCAAAGAATAATGGGAAAGGGGTTTGGGATTTTCCTAGAACAAAAACTTGAGCAGTAGAACAGGTAGAGCAGAGGGGAAGACGGGAGTGAGTATTCCAAAAAGCCTGTGAGGGACTTTAAATTCTTAGAAACCTGTTTTCAGTGACGACAAATCAACTTTAAATGTCATTTTCATTACATCTTGGATAGGGGTCTGAGGGCTCTTCTCAGCTGGTTTGAGCTTTGGCTAAGCTTGCTAGAGGACTTGGTGGGACCTAGTGCAGACACTGACAGGAAAAGAGAGGAGTGGGTGGAGGGGTACCTCGGTACCTGCTTCCTCAGCAAGGGGGCAATGTTCTGAGATCCAGCGGAGGTTTGGGTTTTTGATCTAGTAATTGGAGGGGAGAAATCAGGTTGCTGAGGTGGGAGTGAAAGCAGAGAGTCTAGAGCAGAAGGCTGAGGGTGAGGAACTATTGGGGAAGCATAGTACAGGATGTGAGCGAAGGAGGAAAAAGGATTCCACATAGGGAAATTTCCCCCTTTTGAGCACTTGCCGAAGTTAAAAATGTCATGCAGAATTTGAGGATCTAGAGAACCCTCTGGGGGCCATAGTTTTTGGTTGTCTAATTGGTAATATGGCCAATGCTGTGTACTGAATTTGATGAGGAGTTTGGGTTCCACCAGGCAGCCCCTCTATGCTCACATCCCCATGACTTACACAAGAAGTCGGCTTTTCCCCCACACAGGGATGGCTGTTTGTCGCTTTGATAATCTGCCGGGCATACATAGTAATATAGGCTAGCCAACCTGCATCTGGCTCGCGTGTCCCTGCATCCATAATGTTTGTTTCAATTATCTATGGTACGGAAGGGATTTAATGGAATTTTAGTGAGATCCTCTTCATCAGGCATGTCTCAATAGGAAAGACCTATACCGAGCTGAAAAATGTCTGGGTGGAGAGATAGTCACCAGGTCCCTAAGGGGGCCATTAAGGTCTCTTTAATGGTTCTATTTATTTTTTCTACCTGTCCTGAGTTCTGGGGTATATAAGCATAATGTAACTTCCAATTAATCCACAGGGTCCTGGTTAACACCTGACTTACCTGGGCCATGAAAACCAGTCCATTATCAGTCCATTAGGCAGATCGTATCTTGGAAAAATATCTTTCAGGATCTTCTTGAAAACCATTTGCGCCGTTTTTTTTTTTTTTTTTTTTTTTGTGTGTGTGTGTGTGTGTAAGGCTTCAATCCATCCTGAAAATGTATCTACAAAGACTAGGAGATATTTAAATCCATACCTTGCTGGCTTAATTTTAGTAATGTCCACTTCCCAGAATTGTCCTGGTCTGGTTCCTCATAGGTGCTTTCCTCTAGGAAACTTGGAAGGGTAAGCATTACCCAATTGACGGACCCGACAGGCTTTTGTTACCCGTTCAGTTATTTCCTTTCACTGTGAGTTGGTTAGTGGAAAACTCTGTTCTTAATCTTACAGTAATGCCTGCAGTTTCTTTGAACCAAGGTGAGTGAGTTGATGTACATTTTTAACGTAGTGTAGGACTTGCTCTAATTGCAGGCTGAGCTCATTGAAGTTGAGGCGTTCAGTGTCAGTGTCCTTAGATGTTATCAAAAACTTCCTGGTCCTCAGGGTTTCATTGGAATTGGGCATCTTCCTTTAACAGCGGGTATAATGGAGCAGCTAAGGACGCAAACCCAGGCATCCATAACCTGCAAAAGCCAGCAGTCCCAAGAAATTCTCTGAGTTGTCTGCTGTAAGATGGGGGTGGTATCTACATAATGGTTTGTTTTCTGGGCTCAGTGAGCCATTGTTTACTGCCCCTAAGGGAATAGCCCAGGAAGATTACTTCATGCTAGCAAATTTGGGCCTTTTTGGTCGAAACTCTATACCCGAGTTGAGCAAGCTCATATAATAGTGCTTGGGTCCCAGACTCACAGTTTTCCTTGGTGTTGGCTGCCAGTAGCAGGACCTCCACGTATTGAAGCTGGGTAAATTCAGGGTGCGTAGTTCTGAAGTTGTTGAGATCTCTGTGGAGGGCTTCATCAAAGAGAGTGGGGGAGTTTTTGAACCCCTGTGGGAGTCTAGTCCAAGTTAGTTGACCAGACGTTTTGGTTTCTGGGTCTACCCACCCGAAAGCAAACAGCAACTGACTATCTTTATGCAGAGGCAAGCAAAGGAAAGCATCTTTTAAGTTCAGAACAGTATATAATTTCCCCTCAGTGTTCAGAGTGCTAAGCAGATTGTACCGATTAGGTACCGTGGGGTGAATGTCCTGCCCTCTTTTGTTGATCTCTCTTAGCTCTTTAATGGGGCGATAGTTCCCGGTCCCTGGCTTTTTTTTTTCTAGTAGCAGGGGAGTGTTCCAGGCCGATTGACAGGGCCTTAGGACCCCTAATGCCAGATATTTCTGAATATTGGGCCTTATCCCACCTTTAGTTTTTTTGCTTAGAGGATATTATTTGACATTGACTGGGGAGACTGAGGTTTTTAACTCCACTGTTATTGGAGATTGTTTCACGGCCAGGCCTAACCCAGCAGTTTTTGCCCAGGCATCTGGGTAATCTGTTATCCATTTTTGGGGTAGCTTGCCTGTTTGATCAGACTTGGGGCATGTGAATGGTGGATGTTCATCTTCTACTAATATAGTTAAAGCCGTGACTATAGGAGTTTTTGCTGAAGTATTTAGAAATTTCATTTGGGGGCCTTCATGGTTAAAAGTTATTTTGGCCCGGAGCTTGATGAGCAGATCTCTGCCCATCAATGGGTCCAGGCACTCTGGGATTCATAGGAAGGAGTGATGGATTTTTCCTTTCCCCAGGTCCATGGTCCTCTTAGTTGTCTAAGCCTGATATTTACCGTCATCATCCCTTTGAACCAGAGACCTTTTATTTGATAGAGGGCCCAATGGGGCCTTAAAAGCTGAGTATACTGCTCCTGTATTCACTTCAAAGTTTACTGGAGTCCCCTCCACTTCAAAAGTTACCCTGAGCTAGGGGATGGGTTCTGAGCCCTGACTTTCTTAGTCATCCTCCAGAGTCAGAATGGCCAGCTGGCGTGGCTGTCTCTTTATACGGAACTCTATGGCCCAGTATCCTTTTTCTTTAGAGTAGGCACACTGATCTGAGGCAAGGGGTGGCCTCTGGCATGGGCCCTTCCTGTCACCCTATGTCTTAATTTCTGGCCTCTTTCTTGTTGTGATCAGGACCTTAGTCAATGCCTTAGTCTGTCTTTTGGTTCTCTCATCCTCCCTTTGCTCCCTTTCTTTCTCCCTGTTTCTCTCTTATAGTATACTTTCTTGGCTTCTTTGACAAAATCTCTCATTTAATTTTTTTTTTTAATATCCATGGCAGCTTGCTCAATTAAGGCCATCGTGACAGATGCCTTTTAATCTGCTGCCTGAGGATCGAAAGGAGTATATCTCTTATATGCCTCCATGATTCTCTCTAGAAACATAAATGGAGATTCATCAGGCCTTTGAATAATTTCTCTTACCTTGGCCAAATTAGTTGGTCACCCAGCGGCCACTTGGAGACCCGCTGTTAGAGCCTGGCAATAATTGAACAGATGCTCCCTATCTTCAAAGGTGTTGGGGTCCCAGTTGGGTGGGTTTAAGGAGAAGCCAGCTTTGATTATGTTGGGAAGTTGTGTTGGTCGCCCATCAGGTCTGAGGATATTTTTTTCTACATTCCAGGAGATTTTTCTCTCATTGCTCTGTCATGAAGAGAGTCGCTAGGTGGTGTTGGCAGTCACCTCAAGTAGGCAGGTGTGAAAACGTCGGTGAGTTCTCTGAGTTCTTTTAGCCGGGCCAGCTTCCTCCAGGGTAGGAGGGGCTGTGTGTGCCGCGGGACAGTCATCTGCATGACGCTGGGCCAGCCTAGCTTCCTCGAATGGTGGAGAGGCTGAGTCAGCAGAAGGGGAATCACTTAGAGGGTGTTAGGGGTTGGGAGACGAGGGCAGATGATAAGGAGGGGGTGGTGAGTCCAGTAGAGTCTTGAGACTCAGGGAGAACAGAGGGTGGAGGAGGAGGAGCAGAGAGGTTGAGATAGAATCGTGGGGGAAGGAGTAGGAGCAGGTGCAGGGACAAGGAAAGGCTTGACCCATGGAGGAGATTTGTAGAGGTACTGACAAGTTAAGATATGTGGCTGTTGATCTGGATGTCTATGTGGCACCTGCTGAAAGACAATATCTCGGACTTTTCAAATAAGTGCGAAGTTGAAAGATCCTTCTAGGAGCCATCCGACTGCAATGGTGGGTCATTCTGAGACACAGAATCTGCCAGGTCTGGCGTTTTACTGAAAAAGAAAGATTCTGAGCCCTTAAGCAGATTTTGGTCCAGTGATTAAGGGTCAGGGACAGAGGCATTGAAATGATCTGTCCCATAATGAAATATACACAGACACTGAAAGCAACGACACACAACACAGACAAGACAAGACAATAAAGACAGGCAATGGACGTCCAATACTGAGACCAGGACTGACTAGTCGGCAAAACCTGAAGGGCTGGCAATACCGAATCAGAAACAAAATATCACTGAGTCGAGGAGACTATTGTTCCACGATTTCCCGAGTCTATCCCCCAGGGACATGGCCTGTGGCTCTGTGACATGTGTGTCAGCCACCATGGGAGAGAGCTCACGCTCTTTACCAATAGCCGTTTTGCCATACCGTAACCTGAAGCCTGAAACGAGAAAGATGGGCCTTATTTACCCCCAGAGGAGCCCGTTGGGGGTATTTTGTCTGCAGCTTCCGGATCTTGCTAGGGCCACCAGATGTAAAGGTTGGGCGAGCATCTGCGGCAGAGACCACTAAGAGACTGTCTCATGCAACAGCAAAGGGTTTATTGGGAGTCCGGCATGAAGGGCTCAGAGATCACTTGAACAGAGCAGAGAGCCCTGAGAACAGCTTAAGAAATGGTTATATATTTTTCTTGGAGAGGGCAGGGAGAGAAATTTATTGATGGGTAATGGCGAGTGTCAGTTTGCGAGCAACTGGTTGACGGAGTACATTCTGCAGTTTGGCAGTTTGGGACAGCACATTCTGGGAACAAGAATAGTAAACAGTTCTCAAGATTTCAATGGTGTTTTGTTAAGCATACAGAAAAACAGGAAATGAAAAGTATCTATTTTATTAACCTTTGAATATAAATATGAAAACAGAAATCTAGTTAAGATTTGAAGTCCAGAAGTTCATTTGGCCCTTGATTGGTATACTTAGCATTGAATTACGTTCTGTAGAGATGTCCCAGAAATATGGATATACAATGTCATAGGACCTTGTACCTTCTCGGAGGTCAGTTCCAAAACACAGTCTCTAAGGGGAATCACACCAAAGTGCAAGCCAAGTTGGACCCAGTTATCTCTTCCAACTTCCACACAAATGACCGCAGTTAAAACCAAAACACTCTCACATGACACTCATCTTCTTCCATATAGACACTCATCATAACTTCTGGCAGAAGGATTCCATGAGAGGCGCAGCACAAGACAGTGTCCCAAGTAAGCTCCCTTTCCCCTCATTTACCAAAAGTCAGGGTGGCCTGGACACCCTTCCTGTGAACCAGGAGTGATCAAATATGCCTGCCGTTAACACAGCTCTGTTCTCCAATTTGAGGCCTACTGACTGTTGGTTTAGATTCTTTATTTGAATTGGATTCATAAGAAAACCCAAGAACCTATGGGCTAGCATCTGCAGGGCTTTGAATAACTCATTTGACCCATTGGATCCCTATTCTCACTTGAGGGAGGTTAAGAACCTTATGGAGGAATGCGAGAGACTTCATCCACAATGACTGATTTTTGGCCATTTTGATTTGGATCCACACATGGGATCTTTCTTACGATCCATCAGGTGCTGAGAATCTAAGCTCTAGGCTCACACAGGGCCAAAGGGCTGATTCAGACACATCCCTTTCCAAAGGAATTAAGCAAACAGCCACAGGTGATGCCCATTAATTTCCGTTTGAAAACTCTTTTCTTCAGGAATCTCGAAGGCGTGGCCTGAGGCAAAGACCTTCCTGACATTCAGGGCAACAGAACAATAGGTAATAAAAAGGCCAATTGCAGGGTTTCTCCACTGAGACTATCCTGGTCACACTGGTATCTGAGTTTTCTGAGATTCTTGCCAATTCCTTCAGCTATCCAGTACATGTCCATGTCACGGTGCTTGGAGGTGCTACATATCGTGGACACAAAAGCATGAGTCTATTCTGGAGAGTGGCCAGAATTCAGGAAGAAAACAGGAACTTAGGAAGATAGCCGGTGTTGCCCATTGATAAGGCAAGCCCTAGAGTATTCATTAATTGGGCAGGATGAATGCTGGGAAGCTTTCTAATAGACAGGAAACATCCATTGATGCATTCTCTTTTCTAATGTCTACAACCACGGACACAGTGGGATACACAGACATAGAAACACTCGCCTTGTCCAACAACTTACTAAAAACAGTTCACTCCAAACCAAACAAACCGACTTTCCTACCTATTCTATGAACATGAGACAAAACCACAAACACACATCCACACCCACAAAGTCACCTCCTTCCCCCAAGTAGGTCTCTCACTCTCCAGAGTGTCCTCTGACTGCTGGGTCATACTGTGTTCCCCCGATATGGCCTGTCCTGTTTCAGATCTGGTCTCCTTGTACAACTCTGTGAAGTGGTCAGGAGCCAGCTGTGAGCCACTACCTGCTTTTTCAAAAAAGGCCCCTCTTCAGAGTTTTCCTGGCATTTGGCCATCCTCACATCAGTAGGTACCAAGAAAGACTGACTCTGTCCTTGCTAAATCGAAGCAAGTGAGACCACTAGGACTGGAACTGGGATTTGCTCTGTGTGCCTGGCTTCCTGGATCCCAAGTTCAGAGAGTTCCATTAAGGAAGTGAGGTTAGGTCGCATCCTTCAGGAACTGAATGAGATCACTGCCTTGGCAACCACTTTGTCCAAACAGTTGCTTCTAAGAGTACCATGAAAAGGAGGCTGACCCTACATTCTGTGGCACTTTCACAAATTAGGATGGTATATCAACCATAGGCACCAAGGAACAGCTCTCCACTCAGACCTGGTTTGGTCCATCTTCTCTATATTAGGAAGAGAGCCTTTAGTCCCGGGAGCATTGCAGTGAACCTCTGCACTAAAACTATTAGCAAGCACCTGATGGAGGAGGCCTCCATAGGTAAGTGGCGCCTTTATAACATCTGATATCCGGTTAAGGGAGATCTCTTCTGATGACAGAGATGTGGCCTGGGGAGGCTCACATATACTCCTGTCCAGGACAGTAACAAGAATCGTTCTTTCCTCTGTTCTGTTCTGTAGGAAATTCCTCTGGAAGTGTAGAGAGGTGCCGACGGGCACGCACGCGCTCCTACCCTGGAGCTTTAGCAAGATGTTGCACTGTACCACTGTTTTTCTGTTTAGGCGCCAGGTTTCTGTTTTTCTTTTTGTGTGTGTGTGTGTGTGTGTTTTGTTCTGCGTTCTATTTTTTTTGTTTGTTTGTTTGCTTTTGTTCATTTTGTTGTGTGATTTTGGTTGTAAAAACTTAAGGATATTGGACGTGAAAATGGGTAATAAAGAGAGTAAGCCTGACACCCGTTTGAACTGTGTTTTAAGGAACTGCGATGAACTTTACCCCCCTTTGTTTAGCAGGATGATAGAAGCCCCTAGCTGGCTGCCTGGAGCACAACCATTGCAGAGGGCAATGCCTGCTGGGGACCTAAGAACTGAGTATCTCCCAAGTTAACAAGTGAAACTCCTTTAAAACCCCTTGTCCCTCCAGATCAAGAGAGTCACAACATTTGGCAGAGTCCCCTGTGTTTCTCCTTTGTTAGCAAAGCAATTAGCCTCCCCTTTTCTTTTTCTCAGAACCCATTCCTCATTATTTAATTGGTATAAATTGGCTTCTAGGTCAGGAACCGAACTTTAAGTTACAAATTTGGTACCCCCCCTCCGCCCCAGAACTTTGTGAGAGCTGTCTACTGAAATGTTAGGAGATGGAGCTTGCTTGGGGTGGAACTGAACCAGAGGAGCTAATCCTGTAAGTAAAAGGAGGGACTGAGGGACCCCCAGCAGCTGCCAAAGCCCTGTTGATTCAGGGAATACCCTCCTTCCTTCCGTGCACTGTAAGGATTATGCCACCTCTGTCTTGTTAAAAAAGAGAAAAAGAAAAAGGGGACACTAAATTCAGTAAAGTCACCATATAGACACTTTATTTTACATTTCAGGTTGCCCCTCTGTTAAAACATCTGGTCCCCCCCGTGGTGCCACTGGTGTAGTAGATTTTTTCTCTTATCTGCTCTGGTTTAAAGGATTCTGTCTGACAACAATAGTCTCTACCTCCTTTCTGTCTGTCTTGTGTCTTTGTTTCTGGTCCTTTAAGACATGTGCAATAATGTGTTGATATTATAAATTTTTTCTTGGGAATGATCTTAGCTGAATGTGTGTCTAAATGATGATGTTTTATCATAAAAAAACTGGTATCTGAATGGGTTTTTGAAGCATTGCACAATCTTGCAGTTAAAAGTCGGGTTTAGGTCATTGTTTAGTTTAAGATTCCAGGTAATTCATGCCAGAGAACTTAAATACTTAGGATGGAAAACTGAAGAACTCTACTTCCAAGTTGGCAAGTAACTTCCCAATCATTCACTTTTTTTTTTTAACCAACTTTGAATTCGGTAGCCAGAGAAAATGTCACTGTGTGTACCAGTGCATTAATTTGGACAAGGATAGTAAACCATAGTATGGTATCTGTTGACAAAATAAGATGTAAAGACATAAAATTTTGTGAATTGTATCTTGAACTTGTATCATAATTTTCAACACCCCAACCGGAAAATTATGGTTAATATGCCTTAGGCCTGAGGTGTCTGCTCAGAATAGCAGTTTTTTTCCTGCTCCTTCCAGACCTCAGCCATGACTCATGTTGAAATGCAAATGAAAAAAGCCTGCAAGCTTAGTAGGAGACTGATTTGATGCCTAACGGAAAAAAAAAGTAAATTGTATGGTATTTACTAATTACTGGCCAGTCATTTTTTCTAGGACTCTTATTGTTTTCCTTAGATACTTTATTATTTTTGAGCTCATGATTCTGAGCATACAGACCTAGGTTAATGTTTTTCTGATCAGTTCTATCTTTGACCAACTGTGGACTTTTTGAAACATTGCAATAGATATTTAACCTGTGAAAAACTACAAGGCCTTTACTATTATTATGTGTGCACAATTTTGTTATGTGTTGTCTGTCTATATAGACATATATCCGTATATCATATATATGATACGCAAATTAACATATATAAGGAGCGCTCATTAAAAAAAGCGCTCATAAAAACAAATTTTAAAAAGTGGATCCAAAGATCTTTAGTTCACGTGGTTTAAATGTTTCAATTTAAATTGGATAAACAGATAAAAATAAATGTTTTTAAATTTAAGCTTACAAATTTTTCTAGGTGTTCAAAAATCTAATAAAATATTAATATCTACAAAACGTCTAATGTGCCTTGGTTCTAGAACATTTTCTTCAACATAAAAATGGTTTACACTGTTCAATACATTTCTCTAATATTTTGATAAATAAGTAAAGTAAATTTGATATGGGATTACTCATTCGTGAGTACTTTTGTTAGAAATCTGATTCATTTACTAAGGTCTGTATAAGTTTTTACTAAACTCTATATAAGGTTTTAAAAATCAGTCATGTGTTAATGAGACAAAAATTTTTTGAAACATAAGTTTACCCATAACATTGTGTTTATTAAGTTTTATTTTTTCTAGAGCAAGGAACCATAAAAATTAAAAAACTTATTAAATCAGAACTGTTATTTTAGAGCATTGTACTGCCATTTCTTTAAAAGCTAAACTTGGTTAATGTAGAAACATCAATGTAATTGTGATGCTATTAATGTTTTCATATCTTACAGGTATGCAAGTCTGTAAGGTAGAAACTTTAAAAGAGCATTATATCAAGCTGGTGTTCTGAAGTTGTATGGTAAAAAAATATATTGGAGATTTATTTACCTGTTATCAATAAGATATGTAAAGTTTTATGTTACTTTTTACATTGTGGAACAATTTAAATGTATTTTTAAGTTAATGAGAGCCTAATCTATGTAAAAGTTGAAAATTTTCAGACTTTCTTTAATTCATGTTTTAAATGTGATATCATATGGTGTTAGCTAATGTTCATGAGACCACAAACAATTTATGTAAACTTTGTCAATGTTGCTTTTAATTTTTACTTTTTAATAAAAACAACCCCATACCATTATTGTCATCTGGTAATAACAAAAGGGTAATCAAACAATATAAACAAATACTTTAGGATTATACTCCTAAACAAAAACACCTAAAAAAACAAAACTTCCTTCTCAATAATTCATGACTTCATTGATCATTTCTAGTTAGAGACACTTGGTAGCAGAGTAATATTATCTCCTTTTGGTACACAGTGACCCAGTTCTGTTCTTTACTTTGTTTTAAATCAATTTCTTCTGCATCATCTGATGAGAGGTTCATATACTTCTTAAAACCAATGATTGAGCCCTCAACCTGCACATTCACTTGCTCATAGAGCCAAACCTGAAATTGGGAACTATTTTGCAAGTGTCTGAAGATGAAGTTGATGGGTTACACCTTCACTGTCTGTACATTTTGACCTTGGCCACAGTACACTAAAATGGAAGTTCACAAACACCACAATGACCTAGAGGCTCCTCACATAGAAACTTACAGATCTGGTATACTGTTTTCTAGAAACCCTTCCAAATTATAAAGTAATTCTAATAATCCATGTTTATCATAATTTTTCCTACCAAAAACCAATCCTGAGTATGAACTATTAGTTTCTTAAGGAGTAGATCTTCCCAGACCCCCAAACAACAAAAAAAAATAAAGATCAGCTTTAGAACTAAAATGCTTAAGATTTATAAAGAGCCCTGCCTTACCTGATATAAGGCTGTGTGTCCCATCTTACTATATGTGAGAATGACTATGAAACAAGTACGTCAGATAATATTTCTTTAAAGTTATGTTAAAAACATAAAAAATGTCAAGATTCCTAGGATCTCAAACAGGGGATATAATGTAATACTCAGCCAAAAAATTTAGGGTAGCTATTACACGAACTAAGTATTTTTACTTTTGTTAATTTTAGTTGAAATTTTCTTATAAGTTATCTAAAGATTCCCTGTTAGTGTTTTACAAATGTGTTGCTTTAAGAACACAACATGGGTTTATTCAAGATAATAAGTCATCACCTACAATACAGACAGAATAATACAGATCCCAATTAATAAAAAGATAATTATAAAGTTATAGACATTAAAGTCCAGTACTCTTAATATAAGGCTGTTAAAATTAATTTGCTGGATGTTTAAGATTAGGATTTAAAATTAAAGTTAAATGAAAAGGGCCAAGAAAACCAATATTTGGCTCTTACCCTCTGAGTCAATCTGAATCCAGGGAACAGGGGACTTCTCTAAAGAGCTTTGCAACTCTGAGCCACATAACCTCCTGATCAGGGAGATTAATGAGACCACTGGAGAACAGAAAGCCAATCAGTGCATTTGTTATGAAGAGGAGAGTCATCAGAGAAAGGAGATATCCCTGATGCTTCTGAGGGAAGATAAATGGTCAAGCAAGACCTGGACCCACCTAGCGCAAATGGCACTAGCAGAATTGAAAATGTGCTCTCATTTTTCCAGAATTGACTCCCATAAAGCTCAGCTGACTGTTAACAATAGATAGAAACAAAAATCCGTTTGACTGCTTCATCTTAAACACTTTGGAAAGACAAAATAAGTAAGACTGGAGGCTACAAAGAAGGATTCTCAGACAGGAATGCCTGATACTTATAAAAAGAGACTATCAAGAAGAGCTGCCACAGGCAGAAATTTTTAATTTAAGGCCTGCAGATATTCCTAACCAACACAGGTAGGCTTGGTGTTTGCTAGTACGATTATCCAGCCCTGAGTAACAGAATTAAAGGTTTCTCTATTAGACGCAGAGGTCATACTAGAAAAAGGATTTTACAAGATCAGATGACATTACATTGTTAAACTGTATCTTATGGGGAAGGACAACTGTAACACTAAAAGTTAAATATTAATTTGATAGTCCTGATAACTGGGGATATTAAAGACTGGTGAGGGAACTTCTATACAGTAACATGTTCCGGCTGCTCCAACATTTATTCAGTACTCATGGTTTTTGTTTCTCTCATAGAAGAACCCATCCCCAGATGACTTTACAACCTGTTCTTCCCCAACCAGACTTCAATCCGAAATGACTTCTAAAAGGCAACTCATGTCCCCCAACTGACTTATAAAAGGCAACTCATGTCCCTCACGCCATGCCCACTCACTTCACCCTGTCTCAGGTCAGAAGAAGAAATAATGATTGACGCCACTCTTCTTACAACAATGGAGAGAAAGATAAGTAGACTATCAATATAAGTAATTAATTAAGTCTGGTAAAATCAGGGAGATCGGTTTTGGGTAAGTTCTAAAAATTTGGAGAATCTTACCTGAGGGATTAAAATTTCCTCAGTGCTCTTCCCCTAATCTATTAAAGATTTGAAAGGGACACAGAGAAAAGGGGGAAATGATAGACCCAACCTGATCTTTTATTAAAATTGAGAGCCATCTTGCCACAAAGCCATGAAAAGGTAATTTTGGCTTTACCATAAATTACTGCAAATTCTGAACCTGCTTGAAATGCCTGCCCGTGCCTTGAACTCATGCATGCCCGGCTCTCTGACCAGATAGCAGCCCTCTCTGAAACTTTAGTGACACATCATAAATATTTGCCTTCTCTGGCCAGACAGCATCCCTCTCTGAGGCTCTAATGGTCCTCTGAATTCTGATGTAGGGACAGCAAAAAAAACCTAAACTACCATTAGTGTGATGCTTGTCAGAGTTCTGTTATCTGTAACACCCCTTTTGTGTAACTTTCTGGGCTATAAAGCTGGGCTGTAGGAAAGCTGGGGTTGCTGTCTTGTTCCGGCTGTTTTGGGAGGGGAGGCAGCATGAAAGGTAGAAATAATAAGATTAATTTAATATGATTTTAATTAGAGTCAGTGGTCTTTTCTTGTGTCGTGGTCTAACAATTAACACTCCAAAAACATGGAGCTCTGACGGCCTAAAGACTTCTTGAGGAACTTCCTCTGAGGTTGGGCACTTGAAATATATGTTGTTGTAAGGAGCTTTAGCTTCCTTTCTAGTGAGACCATCAAAGATGGGTTTGAATCTATGTGACCTGGAGGACATGGTTTCTTGTATTCTAATGAACATAAGGCAGCAGTGCTGAATTTTCTCTTTGTAGGTAAACTGTGGCCACTGGGTGCTAAGTGTCTCCCCGTGTGGACTGTGAAGCCATTTTTTCATCCTCCACTTTTCGTGGTGTTTCGTGCTGCTGCACTGGGAGTTTGGTATTTGCTTCATGAAATACAAAGAGTTCAACTGGGACCCAGTTTTGGAGGGAGTTCTGTCACTTGTGGTGGGTCAGGGTCTGAAGGAGAATGCAACAACCAGGTTATATCTCACAGAGCTTGCCCCCTTGTACATAGAAATCTGACTCTGAACTTTGCCCTGGAACCTCTCCATGTAACAAGATGCCTTTACATAGAAGGTTCTGCTGGATGCACAATGTCAGTCACAAGCCATTTGGAAGGCAATGGCAAATCCTCATGGCCAAACCACAGATGTATTATCACACACCTGCCCACCACTGCAATAGGCCCACTACTCAGCAGGCTCCAACTTACTGGCATCTTTGTTCTACACCATTTTCATGAAACCCGGTCAATCATGGCATTCTCTTGTACACTAATGATCAGCAACAAGACATCCAAAGGTTCTCTAGTGCCACCTGATTATTGGAATTTCAAAAATTTCATTGCATTTATCTAGCCATTTTTCATGGATGAAGTTGGAGACACTGTGGGTTTCAGTTCATTCAGGAACCATTAAATGGTGAGGAAGCTCATTTCAATGAAAGCTCTGGAGAACTCTCACAGGCAAGTCTTCCCATAGAGTCTTCAAAAGGTCACATGAAGCCAGGCCCATTGAGGTCTTCAATGTGACGACCAAGGGTGTTCTGATTCTCAACTATGGCTGCCAAATCTTTCAGAATAAAATCATGTGATATCCTAGCTGAGATTCCAAGGCTCTGTGGAAAGCCACCCTGTCCTTGATCTCAGTTTCCAAGGGCGAATCCCATGCGTGGCCTCCTAAAATCTGAACACAGTTCATGGCAATATTTCTCTGAGATCAGTTCCAGAACTCAGACTTTAAGGGGAATCACACCAGAGTTCAAGCCCAGGTAGACCCAGTCATCACTTCCAACCGCCACACAAATGACCACAATTAAAACCAAAGCACTCCCACAAGGCCCTCATCTTCTTCCATATAGACACTCATCATAACCTGTGGTTCGAGGTTTCCATGAGGGGATCAGTCCAAGACAGTGTACAAAATAACCTCCCTTGCCCCTCATTTGCCTAAAGTCAGGGTTGCCTGAACACCCTTCCTGAGAACCAGGAGTGATCAAATAGGCCTGCCATAAATACTGCTCTGGTTCCCGAATTTGAGGCCTACTGACTCTCGGGTATATATTCTTTATGTGAATTGGAATCATGAGAAAACCCAAGCACCTATGGGCTATCTTCTGCAGGGTTTGAAGAACTCATTTGACACAAAGGATCCCTATTTTCAATTGATGGAGGTCAGGAACCTTACAGAGGAAGGCGAGAGACTTCGTCCACAATGACTGCTTTTTTGGCCATTTTGGTTTTGGAAGCACACATGTAATCTTTCTTTAGATCCATCAGGTTCTGAGAATCTATGCAACAGCCTCACACATTGCCACGAGTCTGATGCAGACACATCCCTTTCCAAAGCAATTAAGCAAAGAGCTACAGGTGATGCCCATTAATTTCCATTGAAAACTATTTTTTCAGGCTTCACAAAGGGGTGGACTGAGACAAAGACGTTTCTGACATTCAGGGCAACAGAACAATAGGTAAGCAAATGGCCCAAAGCAGGGTTTCTCGAATGATATCTGAGTTTTCTGAGATGATCCCATTCCCTTCAGCTATCCAGTACGTGGCCATGTCACAGAGCCTGGAGGTGGTACATATTGTGGACACCAAACCATGAGCCTATTCTGGAGAGTGGCCCGAATTCAAGAAGAAAACAGGAACTTAGGAAGATAGTAGTTGTTGCCCATCTATAAGGCAAGCCACAGTCCATATATAAATTGGGCAGGATGAATGCTGTGAAGCTTTCTACAAGACAGGAAACATCCATTGATGCATTCTCTTTTCTAATATCTACAACCACAGACACAGTGGGATAAACAGACATAAAAACACTCGCCTTATCAAAAGACTTACTAGAAACGATCCAATCCAAACCAAACAAAGCGACTTTCCTACCTATTCCCAGATCATGAGACAAAACCACAAACTCACACGCACACCCACAAAGTCACCGCCTTCCCCCAAGTAGGTCTGTAACTATCCGGAGTGTCCTCTGACTGATGGGCCATACTATGTTCCCCCAAAATGGGCTATCCTATCTCAGATCTGGTCTCCTTGCCAACAATGAGAAGTTGTCAGGTGCCAGTGGTGAGCCACTACCTGCTTTCTCAGGAAAGGCCCCTCTTCAGAGCTCTCTAGGCATTTGGCCATCTTCACATCAGTAGTTACCAAGAAAGACTGACTCTGTCCTTGGTAAATCCAATCATGTGAGACCACTGGGACTGGGACTGGGACTGCCTCTGGGTGCCTTGCTTTTTGGATCCCAAGTTCAGAGAGTTCCATCACCAAGAAAGTGATGTAGGTCACTTCCTTCTGGAACTGAATGAGGTCACTGCCTAGGCAATCACTTTTTCCTAACATTTGCTTCCAAGTGTCCCAATAGATGGAGGCTGCCCCTACTTCCTGTGACACTTTCACAAGTTAGAATGGTATATCAAACATAGCACCCGGAAGCAGCTCTCCACACAGGCCTGGTTTGGTCCATCTTCTCTACATTAAGAAGAGAGAGATTGCTTCAGACACACCCATTCATCCTGACCAGGTTGTTTGTCGTGGAAGATGACTTTTGCTCTCTCAGGTCCTTCATAGCTTCCACTATCTTCCCCAGGGTTCATTTCTGCATGGACCTTTGAGGTTCTCAGCAGGTGGAAGATCTCTTATGTTCCTGTATTGTAAGACCAACTCTGTCCCTGCTCTTCTGTAAAGTTAGATGGAGGGCAAAGAGTATGGTTAGGGTTAATAACATGTTTGATTTGGGTTAGGAATCATTCTGCTGGATGAATAATGGTATTGGGAACCTGCGATATTTGTAAGTATATATAGAGGTGAAATATATGTATGAAAAGAGAAATCTAGGTAAGATTTGAAGCCCAGAAGGGCATTGGATCCTTGATTGGGATACTTAGCTTTGAATTATGTTCTGCACATGTGTCTCAGATAAATCTATACACAATGGTATAGGACCTTGTACTTGGATGATTGAATGTCGAAGAGAACATCCAGTCTAAAAAGGATAGATGGTAGGATTAGGAAGATAGTTGGTAGAATTAGGAAAAAAGAGTGAGTATAGGATTTGAAAAAAAAGTTCTTTAGCAATAGGGTTTCAGGTAGAGAGAAAATGTAAATGTCAGCACATGTGAAGAGTTGGTCACAATGATGAATTGGGGAAAATATGTAGGAAAGCAGATATCAATAGAGACATAGGAAATCAGGCAAATCATAAAGTGATTGATTGGATTAGACATTTTCAGCAGGCTTGAAGTTGAATATATAATCTTAGGAAGAAACACATATGTAGTCACCAATAGGATTGACATTTGAGAGCATTAGCCAACCTGGACACGGGTGATTTTTATAATCCATACTCATATTCCATTTAGGCTTTGGTACAATCGTAAGTGTGACTTTGCATTTTCTTGCCAGAATATTACTGTGATAAAATGTATATGTAGATCAGGTGACATGAGTATTTCTTGCACCATTTCTGGGAGCAATATTTTGAAGAGGTATAAATTAGTATTGGGGGCACAAATAGGTGTACCATGTGTGTATGAATATAGAAAGAATGATTGAATAGACCATACTGTGAATAAATAATATAACTTGTTCCAACTTTACAAATTGGAATAAATTAATATCTCAAAATACATAGCAAATCTTATATTGATATACATACATTCATTCCAACCAGTTATACATCTAATGGTAATATTAGGGTTGTAGTTTATCCTAAATTCTGTGTGAGTTTTGCTTCAAAATTGATTATGGAAATCGAAAATAATGTGTTTGGAAAGAAGTCTCATGAAATGAGCAGTCAAAAACAAGTAGGAATATATGTGTTCTGAAGCAGGAAGTGATTGAATGTGTTACAAATGTCTTTAAATTTGTGAACTTGTGGATGAAATGTACATTTTATGATGTACAAAAACTGAAGAAATAGAAATGTACCAGTGTTGAATAAAATTGAACGTCAAAATACACATCATGTCCCATAGGAATCTACTAGCATTGATGTTAAAGTGGGTCAGTTACTGTAGAAATATAAGGATTTGTTTGCAGCATTCACTGAAGTAAGTTTTCAGTACTAGAAAACAAATATGTATTTCAGGTGGATGAATGTTTCTGAAAATAATCTTATGAAAAGTTGATTATAAAACCACATACATGAACATTAGTGAATTTAGGGAGTGTATAATAAGACACATGTATTTCATATTTTGAAAAATCTAGAGTGTATATATATATATATATATATATATATATATATATATATATATATACACACACACAAATACATTGGAAAGTAGAAAATATATTCCAATCAAAATTCATCATGAAATATATATCATTCACAGATCCAAAAATATTAATTTTACTGAACATGGATTTATGTATAATGTTGCTCAACTAAAAAGCTCACTCATAGTTTGAATTTTCAGTTCCAAAAGCATTTAGGAGGAGTGATTTCTTCTCATACTTTCTATCTGCCAAGTTAGCCACCTCACAAAAATGTTCGTGTATTCCAGGTAGGATTTTGTATGTGCATATAAAAATACATGTGCTGAATTGGCTACAGAAAATGGGAGACAGGAATTCACATGTGTGTTAACTTTAAAAACACATGGAGAACAATTTCAAGAAAAAATTGACAAGATTTATAACTCCTACCCTATATCATGCAAAAGGCAAGACCAACTATTCACCATACCTCCTCTGAACTGCTTGTATTTCTATTCTGTTTGGGTTATTTTTCTCCATCATATTAGGATTAGTAGTCAGAGTCTAGTAGGGTATGGGTTAGTGTCAGAGTTTCAGTATTTCGAATGAAAAATTGCAAAATGTATCCAATGTGTATGTAAATATGTGCTACACAAAAATCTTCCCACTCTTATCCAGAACAATGTCTTGACAATACCTTCGCCCCAAGTAAGAAACAATTAGAGGAAAAGAGTTAGAAATTCCGTGAATACATATCTGGAATGGAAAACAATCAGGAGTTCACAATCCTGGAAGTGGTAGAGGAGTTTTCAAAAGTAAGGGACAGGGTAAACACTCCACAAAAATGGAATTCTGCTGGCCTAGAGACTTCTTGGGAAACTCTCTGTGAGGTTGGGCACTTGAAATATATGTTGTTTTCAGGAGCTTTAGCTTCCTTTCTAGTGAGACCATAAAAGCTGGGTCTGCATCTATGTGACCTGGTGGACATTGTTTCTTTTTTTCCCAATGAACATGAGGCAGCATTGCTGAATTCTCCCTTTGTAGGTAAACTGTGGCCCCTGGGGGCTAAATGTCTCCCCATGTGGACTGTGAAGCCATATGGTCATCCTCTATTTTCGTGGTGTTTTTTGCTGCTGCACTGGAAGTTTGGTACTTGCTTCACGAAATACAAGGAGTTTAAATGGAACACAGTACGGGAGGGAGTTCTGTCACGTGTGGTGAGTCAGGGTCTGCAGGAGAATACAAGAACCAGGCTTCTATCCCACATAGCTTGCCCCCTTGACTATAGCAACCTGATTTTGAACAGCGTCCTGAAACCTCTCCATATTACAAGATGCCTTTACATATAAGGGTCTGCTGGTTTGACCATGTCAGTGACAAGCCATTTGGAAGCCAATGGCAGATCCACATGGCCCCACCACAGATGTTTTATCACACACCTGCCCACCATTGCTCTAGGCCCACTACTCAGCAGGATCCAACTTTCTGGCATCTCTGTTAAACACCATTTTAATGAAAACCAGTCAATCAAGGCACTGTCTGGTATACTCATTGTTGGAAAAAGTATAAACGGCAGCCATACCCCAGAGAAAAACCCCAACATGGCGCCTAAGGACTTCTTCTTCCTACCTTCTTCTTTTCTGAAGTGGCGCGAAAAGTTCCCGCCCGGGTGAACTCTCCCACTGGTGCCAATTTCAAATCTCGCTGGCGGGGAACCTTAGCCACAATGAGAACTAACTCCTGGGCTCCGGAGCTGATATCTGAAAGAACTTGCCAATAAACGGGTTGCCTGCCATTTATCTAAGTCCTTTAATCTCCTCCTTAGTTCTATATAAGCACACAGCTTTTTGCAATAAAATTGGAATTCTCCCGGCGAAGTGCCTTTGAGTGGGGAGTTCTTTCATTCTGGTGCCCCGTTTGAGGATACGGGTGAGCTCTTTCCAACAAGAGCCCCGTCCCCCTTTCCGCCCAGACACTCCATCCTGGTCCGCTCTTTTCAGACGCCAGCTTCCTGCACTCACCACTGATCTGATGTATGTAAGCTTCCCCTGACCCCGGCTGGCCAACTTCCTTCGGGCTACCGCTAGTTTTGTGACCCTGATCGTCCAGCACACTCTAGACGCCCGGTAGGGGAGAGGGAATTCCTCCCACCAAGACCTTTACTGGTCACAGTGGACCCTCTAGTGATCCGTTTCCCTTTGGGGCATGAGGGTTCTGAGTTTACACGAGAGGCTCTGTGGTTTTTCCTCCTTTGCTGCCACTGCTGCTGCCGGCTAGATTTGCTGTTTCCTGCAGGGCTGCTGTGTCTGGCTGAAGCTGCCTCTCTGCTCAGGGAAAACTGAACTCCCGTCCTAGAACTGCATTCTGCTGGAGCTGGAGTTCTGTTTTCATTACTGACTTCTTCAGCTGCGTTCGAAAACTTTCCTGACGTCAGGTTGTCCATGGCTCCAAACCCATTGGGTCTTCCAGATCGCACTTCACTGGTGAGGACCAGGTAGTACCCTCTGTATTTCCTCGTGACAGCTGGTCATTTTGGGGACACCCACGTGACCCCCATTCGCCCTGAATTTCCTGGAAGCCATTCCAGCTCGGGTTTTCTCTTTGTCTCTCTCGCTTACTCTTATTCTCTCTCTCTCTCTCTCTCTCTCTCTCTCTCTCTCTCTCTCTCTCTTCCATCTCTCCCTGTGACAATGGGCACCTCTTCATCTGTACCTGAAGCCTCACCTCTCAAATGTTTAATAAAAAATCTGGCCACACTCTCCCTCACACCAGACATCAAGCCCAAACTTTTAATTAAATTCTGTACCCAAGATTGGCCTCCATATCCACTGGATAATGGCAATCATTGGCCTCCAGAAGGCTCCTTAGATCCAAACCTCCCCTGGGACCTTTTTAACTACTGCCAGCGTCTGGAAAAGTGGAGGGAGATTCCCTGCATTGAAGGTATTAGCCTTCCCACACAGCACCTTGTCTCTGCTCCTCCTGCCCTCCCCCTCAGGTCCTCTTTGCTTGCAATCCCCTCTCTTTCCCTACTTCTACTTCTGACTTCACAGATTCTTCCTCATTCAACCCACCAGATGAACCCCCACCTTCTCCCCAGCCCCATCTGCCCCTTCTCTTCTGCAATACCCTCCTCATCCTCTGCCTGATTCCATGGATCCTCAGCCTTCCATTTTATCCCCCTCCCCTCCGTCCTCTTCTGCCTGCTCCACTTCCTCCTCTTCCAAAGAGACACTCCCTTCCCCTCCCTCTCCTTGCTGTCCTCCGCCTGCCTCTCTCAGTCCTCCTTTTACCAGGTCTAAAGGACTCCTTCCCACCCCTAAGACAATCGCACCCCTTTGTGAGGTAGCTGGTCCCGAGGGTGTCATCAAAGTCCACGTGCCCTTCTCCAGGTCAGACATTACTCAGCTAGAGAGCAAGTTAGGCTCAATCACCACTAAACCCACCACTTACATTCGGGAGTTTCAATGGGTCCTGCAAGCATATAGCCTCACTCATCATGACATATACATGCTCTTGGCGAATACACTTCTCCCCGAGGAAAGGCAATGGGTCTGGGAGCTAGCCCAAGCCCATGCTGATGAAAATCATAGGACCAATCCTGACCACCCCACGGGCTCTCATGCTGTCCCAGAGCAGGAACCCTATGGGATTACAACACCCCTGAAGGCTTACAGACTCATGACCTTTTTACATCCTGCCTCTTGGCGGGCCTGAAAAAGGCGACCCACAAGGCTGTTAACTTTAAAAAGGTGCAGGAGGTCATTCAAAGGAAGGAGGAAACACCTTCAGAATTCCTGGATAGACTAACCAAGGCCCTTCAACACTGCACATAACTCGACCCAGAAACCCCTGATGGCCGTCATCTCTTAATGACATATGTTCTGGCCCAAAAATACTCTGACATTAAAGGCAAGCTTAAAAAGCTTGAACAGGGCCCTGCTACTCCTCAGACCGAAATCCTCGCTGTCTCTTTAAAGGTTTTTCATGGTAGAGAGGATGAAAGTGAATGCCCTAGGCAGAGAGCTGAAAATGCCAAATTCCAAATGTTGGCCCAGGTCATTCAGAGAAGGCCATCACCACGCCGTCCCAATGTGACACCCCCTGGAGCTTGCTTCAAATGTGGTAAGGATTGTCCTTCGCTGAGAACACCCTACAACCCCTGCCCAACATGCCATCAAAGGAGACACTGGGGGGCAGACTGCCCAACAACCCGGAAGGGAGGTTGGTCAGCCACCCGGCAACCCCAGCCTCTCCTGGGCTTGGCAGAGGAGGAATGATGGAGCCCTGGGCCTTCCCTCCAGACTATTACCATCAAGAATCAAGAACCTAGGGTCACTTTCCTGGTGGATGGACGCTTCATTACCTTCCGTTTGGATACTGGTGCCACTTTTTCGGTCTTGAGGGAGTATTGGGGTTCTACCACACCCTCAAAAACTCCTATTGTCGTGGTAGGAGGTAAACATATTTTCCCTCAAAATCCCTTTTGTCCTTCACTCACTCCTTTCTCGTTATGAGCCATTGCCCCATTCCCCTTCTGGAAAGGGACATACTCTCACTATTAAAAGTCACCATTCACATATCACCCCACACCTCTCCTACCTCTCATTTCCTCATGATGTTCCTAGGGGCAGATACACCTCCTCCATGCACTCTCCCACGACTATCTAAACCAGTTAACCCTGAGTTTTGGGACACAACTACACCCTTTATGGCTAAATGCAGTCCTATTCATATTGTCTTACTGGACCCTTCAAGATATATTAGTCAACCATGATATCCACTCACAACCACAGCCTTCCTCGGATTAGAAGCCATCATCCAGGATTTATAATGAAAGGGGTATCTTAGGCCTACACACTCTCCTTTCAACACCCCCATTCTGGCAGTTAAGAAACCTAACGTGTCCTACAGGCTGGTTCTAGACCTTCCCCTTGTCTACTCCTCTGTGGTCCCCATCCACCCGCTAGTGTCCAACCCTTACACCCTCCTCTCTCAGATCCCTGCCACTACTACCCACTTCTTGGTTCTAAATTTGAAACATGCATTCTTTTCTATTCCCTTGTTCTCAGAATCTCAGGATATCTTTGCTTTTACTTGCACTTACTCTCACACCCGCCATTCCCATCAGCTTACCTGGACTGTCCTCCGACAGGGATTCAGGGATAGCACCCATCTCTTTGGCCAAGTTCTTGCCCAGGACTTCACATCCTTTCACCCGACGTGTCCTGACTCTACTCTCCTTCATATGTCGATGACCTTCTTCTATGTAGTCCCTCTGGGAACACTCTCAATCCCACACTGCTCAGCTTCTTAATTTCCTAGCAGACAAGAAAAATAGGAAGTCTCCCCACAAGGCCCAGGTTTCCCAGTCTTCTGTCACCTTTCTTGGTTTTTGCCTTACACCCAGAAAAAAGGAAATAACACTGGATAGGAGGCAACTCCTCTCTGATCTTCCAGTGCCCCATACAAAAGCCAAAATACTATCATTCCTAGGACTAGCAGGTTATTTTAGGGCCTGGATCCCAAATTATTCTCTTCTATACAAATCCTGTATGAACTAGCAAAGGGACCCCCTAGTGAATCTCTTGCCTCCTCCCCAAACTACCACTTGCGCAGGCTTCAGCAACTTGTCTTAAAGGCACTTGCCCTTCACCTTCCTGATCTTTCAAGACCATTTCATGTATATGTCCATGAAAATGGGAGGCAAGAACTTGGGGTCTTAGGTCAAAACTATGGGCCTACATTTGCACCTGTGGCATATTTGTCCAAGCAAATTGACCCTACCATCCGTGAGTGGGCCCCTTGCTTAAGAGCTGTGGATGCTGGACAAATTCTACACAAAGAAGCCTCTAAGCTTACTTTTGGGGCCCCTTTAACTATCCACTCCCCACATCACTTGAAGGATCTTTTAGCTTATAAGGGCTTTCAAACCCTTCCTCCATCCAGAGTTCTGTCACTCCTCACTTCCTTTCTGGAAAACCCTAATATTACTTTCCTCCCCTGCTCTCCACAGAACCCTCCCTTACTGCTCTCAATGACTCCCACGTCTAACACACCAACTCATAATTGGTTGGAAACCTTAGATGATTTCCTCCCCTGTCATTCTTCCATTTCTGAGAGACTACTAGCCAAGCCTGACCTTATCTGGTTTACTGATGGCAGTTCCTTTAGGCAGAATTGCACTCATTACTTTGAATACACTGTAGTTTAAGCCACTGAGATTATAGAGGACAAAGCTCTGCCTTCAGGAACTACCAACCAGCAGTCTGAACTTATAGTAGCCACTCGTGCCTGCCTTCTAGCACAAGGCAAATCCCTAACCCTTTATACTGATTCAAAATATGTCTTCCATATCTTATCCCATACTGCAATATGAAAGGAGCGAGGCCTACTTACCACCAAAGGTAATGTGATCACTAATTCGGCTCTTATAACCAATCTGATAAAGGCCTCCCACTTACCCACCCAGGTGGGAGTTGTCCATTGTAGGTCTAATTAGAAGGACGTCTCTCTTATCACTGAGGGCAATGCCAAAGCTGACCAGGCGGAACAAATGGCTGCTACCACTTCCAATGATGGACCCCCTGGGGGACATATAATGGCCACTTTAGACAGCTCATCTGAAGCCCCTACTTCTTCCAGTAAGAACAAGGATCTCTTCAAGTTCCTTCATACTCTATTCCTTTCCAATTCTCAGTCTTTGACCCTCTTTTTACAGAGCTTCTTCTCGCTCACCCTCTCTGACAAAGCCATGCTACAGAATATAGCCTCTAATTGTCAGATCTGTCAGTGGACCAACACTTATACTCCTTTAAGGCCCAAACCTTTTCCTTCCCACCAAGCCCGGGGACACATTCCCACTGCTGACTGGCAGGTAGACTTCACCAACATGCTCACAGTATGGCGCACTAAATACCTCCTTGTCTTTGTGGACACTTTCTCTGGTTGGATTGAGGCATTTCCCACTTCCAATAAAACGGCTTCCACTGTAGCTTTAATCTTACTGACAGACATCATCCCCAGGTTTGGTATGCCCACTTTTCTACAATATGACAGTGGCCCTGAGTTTATTTCTAGAATCACACAAAAGGTCTCTCAAGCCCTCTCCTTCAAGTGGCATTTCCACTGTCCATATTATCCCCAAGCTTCAGGGAAAGTGGAAAGGGTAAATTGTTCTCTTAAGGAAGTCCTTACCAAATTTTCAATGGAATTAAACTTAGACTGGGTCAAACTCCTTCCCTTGGATTTGCTTCGAATCAGAGCTCTCCCTAAAAACCATCTTTACTGTCTCCCTTTGAGATAATGTATGGAAGACCTCTTATACCCCCTGGGTTGGTCATTTCACAAGGACCTCTCACCCGAGATTTGTCTTTGCCTCTTTTGTATCATCTCCGCTCGGAACTCTGGAAATATCAGGACTGGCTTCATCCGGACCCAGTGTCCTCTCCAAACATTCCTCCCTTAACACCTGGGAGTCTAGTATATTATAATACCCCAGAGGAGAAAGGGACTCTTGCCCCAAAATGGGAAGGCCCCTATCCTGTCATTCTCTGTACCCCCACTGCCGCCAAACTCTCCTTACCAGACAACCGTCTAACTCCCTGGATTCACATTTCTAGGTTGAAGCCATATCACCAGGAGGCCCCACCTGCTGACGACAGGACCAACCCAGAGGAACTCCAAGGATCACCTCCTGAACCTCCCATTAACTCCTGCTCTCCACACTCATCTCACCCATTTAAGTTGCGGCTCACACGGTGTTCCATGCAGCCCAATTCCTCTTAAAAAAGTCACAATGGGCTCTCTCAACACCCTAATCTTCTGTAACTGCTTGTTTTTTGTGCTCTGCTTATTTTCTGTGCTCTATCGGGACTGGTCTTTACCCTCCTCTCCTACCATGTATTTATTCACTCTTCAGGAACGATACTCAGAACATGGCATGTAGAAGGTCCGTGCATGGATGCAACTACTAGGTTCATCCACAACTGCACCTCTATTTCCCTAAAATTGTCACCTTCAAGGACCTTCGTCCCTGGTAGCTGGAACTGGCTTTTCATTTGCTTCCTTTTTGATCAAACAAAAGACTATTGTCATTGGTGGCCTGAGATATATAATGGGTGCCCCTATTGGTCATGCAGGTTCCATGATGAACATGGTAGCTATTCTTACCACTCACTTGGTTACCCTAAAGTGTGGACTTCTAGTTACCTAAAGTGGGATAAAGTCTCTTTATCTGATAACAATGGATGGTATACTTTAGATATACCTGACCCCAAGGCCAAACGTTGGGACTATGTTGAGTTTGCTGTCTATGCTCGGACAACCTCAGCCAGACCCACAGGGTGGATGACAGTTGGCCGCACCCTGATTATGCCACCTAAGGCAACCATCCAGGTAGTCGAACACATTAAGGAGTCAGAATCAAAACTTTTAGATCTTATCCATAGCTCATCCACAAAGGATTCAGACCCTTCAACCCCCTCAGGTCCCCCTGACACATGGCTCAATTTGTTACACCAATCTCTTCGATTATTAAACTCCACCCCTCTTTCTGTGCCTCCTTCTCAGTGCTTTCTCTGTGCTTCACTTAGTCCCATTAGCGGCAGGAAATATTTCAGCAAAAACCTAAAATTTCTCTAAGAAAGGACAACCCCTACATGTGACACGTATCCCACTGTGGGAAAGTTATTTCACCAATACTTTATTTGCTTTCATCTGTTTCCACCTGCCAATAATGAATCCTTTACCCATTTGTTCCTTGAGCTTAAGCACCCAATCGAGCCCTGCATTTATGCAACCTGGACATTTCCTCTGGTGTAATGGGTCTTTAAGTACCTCAACGATCAATGTCTCTGGCACCTGTTTCTTGGTTACTGTAGTTCCTCAGCTGTCTTTGTATACTCCCACCGAATTCCGACAGTTGGCCCTACCTTCCTGAACCCGTAGGGCAGTCTTTCTGCCGGTTCTGGTAGGCCTCACTTTAACAACCTCAGTGGCGGGTCTCGGACTCTCTGGTGGAGCTATAGGTCATGCTCTATGGGCATTCAAAGACCTGCAACAAAAACTGCAGGAAGCACTCGATACCACTGCTGAGTCTCTGGGCTCCTTGCAGCACCAGGTTACTTCATTGGCACAAGTGGCTTTACAGAACCAAAGGGCAATTGATCTTCTCACTGCAGAAAAAGTGGGTACATGCCTATTCCTCAGAGAGGAATGTTGCTCTTATGTTAATGAATCTGGGCTGATAGAAAAAAATGTTGTTAAATTGCAGAAATTATTGACCAAATTGCTCAAACCTAGCTCCTCCAATCCCATAACAGGGTTCTTCCAATCCTATCTTGCCATGTACTTACTACCTATCTTGGGGCCCCTTATTGGGATGCTCCCTTTTTTTGCTCTCTTGCCATGCATAATGAAGTTCCTTCAAACCCAACTGCAAAAAATTTCTAATCAAAATTTCAACCAGCTTTTGCTTAGGCACTACCATCCTCTGATGACCGATGAACCCCTAACATCTCCAAGAGAACAGTTCACTCAGTGATGAAGCTCACTACCAGGCACGATGGAATGCAACGTACATCAGACAGCGGGAGGCAACGAGCTTGGAGAACCTCTTAATCTGCCATCCTGGATTCATGAGTCTTTATGACCTTCTAAGCTTCCTCATGGCCCTTGGCCTCTTCTATGTCAGTCCCCCAACATGGAACTTCTGCCAAAAATTGACCTTTGCTTTAATTTTTATCTTCATTCTGTTTTTATTCGCTCTGATCTTCTTCAAGTGCTGGTGACGCCATGACCAGGCAACGCTTCCAGTATTTCCTAGAGTCTCTGTTACAGGACCAGTAGCTGATACCAACAATCTCCTCCATCCAGAACTGGTTTCATGCCATCGACAACTTGTGGCATCAGGGAACTTTCATAGACTTTACCCCTACTGAAGTAGCTATCTATACCACTGGCTTTTATTTCTGGCTGCCATCATATCCCCAGACCTGTTCCCCGAGCATTTGTCCACTTCCCTTTCTAGGCCCCACAGCACCCCCACACAGCAGGCAGCAGCCAGGAATGACAAACAATGCCCCACTTTCTAAGAAAACAAAAAGGGAGGAATGTTAGGAAAAGTATAAATGGCAGCCATACCCCAGAGTAAAACCCCAACATGGCACCTAAGGACTTCTTCTTCGTACCTTCTTCTTTTCTGCAGTGGCGTTAAAAGTCCCCTCCCTTGTTAACTCTGCAGCCAGCGCCAATTTCAAATCTCACTGGTGGGGAACCTTAGCCCCAATGAGAATTAATTCCTGGGCTCCGGAGCTGATATCTGAAAAAACTTATTCTCAGAACATGAGACCAAATCACAAACCCACAACCACACCCACAAAGGCACCTTCTTCTCCCAAGTAGGTCTGTGACTATTCGGAGTGTTCTCTGACTGCTGGGCCATACTATGTTCCTCCGAAATGGCCTGTCTTGTCTCAGATCTGGTCTCCTTGGTCAACTCTGTGAAGTTGACAGGAACCAGTGGTGAGCCACTACCTTCTTTCTCAGGAAAGGCCCCTCTTCAGAGCTCTTCTGGCATTTGGACATCTTCAAATCAGTAGGTACCAAGAAAGACTGACCCTCTCCTTGGTAAATCCAAACAAGTGAGACAACTGGGACTGGGACTGGGACTGGCTCGGGGTGCCTGGCTTCCTGGATCCCAAGTTCAGATAGTTCCAACACCAAGGAAGTGAGGTGAGGTCACTTCCTTCAGGAACTGAATGAGGTCACTGCCTTGGCAACCACTTTGTTTTAGCATTTGCTTCTTATGGTCCCTTTAGATGGAGGCTGCCCCTACTTCCTGTGACCCTTTCATAAGTTAGAATGGGATATAATCCATAGGCTCTCAGGAACAGCTCTCCAAAAGGCCTGGTTTGGTCCGTCTCCTCTACATTAAGAAGACAGAGGCTGATTCAGACACCAAACTTCATCCTACCAGGTTGTTTTCCATGGAAGATGACTTTTGCTCTCTCAGGTCCTTCATAGCTGCCTACATCTTCTTCAGGAATCATTTCTTCACATACCTTTGAGGTTCTCATCAGGTGGAAGATCCCATACATTCCTGTATTGTAAGACCAACACTGTCATTGCTTTTCTGTAAAGTTAGATTGAGGGAACAGTGTATGGTTAGTGTTAATAACATTTTCAATTTTGATTAGGGACCATTCTGCTCGATGAACAATGGTATTGGGAACCTGTGATATTTATAAGAATATAGAGGTGAAATATATGAATGAAAAGAGAAATCTAAGTAAGATTTGAAGCCCAGAAGGTCATTGTGTTCTTGATTGGGATACTTAGCATTGAATTACGTTCTGCACAGATGTCTCAGATAAATCGATATACAATGGCATAGGACCTTGTACCTTGGATGATTGAATGTAGAAGAGAACATCCAGTCAAAAAGGGATAGTCGGTAGGATTAGGAAGACAGTAGGTAGGTTTAGGAAGAAGAGTGAATATAGGATTTGGACCAAAGTTTTTAGCAATAGGGTTTCGGTTAGAGAGTGAATGTTAGTGATAGCACATGTGAAGATTCAGTCACAATGATGAACTGGGGAAAATATGTAGGAAAGCAGATATCAATAGACACATTACAAAATCATTCAAAGTGTAAAGTGAGTGACAGCTTTAGATGTATTCAAAGGGTTGAGTTTGAATATATAATCTTTGGAAGAAACAAATATGTAGTCACCAATAGGATTTTCATTTGAGATCATTAGGCAACTTGGACATGGATGTTTTTAGTAATCCAGGATCACTTTCCATTTAGGTATGGTACAATCATAAGTGAGAACTTTGCTTTTTCTGTTCAGAATATTACTGTGATAAAATGTATATGTAGATCAGGTTACATGTATTTGTTCCACCATTTCTGGGAGCAATATTTTGAAGACGTATAAATTAGTATTGGGGGTACAAAGAGGTGTACCCTGTGTCTATGAATATAGAGATAATACATGAATAGACCATACTGTGAATAAATAATATAACTGGTTCCACTTTAAATAATGGATTGAATTGATATCTGTAACTAAGTAAGAAATCTTATATTGATATACAATCATTCTTTCCAACCACTTATACATTTAAAGGTAATATTAGGGTTATGGTTTATCATGACGGGTGTTTTGCTTCAAATATGATAAAGGAAATCGAAAATAATGTGTTTGGAAAGAAGTCTCATGAAAAGAGCAGTCAAGAAACATGGAGGAATACATGGGTTCTGAAGCAGGAAGTGATTTGAAGTTAAACAAATGCGTATAAATTTGCTAAATTGTGGATGAAATATTTATATATCCTCTGATGTGCATAAACTGAAGAAATAGTAATGTTCCAGTGTTGAATAAAAATGAACGTCAAAATGCACATCATGTCCCATAGGAATCTAATCTACTTGCATTGATGTTAAACTCGTGTCAGTTTCTGTAGAAATATTATGATTTGACTTTTTTTTTGGTGTTATAATACAATTTATTTTAGTACCTGCATGCCACAGAATGTAGAGGAAGGAACAATGGATTATTATTATCATTTTGATAATTTAAGTTTTTATATCACATTAAGCTATAATATGGCATAATATATCTTATGAATTAGAGAAAAATTTTTTAAAAAAACCTATTGTTTAAGGACCATATGCACTGACAATTTAAATGGCTTTCTCGTGATTTCAATTTCTATCAATTGTGTATTAATTGCCAAATATTTATTTTAGTACTTTTCATATTCATAATTGATATAAAGTCAATTGTTTAATTCTTCTTGTAAGTAGTTACTTATTACAGCAGGGACATTATTAGTAATTCTAAATCTTTATAAGAAAAATGGTACAAAGTTATTTTCATGCAAAATTAAGAATAATTGCCTTCTCTGAATGTTTGATTGTTAATACATATAACAAAGAGCTTTTGATGAGTCTCTTCCCCAGTAAAACATAAAATGCAAAGATATAGTTGGGTATGTATGTCCAAATAAAGATAAGAAGAAATACACATTATTAGCTAGAAACAATTAAATAAGAGATGAAAAGAAAAATCCAATACCTTGTACGAACTTGTCAGATGAGGTAGTATTCTGGAAGAATAGCCTAAGGCTAGACATGGTCCATGACAAAATATTAATTAAAAAAATGAAATATGAAAAATATAGGAAATGCTATGAATTTTTCATGAAGGTAGGTGAATTATCCTTTAATCTCATTTTATGTGCATTTTCAAAAGCCAAATTTCTGGTAAAATAAATTTGTGATAGTTACAACTACACAAAACAAAGTTTCTGCTTAGCAAAATGAATGCATCTCAACCCTTTTTTAGCTGATTTCTTCCCACTCAATTTTAAACCTTTATTTATTTATTTATTTTTATTGGTTGTTCAAAACATTACAAAGCTCATGATATATCATCTTTGATACATTTTTCTCATTTGGTTTATGAACTCCCATTTTTTCCCCAAATAAGAATTGCAGAAACACATTGCTTACACATTCACATTTTTACATAATGGCATATTAGTGACTGTTGTATTCTTCTACCTTTCCTATCCCCTACTATCCCCCCTCCCCTGCCCTCCCATCTTCCCTCTCTACCTCATGTGCTGTTGTTTAATTCTCTCCATTATTTCCGCCCCATTTCCCCTCACAACCTATTATGTGTAATTTTGTGTATCATTGAGGGTATTCTACCATTTCCATATGCTTTCTGTTCTCTCTCCCTTTCTCTCCCCCCACACGTCTTTGTATAATGTTAATCTTTTCCTCATGCTCTTCCTCCCTTTCTGTTCTTAGTTGCTCTCTTTATATCAAAGAAGACATTTGGCATTTGTTTTTTTAAGGATTGGCTAGCTTTGCTTAGCATATTCTGCTCTAATGCCACACATTTCACTGCAAATTCTATGATTTTGTAATTTTTTACTGCTGCGTAATACCCAATTGTGTGTAGATTCCACATTTTTTTTATCCATTCATCTATTGAAGGGCATCTAAGTTGGTTCCACAGTCTAGCTGTTGTGAATTGTGCCGCTATGATCATTGATGTGGCAGTATCCCAATTGTACGCTGTTTTAAGATCCTCAGGGAATAGTCCAAGAAGTGTGATAGCTTGGTCAAATGGTGGATCCATTCCCAGCTTTCCCAGGAATCTCCATACTGCTTTCCAAATTGGCTGCACCAATTTGCAGTCCCACCAGCAGTGTACAAGTGTCCCCTTTTCCCCACATCCTCGCCAACACTTACTGTTGTTTGACTTCCTAATGGCTGCCAATCTTACTGGAGTGAGATGGTATCCTAGGGTGGTTTTGATTTGCATTTCTCTGACTGCTAGAGACTGTGAGCATTTTTTCATGTACTTGTTGATTGATTGTATGTCCTCCTCTGTGAAGTGTCTGTTCAGGTCCTTGGCCCATTTGTTGATTGGGTTATTTGTTACCTTACTTTTTAATTTTTTGAGTTCTTTGTATATTTTGGATATTAGGGCTTTATCTGAAGTGAGAGGGGTAAAAATTTGTTCCCAGGATGTAGGTTCTCTATTTACCTCTCTTATTGTTTCTCTTGCTGAGAAAAAAAAAAAAAAACTTTTAGTTTAAGTAAGTCCCATTAATTTATTCTTGTTATTAACTCTTGCGCTATGGGTGTCCTATTAAGGAATTTGGAGCCCGATCCCACAGTATGTAGATCGTAGCCAACTTTTTCTTCTATCAGATGCAGTGTCTCTGATTTGATATCTAGCTCCTTGATCCATTTTGAGTTAACTTCCTTGCTTGGCGAGAGAAAGGGATTCAGTGTCATTTTGTTGCATATCGATTTCCAATTTTTCTAGCACCATTTGTCCTTCGTATATTGCAGGTTTTTAGCCCCTTTTATCAAATATAAGAAAGTTGTAATTTTGTGGAATGGTTTCTGTGTCCTCTATTCTGTACCATTGGTCCACCTGCCTGTTTTGGTACCAGTACCATGCTGTTTTTGTTACTATTGCTTTGTAGTACAGTTTGAAGTCTGGTATCGCTATACCTCCAGATTCAAACATCCTGCTTAGAATTGCTGTTGCTATTCTGGGTCTTTTGTTTTTCCATATGAATTTCATGATTGCTTTATCTTTTCTACAAGAAATGTCATTGGGATTTTGATTGGCATTAATTTAAACCTGTAGAGAATTTGGGTAATATCACCATTTTGATGATGCTAGTTCTGCCTATCCATGAATTGGGTATATTTTTCCATATTCTAAGATCTTCTTCTATCTCTTTATGTTTCTGTAGTTTTCATTTATAAATCTTTCACCTCTTTTGTTAGGTTGATTCCCAACTATATAATTGTTTTTCCAATTATCTTATTTTCTTTGAGGATATTTTGAATGGAGTGGTTTTCCTCATTTCCATTTCAGAAGTTTTGCTGCTGATATACAGGAATGCCTTTGATTTATGCGTGTTGATTGTATATCTTGCCACTTTGCTGAATTTATTTATTAACTCTAGCAGTTCCTCTGTAGACCCTTTTGGGTCTGTTAAATATATTATCATGTCATCCGCAAATAGCGATAATTTAAGTTCTTCTTTTCCTAGTTTTATGCCTTTAATTTCTTTTGTCTGTCTAATTGCTATGCCTAGTATTTCAAGAACTGAATTAAATAGAAGTGGTGATAGAGGGCATCCCTCTTGTTCCAGATTTTAGAGGGAATGCCTTCAGCTTTTCTCAATTTAGGATGATGCCAGCCTGAGGTTTAGCATATATAGCTTTTACAATCTTGAGGTAAGTTCCTGTTATCCCTAGTTTTTCTAGTGTTTTCAACATAAAGGGATGCTGAACTTTGTCGAATGTTTTTTCTGAATCTATCGATACGATCATATGGTTGTTGTCTTTAAGTCGATTGATGTGGTGAATAGCATTTATTGATTTCCGTATAATGAACCAGCCTTGCATCCCAGGGATGAATCCTACATGATCATGGTGCATAATTTTTTTGATATGCTTTTGTATTCGATTCACCAAGATTTTATTGAGAATTTTTGCATCCAAGTTTATTAGAGATATTGGTCTTTAGTTTTCTTTCTTTGAAGTGTCTTTGTCTGGTTTTGGGATCAGGGTGATATTGGCCTCATAGAATGAATTTGGAAGAGTTCCTTATTTTTCTATTTCTTGAAATAGCTTGGAAAGTATTGGTATTAATTCCTTTTTGAAGGTTTTGTAGATCTCTGCTGTATACCCATCCGGTCCATGGCTTTTTTTGGTTGGTAGTATTTTGATGGCTTCTTCTATTTCTTACTTTGTTATTGGTCTGTTTAAATTGTGTGTGTCTTCCTGACTCAATCTGGGCAGATCGCATGACTTAAGAAGTTTATTGATATCTTCACTATCATCTATTTTATTGGAACATAGGGTTTCCATATACTTTCTAATTATCTTCTTATTTCTGTAGTGTCTGTTGTGATATTGCCTTTTTCATCCCGTATGTTAGTAATTTGAGTTCTCTCTTTTCTTCTCTTCCTTAGCATGGCTAAGGGCCTGCAAATCTTATTTATTTTTTCAAAGAACCAACTTTTAGTTTTATCAATATTTTCAATTTTTTTTTGTTTCAATTTCGTTGATTTCTGCTCTAATTTTAATTATTTATTGTCTTCTACTACATTTGCTGTTGTTTTGCTCTTCCATTTCTAGGTTTTTGAGGTGTAGTGTGAGTTCATTTATTTGCTGATTTTTCTTTTTTTTTTTTGAGGAAAGAACTCCAAGAAATGAATTTCCCTCTTAAAACTGCTTTCATTGTGTCCCATAGATTCCAGTATGTTGTGTCTGTATTGTCATTTGTCTCTACGAATTTTTTTATCTCCTCCTTTATGTCTTCTGTAAACCATTGATCATTCAGTAGCATGTTGTTCATTTTCCATGTGATGTAGGATTTTTCCTTCCTTCTTTTATCATTGATTTCCAGATTCATTCCATTATGATCAGATATTCTGCATGGTATTATCTCCACGACTTTATATTTACTAAGAATTGCCCTATGGCATAATATATGGTCTATCTTTGAGTAGGATCCATGTGCTGCTGAGAAGAACGTGTATCCACTTTTTGATGGTTGATATATTCTATATATGTCGGTGAAGTCTAGGTTACTGATTTTGCTGTTGAATTCTATAGTTTCTTTATTCAGTTTTTGTCTAGAGGATCTGTCTAATGGCTAGAGCGGTGTGTTGAAGTCACCCATAATTATTGTGTTGTAGTTTATTTGACTATTGAACTTGAGGCGAGTTTGTTTTATGAGTGTTGCAGCTCAATTGTTTGGTGCATACAAATTGATAATGGTTATGCATTATTGGTGCAAGGTTCCTTTTAACAGTATATAGTGTCCTTCTTTATCCCTTTTGATTAACGTAGGTTTGAAGTTGATTTTATTCGATATGAGTATGGCCACTCCTGCTTGCTTCCGAGGGTCATGTGAGTGGTATGATTTTTCCCAAACTTTTAATTTCAGCCTCTGTATGTCTTTACCTATCATATGAGTCTCCTGAAGGCAGCATATTGTTGGATTTTTTTTTTTTTTTTTGATCAAGGTTACTAGCTTATGTCTCTTGATTGGTGAGTTTAGGCCATTAACATTTAAGGTTACAATTGAAATATGATTTCTACTTCCAGTCATGTTTGTTTGTTTGTTTATTTATTTATTCATTTATTTATTTATTTTGGTTAGTTTTTACTTTTTGGTTATTTTCCTCTCCCTTTACTGAGATACCTCCTGCTGCTAGTTTCAGGCATTACTTTTCAAATCCTCTTCTTGTAGTATTTTGCTCAAAATGCTTTGCACTGCTGGTGTTCTGGCTGTGAATTCTTTTAGCTTTTGTTTATCGTGAAAGACTTAAATTTCATTGTCAAATCTGAAGCTTAATTTTGCTGGATACAGTATTCTTGGTTGGAATCCATTATTTTTGAGCATTTGAAATACTTTGTTCCAGGATCTTCTTGCTTTCAAAGTTTGTGATGAAAAAAATCAGTCGTTAACTTAATTGGTTTACCCCTGAATGTAACCTGCCTACTTTCTCTCGTAGCTTTTAATATTCTCTCTTTGTTCTGTATGTCCTTGTTCTGGCTATCTTCATAAATATTTGTCTTGGAGTTGGTCTATTATGGTTTTGAATGCTTGGGGTCCTGTAGGCTTCCAGGATTTGGCAATCCATTCCATCTTTCATCTCTGGGAAATTTTCTAGAATTATTTCATTTAATATGTTGTCCATTCCTTTGGTTTGAATCTCTATGCCTTTTTCTATCCCGATGACTCTCAAATTTGTTTTTTTTTTATGACATCCCATATCTCTTGAATAGATTGCTCATGGGATTTAAGCATCTTTTCTGTGTTTACTCTATTCTTTTCAAGTTGATAAACTTTGTCTTCATTATCTGACGTTCTAACTTCTACTTGATCTAGTCTATTTGTAATACTCTTCGTTTGAGTTTTTAATTTGGTTTATACTTTCCTGCATTTCTAGGATTACTGTTTGATATTTCTTTTTAATGTCTCTATCTCCTGGTAAAGCTCATTCTTTGCCATTTGAATTTGTTTGTTTATTTGATTTTCAAAATATACTTTTATTGCTTGGACTTGCTGCCTCATGTCTTCTCTAATATTCCTTTCCATCTGAGTTAGGTATGCCTTGAGTTTTTTCCCTATCCCTATTTCTGATGCTTCACGGTCCTCCTTTAGAATTTAGTTGTCCAGCATTTTTTGCACACCTTTTTTTCCCTTGTTTTTTCATGATGTTCACGTTACTTTTCAGCTCAATTTGATTGCTGTGTTTCTGCTTTCTTCAATAGATTTGTTTTGGTTTTATATATCTCTGTTGTCTCTCTTTTGTGTTTGTAGACTATGCCTGCAAAAGTGGATTCCACTTGGAAGGAATTCCGACAGCTGAGCTCCAGTGATGTCACCTGTCTGCTATGGCGGGCCCCAGGCTCCTTGCCGGGGTGTTTGAATGGGGCGGTGGGACTGGACTGTCTCTGGTTGGTTTCACCTCCCGGTCGCTGGCGGGCGGGCGGTCTCCAGCCATCCAGTCGTGCAATCAGCGAATGGGCTGTCACCGGCGGGCGGGTGATCTCTAGCTGCCCAATTGCGCAGGCAGCCAGCGGGTGATTGGTTGCTGGTGGGCAGGCGTTCTCCAGCCTCCTAGTCACGCGTGTCTGTCCTCTGGTCCCCTGGTTTCCTCTGCGAGTCCTGATTTCCCCTGCTACACCAGATTTCCCCTGAGTGATGCCTCTTGGCAGCTCAAACTGTACTCTTTGCCTGCCGTTCCTTGGGTGTGGAGGGTGTCTATTGGAAACACTGGCACTCTATTGTTTTGATTTTTTCCGCTTGCCCCACCCATTGCGCTGGCTAGACAAGTTTTGTTTTCACCGGTGATGGGAGGAAGGTTGAAGGTCAGGTGCCACTAGTTTTCCCCCCGTCTTTATGAAGGCTTTCTCTGGTAATCCCTCCCCCGGAAAGCCTAAGAGAGAATTTTTGCGAATTACCTGCTGTATGGGAGATAAGCTGAGTAACACACACCTGTTTTGTTGTTGCAATCTGTCAGAGAGTGGTGGTGGATACTTCAGCTCTCCAAGATGGTGGCCGTTGGTTTCCTCGGTGGAGTTTCGGTTGTGGGGGATAGAACTGTAACACTTTCTTCCCCATCTGAAATCCCGAACTCAGCCCCGGGCTCAGTGGTGGGTGAGCCAGCCGGATTCCACAGAATCCGCAGCAACGTTTCTCCCTGCATGCTGGTCGCTTCAAGGTGGAGGCCCGCCGTCTGTAGCCACGGCATGCGCCGCACGGATCAGCCACCCCAGATCTTCGGTCGCATAGTTGGCTCTTGTTTGAGACTCAATTACAGGACCTCAGTGGTGGAAATCATTCTTCTAGGTTCCAGGCACACCCATTTTTCTGTAAGATCCTAATAAGATACTTTTTCGTCATTCTAACTCCTTATTCACATGTGAAGTTGCGCAGTACAAAGGGTGTGATGCACTCTATTCATGGCCATCTTGCAATGTCAAAATATTAGGATTTCTATGCACCATTTACTGAAGATAGTTTTCAGTACTAGTAAACCAAAATGTTATTTCAGGTGGATGAATATTTCTGAGAATAATCTTTTGAAAAGTAGATTATAAATCCACATACATGAATATGAATGAAATTTGGGAGTGCATAATAAGACACATATATTTCATATTTTGAAAAATCTGGAGGATATATATATATATATATATATATATATATATATATATATATATACAGACACACACAGAGAGACATTAAAAAGTAGCATTATATATGCCAATCAAAATTCATCATGAAATACATATCATCCACAGATTCAAAAATATTTATTTTACTGAACATGGATTTATGTATAATGCTATTTAAATAGGAGGATCACCCATAGGTTGAATTCTCAGTTCCAACAGCTTTTAGAAGGAGTGATATCTTCTCACAATTTCTATATGCCAAGTCAGCCACCTCACCAAAAATATACGTGTGATACCAGGTATGAATCTATATGTGCATATAAAACTACATGTGCTAAATAGGCTACAGAGAAAGGGAGACAGGAATTCACATATTTGTTAACTTTAAAAAAACATGGAGAATTCTTTCAACCAAATAATTGACTAGATTCATAACACCTACCCTATATAATGCAAAAGGCAAGTCCAACTATACACGATGCCTCCTCTGAACTGCTTGTATTTCAATTCTGTTTGGGTTATTATTCTAGTCAGAGTTTAGTAGCGTAGGGGTTAGTGTGAGGGATTCACTATTTTGACTGGAAAATTATAAAATGAATCCAATGTGTATACAAATATGTGCTACAAAAAATTGTTCCCACTGTCATCCAGAACAATGGCTTGACATTACCTAGTCCCCAAGTAAGACAAAATTAGAGGAGAAGAGTTAGAAAATCTGTGAATACATATTTGGAATAGAATATGCTAAGGAGTTTCCAAAAGTAAAGGACAGGGTAAACACTCCACAAACTGGAGCTCTTCTGGCCTAAAGACTTCTTGTGGAACTGCCTCTGAGGTTGGGCACTTGAAACATATGTTGTTGTCAAGTGCTTTAGCTTCGTTTCTAGTGAGACCAATAAAGGTGGGTCTGCATCTATGTGATCTGGAGGACATGGTTTCTTATTTTCCACTGAACATGAGCAGCAGGGCTGAATTTGCTATTTGTAGCTAAACTGTGGCCCCTGGGGTCTAAGTGTCTCCCCGTGTGGACTGTGAAGCCATTTTGTGATCCTAAAGTTTTCATGGTGTTTCTTGCGGCTTCACTGGGAGTTTGGTATTTGCTTCACAAAATACAAAGAGGTCAACTGGGACACAGTGCTGGAGGGAGTTCTGTCACGTGTGGTGGGTCAGTTTCTGCAGGACAATGCACCAACCATGCTTCTATCCCACATAGCTTTCCCCATTGACCATAGCAACTTGATTCTGAAACTTTCCCTGAAACTTCTCAATATTACAAGATGCCTTTACATAGAAGGGACTGCTTGCTGCACCATGTCAGTCACAAGACATTTGGAAGCTAATGGCAGATCCACATGGCCCCACCACAAATGTTTTATCACACACCTGCCCACTACTGCTCTAGGCCAAGTACTCAGCAGGCTCCAATTTATTGGCATCTCTGTTCTACACCATTTTCATGAAACTCAGTCAATCAAGGCACTGTCTGGTATACTCATGATCAGCAACAGGACATCCAAAGGTTCTCCAGTGCCACCTGGTCATGGGAATTTCAAAAATTTCTTGGTATTTATCTAGCCATTTTTGAAAGATGAAGTTGGAGGCACTGTACGTTTCAAATCAATCCAGAACCATTAAATTTTGAGGAAGCTCATGTCAATGAAAGCTATGGAGAATTCTCACAGGCAAGGCTTCCCAAAGATTGGCTAAATGGTCACGTGAATCCAGGCCTATTGAGGTCTACAATGTGAGGTCCATGTGTGTTTTGACTCTCAACTATGGCTCCCAAGTGTTTCAGAATAAAATCATGTGATATCTTGGCTGTGATTCCCAGTGCTTTGTGGAAATACAACCTGGGCATACATCTCAGTTTCCAAGGACGACTCTCATGCGTGAACTCATAACATCCCAACACAATTCATGGCAATACATCTCTGAGGTCAGTTCCAGAACTCAGTCTCTTAGGGGAATCACACCAGAGTTCATGTCAAGGTGGACCCAGTCATCTCTTTCAACCACCACACAAATGACCACAATTAAAACCAACACACTCCCACATGGCCCTCATGATATTTCATATAAACACTCTTCATAACCTCTGGTTGAATGTTTCTATGAGGGGTGCAGACCAAGACAGTCTCCAAAATAATCTCCTTTGCCCCTAATGTGCCTAAAAACAGGGTGGCTTGGACACCCTTCCTGTGAACCTGGTGTGATCACATAGGCCTGCTGTTAATACTTCTCTGCTTCTCCAATTTGAGGACTACTGACTCTTGGGTTTAGATTCTTTGTCTGAATTGGAGACATGAGGAAACCCAAGCTCCTACGGGCTAGCCTCTGCAGGGCTTTGAAGAAATTATTTGACCCAAAGCATTCCTATTCTAACTTGATGTAGGTCTAGAACCTCACAAAGGAAGGGGAGAGACTTCATCCAGAATGATTGCTCTTTTGGCTATTTTGGTTTTGTATGCACACATGGGATCATTCTTTAGATCCATCAGGTGCTGAGAATCTAAGCCTAAGCCTCACACAGGGCCAAAAGGCTGATTCAGACACATCCTTTCCAAAGGAATTAAGCAAAAAGCCTCAGGTGATGCCCATTCATTTCCATGTGAAAACAGTTTTTTTCAGGCTTCAAAAAGGGGTGGCCTGAGGCAAAGACCTTTCAGACATTCAGGGCAGCAGAACAATTGGTAATTAAAAGGCCCAAAGCAGGGTTTCTCCACTGAGACTCTCCTGATCACACTGATACCTGAGTTTTCTGAGATGCTCGCCATTCCCTTCAGCTATCCAGTACATGGCGATGTCACAGGGCTTGGAAGTGGTACATATATTGGACACAAAACCATGAGCCTATTCTGGAGAGTGGCCAGAATTCAGGAAGAAAGCAGAAACTTTGAAAGATAGCAAGTGTTGCCCATCGATAAGGCAAGCTGAAATCCATTCATAAATTGGGCAGGATGAATGCTGGGAAGCTTTCAACTAGACAGGACATATCAATTGATGCATTCTCTTTTCTAATGTCTACAACCATGGACACCGTGGGATACACAGACATAGAAACACTCGCCTTGTCAAACGACTTACTCGAAACAGTCTACACCAAACCAAACATACCGACTTTCCTACCTATTCTGAGAACATGAGACAAATCCACAAACTCACACCCACACCCACAAAGGCACCTCCTACCCGAAGTAGGTCTGTGACTATCCAGAGTTTCTCTAATTGTGGACCATATTTTATTCCCACAAAATGGCCTGTCCTGTCTCAGATCTGGTCTCTTTGGTCAACATTTTGAACTACTGAGGAGCCAGCGGTGATCCAATACCTGCTTTCTCAGTAAAGGTGACTTTTCAGAGCTTTCTGGCATTTGGCCATCCTCACATCAGTAGGTACCAAGAAAGACTAAATCTGTCCTTGGTAAATCCAAGCAAGTGAGACCCCTGGGAGTGGGACTGGGACTGGATTTTGGTGACTGGCTTCCTGGATCCCAAGTTCAGAGAGTTCTGTCACCAAGGTTGTGAGGTGAGGTCACTTCCTTCAGAAAGTGAATAAGGTCACTGCCTTGGCAACCACGTTGTCCTAACAGTTGCTTCAAAGAGTCCCATGAAATGGAGGCTGCCCCTACTTCCTGTGACACTTTCAGAACTTAGAATGGTATATCAACCATAGGCACCCAGGAACAGCTCTCAACACAGGCCTGGTTGGGTCCTTCTTCTCTAAATTAAGAAGACAGAGGCTGATTCAGACACATTCCTTCATCCTGACCAAGTTTTTTACAATGAAAGATGACTTTTGCTCTCTCAGTTCCTACATAGCTGCCTACAACTTCTGCAGGGATCATTTTTGCATGGACCTTTTAGTTTCTCAGTAGTTGGAAGGAATCCTACATTTTTGTATTGTAAGACCATCTCTGTCCCTGCTCTTCTGTAAAGTTAGATTGAGGCAACAGTGTATGGTTAGGGTTAATAACAGGTTTGATTTGGGTTAGGAATCATTCAGCTGGAAGAATAATGGTATTGATGACCGGCGATAATTACAAGAATATATAGGTAAAATATAAGTATGAAAACAGAAATCTATGTAAGATTTAAAACCCAGAAGTGTATTAGGACCTTGATTGTGATACTTAACTTTGATTTATTTTCTGCACAGATGTCTCAGGTACATCGATATACAATTGCATTGGACCTTGTGCCTTGGATGATTGATTGTCAAAGATAACTTCCAGTCAAAAAGTGATAGTCGGTAAGATTAAGAAGATAGTCGGTAGTTTAGAAAGGAGAGTGAGTATAGAATTTGCACCAAAAGTTCTTTAGCTATAACTTTTCGGGTATAGAGTAAATGTAAATGTCAGCACATGTGAAGAGTCAGCCACAATGATGAACTGGGAAAAATATGTAGGAAAATAGATATCAATAGATACATTAGGAAATCTGGCAAAGTATAGTCGTTAGTGAAAAGTTAGTAAAATAGGTAGTTGTCTCTTCATGTTTTTCTGTATACTTAACTTCCCTCCCTGCCCTCCCCAAGGAAAGTATATAAGCCCTGTTTAAGCTGTTCTCAGGACTCTCTGCTCTATTGAAGTGAGCTCTGAGCCCCAGCATGCTGGACCACCAATAAACCCTTTGCTTTTGCATGAGACAGTTTCTTAGAGGTCTCTTCGCCTGACACTCATCCGACCTTTACATATGGAGGTTCCACCGAGTTCTGGCAGCAGCGGACGAGAGACACCAACTGGCTCCTCAAGGGATTTGTAAGGCGCCTCTTTCTGGTGTCAGGTTTCAGGTTAGAGCTTGGCAAAATGGATGTCAATGAAGAGTGTGAGCTATCTCTCACGGTGGCTGACAGATGTGTCACAGAGCCACAGACCACCACCCTGAGGGACACCCCAGAGGACTCTGAAAATCAAGGAACAATAGTCTCCTCAACTCAGTGATATTTTGTTTCAGATTCGGTATTGCCAGCCCATCAGGTATTGCCGGCTACTCAGTCCTCGTCTCAGTGTTGGACGTCCATTTCCTGTCTTTATTGTCTTGTCTTGTCTGTGTCATGTGTCGTTGCTTTTACTGTTTGTGCATTTTTCATTATGGAAAAGAGCACTTCAATGCCTCTGTCCCTGACCCTTGATCACTGGACCAAATTCGGCTTAAGGGCTCAGAATCTTTCTTTTTCAGTAAACCGCTGGACCTGGCAGACTCTCTGTGCCTCAGAGTGGCCCACCTTTGGATTCGGATGGCCCTTAGAAGGATTTTTCTACTTCTCATTAATTTAAAAAGTCAGAGATATTGTCTTTCAGGAAGGGCCACATAGCCATCCAGATCAAAAGCCATATATCTTAACCCGGCATTACCTCTGCAAATCTCCTCCATGGGTGAAGCCTTTCTTTGCCCCTGCCCCCGCTCCTAATCCTTCCCCCACGATCTCTCAAACACTCTGCTCCTCCTCCTCCTCCACCCTCTTTTCTGCCTAAGTCACAAGATTTAACTCTACTGGACTCTCATCCCTCTCCTTATCCCTTGCCCTGGTCTCCCAACCCCCAACACCCTCTAAGTGATTCCCCTGCTGCTGACTCAGCCTCTCCGCCATTGGAGGAAGCTAAGCCAGCCCAGCACCCTCCAGAAAACTCCCCCGCGGCACACACAGCCCCTCCTCCCCTGGAGGAACCTGGCCCAGCTAAAGGAACTCACCATCAATGAAAGATTGAAAACCCTGGAACTCCCGTGATGCTCCCCTCCGTCCCTATGTGCCAATGATTGATGATGGCCATGGGGAAAAATTGCAAGCCTACCAGTATTGGCCTTGCTCCTCTTCAGACCTATATAACTGGAAAAATAACAATCCCCCCTTTTAAGAGGACCCCACTCGTGTCTCAGGTGTGGTTGATTCATAGATGTTTTCACACCAGCCTACTTGGAATGACTGCCAACAACACCTAGGGACTCTCTTCATGACAGAGGAACAAAAGAGAATCCTCCTGGAAGCTAGAAAATAATATCCTCGGACCAGATGGGTGACTGACACCACTTCCCAACATATTCAACCCGGCTTTCCCTAGAATCGACAAAACTGGGACCCCAACACCTTTGAAGGTAGGGAGCATCTGTCCACTTATCTCCGGGCTCTAATAGCGGGTATCTTAGTGGCTGCTAGGCGACCAACTAATTTGGCCAAGGTAATAGAGTTTATTCAAGGGCCTGATGTATCTCCCTCTATGTTTCTAGAGAAAATTATGGAGGCATATAGGAGATATACTCCTTTTGATACTCAGGGAGAGGCTCAAAAGGCATCTGTCATGATGGCCTTTATTGGGCAAGCTGCCATGGATATTTAAAGAAAGTTACAACACTTAGATGGATTACAAGATATGACTTTGAGAGATTTAGTCAGAGAAGCCAAAAACGTATACTATACGAGAGAAACTGAGGAAGATAAGGAAGCAAAGGGTGGATAAAAGAAACAAAAGACAGACTAAGGAATTGACTCAGGTCCTGGTCACAACAACAAATAGGCCAGAAATAAGAAACATGGAGACAGGAAGGGATACCTGGGCCCAAACTAGAGGCCACCCCTGGCCTCAGATCAATGTGCCTACTGTAAATAAAAAGGACACTGGGCCAAAGAGAGCCCTAGAAAGAGACAGCCACGCCAGCCAGCCATCCTGACTCTGGAGGATGACTAAGAAAGTTGGGGATCAGATCCCCTCCCCGAGCTCAGGTTAACTTTTGAAGTGGAGGGCACCCCAGTAAACATTGAAGTGGATACAGGGGCAATATACTCAGCCATTAAGGCTCCATTTTGCCCTCTATCAAATAAAAGGTCTCTAATTCAAGGGGCTAATTGCAGTAAATATCGGGCTTGGACAACTAAGAGGACCTGGGACCAGGGGAAAGGAAAAATCCATCACTCCTTCCAAGTAATCCCAGAATGCCCGGCCCCATTGATAGGCAGAGTTCTGCTCACCAAGCTCCGGGCCAAAATAACTTTTAACCCTGAAGGCCCCCAAGTGGAATTTCTAAATCCTTCAGTAAAATCTCCTATATTCACAGCTCTAACTATGTCAGTAGATAATGTACATCAAATCACTCACCTTAGTTTAAAGAAACTACATTCATTTATGAAGGATCAAGAACAGAGTTTTCCACTAACCGACTCACAGTTAAAGGAAATAACTGAATGGTTAACAAAAGCCTGTCAGGTCCATCAAATGGTTAATTCTTATCCTTCCAAGCTTCCTACAGGAAAGCACCTATGAGGAACCAGACAAGGACAATTCTGGGAAGTGTACTTTACTGAAATAAAGCCAGCAAGTTATGGACTTAAATATCTCCTAGTCTTTGTAGATACATTTTCAGGATGGATTGAAGCCTTTCCCACCAAAAAAAAAAAAAAAAAGAAAAGGAAAAAAAGAAAAAAAAAGAAACAGTGCAAATTGTGGTGAAGAAGATCCTGGGAGATATTTTTCCAAGATACGGCCTGCCTAAAGTAATAGGGTGTGATAATGGACCGGCATTCATAACCCACATAAGTCAGGGGTTAGCCAGGACCTTGGGGATTTATTGAAAGTTACATTGTGCTTATAGACCCCCGAGTTCAGGACAGGCAGAATGAATGAATAGAAACATTAAAGAGACCATAACGAAATTAAGCTTAGAGACCGGCATAAAATATTGGACTATGCTCCTGCCTTATGAACTGTTTCATGCAAGAAATACTCCCTCTGTTTCTTTGTGTAACCTCACCCCCTATGAAATTTTCTATGGTGCCCCTCCTCCAGTAAGGGACCTAACCCCAACTCTAAGACCTAACGATTTCTTTCACACCCATTTGCTTTACAGACTTAAAGCTCTTGAAAGAACTCAGGATACCTGTGAAAACAGATGGCCACTGCCTAACAACCTGGGGACGAGAGGACTCCAAATCAACATCAATTAAGATACTTCTTCTATGTAAGACGACATCAGGTGTCATCCCTGGAACCCCGCTTGAAAGGACCATACCAGGAGCTACTTATAACACCTACAGCGGTAAATGTAGACAGAATCATTTCCTGGATCCATACCTCTCATCTCAAGCCTGTGGCCTGTTGAGACTCTGGCTGGAAACTGGAAAAGACTGGTAACCCTTTCAAATTGTGTATTCGCCATGTGGATAAAGCTATAGACTCTCCCCTTGACCACCAGTAGTCCTAACCCTCATCAGCCCGTTCAGCAGCGATGGCTGATCACAAATCCTACTGGAAAAGAATTATGGTCTATCTCGTATACAGCCCAATTAGGTAACTAGTGACCATCTCTCTACCCAGACATTTATTAGCTAGCTATACGTCTTTCCTATTGGGATATCCCTGATGAAGAGGATGCCACTAAAATTCCATTAAATCCCTTCCAAACCATAGACAATGGAAACAAACCTAATGGATGTAGGGACAAGTGAGCCAGATGCAGGTTGGCTAGCCTAGATTACTATGATTGCCTGGTGGACTATCAAAGCCACATGAAATCACGGCTGTGTGGGGGGAAAGCCGACTTCTTCTCTAAGTCATGGGGATGTGAGCATACAGGGACTGCCTGATGGATCTCAAGCTTCTCATCAAATTCTGTAGAGAAAAGGGAAAGAAAAGAGAAATTGGATGGAAATGGAAGGAGACCCTCATTGTTATACAAAATTACATATAAGAGGTTGTGAGGGGAATGGGAAAAAAATAAGGAGAGAAATGAATTACAGTAGATGGGGTAGAGAGAGAAGATGGAAGGGGAGGGGAGGGGGGATAGTAGAGAATAGGAAAGGTAGCAGAATACAACAGTTACTATTATGGAATTATGTAAAAATGTGGATGTGTAACCAATGTGATTCTGCAATCTTTGTAATGTTTTGAATAACCAATAAAAAAAATTCTGTACACAGCATTGGCCATATTACCAATTAGATAACCCAAACCGATGGCCCACAGTGGGGTCTCTAGGTCCTCAAATTCTGCGTGACATTTTTAACTTCTGCACCTGCTCAAAAGGGTGAAAGGAGATTCCCCTATGTGGAGGCCTTTTCCCTCCTTCGCTCACATCCTGACCTATGTTTCTCCAATAGATCCTCACCCTTAGCCTTCTGCTCCAGTCTCTCTGCTGTCACTATCACCTCAGCAACATGATTTCTCCCCTCCAATTACTAGATCAAAAATCCAAACCTCTGCCAGTTCTCAGACCATTGCCCAATTGCTGAGGTAGCAGGTAATGAAGTACCCCTCCACCAACTCCCTCCTCTCTTCTCCTATCAGTGTCCGCACCGGATCCCACCAGGTCCTCTTACCAGCTAACCCAAATCTCAAACCAGCTGAGGAGAGCCCTCAGACCCCTATCCAAGATGTAATGAAAATGGACTTAAAAGTTTCTTTGTCATCACTGAAAAAAGGTTACTCAGAATTTAAAGTCCCTTACAGGCTTTTAGTGATACTAACTCCAGTCTTCTCCTCTGCTCTACCTGTTCTACTGCTCAAGTTTTTGTTGCTAGGAAAATCCCAAACCCCTTTCCCATTATTCCTTTACATCTTTCCTTCCTCATTCTCAGATATTCAGAACTGCTCTCAGCCCCACCTACCCCATCTGCCCCCTCTGTACCAGGCCCACCGAAAAGTCTTATCTGACCTTCTTCAGAAGTCTTCATCATGGCTGACTTTAGGACTTTCAGCAAAAGAGTCCCTATAAAAGACTTCAGAGTAGATAAAATTCCTCTTTACGTGTTGCCCTGTTCTACTTGGCCACTGGTTAAAAAATCTGCACTCCTAAGGTAGACACCCCCTTACTAGTTTTTCACAAAATATGTGTACAAGGCCTCTGGCCATGAGCTAGGGATTCACAGAGATGGCTACATTTCTAAGATACAGAAGTTACAAACTGGGCTCCATGGTAACAGCTGGCAGGGTGAAAATTAAAGGGAAGAAAGAGCTCTCCCTAACCCAGGTGTCCTTGAAAAGTTAACTTGCCAAGAACAGAGGAAAAAAACAGAAAAATAAACTGCTTTTTGTGAACTTCTGCAGACTGTGAACTTCTGCGCCCCTTCCTTTACATGTTGGGTACAAAATTCTGAAACTACCTAAACTTGGGTTTCAGGGGATTTATTGATTACAACAGAAGTAATGCCCTCTGAATCTGGTTGCAAACGAATAGGACTGTTTCCCTGTCTTCGGTACTATCTTAGGCGCCTTGCCTTGTCTGTCCCTACAGCAGTATAATTCTATATACTTAAACATTTTTTATGTTTTCATGAAGTTGTCAACAGATATGATTAATTGTGTAATGGTGCAGATGTTTCCCAGAGTGCTTTATCCTGATGCATGTTCATTTGAAATTCAAATAGGGGGAAATAAAACCTGGTTCCACTGGGCACATATATCCCTCACTTTAGCCATCCTATTAGAAATAGGAGTTGCTGCAGAGGTGGGCACAAGAACCACTGCCTTGGTCCATGGGACACAACAAATGACACAATTAGAAGCATCAATAGACCAAAACTTAAAGATATTAGAAACCTCCATCACAGCTTTGCAGAAATCTTTAACCTCTCTCTCTGAAGTTGTTTTACAGAACAGTCAAGGGTTGAACCTCCTCTTCATGAGACAAGAGGGCCTTTGTTCTGCATTGATGGAAGAATGTTGTGTTTATGCTGACCATTATGGAGTTGTAAAAAAATCTATGAGTAAATTAAAAGGACAACTTGAAGAGTGTCAATGAGAGAGAGAGGCCAAAAAAGGGTGGTTTGAGTCTTGGTTCACACAGTCCCCCTGTTTAACTACGTATTTATCAACCCTGGCTGGTCCAATAATAATCCTCATATTATTGCTAACTATAAACTCTGTTTGTTCAACCATGTAATTTCTTTTCTCCAATCTCAAATTGGACAAGTTAAACTTATGTTAATACCCCACTAGCAGACATAAAATGTGACACCCCCCAATGATCACTTTTATGACTAAAAGTAGCCAGAAGAAAAAGTGGGGAATGAAAGGTTAATAAAATAGGCACTTGTCACTTTCTGTTTTTCTGTATGCTTAACAAAACACTGTTGAAATCTTGAGAAATGTTTGCTAATCTTGTTCCCAGAATGTGCTGTCCCCAACTGCCAAACTACAGAATGCACTCCCTCACCCGGTTACGCGCAAACTGCCCACTTGCCTTGATCCATTAATAAAAATCCCTCCCTGCCCTCTCCAAGGAAAGTATATAAGCTCTGCTTAAGCTGTTCTCAGGGCTCTCTGCTCTATTCAAGTGAGCTATGAGCACCAGCACGCTGGACCCCCAATAAACCCTTTCCTGTTGCATGAGGTAGATTCTGGGTGGTCTCTTCCTCCGACGCTCACCTGACATTTACTTGGATGACTGAATGTAGAAAAGAACATCCATTCAAAACGGGATAGTCAGTAAGATTAGGAATATAGTTGGTAGGTTTAGGAAGAAGAGTGAATATAGGATTTGGAAAAAAAGTCCTTTAGCAATAGGGTTTCATATAGAGAGTGAATGTAAATCTCAGCACATGTGAAGAGTCAGTCACAATGATGAACTGGAGAAAACATGTAGGAAAGCAGATATCAATAGAGACATTATGAAATCAGGCAAAGCATAAAGTTAGTGATAGGATTACACATTCAACATGTTTGACTTTAATTATATAATCTAAGGAAAAAAGAAATATGTAGCCGTCAATAGGATTGACATTTGAGAGCATTAGGCAAGTGGACATGGATGATTTTAGTAATGCAGGTTCACTTTCCATTTAGGTTTTGGTACAATCATAAGTGTGACCTTTGCATTTTGTTTTCAGAATACTACTGTGATACAATGTATATGTAGATCAGGTGACATGAGTATTTCTTGTACCATTTCTGGGAGCAATATTTTGAAGACGTATAAATTAGTATTGGGGGTACAAAGAGTTGTACCCTGTGTCTATGAATATAGAGGTTTCCTGGCCTAAAGACATTTTGAGAAACTGCCTCTGAGGCTGGTCACTTGAAATATATGTTGTTGTCAGGAGCTTTAGCTTCCTTTGTTTTGAGACCATCAAAGCTAGATATGCATCTATGTGACCTGAAGGACATGTGTTCTTATTTTCCAATGAAAATGGTGCAGCAGTGATGAATTCTCTTTTTGTAGGTAAACAATGGCCATTGGGGCTAAGCGTCTCCCCGTGTGGACTGTGAAGCCCTTTGGTCATACTCCACTTTTAATGGTCTTTCTTGCTGCTACAATGGGAGTTTGGTATTTGCTTCACAAAATACAAGGAGTCCAAATTGGTCGCAGTGCTGCACGGCATTCTGTCACATGTGGTTGGTCAGTGTCTGCTGGAGAACGCACCAACTAGGCTTCTACCCCACATAGCTTGCACTCTTTTCCATAGCAACCTGATTCTGAACATTGCCCAGAAACGTCTCCATATACCAAGATGCCTTTTCATATAATTGTCTGCTGGCTGCACCATGTCAGTCACAGGACATTTGGAAGCCAATGGCAGATCTACATGGCCACAGCACAGATGTATTATCACACACTTGCTAACCACTACTCTAGGCTCACTACTCAGAAGGCTCCAACTTACTGGCATCTCTGTTCTACAGCATTTTCATGAAACCCAGTCAATCAAGGCACTGTCTGGTATACTCCTGATCAGCAATAGGACATGGAAAGGTTTTCCAGTGCCATCTGGTCAAGGGAATGTCCAAAATTTCATGGTATTTTTCTCGCCATTTTTCAAGGATGAATTTGGAGCCACTGTGTGTTTCCCATTCATCCAGGAACCATAAAATTTTGAGGAAGCTCATTTGAATGAAACCTCTGGAGAACTCTCACAGGCAAGGCTTCCTAAAGAGGGGGCAAAAGGTCACATGAAGCCAGGCCCATTGAGGTCTACAATGTGAGATCCATGTGTGTTTTGTCTCTTAATTATGGCTGTCAACTCTTTAAAAATAAAATCATGTAATATCCTGGATGAGATTTCCATGGCGATGTGGAAAGCCATCCTGGGCCTAGAACTCAGTTTCCAAGGGCGATTCTTATGCGTGGCCTCCTAAAATCCCAACACGACTTCATGGCAATACTTCTCTTAGTTCAGTTCCAGAACTCAGTCTTATGGGGAATCACACCAGTGTTCAAGCCCAGGTGGACCCAGTCATCTCTTCCAACCACAAACAAATGACCACAATTAAAACCAAAACACTCTCAAATGGCCTTCAGCTTCTTCCATATAGACACTCAACATAAATTATATAACTGGTACCAACTTTAAATAATGGATTGAATTGTTATCTGAAAATATACAGGAAATCTTATATTGATATACAATCATTCATTCCAAAAAGTTATACATCTAATGGTAATATTAGGGTTATGGTTTATCATGAAGAGTGTGGGAGTTTTGCTTCAAATTTTTATGGAAATCGAAAACAATGTGTTTGGAAAGAAGTCTCATGAGAAGAACAGTCAAGAAACCTGGAGGAATACATGTGTTCTGAAGCAGGAAATGATTGAAAGTGAAACAAATGCCTATTAATTTGTGAACCTGTGGATGAAATATATATCCTATGGTGCGCATAAACTGAAGAAATAGTAATGTATCAGTGTTAAATAAAATGAACTTCAAAATACACATCATGTCCCATAGGAATCTATTTGCATTGATGTTAAACTGGATCAGCTACTGTAGAAATATTAGGATTGTATGCACCATTTACTGAAGTTACTTTTCAGTACTAGGAAACAAATATGTATTTCAGGTGGATGTATATTTCTGAGAATAATCTTGTGAAAAGTTGATTATGAATCCACATACATGAACATGAATGAATTTAGGTAGTGTATATAGGACACATATATTTTATATTTTGAAAAATTTGGAGAGTATATATATATATATATATATATGAAAAGTAGCAATATATATGCCAATCGAAATTCTTCATGAAATATATATCATCCACTGATGCAAAAATATTAATTTTACTTAGCATGGATTTATGTATAATGTTTTTTTTTACTAGGAGGCTCCCCCATAGGTTGAATTTTCAGTTCCAACAGCGTTTAGGAGAAGTGATCTCTTCTCACAATTTGAATCTGCTAAGTCAGCCACGTCACAAGAATATACGTGTGATACCACGTAGGATTCTATATGTGCATATAAAATACATGTGGCAAGTAGGCTACAGAGAAAGGGAGACAGGTATTCACATATTTTTTAACTTTAAAAACACATGGAGAACTATTTCATTTAAAAATTAGCTAGATTTATAACACCTACCCTAGATCATGCAAAAGGCAACTCCAACTATACACCATGCCTCCTCTGAACTGCTTGTATTTCTATTCTATTTGGGTTATTTTCCTCCATCATATTAGTATTAGTAGTCATAGTCTAGTAGGATATGGATTAGTGCCAGGGGTCCCGGCCGGCAGGACACATCAACGTGGGCATCGAACATAGTTGGGAAGGAATGAAGGGACAAGAGACAGGACAGATGACACCCAGACAGGAGTTCTGATCAAGCTGCAAACTTTTATTGTTCTCACAGGGTGTTTATATGCTGCTGATGGGAAAGCTCTCTTATCGGCAGTTGCTGGATGTCTTCACAGGGTTAGATAACCTCAGGATATTTCAGGAAGACAGATGGCGACAGTATGTCTCAGGGAGATAGATGGTTGTGGGATATCTCCCAGGCAGGATGTCTCCCAGGGGGCTGTTTCTTGTAAGTGTCAGGCTATTCTTTGAAGGAGAACTTCCTTTTAGCCCCTGACATCTCCCCCTTTCTTATATAAAATATTTGACCTACCTTACCGGCCATGTTTTTTTTTGGGGGGGGGTTAGAGGCTCTGTTTCTCTAGGAGGCCTTAGAATATCTCCTGATCCGAGCGAGCATCTTTACTAGCAGATTTCGTGGTGGCCTTGGCATGTTTTTGGAGGAGATGGCCTTGAAGGGGAAGCATGCCAACCGCCATGCACCAGAGCATGTCACTCACAGGTCTTGTGTTTGGGGATCCGTGGATCCATCCTTTTGCAATCCTTCCTGCACCCTCCGATATTATGGCCTAACGTCCTCACTCCATGGGTGCGTTTTCCCCCAAGCCGAAGGGCCCATGTAGACGAACCCTTATGGCAAGGGCAGAAGATGGTTTGTCAGAGCTGTTACTTATAGTTTTATGTAAGAAAGAGAGATTTGTGGGGATGTAAACTTAAGAAATAAGCCTGTGAGAAGGGTAGAACATCCTTTTAAAAGTTGACAGCGTGGTCTTCCATCTCCAGATGATGATAGTGGATTTGTAGGGGCTTAGAGGCCATAATATTAATGTGTTCTTTAATAAATTGTACCACACTGTTTATAATGCAGGGTCCTATGGTCACCATTAAACGTAAACCCAACAAAGGGCCTAATAGGGGAAGAAGGTAGGGTAGAAATCCATTAAGCTTTGTCCAGAGGGGATTTTCAAATAGTTCCCTTCATCTCTTTTCTAGATCTTCTTGAAGCTGCTTAAATTTAGTGCATACTATGACTGATTTATTGGCATAAAAGCAGCATCGTTCCCCTAAGGCCAATCAAATATCTCCCTGGTTAGCAGTCAGCAAATCTAAGCCTCGTCTGTTTTGAAGGAACACTTTTGCCAGGAAGTCTATTTGGTCCTACAAATCTTTAATGGTTTCTGATAGAGTTTGTACATCATTTTAAGTTGTTGAGACAGGCGATGGTAAGGGTGTATTGCCGTGCCTAAGCCAGTGTACCTGTGCCCACAGCAGCTGTTATTCCAAGGCTGGCAATAAGTGATAAGGCCTGTATCGCCCGCCTCTGTCTTTTGACTAAGGTGTCTAGGCTAGAGGTTCGTCTCCTGGGACAATAGTTATATCAGGGAGTAATAAGGCAAGAACACAGCCACTGTTCCAATTCGCTGGAAGCCTGGGGAAGGCCACATTTCCTCCACACATAACAACTGTGCCATTGGGGGGACAAAGAGATGGGATGGGTGAGGAATAATTTTGTACTGTTGAGCAATTTCCAAAGGAAGCAATTCCAAAATCCATATCATAGGTATTATTCTGCATCACGCCTAAAAGACATAATGTAAAAGTGCCTATAGGCTGTACTTTAAAGGGAAATCCGGGTTGGCATGTATTATCATTGTCCATAGTAGAATTAATAGGAACTGCGATAGGCATGCTTGCCCCTGTTGTCATGCAGAGCCAGCAATTACCAGCAAGGGTGGGGTTGGAATTATTAAGGAAGGAGAAGGTAGTTTGCAAAATATCTAATGTATTGGTATCTAAACCTGGGAACTGGGATTTCGGCTACATTAAGGGATGATATGTGAGCTCAGGGATTTGGGGTTTCAAAAGTTTGATTATCTGAGGATGCTTGACTGCATCAGTGGGTCCTCTACCATCAGAGACCCCTGTAGGGTCCTTAATGGGCCAGTAGGAAGTTTTTCCGACAGTGCCTTGGCACCCAGCTGACTGTAGCTTGGTGTATTTGCCTTCTCCTCCCTGGTCAAAGAGAACGGGGGTATAATGAATAGTGGTCCACCCTGCTTCATGAGTTTTAGTTAGGGAGGCTTCAAAAAATCATTCTCCCTGCTTGTTAACACAAATTGAGGCCGACACAAAACAAGAGACATGCATTGCCTGGGTATGCGTACGGGTTGCAGAACAATTTTGGAGAGCTTTACTTGTACTAGGAGGAATAATCTTTGGCTTGTTAACACATACCCATTTAGGCTGATGAACTCCTCTGAATTTATGGTCAACCTCGGCACGGAGGTAAGCCACCTTAGTCATGCAGTCAGCAGTCTGGTTCCAACTAGTGGGAGCCTGAGTCCAAGATCCTCCCTTGCCTTCACGGGGGGAGGGGGGGGAAGGTACTCCATGATGTTGGAAGGTGGAGGGCCCAGGCCTCCGTGCACAAACCTGTTCAGCAGAAGTGCCTTAAGCAGGATCCTCACACAGATTGTTGGATGGATCCGAAAAAGGGGAAAATTTGTACTCAGGGAGAGGGCCTCCGTCCCCGGTTTGAGGTAAGTCATTAACCTGTTTAACCAGGCATTCTGGTAACCATCTTGGGGCTGCTAGCTCTTGGTCCAAAACACAAGCTGAGCCACATTCCCAGATGAGGACAGGATGTGGGCATTTCCATTTATTTGTAAGGGGATTTCGCCACATAACAGGTGGCTGATCAGAATTGAAAAGGGATGCCAGTGTGTGTCTGCAGCCGAAAGGCCTTCACTGTCTAGGGTAAGAAAAGAAAGGGCAAATAATGCATGGTTAAGGCAATGCCTGTGAGTGGTAAATACAAGGGCGGAAGCCTTAAGGCGAAATAGCCAAGTCTTTAAGGTAAGGTGGAACATTCCACAATGCCTTGGCCCTGAGGTTTGTATTGAATTCCAGTAGGATGACAAAATTGCAAGGTAGCACAAAACTGTTTAAACTTGGCACTGGTATATGGAGGACAATTATCTGTTTTAATATGTATTGGTTTACCCATTATGGAAAAGGCTGAAACAAGATGAGAAAGGACATCTTTGGTAGCCTCTCCAGAATGTGGTGATTCAAAAATAAAGCTGCTGAAGGTATCGATAGAAACGTGTATATATTTGGTTTTTCCAAATTCAGGAAAATGAGTAACATCCATTTGCCAAACCTGATTTGGCAGTAATCCTCGGGGGTTAACTGCCAAGTGTTGAATGGGGAGGGAGAGAGCGCAAGCAGGGCATTCTTTTACTATTTCTCGTTTCTGTTGCCTGGTAATTTTACAAAGTAATCGAAGGCTCTGGGAATTTAGTTGGTGAAGATTGTTTAGCTCCGTGGCCTATTGAATGGAGCCACCAAAAATTGGAAAGATGGTAGGAGTTGCTGCATCAGCTTGAGCATTACCTGTGTTAGAGGGCCGGAAAGATCAGAGTGTGCCCTGATGTGTCCTAAGAAAAATGGGTGTTGTCTGGCCTGAATTAGCTGCTGAAGCTGGTGAAACAGAAAGGCCGCATTGGAAGAATCTTTAATGGCGGGTGAAATCTCCAGCAGGGGCACAGAATGAGCAATGTAGGCACTGTCTGTATGAATATTAACAGGATTATCACAAAATGTTATAAAAACTTGTGTTATGGCAAACAATTTCACAAACTGTGCTGAATGACAGACAGTATCAAAGGCTGTAGGCTGGTTATTGACAACAAAGACAACACAGCCATTACTGGAACCGTCTGTAAAGACAGTAAGGGCTTGGAACTGGGAGCCTTTTGAGTAATTTTGGGAAAAATAAATGGATGTATCTGGACAAAATGTAAAAGGGTGTCATTGGGGACGTGGTTATCAATTGTTCCCAAATGGCCTGATTGGGCAATACCCCATTCATCCCCTCTCTGTAGTAAAAATTGGGTTTGGTCATTAGTATATGGAATTAAAATATTATCAGGGTCTTTGCCAAAATGTTGTCGAGAAAGCAAACGACTTTAATAATAATAGAAGCTACCTGAGCAAGATAAACGGTAATAAACTTGGAGGATGTGGTGGATAAATGGACCCAAAGCAAGGGGAAGCCTTTATTTTTAAAATATGGATATCACTGCCAAAATTTTCCTGAGGGTATATGAGGAGTGTGTAAAAGAACCAGAACCAGAGGAAGGTTATAAGAAATTTGTGTAACAAACTGTTTGGCAATGGCCTCTGTGACTTGGTTTAATGCCTGTCATGCCTCGGGAGTAAGCATTTGAGGGGAGGAAGGGTAGGAATCACCTCTCAAAATATCATTAAGGGGCAAAAGTACACAAGTGGATAATTTTAAATATGTTCTTAGCCATTGAATATCTCCCAGTAATTTTTGAGAATCATTAAGGGTGTGAAGATGGTTCACACGCAGTTGTATTTTATGAATTTGGATCTGATTATCTTGAAGTTTAAGGCCCAAATAGGTATAAGGGTCCTGTGTTTAAACCTTATCAGGAGCTATCCGTAGTCTCAAGGTAGTGAGGGTTTTCTAAAGGTCCAAGTAACAATTATTAAGGTCATGGTAATTAGGTGCAGCAATTAAAAATTCATCCATATTATGTAAAACATAAAATTGTGGTCATCACTCTCTCACAGGGTCTACTGCTTGAACAACTTATATTTAGCAAAGACTAGGGCTGTTGGCCATACCTTGGGGAAGAACCTTCCATTGAAATCTCTGCATAGGGCCGTGGAAATTAATGCAAGGGAGACTAAAGGCAAAATAGGGTCTATCCTCAGGATGTAAAGGAATGGTAAAAAAGCAAACTTTTAAGTCAATAACCATTTTACAATAGTTTTGGGAATAGCCATTGGTGTGGGAATTCGAGGCAGTAGTGCTCCCATCAGGCACATAACTTTATTACTGGCACACAAATATTGTAAAAGATGCCGCTTGTCTGATTTTTTCTTGATAACAAAAATAGGAGTAATCCATGGTGAGGTTGAGGGCTCTACATGGCCGGCTGCCAGCTGTTCCTGCACTAACATGGAGGCAGCCTCCAATTTTTTTGGGGGGTAAGGGGCCACTGATCCACCCACACAAGAGTCTGAGTCTCCCAAATAATTTTATCTGCATGGGGTACAGGAGGGTCAGGAACCGACACTAAAAATCAAAATACCCAAGTCCATATGTATTTGTTTTTTTATGGGTTTTATAGTCCACACCAGTCCTTGTCTCAGTCTCACAAGGCCTGTACCAGGGACAAAATTTATACGAAGCATTTGATGAGTCACCATGGAATTGGGACTGGCAAGAATGACTTCCATTTGACTCAAAATATCTCGGCCCCATAGGTTAACAGGGAGGTCAGGAACAATGAAAGGAGTGACAGTCACCTTATTACCCTCTTTATCAGTAAAGCTAAGAGCCCTAGAACTGACATGGGGATTTTTTGACTCTTAACCCTTTTAGGTCATTCAAGGATGGGGTGATGGGCCAACCTGATGGCCAGTATTTGTGAGAAATAATTGTGGCATCAGCTCCAGTATCTAGAATTCCTTGGAATTCCTTTTTATCAATAAGTAAGGTAAGGGTGGGTCTATTGTGAGAAATGGGCTGAACCCAATATACATCAGAGGAGCCGAGGGAGGCTGTCCCCCATTGTATGTTTGGGCGTTGGAAGTGCCTCCTGAATCCAAGGGAAGGAATATTAATTGTGCAAGTCTTGTTCCTGCTGGGATGGCCGCAACTCCATTAATAGCTGTTGCTAGTATTTTTATTTCTCCAGTGAAATCATTATCATTAATGCCAGGGAAGACCTGAACACCATTTAAGGTAGCAGAGGCTCTTCCAAGAATAAGGGCACTCGTATGAGATGAAGGGGGACCCATAATTCTAGTGGGTATTATCTGGTGCCCTTGCATTGAGTCTAATATTGTATCGGTGGTGGCACAGAGGTCCAATCCTGCGCTGCCTGGGGTGGCTAGTTGGAGGGAGGCAATTGTGGGGAAGAATTTTGTGGTAGGTTTGGAGTTTGGAAGGGAATAAACCTTATTGCCCCTGTTTTTGTCCTGGGGGAGGTCGTGGCCAGGGGCTGGCCCCGCAGGGGTTTTGCTGAGAAGCAGGAAGAAATAGGCTGTCTGAGGCCATTTGTCTTAGATCTACACTTACTGGCCCAGTGATGACATTTACCACATCTACAACAAAGGGTAGCTGGGGGCGGTTTAGCCCCAGTTTGAGGAGACGATATTCCTAGGCTTTGTTTGTCTTTCAGACACTTGCGTGCAAAATGGCCAGGTTGTTTACAAGTAAAGCAAGTACATGAGCCAGGATTGTGAAAGGCCTTGGTAAAGGGGGCATGTAGGGTGAGACCCATGGCATGGGCTGCACCCACCCCTGCACAGAGTCTAATAAAGTCCGAAAGTTTCCCTTTTTCCTTATGTGGTCGAAGAACATCCTGACATGCCGGGTTGGCGTTTTCAAAGGCAAGATGTTTTACAAAAGTTATTTTGCATTCGCTTGGTCCAAGCAAGCATTCTGCAGCTAGGTTAAGCCAGGGAACAAGGTTTCTATAAGGGTCGTTGGGTCCTTGTCAAATTTTTGCCAAAGAAGTGGTAGCCGAGCCAGTTTGAGGGAGGCATCTCCAAGCATATAAGCAAGCCATCTGAATCTGCGCCAAAATTCCAGCAGGGAAACGTGCCTATTTAGTTTTAGTGTCAAATGGCGCATAGCCCACTAGCTTAACATAAGTTCAGGATTTAGAGGAGGCCTTAGTTAATTTTTTTGAGCAGTTTCCTGACAGTGCTCCTCGAAATCTGCATTCCATAACAGGAAATCTCCGGCACTGAGGGTAGCTCGGTCTAAAAATTTCCAATCATTGGGAGTAAGCCATTGTGCGCTGTGGCTTTCTAATAAAGTCAACTTGTAGGGCACAGTGGGGCCATTGTGAGCACAAGTCTTTTTATGTTTTTCAAGAAAACGCAGGCTTAATTTTTTTGTAGACACTCTGGGTTCCTTCCTGCCTAGGGGTGAACTCCTCATCCTCTGAGTCCTGATCTCCTTGATCCATTTCCCCCACTTCCTCCTCTTGATCCTCGTCTAAGTCTTTGACCTCAGCCTGGGCAGGCTTATCTATCTGACTGCGGGTGACTGGGAAGGCGAGAACAGGCTGATGGAGTGGCTTAGCCTTTGTATTAGACCGCCGTGGGCCAGCTTGCATTGACTCCGTGCCTAAGGCTAATGAACAGAGCTCAGAGTCTAGGGATCTTAATTCTTTTAAAAGTTTGATCTGTTCCCGTCTATGTTGGAGAGACTCTCACAAGGGAGCCAGGCTAGGCAAGGGAAGTGGGGAAAAATATCTGGGTTGCATTTTGCTCCTGAAAGGCTGGAGCACAAAAGGCAGGAGGGATATAGGAGGTAGGTAGATGTGTAAGTCCTATAGGCTGTGGCAGGGTCCTGAGAGGTGGCGCATCTTCTGAATGGTAGCTTGCTGCTTCCTTCTCCAAGGTAGCCTCCGTCCCAGGGGTCAATGTGTCTCTGGGATTTAAAACTCGATAAAGGTGTTTGGTAACCATTGGAGCCTTATTCATTAGGGTGGTATTTTGAGGGGGACTAGGAAGGTTCCCAGGGTCCTGGGGAGACTGAGAAGGGTCAATGTCTATACTAACTGATGGGCATGCCGTGGGGAGACGAGAGGTGTTTTGCATAGTCTCTTCTCCAATCCTGACAAGTTGTAAGGTACCATTGTCAAAGGGTGAACTTTTAAGAATTTCATTAATTAAGTTCCAGTAAGAAATGGTGGGAACTGGCACTTTTTCTGGGCCAAAGGTTTCATAATAATCTTTTAAACAGTCTCTTACTCTAAGCCATCTTTTGCCATCAATGGTCACTTCAATGTGAAACCATGGACACAATTTTCCTATGTATTAGAAGAAAAATTTTAAGTCCTTTTTCTTAACACGCACCCCTCATGTCTTGAAGGACTCCTTGAGGCCTGACAAAAACAAATCATGTGACGAAACTGCTTGTCCCATGGTGGGTCACTCACCGTGCGTCATCCCCACTCTCCTCCTGGATCTGTCTCTTTGTGGTGTCTGCTGAGGCAATCGCGAGCTCCACTTGATGAAGTCTTCCAGGAGGACGGGGTTCCCAATCAGTCAAAGGCTCGAGCCCCAGTCAGTGGGTGCCAGTAGTCACGGCTGGAAAGACACATCAACAGGGGCAGCAAACCTAGATGCGGAGGAATGAAGGGACAAGAGACACGAGAGATGACAGCAAGACAGGAGTTCTGATCAAGCTGCAAACTTTTATTTTTCACACAGGGGAATTTATATGCTGGAGATGGGAAAGCTCTCTTATCCAAAGTTCCTGGATGTCTTCACAAGGTGAGATAAACTCAGGATGTTTCAGGAATACAGATGGCAACAGGATGTCTCAGAGACACAGTTGGCTACAGGATGTCTCCCAGACAGGATGTCTCCATGGGGGCTGTTTCTTGTAAGTGTCAGGCTATTCTTTGAAGGTGAATTCCTTCTATGCCTGACAGTCAGGGATTCAGTATTTCAAATGGAAAATTGGAAAAAGAATCCAATGTGTATTCAGAAAAATGCCTTGACATTACCTTCATCCCATGTAAGACACAATTAGAGGAGAAGAGTTAGAAAATCTGTGAATACACATCTGGAATGGAAAATGCTCAGGAGTTCACAACCTTGGAGGTGGTATAGGAGTTTCCAAAAGTCAGGGACATGGTAAAAACACCACAAACATGGAGCTCTGCCGGCCTAAATATTTCTTGAGAAACTTCATCTGAGGTTGTTTTTAGGAGCTTTAGCTTCCTTTATAGTGAGACGATCAAAGCTGGGTCAGCATCTATGTGACCTAGAGGACATTGTTTCTTATTTTCCAATGAACATGAGTCAGCAGTGCTGAATTCTCTCTTTGTAGGGAAACTGTGGCCACTGGTGGCTAAGTGTCTCCCAGAGTGGAATGTGAAGCCATTGGTCATCCTCCAATTTTTGTGGTGTTTCTTGCAGCTGCACTGGGAGTTTGATATTTGCTTCACAAAATACAAGAAGTTCAACTGGGACACAGTGATGGAGGGAGTTCTGTCACGTGTGGTGGGTAAGGGTCTGCAGGAGAATGCACCAACAAGGCTTCTATCCAACATAGCTTGCCCTCTTGACCATAGCAATCTGATTGTAAACATTGCCCTGAATCCTCTCCATATAACAAGATGCCTTTACATACAAGGATCTGGGGCTTGTACCATGTCAGTCACAAACCATTTGGAAGCGAAGGGCAGATGCAGATGACCCGACCACAGATGTTTTAACACACACCAGCACACCACTGCTCTAGGCCGACTACTCAGCAGGCTCCAAATTACTGGCATCTCCGTTCTACACCATTTTCATGAAACCCAGTCAATCAAGGCACTGTCTGGTACACTGATGGTCATCAATAGGACATCCAAAGGTTCTCCAGGTCCACCTGGTCATGGGAATGTCAAAAATTTAAAGGTATTTATCTAGCCATTTTTCAAGGGTGAAGTTGGAGGCACTGTGGGTTTCAATTCATTCAGGAATGATTAAATGGAGAGGAAGCTCATTTCAATGAAAGCTCTGGAGAACTATCACACGCAAGGCTTCCCAAAGACAGGCCAAAAGGTCCCATGAAGCCAGACCTATTGAGGTCTACAATTTGAGGTCCATATGTGTTTTGACTTGCAACTATGGCTGCCAAGTCTTTAAGAATAAAATCATGTGATATCCTTCTCAAGATTCCCAGTGCTCTGTGGAAAGCCAACCTGGGCATAGATCCCAGTTTCCAAGGGCGACTCTCATGCATGGCCTCCTAAAATCCCAACACAATACAAGGCAATACTTCTTTGAGGTAAGTTCCACAACTCAGTCTCTAAGGAGAATCACACCAGTGTTCAAGCCCAGGTGGACCCAGTCATCTATTCCAAGCACCACACAAATGACCGCAATTAAAATCAAGACACTCCCACATGGCCCTCATTTTCTTCCATATAGACACTCATCATAACCTCTGGCTGGAGGTTTCCATGAGGGGCACAGCCTAAGACAGTGTCCAAAATAAGCTCCCTTGCATCCATTTGCCTAAAGTCAGTGTGGCCGGGACATCCTTCCTGTGAACCAAAAGTGTTCAAAGAGGCCTGCCGTTAATATTGCTCTTATTCTCAATTTTGAGGCCTACTGACTGTGGTGTTTAGATTCTTTATGTTAATTGGAGTCATGAGAAAACCCAAGAACCTATGGTCTAGTGTCTGCAGGGCTTTGAAGAACTCATTTGACCCAAAGGATCCATATTCTCAATGATGGAAGTCAGAAACCTTACAGAGGAAGGCGAGAAACTTCATCCAAAATGACTGCTCTTTTGGCTTTTTGATTTGCATGCACACATGGGATTTTTCTTTAGATCCATCAGGTGCTGAGAATCTAAGCCACAGCCTCACACAGGGCCAAGAGGCTGATTCAGACACATCCCTTTCCAAAGCAATTAAGAACGAGCCACAGGTAATGTTTATACATTTCCATTTGAAAACTGTTTTCTTCAGGCTTCAAAAAGGCATAGCCTGAGGCAAAGACCTTCCTGACATTCAGGGCAACAGAAGGATATGTAAGCAAAAGGCCCAAAGCGGGGTTTTTCCATTGAGACTTTCCTGGTCACACTGATATCTGAGTTTTCTGAGATGCTCATCATTTCCTTCAGCTCTCTAGTACATGGCCGTATCACAGAGCGTGGAGGTGGTTCATATCTTGGACACAATACCATGAGCGTATTCTGGAGGTTGCCCATAATTCAGGTAGAGAACAGGAACTTAAGAAGATATTAGGTGTTGCCCATCCATTAGGCAAGCCGCAGACCATTCATAAATTGGGCAGAATGAATGCTGGGAAGATTTCTACTAGAAAGGACACATGTATTTATGCATTCTCTTTTCTATTGTCTACAACCATGGACACAGTGGGATACACAGATATAGAAAGACTAGCCTTGTCAAACGACTTACTAGAATCAGTTCACACCAAACCAAACAAACCGACTTTCTTACCTATTCTCAGAACATGAGACAAAACCACAAACCAATACCCACACCCACACCCACACAGACCCCCAAGTACGTCTGTGACAATACGGAGTGTCGTTTGATGGTGGGCCATAAGAAATTCCCTCATAATGGGCTGTCCTGTCTCAGATCTAGTCTCTGTGGCCAACTTTGTGAATCTGTAAGGAGCCAGTGGTGAGCCACTATCTGCTTTCTCAGGAAAGGCCCCTCTTCAGACCTTCCTGGCATTTGGCCATCCTCACATAAGTAGGTACCAAGAAAGACTGACTCTGTCTTTGGTAAATCCGAAAAATTTTGACCACTGGGACTGTGACTGGGACTGGCTCTGGATGCCTGGCTTTCTGGATCCCAAGTTCAGAGAATTCCATCACCAAGGAAGTGAGGTGAGGTCACTTCCTTCAGCAACTGAATGAGGTCCATACCTTGGCAACCACTTTGTCCTAACAGTTGCTTCCAAGGGTCCCATGAGATGGAGGCTGCACCTACTTACTCTGACATTTTCACAAGTTAGAATGGTATAAAACCATAGGCACCCAGGAACAGCTCTCCACACAGGCCTGGTTTGCTGCATCTTCTTTACATTAAGAAGAGAGAGGCTGATTCTGACACAACCCTTCATCCTGACCAGGTTGTTTGCAATGAAAGATGACTTTTGCTCTCTGAGGTCCTTAATAGCTTCCTACATCTTCTCCAGGGATCATCTTTAATGACCTTTGAGGTTCTCAGCATGTGAAAGATCCCTTAATTTCTGTCTTGTAAGACCAACTCTGTCCCTGCTCTTCTGTAAAGTTAGATTGAGGGAAGAGTGTATGGTTAGGGTTAATAACATGTTCAATCTGTGTTAGGAACTATTCTGCTGGATGAATAATGTTATTGGGAACCTACGATATTTATAAGAATATGTAGGTGAAATATATGTATGAAAACAGAAATCTAAGATTTGAAACCCTGAAGGGCATTGGGCCCTTCATTGGTATACTTAGTGTTGACTTACTTTCTGCACAGATGTCTCAGATAAATCCATATACAATGGCATAGGACCTTGTACATTGGATGATTGAATGTGGAAGAGAACATCCAGTCAAAAAGGGATAGTAGGTAAGATTAGGAAGATAGTTGGTAGGTTTTGGAAGGAGAGTGAGTATAGGATTTGGAAAAAAAAACTTCTTTAGCAATAGGGTTTCTGTTAGAGGGTGAAGGTAAATGTCAGCACATAAGAAGATTCAGTCACAATGATGAACTTTGGAAAATATGTAGGAAATCAGATAATAATAGAGACATTACAAAATCAGGGAAAGTACAAAGTGAGTGATAGGATTAGACATTTTGAACAGGGTTGAGTTTGAATATATAATCTTAGGAAGAAACAAATATGTAGTCACCAATAGGATTGACATTTGAGAGCATTAGGCAATGTGGACATGGATGTTTTTAGTAATCCCTGTTCACTTTCCTTTTAGGCTTTGGTACAATCATAAGTGTAACCTTTGCATTTTGTGTCCAGAATATTACTGTGATAAAATGTATATGTAGATCGCGTGACATTAGTATTTCTTCCAGCATTTCTGGGAGCAATGTTTTGAAGTCCTATAAATTAGTATTGGTGGTACAAAGAGGTGTACACTGTGTCTATGAATATAGAGATAGTGCATGAATAGACCACATTGTGAATCAATAATATAACTGGTCCCACTTTAAATAATAGATTGAATTCATATCTGAAAATATATAAAAAATCTTATATAGATATACCATCATTCATTCCAACCAGCAATACATCTAATGGTAATATTAGGGTTAGGGTTTATCACGAAGTTTCTTTGAGTTTTGCTTCAAAAGTGATCATGGAAATCGAAAATAATGTGTTTGGAAAGAAGTCTCATGAAAAGACCCATCAAAAACATGGAGGAATACTTGTGTTCTGTAGAATAAAGTGATTGAAAGTGAACAAAATGCCTATAAATTTGCAAACTTTTGGATGAAATATATTTGCTATGATGAGCATAAACTGAAGAAATAGTAATGTACCAGTGTTGAATAAAATAAATGTCAAAATGCACAACATGTCCCATAGGAATCTACTTGTATTGATGTTAAACTGGTTCAGTTACTGTGGAAATATTAGGATTTGTATGCACCTTTCACTGAAGATAGTTTTCAGTACTAGGAAACAAATATGTATTTCAGGTGAATGAATAATTTTGAGAATACTCTTGTGAAAATTTGATTATAAATACACATACTTGAATATGAATGAGTTTAGGGAGTGTATAACAAGACATATATTTCATATTTTGAGAAATCTGGAGAGTGTGTATATATATATATACATACACAAACACACAGACATTAAAAATAGCATAATATATTCCAATTTAAATTCACCATGAAATATATGTCATCTACAGATCCAAATGTATTTATTTTATTGAATATGGATTTATGTATAATGTTCTTAAACAAGGAAGCTCACTCATAAATTGAATTTTCAGTTCCAACAGCTTTTAGGAGGAGTGATCTCTTACAATTTGTATCTGCCAAGTCAGTCACCTCACAAGAATGTACGTGTGGTATCAGGTAAGATTCTATAATTGCATGTAAAAATACATGTGCTGAATAGGATACAGAGAAAGGGATGCCTTGACATTACAATCACGGAGACTAAGGCACAATTAGAGGAGAAGAGTTAGAAAATCTGTGAATAAATATCTGGAATGGAATATGCTCAGGAGTTCACAACCTTGAAGACGGAAGAGGAGATTTCAAAAGTAAGGGACAGGGAAAACAGTCCACAAACATGGAGCTCTGGTTCCCTAAATCCTTCTTGAGAAACTCACTCTGAGTTTGGGCACTTGAAATATATGTTGTTGTCGGGAGATTTAGCTTCCATTGTAGTGAGACAATCAAAGCTGTGTCTGCATCTATGTTACCTCGAGGACATGGTTTCTTATTTTCCACTGAATATGTGGCAGCAGTGCTGAATTTTCTTTAGTAGGTAAACTGTGGCAACTGGGGGATAAGTGTATCCACATGTGGACTGTGAGGCCATTTGGTCATCCTCCACTTTTCGTCGTGTTTCTTGCTGCTGCACTGGGATTTTGGTATTTGCTTCATGATATACAAAGAATTCAACGGTTACCCGGTGCGTGAGTGAGTTCTGTCACTTTTGGTAGGTCAGGGTCTGCAGGAGAATGCACCAACCAGGCTTATATCCCACATGACTTGCCCCCTTGACCATAGCAATCTGATTCTAAACATTGCCCTGAATCCTGTCCATATAACAAGATGCCTTTACATACAAGGGTCTGCTGGCTGCACCATGTCAGTCACAAGTCATTTGGAAGCCAATGGAAGATCCACATGGCCCCACCACAGTTGTTTTATTGCACACCTGCCCAGCACTGCTGTAAGCCCACCTCTCAGCAGGCTCCAACTTCCTGGTATCTGTGTTCTGAACCATTTTTATGAAAACCAGTCAATCAAAGCACTGTCTTGTAATCTCATGATCAGCCACAGGATATCCAAAGATTCTCCAGTGCCACCTGGTCATGGGAAGTTTAAAAATTTCTTGGTATTTATCTACCCATTTTTCAAGGTTGAAGTTGGAGGCACTGTGTGTTTCATTTCATTCTGGAACTATTAAATGGTTAGGAAGCTCATTTCAATGAAATCTCTGCAGAAGTCTCACAGGCAAGGCTTCCCAAACAGTGGCCAAATGATCACATGAATCCAGGCCCATTGGGATCTACATTGTGACATCCATGTGTGTTTTGACTCTCATATATGGCTGCCAAGTCTTTCAGAATAAAATCATGTGGTAACCTGGCTGAGATTCCCAGTGCTCGGTGAAGAGCCACCCTGGGCCTAGATCTCATTTTACAAGGGTGACTCTCATGTGAATCCTCCTAAAATCCCAACACAATTCATGGCAATACGTCTCTGAGGTGAGGTCCACAACTCAGTCTCTAAGGGGAATCACAACAGAGTTAAAGCCAAGGTGGACCCAGTCATCTATTCCAACGGCCACACATGACCACAATTAAAACCAAAACACTCCCACATGGCCCTCATCTTCTTCCATATGGACACTCATCATTACCTCTGGCTTGAGGTTTCCATGAGGGGCACAGCCCAAGACAGTGTCCAAAATAACCTCCATTGCCCCTCATTTCCCTAAAATCAGGGTGTCCTGGACACTCGTCCGGGGAATCAGGAGTGATCAAATAGGCCTGCTATTAATATTGCTTTGCTCCTCCAATTTGAGGCCTACTGACTGTCAGGTATAGATTCTTTATGTGATTTGGATTCTGGAGATAACCCAAGCACCTATGGGATAGCCTCTAAAGGGCTTTGAAGAACTCATTTGATCCAAAGGTTCCTATTCTCACTTGATGGAGGTCAGGAACCTTACAGGGGAAGGTGAGAGACTTCTTCCATAATGACTGCTCTTTTGGCCAATTTAGTTTTGGATGCAAACATGGGATTTTCTTTACATCCATCATGTGCTGAGAATCTAAGCCAAAGCCTAACACAGGACCTAGAGCCTGATTCAGACATATCCCTTTCCAATGCAATTAAGCAAAGAGTCACAGGTGATGCCCATTGATTTCCATTTGAAAACTGTTTTCTTTAGGCTTCCCAAAGGGGTGGCCAGAGGCAAAGACCTTCCTGACATTGAGGGCAACAGAACAATAGGTAACCAAAGCAGTATTTCTCCACTGAGACTTTCCTGATTACACTGATATCTGAGTTTTCTGAGTTGCTCGCCATTCCCTTCAGCTATCCAGTACATGGCCATGTCACAGAGCTTGGTGGTGGTATACATCTTGGACACAAAACCATGAGCCTATTCTGGAAAGTGGCCAGAATTCAGAAAGAAAACAGGAACTTAGGAAGATATCAGGGGTTGCCCATCAATAATGCAAGCCACAGTCCATTCATAAATGGGAAGTATGAATCCGGGGAAGCTTTCTACTAGACAGGACACATCCATTGAAGCATTCTCTTTTCTAATGTCTACAACCCCTGACACAGTGGGATACACAGACCTAGAAACACTCGCCTTTTCAAACGACTTACTAGAATCAATTAACTCCAAACAAAACAAACTGCCGTTCTTACCTATTCTCAGAACATGAGACAAAACCACAAACACACACCCACACGCACAAATGCACCTCCTTCCCCCAAGTAGGTCTGTGACTATCCGCAGTGTCCTCTGACTGGTGGGCCATACTATGTTTCCATGAAATGGCCTGTTCTGTCTCAGATCTGTTCTCCTTGTCCAACTCTGTGAAGTTGACAGGAGCCAGCGGTGAGCCACAACCTGGTTTCTCAGGAAAGGGCCCTCTTCAGAGCTTTACTGGCATTTGGCCATCCTCACATCAGTAGGTACCAAGAAAGACTGACTCTGTCCTTGGTAAATCCAAACAAGTGAGATCACTGGGACTGGGACTGGGACTGGCTGTGGGTGCCTGGCTTCCTGGACCACATCTTCAGAGATTTCGAACACCAAGGAAGTGAGGTGAGGTCACTTCCTTCAGGAACTGAATGAGGTCACTGCCTTGGCAAACACATTGTCCTAATTGTTGCTTCCAAGGCCCCATGAGATGGAGGCTGCCCCTGCTTCCTGTGACACTTTCACAAGTTAGAATGGTATATCATCCATAGGCACTCCAGAGCAGCTCTCCACACTGGCCTGTTTTGGTCCATCTTCTCTACATTAAGAAGAGAGAGGCAGATTCAGACACAACCCTTCATCCTGACCAGGTTGTTGGCCATGGAAGGTGACTCTTACTCTCTCAGGTCCTTCATAGCTGCCTACATCTTCTACAGGGATCATTTCTGCATGGACGTTTGAGGTTCTCAGCGGGTGGAAGATCCCCTAAATTCCTGTATTGTAAGACCAACTCTTTCCCTGCTCTTCTGTAAAGTTAGATTGAGGGAACAGTGTATGGTTAGGTTTAATAACATGTTCGATTTGGGTTAGGAATTGTTCTGCTGTATGAATAATGTTATTGGGAACCTGCGATATTTATAAGACTATAGAAGTGAAATATAAGTATGAAAACAGAAATGTTCTAAGGTTGTATGGTAATTCTAGGCTTAAAATAAAAACATGTTGGAGATTTATGTGTATCATTTGTGTTGTATAATTGGACTTGTTATCAAAAAGATATGTACAGTTACATGTTACTTTTTACACTTAGATAAAATTTAAAAGTATTTTTAAGTTAATGAGAGCCTAATCTCTGTGAAGGTTTTATTGTAAAACACAAAGGTAAAATGCCCATTCATTTCCATGTGAAAACTGTTTTCTTCAGGCTTCAGGAAGGAGTAGCCTGAGGAAAAGATGTTCCTGATATTCAGGGCAACATAACAATAGGTAATCAAAAGGCCCAAAGCAGGGTTTTTCCACTGAGACTTTACTGGTAACACTGACATCAGAGTTTTCTGAGATGCATTCCCTTCAGCTATCCAGTACATGGCCATGTCACAGAGCTTGGAAGTGGTACATATCTTGTACACAAAACCATGAGCCTATTTTGGAGAGTGGCCAGAATTCAGGAAGGATACAGGAACGTAAGAAAATAATAGGTGTTGCCCAATGATAAGGCAAGCCACAGTCCATTTATAAAATGGGCAGGATGAATGCTTGGAAGTTTTCTCTTTGACAGGACACACCCATTGAGGCATTCTCTTTTCTAATGTCTACAACCATGGACACAGTGGGATACACAGACATAGAAACACTCGCCTTGTCAAAGGACTAACTAGAAACAATTCACTCCAAACCAAACAAACCCCCTTTCCTAACTATTCTCAGAACATGAGAAAAAACCACAAACCCACTCAAACACCCACGAAGTCACCTCCTTCCCCCAAGTAGGTCTGAAACTATCCAGAGTGTCCTCTGACTGGAGGGCAATACTATGTTCCCCAGAAATGGCCTGTCCTGTCTCAGATCTGGTCTCCTGGGTCAACTCTGTGAAGTTGTCAGGAGACAGCAGTGAGCCTCTAACTTCTTTCTCTGGAAGGGCCCCTCTTCAGAACTTTCCTGGCATTTGGCCATCCTCACATCACTAGGTACCACAAAAGACTGACTCTGTCCTTGGTAAATCCAAACAAGTGAGACCACTGTGACTGGAGCTTGGACTGGGTCTGGATGCCTGGCTTCCTGGAACCCAAATTCGGAGAGTTCCATCAACAAGGATGTGAGGTGAGGTCACTTCCTTCAGGAACTGAATGTGGTCACTGCATTTGCAACCACTTTGTCCTAACATTTGCTTCCTAGGGTCTCATAATATGGAGGATGCGCCTACTTCCTGTGACACTTTCACAAGTTCGAATGGTATAGAAACAATAGGCACCTGGGAACAGCTCTCCACACAGGCCTAGTTTGGTCAATCTTCCCTACATTAAGAAGAGAGAGGATGATTCAGACACATGCTTTTAACCTGACCGGGTTGTTTGCCATGGAAGATGACGTTTGCTCTCTCAGGCCTTTCATAGCTGCCTGCATCTTCTCCAGGGATCATATCTGCATGGACCTTTGAGGTTGTCAACAGGTGGAAGGTCCCCTACACCCCTGTATTGTAAGACCAACTCTGTCCCTGCTCTTCTGTAAAGTTGGATTGAGGGAAAAGTGTATAGTTAGGATTAATAACATGTTCGATTTGTGGTAGGAATCATTCTGTTGGATGAATAATGGTATTGGGAACCTGCAATATTTATAAGAATATACAGGTGAAATGTAATTATGAAAACTGAAATCTAGGTAAGATTTGAATACCAGAAAGGCATTGGGCCCATGATTGGGATACTTATCTTTGAATTATGTTCTTCACAGATGTCTCAGATAAATCAATATACAATGGCATAGGACCTTATACCTTGGATGATTGATTGTTGAAGAGTTCATCCAGTCAAAAAGGGATAGTCGGTAGGATTAGGTAGATAGTCGGTAGGTTTAGAAAAAAGAGTGAGTATAGTATTTGGACAAAAAGTTCTTTAGCAATAGGGTTTCGGATAAAGAGTGAATGTAAATGTCAGCACATGTGAAGAATCAGTCACTATGATGAACTGGGGAAAATATGTAGGAAAAGAGATATCAATAGAGACACTAGGAAATCAGACAAAATATAAAGTGAGTGATAGGATTAGACATTTTCAACATGGTTGAGGTTGAATATATAATCTTAGGAAGAAACAAATATGTACTCACCAATAGGATTGACATTTGAGAGAATTAGGCATCCAAGACATGGATGTTTTTAGTAATCCATGTTCACTTTCCATTTAGGCTTCGGGACAATCCTAAGTGTGACCTTTGCATTTTGTGTCCAGAATATTACTGTGATAAAATGTATATGTAGATCAGTTGACATGAGTCTTTCTTCCACCATTTCTGTGAGCAAAATTTTGAAGATATACGAATTATTATTGAGGGTACACAGAGGTGTACCCTGTGTCTATGAATATAGAGACAATGCATGAATAGACCATACTGTGAATAAATAATATAACTGGTTCCACTTTAAACAATGGATTGAATTGATATTTGAAAGTATACAAGAAATCTTATATTGATATACAATCATTCATTCCCACCAGTTTTATATCTAATGGTAATATTAGGTTTACGGTTTATCATGACGGGTGTGTGAGTTTTGCTTCAAAGATGATAATGGAAATCAAAAATAATGTCTTTGGAAAAAAGTCTCATGAAAGGAGCAGTCAAGAAACGTGGAGGAATACGTGTGTTCTGAAGCAGGAAGTGATTGAAAGTAAAACAAATGCGTATAAATTTGCTAAATTGTGAATGAAATATACATACTATGATGTGCATAAACTGGACAAATAGTAATGTACCAGTGTTGAATAAAAATGAACGTCAAAATACAATTATATCCCATAGGAATCTTCTTGCATTTATGTTAAACTGGGTCAGTTACTGTAGAAATATTAGAATTTTTTTTGGTGTTATAATACAATTTATTTTAGCACTAGCATGCCACAGAATGTCGAGGAAAGAGCAATGGATTTTTAGTTATCGCACTAGTAATCTATCATTAAATGACTATTTTGGGGAGTCTAGAAATTACATAAGGCTATGTAACATTTTTTTTATTTAGCATTCATAAAAACTTAGAATTTTGGTAATATTTCTACTTTTTTATTTTTTTTTTATTTTTTCAGTTGTTGATCGACCTCATTTTATTTATTTATATGTGGTGCTGAGAATATAACCCAGTGCCTCACACATGCTAGCCAAGCATGTTACCACTGAGCCAGACACCCAGACCCTCCACATTTATCTTATAATCAAACACTCCTCTCCCTCTTCTTTACTCACTTTCTTCCTCATTTTCCCCCTTCTCTCTCTTCCTTTTTCATTTTCCCTCCATAGGAGTTTTTCTCTCATGTCATTACAAACAGTAATATGCTATGAAATTTACATTTAAGAATTTTTTTATAGTCATTCTTTTTTCTTGAGAAAATTTAATAATTATAATAACCTATAGATATATTACAATACATTTATTATACATATGTATCTATATTCATGCATATGTATTACATATGATATATATACATATATATTTAAAAGTACTTTGATTAGCCTGTTAGAAATAATATAGACCAAGTCTTTCTTAATTTTCAAGTCTTCTAGAATTAACAGCTTACAGTGAAAATCAAATAAACATATTTAAGTAAACAGGTATCATTCTTATTTATCAATACTTATCATTTAAGTTTTTATATTACATTAAGCTGTGATATGGCATATTAACTATTATGAATTAGTGAAATTTTATTTGAACAACCTTTTATTTAAGGACCATATGCACTGACATTTTAAATGGCTTTCTTGTGATTTTAATTTCTATCAATTGCATATTTATTGCCAAATACTTATTTTATTAATTTTCATATTCATGATTGATATAAAGTCAATTGTTTAATTCTTCTTGTAAGTAGTTACTTATTACAGTAATAATTCTACATCTTTATAAGAAAAATGGTACAAAGATATTTTCATGAAAAATTAAGAATAATTGCATGCTCTAAATGTTTCATTGTTGATACATATAATAAAGAGCTTTTGATGAGTCTCTTCCCCAGTAAAACATAAAATGCAAAGATATAGTTGGGTATGTATGTCCAAATAAAGATAAGGAAAAATACACATTATCAGCTACAAACTATCAAATAAAAGATGAAAAGAACAATCCAACACATTGTACGAACTTGTCAGATGAGGTAGCCTAAGACTAGACCTGGTCCATGAAAAAATATTCATGAAAAAAATGAAATATAAAAAATATTGGAAATGATATGAATTTTTCATGAAGGCAGGTGGATTATCCTTTAATCTCAATATATGTTCATTTTCAAAAGCCAGTTTTCTGGTAAAATAAATTTGTGATATTTACAACTACACAAAACAAACTTTCTGCTTATCAAAATGAATGCATCTCAACTTCTTTTTAGCTGATTTCTTCCCACTCAATTTTAAACCTTTGTTTATTTATTTTTATTGGTTTTTCAAAACATTACAAAGCTCATGATATATCATCTTTCATACATTTGACTGAAATGGGTTATGAACTCCCAATTTTCCCCAAATACGAATTGAAGAATCACATCAGTTACACATTCACATTTTTACATAATGTCACATTAGTGACTGTTGTCCTCTGTTACCTTTATTATCCCCTACTATCCCCCCTCCCCTTTCATCCTATCTTCCCTCTCTTCCTCATCTGCTTTTTCACTTCTCTCTCTTGTTCCCGCCTTTCCCCTCACAACGTCTTATATGTAATTTTGTGTAACAATGAGGGTCTCCTACCATTTCCATATGCTTTCCCTTCTCTCTCCCTTTCTCTCTCCCACTTGTCTTTGTTTAATATTAATCTTTTCCTCATGCTCTTCCTCCCTGTTCTATTCTTAGTTACCCTATTTTTATCAAAGCAGACATTTGGCATTTGTTTTTTTAAGGATTGGCTAGCTTCTCTTAGCATAATCTGCTCTAATGCCATCCATTTCCCTGCAAATTCTATGATTTTGTCATTTTTTAGTGCTGCATCCATCGTGTATAGATGCCACATTTTTTTTATCCATTCATCTATTGAATTGCATCTAGGTTGGTTACACAGTCTAGGTATTGTGAATTGTGCCACTATGATCATTGATGTGGCAGTATCCCTTTAGTACACTCTTTTAAGATCCTCAGGGAATAGTCCGAGAAGGGCGATAGCTGGTTCAAATGGTGGATCCATTCCTAGCTTTCCCAGGAATCCCCATACTGCTTTCCATGTTGGCCTCACCAATTTGGAGTCCCACCAGCGGTGTACAAGTGTCCCCTTTTCCCCACATCCTCGTAAACACTTGTTGTTGTTTGACTTCATAATGGCTGCCAATCATACTGGAGTGAGATGGTATCTTAGGGTGGGTTTGATTTGCATTTCTCTGACTGCTAGATATGGTGAGCATTTTTTCATGTACTTGTTTATTGATTGTATGTCCTCCTCGGTGAAGTGTCTTTTCAGGTCCTTGGCCCATTTGTTGATTAGGTTATTTGTTATCTTATTGATAATTTTTTTGAATTCTTTGTATATTCTGGATATTAGGGCTCTATCTGAAGTGTGAGGGGTAAAAATTTGTTCCCAGGATGTAGGCTCTCTATTTACTTCCCTTTTTGTTTCTCTTGCAGAGAAAAAAAACTTTTTAGTATAAGTAAGTCTCATTTTTTTATTCTTGTTAAGAACTCTTGGGCTATGAGCGTCCTATTAAGAAATTTGGAGCCCGACCCCACAGTATGTAGATCATAGCCAACTTTTTCTTCTATGAAACGCAGTGTCTCTGATTTTATATCTAGATCCTTGATCCATTTTGAGTTAAATTTTGTGCATGGCGAGAGAATGGGATTCAGTTTCATTTTGTTGCATATGGATTTCCAATTTTCCCAGCACCATTTGTTGAAGATGCTATCCTTCCTCCACTGCATGCTTTTAGCCCCTTTATCAAATATAAGAAAGTTGTAATTTTGTGGATTGGTTTCTGTGTCCTCTCTTCTGTACCACTGGTCCACCTGCATTTTTTGGTACCAGTTCCATGCTGTTTTTGTTACTATTGCTTTGTAGTACAGTTTGAACTCTTGTATCGCTATACCTCCAGATTCACACTTCCTGCTTACAGTTGCTTTTGCTATTCTGGGTCTTTTATTTTTCGATATGAATTTCATGATTGATTTATCTATTTCTACAAGAAATGCCGTTGGAATTTTGATTGGCATTGCATTAAACCTGTAGAGAACTTTGCGTAATGTTGCCATTTTTATGATGTTAGTTCTGCCTATTCATGAACAGGGCACATGTTTCCATCTTCTGACATCTTCTTCTATTTCTCTCTTTAGATTTCTGTAGTTTTCATTATATAAATCTTTCACCTCTTTTGTTAGGTTGATTCCCAAGTATCTTATTTTATTTGAGGATGTTGTGAATAGAGTGGTTTTCCTCATTTCCATTTCAGAAGTTTTTTTTTCTGTTATACAGGAATGCATTTGATTTATGCGTGTTAATTATATATCCTGCCACTTTTCTGAATTCATTTATTAACTTTAGCCATTTCTTTGTAGACATTTTTGTGTCTGTTAAATATATTATCATGTCATCTGCAAATAGTGATACTTTAAATTCTTCTTTTCCTATTTTTATGCCTTTAATTTTTTTTGTCTGTTTAATTGCTCTGGCTAGTATTTCAAGAACTAAATTGAATAGAAGTGGTGATAGAGGGCATCCCTGTCTTGTTCCAGATTTTAGAAGGAATGCCTTCAGTTTTTTCTCCATTTAGGATGATGCTAGCCTGAGGTTTAGCATATATAGCTTTTACAATGTTGAGGTAAGTTCCTGTTATCCCTAGTTTTTATAGAGTTTTGAACATAAATGGATGCAGAACTTTGTCAAATGCTTTTCTGCATCTATCGAGATGATCATATAGTTCTTGTCTTTAAGTCTATTGATGTGGTGAATGGCATTTATTGATTTTCATATATTGAACCATCCTTGCATCACAGGGATGAATCCTCCTTGATGATGGAGCACAATTATTTTGATATGCTTTTGTACTCGATTTGTCAGAATTTTATTGAGAATTTTTGCATCCAAGTTCATTAGAGAAATTGGTCTGTAGTATTCTTTCTTTGAAGTGTCTTTGTCTGGTTTCGGGATCAGGGTGATGTTGGCCTCATAGAATGAATTTGGAAGAGCTCCTTCTTTTTCTATTTCTTGAAAAAGCTTGAAAAATATTGATTTTAATTCTTCTTTGAAGGTTTTGTAGAAATCCGCTGTATTCCCATCCGGTCCAGTGCTTTTTTTGGGTTGGCAGTCTTTTGATTGCTTCTTCTATGTCTTCCTTTGTTATTTGCCTGTTTAAATTGTTTGTGTCTTCCTGACTCAATCTGGGCAGATCGTATGATTTAAGAATATTGATAAATTCTATTCACAATATTCTATTTTATTGGAATATAGTGTTTCAAAATACTTTCTAATTATCTTCTATATTTCTGTAGTGTCTGTTGTGATATTGCCTTTTTTATCCCACATGTTAGTAATTTGAATTCTCTTTCTTCTTCTCTTCCTTAGCGTTGCTAAGGGCCTGTTGATCTTATTTATTTTTTCAAAGAACCAACTTTTAGTTTTATCAATTTTTTCAACTTTTTTTTTGTTTCAATTTCGTTGATTTCTGCTCTAAATTTAATTATTTCTTGTCTTCTACTACATTTGCTGTTGTTTTGCTCTTCCTTTTCCAGGTTTTTGTGGTGTAGTTTAAGTTCATTTATTTGTTGTTTTTTTTTTTTCTTTTTTTGAGGAAAGAACTCCAAGAAATGAATTTCCCTCTTAAAACTGCTTTCATTGTGTCCCTATAGATTCCGGTATGTTGTGTCTGTATTGTCATTTGTCTCTAAGAATTTTTATCTCCTTCTTTATGTCTTCTGTAACCCATTGGTCATTCAGTAGCATGTTGTTCATTTTCCATGTGATGTAGGATTTTTCCTTCCTTCTTTTCTCATTGATATCCAGTTTCATTCCATTATGATCAGATATGGTGCACGGTATAATCTCCATGCCTTTATATTTACTAAGAATTGCCCTATGGCATAATATATGGTGTATCTTTGAGTAGGATCCATGTGCTGCTGAGAAGAACATGTATCCACTTGATGATGGTTGATATATTCTATATATGTCGGTTAAGTCTAGGTTATTGATTGTGCTGTTGAGTTCTATAGTTTCTTTATTCAGTTTTTGTCTAGAGGATCTCTCTAATGCCGAGAGTGGTGTGTAGAAGTCACCCATAATTATTGTGTTGTAGTCTATTTGACTCTTGAACTTGAGGAGAGTTTGTTTTATGAACGTTGCACCTCCATTGCTTGGTGCATACAAATTGATAATTGTTTTTTTCTTGTTGGTAGATGATTCCTTTTAACAGAATAGTGTCATTCTTTATCCCTTTTGATTAACTTAGGTTTGAAGTTGATATTATTCCATATGAGTATGGCAAATCTTTCTTGCTTCCGAGGGCCATGTGAGTGTTATGATTTTTCCCAACCTTTTACCTTCAGCCTGTGTATGTCTTTTCCTATCATATGAGTCTCCTGAAGGCAGAATATTGTTGGATTTGTTTTTTTGATCCAGGTTACTAGCACATGTCTCTTGATTAGTGAATTTAGGCCATTAACATTTAAGGTTACAATTGAAATATGATTTGTACTTCCAGTCATGTTTATTTATTTATTATATTTTAGTTTGGATAGTTTTTACTTTTTTGGTTACTTTCCTCCCGCTTTACTGAGATACTTCCCACTGTTAGTTTTGGGCACTATTTTTTAACTCTTCTTCTTGTAGTATTTTGCACAAAATGCTTTGCAGTGCTGGTTTTCTGGCTGAGAATTGTTTTAGCTTTTGTTTATCGTGAAAGACTTTAATTTCATTGTCAAATCTGAAGCTTAACTTTTCTTTATATGGTATTCTTGGTTGGAATTCTTTTTTTTTTTCAGCATTTGAATTACATTGTTCCAGGATCTTCTCACTTTCAAAGAATGTGATGAAAAATCAGTTGTTAACCTAATTGGTTTACCCCTGAATGTAATCTGCCTCCTTTCTCTTATAGCTTTTAATATTCTCTCCTTGTTCTGTATGTTGGCTATCTTCATAATTATATGTGTTGGAGTTGGTCTATTTTGGTTTTGAATGTTTGGGGTCCTGTAGGTTTCCAGGAATTGGCAATCCAATCCATCATTCATCTCTGGGAAGTTTTATAGAATTATTTCATTTAATATGTTGTCCATTCCTTTGGTTTGAATCTCTATGCCTTCTTCTATCCTGATGACTCTTAAATTTGTTTTTTGTTTTTTTATGACATCCCATATCTTTTGAATAAATTCCTGGTGGGATTTAAGCATCTTTTCTGTGTTTACTCAATTCTTTTCAAGTTGATAAACTTTGTCTTCATTATCTGATGTTCTGACTTCTACTTGATCTAGTCTATTTGTAATATTCTCGTTTGAGTTTTTAATTTGGTTTATATTTTCCTGCATTTCTAGGATTACTGTTTAATATTTTTTTTAAGATCTCTATCTCCTGGTAATGCTCATTCTTTGCCATTTGAATTTGTTTGTTTAATTCATTTTCAAAATATACTTTTATTGCTTGGACTTGCTGCCTCATGTCTTCTCTAATATTCCTTTCCATCTGAGTTCGGTATGCCTTGAGTTCTTTCCCTATCCCTGTTTCTGATGCTTCAAGGTCCTCCTGTAGATTTAAGTTGTCCTGCATTGTTTGTACTCCTTTTTTGCCCTTGTTTTTTCATGATGTTCACGTTACTTTCCAGCTCTATTTGATTTGTGTGTTTCTGCTTTATTCTTTAGATTTGTTTTGGTGCTGTATATCTCTGTTGTCTCTCCTTTGTGTTGGTAAACTATGCCTGCTAAAGTGGATTCCGCTTGGAAGTAATTCCGAAGGCCGAGCTCCAGTGATGTCACCTCTCTGCTTTGGCCGGCCCCAGGCTCCTTGCCGAGGTGTCCAAATTGGGGGGTGGGACTTGACTGTCTCTGGTTTGTTTCAGCTCTGGGTCACTGGCAGGCGGGCGGTCTCCAGCCGCCCAATTGCGCGGTTGGTCGCCAGCGGGCAGGCGGTCTCCAGCCGCCCAGTCACGCGGGCAGCAGGTGGGCTGTCGCCGTTGGGTTGGCAATCTCTAGCCACGCAGTCTCACGCTCGGTTGCCGGCGGGCGGGCATTCCTCAGCCCCCCAGTCACTCAGGCAGTGGGTGGAATGTCACGTGCAGGCCTGCGGTCTCCACCCGCCCAGTCACAAGGGCCTGCCTTCTAGTCCTTTGGTTTCTCCTGCTTGTCCTGGTTTCTTTTTCTAGACCAGATTTCCCCTGAGTGATGCCTCTCGGCAGTTCAAACTGTACTCTGTGCCTGCCGTTTGTTGGGTGTGGAGGGTGTCTTTTGGGAACCCAGACACTCTATTGTTTTGATTTTTTCCGCTTGCCCCTCCCCCAGCACTGGCTATACACGTTTCGTTATGGCCACTGATGGTAGGGGGAGTCGAAAGTCAGGTGTCTCTAGTTTTTCTTGCGTCTTTATGCAGGCTTGCTCTGATTAACCCTCCCCCGGAAAGCCTAGGAGACATTTTATGCGAATTCCCCCCTGTATGAGAGATGAGCTGAGTAACACACATCTGTTTTATTGTTGCAGTCTATTGGAGAGGGGCGGTGGTTACTTCAGATCTCAAAGATGGTGGCCGCTGGTTTCCTTGGTGGAGTTTCTTTTGTGGGGGATAGAACTATACCACTTTCTTCCCTGTCTGAATTCCCAAACTCAGCCCGGGGATCAGTGGGAGCTCAGCCTTCAGGATTCCACAGAATCCGCAGCAACATTTCTCCCTGCTTCAGGTCACTTCTCGGTGGTGCCCCGCCATCTGAAACAGCAGGCCTGGCTGCATGATTCAATCAGCCCGGATCTCTGATTGCACAGTTGGCTATTGGGAACCCCGGCACTCCATTGTTTTGATTTTTTTTTTCCGCTTGCCCCTCTCTCAGCGCTGGCTAGACAGGTTTTTTTCACCACTGATGGGAGGGGGAGTTGAAAGTCAGGTGCCTCTAGTTTTCCCCTATCTTTATGCAGGCTCCCTCTGATAATCTCTCCCCCAGAAAGCCTAGGAGAGATTTGATGCAAATTCCCCGAAGTATGGGAGATGAGCTGAGTAACAGTAACAGAATAACAACATTTTATTGTTGCAATCTGTAGGGGAGTGGCTGTCGTTACTTCAGCTCACCAAGATGGTGGCCGTTGGTTTCCTTCGTGGAGTTTCTATTGTGGGGGTTAGAACTGTACCACTTCCTTCCCCATCTGAAACCCTAAACTCAGCCCAGGGCTCAGTGGGGACTCTACTGGCAGAATTCCACAGAATCTGCATCAACGTTTCTCCGTGATTATTGATCGCATCTCGGTGGTGCCCTGCTGTCTGTAGCCACTGGACGGGTAGCGCGGATCAGTCAGACAGGATCTCCGGTCGCAGAGTTGGCTCATGTTTGAGACTCATTTACCGGACCTCAGTGCTAGAAATCCTTCTTCTAGGTTTCAGTGCACCCCCATTTTGCTGTAAGTTCCTAACAAGATAGTTTTTTGTCGTTCTTAGTCGTTAGTCACCTGCGCAGTGGCGCGGTACACTGGGTATGATGCTCTCTATTCGCGGCCATCTTGCAATGTCAAAATATTATGATTTGTATGCACCATTCACTGAAGTTAGTTTTCAGTATTAGGAAACAAATATGTATTTCTGGTGGATGAATATTTCTGAGAATAATCTTGTGAAAAGTTCATTATAAATCCTCATACATGAATATGAATAATTTTAGGAAGTGTATAATAAGACACATATATTTCATATTTTGAAAAATCGGGAGAGTATATATATATATATACACACACACACAAACACACACACCGAGACATTAAAAAGTAGCAATATATATGCCAATCGAAATTCATCATTAAATATATAACATCCACTTATACAAAAATATACATTTTACTGAAAATGGATTTATGCATAATGTTGGTCAACTAGGAAGCTCACCCATAGGTTGAATTTTCTGTTCCAACAGAGGTTAGGAGGAGTGATCTCTTCTCACAATTTTTATCTGCCATGTCAGCCACCTCAGAAGAATGTACATGTGATACCAGGTAGGATTCTATTTGTGCATATAAAAATACATGTGCTTAATAGGCTACAGAAAAAGGGAGAGAGGAATTCACATATTTGTTAATTTTAAAAACACATGGAGAACTATGTCAATGAACATTAACTATATTTATAACTCCTACACAATATAATGCAAAAGGGATGTCCAACTACATACCATGCCTTCTCTGAATTGCTGGTATTTGTATTCTTTTTGGGTTACTATTCTCCATCATATAAGGATTAGTAGTCAGAGTCTAGTAGGGTATGGGTTAGTGTCAGAGATTCAGTATTTCAAATGGAAAATAGGAAAGTAAACCCAATGTGTTTGCAAATATGTGCTACACAAAAATCTTCCCACTCACATTAAAAACAATCCCTTGATATTACCCTCACTGGAAGAAATACACAATTAGAGGATAAGAGTTAGAAAATCTGTGAATACATACCCGGAATGGAATATGCTGAGGAGTTCACAACCTTGGAGGTGGTAGATGAGTTTCCAAAAGTAAAAGACAAGGTAAACACTCCACAACATGGAGCTCTGCAGGCCTAAAGACTTCTTGAGATACTGCCTCTGAGTTGGGACACTTAAAATGTATGTTGTTGTCGGTAGCTTTAGCATCCTATGTAGTGAGACCATCAAAACTGGGTCAACATCTATGTGACCTGGAGGACATGGTATCTTATTTTCCAATTAAAATGAGGCAGCAGTGCTGAATTCTCACTTTGTCGGTAAACTGTGGCAACTGGGGGATAAGTGTCTCTGCGTGTGGACTGTGAAGCCATTTGGTCATACTCTACTTTTCGTGGTGATTCTTGCTGCTGCACTGGGAGTTTGGTATTGGCTTAATGAAATACAAGGAGTTCAACTGGGACACAGTGCTGGAGGGAGTTCTGTCACGTGTGGTGGGACAGGGTCTCCAGGAGAATGCACCAACCAGGCTTATGTCCAACATAGCTTGCCCCCTTGACCATATCAACCTGATTCTGAACATTGCCCAGAAACCTATCCATATAACAAGATGCCTTTACATATAAGGGTCTGCTGGCTGCATCATGTCAGTCACAAGCCATTTGAAAGCCAATGGCCAATCCACATGAAACCACCAGAGATGGTTTATCTCACACCTACCCACCTTTGCTGTAGGCCCACTACTCAGCAGGTTCCAACTTACTGGTATCTCTGTTCTACACCATTTTTGTGAAACCCAGTCAATCAAGGCACTTTCTCGTACACTCATGATCAGCAACAGGATCTCCAATGGTTTTCCAGTGCCACCTGGTAATGGGAATTTCAAAAATTTCATGGTATTTATCGAGCCCATTTTTTAAGGTTGAAGTTGGAGGCACTGAGGGTTTCATTTAATTCAGTAACCATTAAATGGTGAGGAAGTGCATTTCAATGAAAGATCTGGAAGACTCTCACAGGCAAGGCTTCCCAAAGAGTTGCCAAATGGTCACATAAAGCCAGGCATATTGAGGTCTACAATGTAAAATCCTTGCGTCTTTTGACTCTCAACTATGGGTGCTAATTCTTTCAGAAAAAAATTATGTGATAACCTGGCTGAGATTTCCTGTGCTCTGTGGAAAGCCTTCCTGGGCACAGATCTCAGTTTCCAAGGGTGACTCTCATGCATGGCCTCCTAAAATCCCAACAAAACTCATGGCAATACCTCTCTGAGATCAGTTCCAGAACTCAGTCTCTAAGGGGAATCACACTAGAATTCAAGACCAGGTGGAGCCAGTCATATTTTTCAACAACCACACTAATAACCACAATTAAAACCAGAACACTTCCACATGGCCGTCATCTTCTTCCATATAGATACTCATTTTAACCTCTGGCTGGAGGTTTCCATGAGGGGCACAGCCCAAGACAGTGTCCAAAATAAGCTCCCTTGCCCCTCATTTGCTTAACGTTGGGGTGGCCTGAACACCTTCCTGTGAACCATGACTTATCAAATAGGCCTGCCGTTAATACTGCTCTGCTTCTCCAATTTGAGGACTACTGACTGTGGGGTTTAGATTCTTCATGTGAATTGGAATCATTGGAATCACCTATGGGCTAGCCTCTGAAGGGCTTTGAAGAACTCATTTGACCCAAATGCACCCTATTCTCACTTGATAGAGGTCAGGAACCTTACAGAGGTAGGGAGAGACTTCATCCACAAAAACTGCCCTTTTGGCCATTTTGGTTTTGGATGAACACGTGGGATGTATAAGGTGCTGAGTATCTAACCACAGCCTCACACAGGGCCAAGAGGCTGTTTCAGAAACATCCATTTCCAAAGCAATTAAGCAAAGAGCCACAGGTGATGCCCATTTATTTCCATTTGAAAACAGTTTTCTTCAGGCTTCACAAATTAGTGTCCTGAGGTAAAGACCTTCCTGAAATTCAGGGCAACAGAACAATAGGTAAGCAAAAGGCCCAAAGAAGGGTTTCTCCACTGAGACTTTCCTGGTCCCACTGATATCTGAGTTTTCTTAGATTCTCACCATTCCCTTCAGCTATCCAGTACATCACCATTTCACAGAGCTTGGAGGTGGTACATATCTTGGACACAAAACCATGAGGCTATTCTGGAGAGTTTCCAGAATTCAGGAAGAAAACAGAAACTACTGAGAGCAGATGTTGCCCTTCAATAAGACAAGCTGCAGTCCATTTGTAAATTGGGCAGGATGAATGCTTGGAAGCTTTCTACTAGACAGGACACATCCATTGATGCATTCTCTTTTCTAATGTCTACAATCACGGACAGAGTGGGATACACAGACATAGAAGCACTCGCCTTGTCAAACGACTTACTGGAAACAGTCCACACCAATCCAAACAAAGAGCCTTTCCTACCTATTCTCAGAACATGAGACAAAACCACAAACCCACACACACACACTCAAAGGCACCTCCTTTGCTCAAGTAAGTCTGTGACTATCCATAGTGTCCTCAGAATGGTGGGCCATTGTATGTTCCCCCAAAATGGCCTGTCCTGTATCAGATCTGGTCTCCTTGGCCAACACTTTGAAGTTGTTAGGAGCCATGGGTGAGCCACTACCTGCTTTCCCAGGAAAAGCTCCTCTTCAGAGCTTTCCTGTCATTTGGCCATCGTCACATCAGTAGGTACTAAGAAAGACTGACTCTGTTCTTGGTAAATCAAAACAAGTGAGACCACTGGGACTGGGACTGTGACTGGCTCTTGGTGCCTGTCTTCCAGGATCAAACGTCCAGAGAGTTCCATCACCAAGGCAGTGAGGTGAGGTCATTTCCTTCAGGAACTGAAAGAGGTCACTGACTTGGCAACCACTTTGTCCTAACAGTTACTTCTAAGGGTCCCATGAGATGGAGGCTGTCCCTACTTCCTGTCACACTTTCACAGTTATAATGGTATACCAACCATAGGTACCTGAGAACAGCTCTCCACACAGGCCTGGTTTGGTCCATCTTCTCTACATTAAGAAGGTAGAGGCTGATTCAGACACATCCCTTCATCCTGACCAGATAGTTTGCCATGGAAGATGTCTTTTGCTCTCTCAGGTCCTTCATAGCTTCCTTCATCATCTCAGGGTATCATTTCTGCATATACCTTTGATGTTCTCAGCAGGTGGAAGATCCCCTACATTCCTGTATTGTAAGACCAACTCTGTCCCTCCTCTTCTGTAAAGTTAGATTGAGGGAAAAGTGTATGTTTAGGGTTAATAACATGTTTGATTTGCGTTAGGAATCTTTCTGCCGGATGAATAATGGTATTGGGAGCCTGTGATATTTACAAAAATATATAGGTAAAATATAAGTATAAAAACAGAAATCTAGGTAAGATTGGAAGCCAGAAGGGAACTGGGCCCTTGAGTGCGATACTTAGGTTTGAATTATGTTCTGCACATGTGTCTCAGATAAATTGATATACAATGGCATAGGACCTTATACCTTCGATAATTGATTGTCGAAGAGAACATCGAGTCAAAAAACTATAGTCAGTAGCATTAGGAAGATAATCAGTAGGTTTAGAAAGAAGAGTGAGTATAGGATTTGGACCAAAAGTTCTTTAGCAATAGGGTTTCGGGTAGAGAGTGAATGTAAATGTCAGCATATGTGAAGTGTCAGTCACAATGATGAACTGGGGGAAATATGTATGAAAGCAGGTATCAATAAAGATATTACCAAATCAGGCAAAGTATGAAGTGAGTGATAGGATTAGACATTTTCAACATGGTTGAGGTTGAATATATAATCTTAGGAAGAAACAAATATGTAGTCACCAATTTGATTTACATTTGAGAGCATTAGGCAACCTGGACATGGTTCTTTTTAGTAATCCACGCTCCCTTGGCATTTAGGCTTTGATACAATCATGAGTGTGACCTTCGTTTTTTGTGTCCAGAATATTCCTGTGATAAAATCTATATATAGATAAGGTGACATGAGTATTTCTTCCACCATTTCTGGGAGCAATATTTTGAAGACGTATAAATTAGTATTGAAGGGACAAAGAAGAGTACACTGTATCTATTAATATAGAGATAATGCATTAATAGACAATACTGTGAATAAAAAGCATAACTGGTTCCAACTTTAAATAATGGATTGAATTGAATCGTGAACATATAGAGGAAATCTTATATTGATATACAATTATTCATTCCAACCAGTTATACATCTAATGTTAATATTAATGTTATGGTTCATCATGAAGAGTGCGTGAGTTTAGCTTCGAAATTGATTATGGAAATTGAAAATAATGTATTTGGAAAGAAGTCTCATGAAAAGACCAGTCAAGTAACATGGAGGAATACATGTGTTCTGAAGCAAGAAGTGTTTGAAAGTGAAACAAATTCCTATATATTTTAAACTTGTGGAAGAAATACATATCCTATGATGTGCAAAAACTGAAGAAATAGTAATGTACCAGTGTTGGATTAAAATGAAGGTCAATATAGACATCATGTCCCATAGGAATCTACTGGCATTGATGTTAAACTGGGTCAGTTACTGTAGAAATATTAGGATTTGTAAACACCATTGATTGAAATTAGTTTTCAGTACTGGGAAATAAATATGTATTTCAGGTGGATGAATATTTCTGAGAATTATCTTCTGAAAAGTTGATTATAAATTTATATACATGAACATGAATGAATTTACAGAGTGTGTATAAGTCATATACATTTCATATTTTGAGAAATCTGGAGTGTATATATATATTTTTTTAAATAAACACAAATATACATTAAAAAGTATCAATATATATCCTAATCGTAATTCATCATGTAATATACATCATTCAAAGATGCAAAATATTTATTATACTGAACATGGATTTATGTATAATATTGTTCTACTGGGAAGCTTACACATAGTTTGAATTTTCAGTTCCCACAGCGTTTAGGAGGACTGATCTCTTCTCACAATTTGTATCTGCCAATTCAGCCAACTCATGAAAATGTACGTGTGATACCAGGTAGGATTCTGTATGTGCATATAAAAATACATGTGCTGAGTAGGCTACAGAGAAAGGGAGACAGGAATTCACATATTTGTGAACTTTATAAACACATGGAGGACTATTTCAATTAAAAATTGAGTAGATTTATAACACCTACCCTTAATCATGCAAAAGGGAAGTCCAACTGTACAGCATGCCTCCTCTGAACTGCTTGTATTTTTATTCTATTTGGGTATTATTCTTCATCATATTAGGATTAGTAGTCAGAGTATAGTAGGGTATGAGTTACTGTCAGGGATTCAGTATTTCGAATGGAAAATTGGAAATGGATCAATGTGTATGCAAATTAGTGTTACACAAAAATTTTCCCACTCTCATTTAGAACAATAACTTGACATTACTTTCACCCCAAGTAAGACACAATTAGAGAAAAAGAGTTAGAAAATCTGAATTCATACCTGAAATGAAAACTGCTCCAGATTTCACAAGCTTGGATATGGTAGAGGAGTTTCCAAAAGTAAGGGACAATGTAAAAACTCCACAAACATGAAGATTTGCCAGCCTAAAGACGTCTGGAGAAACTGCCTCTAAGATGGACAGTTGAAATATATGTAGTTTTCAGGAACTTTAGCTTTTTTTCTAGTAAGACCATCAAACGTCTTTATGCATCTCTGTGACCTGGAGGACATGGTTTATAATTTTCCAATGAACATGAAGCAGTAGTGCTGAATTCTCTCTTTGTAGGTGAACTATGGCCACTGGGGGCTATGTGTCTCCCCATGTGGACTGTGAAGCCATTTTATCATCCTCCACTTTTTATAGTGTCTCCTGCTGCACTGAGAGTTTTGTATTTGCTTCATGAAATACAAGGAGTTAAACTTGACCACAGTCCTGGAGGGAGTTCTGTCACATATGGTGGGTCAGGGACTGCAGGAGAATGCACCAACAGGACTTGTATACCACATAGGTTGCCTCCGTGACCATAGCAACCTGATTCTGAACATTGCCCTTAAACCTCTCCATATAACATGATGCGTTTACATACAATGTTCTGCTGGCTGCACCATGCAGTCACAAGCCATTTGGAAGACAAGGGCAGATCCACATGACCCCACCACAGATGTTTTATCACACACTTAATCACCTCTGCTCTAGGCCCACTATTCTGCAGGCTCCAAATTACTGGCATCTCTGTTCTACACCATATTCATGAAAGCCTGTTAATCAAGGCACTGTCTGGTACACTCATGATCAGCAACAGGACATCCAAAGGTTCTTCAGTGCCACCTGGTCATTGGAATTTTAAAAATTTCATGGTATTTATCTAGCCAATTTTCAAGGATGAAGTTGGAGGCACTGTTTATTTCAATTCATTCAGGAATCATTCAATGTTGAGGAAGATCATTTCAATGAAAGCTCTGGAGAACTCTCACAGGCAAGGCTTCCCAAAGAGTGGCCAAAAGGTCACATGAAGCCACGCCCATTGAGGTCTAAAATTGAGGTCCATGTGTTTTTTGACTATCAAATATGGCTGCCAAGTCTTTCAGAATTAAATCATGTGATATCCTGTCTGAGATTCCCAGTGCTCTGTGGAAAGCCACCGTGGGCATAGATCTCAGTTTCCAAGGGCGACTCTCATGCGTGGCCTCTTAAAATCCCCACACAATTTATGGCAATTCTTCTTTGATATGTGTTCCAGAACTCAGGCTCTAAGGGGAATGACAAAAGAGTTCAAGCCCAGGTGGATCCAGTCATCTCTTCCAACTGCCACAAGAATGACCACAATTAAAACCAAAAGACACCCACATGGCCCTCATCTTCTTAAATATAGACATTCATCATAACCTCTGGCTGGAGGTTACCATGCAGGATGCATCCCAAGAGAGTGTCCAAAATAATGTCGCTTGCCCCTCATTTGCCTAAAGTGATGGTGACATGGACACCCTTCCTGTGAACCAGGAGTGATCAAATAGGCCTGCGATTAATACTGCTCTCCTTCTCCAATTTGAGGCCTACTGACTCTCAGGTATAGATTCTTTATGTGATATGGAATCTTGAGAAAACACAAGCACCTCTGCAGGGATTTGAAGAACTCATTTGACCTAAAGGACTCCTATTCACACTTGATGGAGGTAAAGAACCTAACAGAGGAAGGCAAGAGACTCATCCACAATGAGTGATTTTTTGCCATTTTGGTTTTGATTGCACAAATGGAATCTATCTTTAGATCTACCATGTGCTGAGAATCTAAGCCACAACCTCACACAGGCCCAAAAGGCTGATTCGGACACGTCCCTATTCAAAGCAATTAAGCAAAGAGCCACATGTTATGCCCATTTATTTCCATTTGAAAACAGTTTTCTTCAGGCTTCACAAAGGGGTGGCCTGAGGCAAAGACCTTCTTGACATTCAGGGCAACATAACCATAAGTATGCAAATGAACCAAAGCAGGGTTTCTCCACTGAGAGTTTACTGGTCACACAGATATTTGAGTTTTCTAAGATGTTCCCATTCCCTACAGCTATCAAGCACATGGCCATGTCACAGAGCTTGGAGGTAGTACATATCTTGGACTCAAAACCATGGGCCTATTCTTGAGGTTTGCCGGAATTCAGGAAGAAAACAGGAACTTAGAAAGTTAGTAGGTGTTTCCCATGCATAAGGCGAGCCACAGTCCATTCCTAAATCGGGCAGGAAGAATGCTGGGAAGCATTCTACTAGACAGGACACATCCTTGATGCATTCTCTTTTCTAATGTCTACAACCACGGACAGAGTGGGAAACACAGACATAGAAGCACTCGCCTTGTCTAACGACTTACTAGAAACAGTCCACTCCAATCCAAACAAACTGCCTTTCCTACCTATTCTCAGAACATGAGACAAAACCACAAACTCACACCCATACCGACAAAGGCACCTCCTTAACTCAAGTAGGTCTGTGAATATCCAGAGTGTCCTCTGACTGGTGGACCATACTATGTTCCCCTGAAATGGCCTGACCTGTGTCAGATCTGGTCTCCTTGGCTAACTCTGTGAAGGTGTCAGGAGCCAGAGGTGAGCCACTACCTGCTTTCTCAGAAACGGCTCCTCTTTAAAGCTTTCCTGGCATTTGGCCATCCTCACATCAGTAGTTACCAAGAAAGACTGACTCTGTCTTTGGTAAATCCAAACAAGTGTGACCACTGGGACTGGGACTGGGACTGGCTATGGGTGACTGGCTTCATGAATCCCAAGTTCAGAGATTTTAATCACCAAGGAAGTGAGGTGAGGTCACTTCCTTCAGGAACTGAATGAGGTTACTGCCTTGGCAACCACTTTGTCCTACCAGTGGCTTCCAAGTGTCACATGAGAAGGAGGCTGCCCCTACTTCCTGTTACACTTTCACAAGATAGAACGGTATATCAATCATAGGCGCACTGGGACAGCTACCCACACAGGCTGGGTTTGGTCCATTTTCTCTACATTAAGAAGAGAGAGGCTGATTCAGTCAGAACCCTTCATCCTGACCAGGTTGTTTGCCATTGAAGATGACTTTTGCTCTCTCAGGTCTTTTATAGCTGCCTTCATGTTCTTCAGAGATCATTTATGCATGTACCTTTGAGGTTTTCATCAGGTGAAAGATCTCATACAACTCTATCCCTGCTCTTCTGTAAAGTTAGATTGATGGAACAGTGAATGGTTAAGGTTAACAACATGTTTGATTTGGGTTAGAAATCATTCTGCTGGATGAATGATGGTATTTGGAACCTAAAATATTTAAAAGAATATAGAGGTGAAATATAATTATGAAAACAGAAATCTAGTTTAGATTCGAAGCCCAGAATGGCATTGGGACCTTGACTGGGATAATTAGCATTGAATTATGTTATGCACAGATGTCTAAGATGAATCTATAATCAATGGCATAGGATCTTCTACCTTGGATGATTGAATGTACAAGAGAACATCGAGTCAAACAGGGATAGTCGGTAGGATTAGGAAGATAGTCGGTAGGTATAGGAAGAAGAGTGAGTATAGTATTTGAAACAAAAGTTCTTTAGCAATAGGGTTTTGGTTAGAGAGTGAATATTTGTCAGCACACGTGAAGAGTCAATCACAATGATGAACTTGGGAAATATGTAGGAAAGCAGATATCAATAGAGACATTACAAAATCAGGCAAACTATAAAGTGATAGGATTAGAATTTTTCAAAGGGTTCAGGTTGAATATATAATCTTAGGAAGAAACACATATGTAGTCACGAATTGGATTGACATTTGAGAGAATTAGGCAATGTGGACATGGATGTTTTTAGTAATCCATGCTCACTTTCCATTTAGGCTTTGGTACAATAATAAGTGTGACCTTTGCATTTGGTGTCCAGAATATTACTGTAATAAAATGTATATGTAGATCAGGTGGCATGCGTATTTCTTCCACCATTTCCGGGAGCAATATTGTGAAGACGAATAAATTAGTATTGGGGGTACAAAGAGGTGTATGCTGTGTCTATGAATATAGAGATTATGCATACATAGATCATACTGGGAAAAAATATAACTGGTTCCAATTAAATAATGGATTGAATTGATATCTGAAAATATATAGGAAATCTTATATTGATAAACAATCATGCATTCCAAAGAGTTATACATCTAATGGTAATCTTAGAGTTATGGTTTATAATGAAGGGTGTGTGAGTTTTGTTTCAAAAGTGATTACGGAAATAGAAAATAATGTGTTTGGAAAGAAGTCTCATGAGAAGACCAGTCAAGAAACATGGAGGAATACATGTGTTCTGAAGCAGAAAGTGATTGAAAGTGAACCAAATGCCTATAAACTTCCTAACTTGTGGAATAAATATATATCCTATTATGTGCATAAACTGAAGAAATAGTAATGTAACAGTGTTGAATAAAAATGAACTTCAAAATACACATCATGTTCCATAGGAATCTACTTGCATTGATGTAAACCTAGGTCAGTTACTGTAGAATGGAAAATTGCAAAATAATTCCAATCTGGAATGGGAAATTCTCAGGAGTTCACAACCTTGGATATGGTGGAGGAGTTTCTCAAAGTAAGGGACATTGTAAACACAACACAAACTTGGAGCTCTGCTGGCCTAAAGACTTCTTGAGAAACTGGTTAAGAGGTTGGGCACTTAAATTTATATTGTTGTCTGGAGCTATAGCGTCTTTTGTAGTGAGACCATCAAAGCTGGGTGTGCATCTATGTGACCTGGAGGACATGGTATCTTATTTTATAATGAACATATGGCAGCAGTACTGAATTCCCTCTTTGTAGGTAAACTGTGGCCACTGGGGGCTAAGTGTCTCCCCATGTGGACTGTGAAGCCATTTGTTCATTCTCCATTTTCGTGGTGTTTCTTGCTGCTGCACTGGGAGTTTGGTATTTGCTTAACTAAATACAAGGAGTTCAACGGGGACAAGTGCTGGTGGCTACCCCTACTTCATGTGACACTTTCACAAGTTAGAATGGTATATCAACCATAGGCACCCGGGAACAGCTCTCCACACAGGCCTTGTTTGGTCCTTCGTATCTGCCTACATCTTCTCCAGGGGTCATATCTGCATGGACCTTTGAGGTTCTCAGCAGGTGGAAGGTCCCCTATATTCCTGTATTGTAAGACCAACTCTGTCCCGCTCTTCTGTAAAGTTAGATTGAGGGAACAGTGTATGGTTAGCATTAATAACTTGTTCAATTTGGGTTAGGAATTATTCTGAGGGATGAATAATGATATTGGGAATCTGCTATATTTATAAGAACATAGAGGTGAAATATATGTATGAAAACAGAAATCTAGGTAAGATTTGAAGCCCAGAAGGGAATTGGGCCCTTGATTGGGATACTTAGCATTGAATTACCTTCAGCAGAGATTTCTTGGATAAATCAATATACAATGGCATAAGACTTTGTACCTTGGATGATTGAATTTAGAAGGGAACATCAACTCCAAAAGGGATAGTCGGTAAGATTAGAAAGACAGTCGGTAGTTTTTGGAAGAAGTGTGAGTATAGAATTTGGAAAAAAAAAAAATTCTTTAGCAACAGGGTTTCGATTAGAGAGTGAATGCCAATGTCAGCACATGTGAAGAGTCATTCACAATGATGAACTAGGGAAAAAATGTAGGAAAGCAAATATCAAGGAAGACAATAGGAAATTAGGCAAAGTACAAAGTGATTGTTAGGATTAGACATTTTCAACAGGATTGAGTTTGAATATATAATCTTAGGAAGAAACAAATATGTAGTCACCAAAGAATGACATTTGAGAGCATTAGGCAACCTGGACATGGATGTTTTTAGTAATCCATGTTCACTTTCCATTTAGGCTTTGTAAAATCATAAGTGTGACCTTTGCATTTTTGTCAAGAATATTACTGTGATAAAATGTATATGTAGATCAGGTGACATGAGTATTTCTTCCACCATTTCCGGGAGCAATATTGAGAAGACGTATAAATTAGTATTGGGGGTACAAAGAGGTGTACGCTGTGTCTGTGAATATAGAGATAATGCATGAATAGACCATACTGTGAATAAATAATATAACTGGTTCCACTTTAAATAATTCATTTAATTGATATCTGAAAATATACAGGAAATCTAATATTGATATAAAATCATTCATTCCAACCAGTTATACATCTAATGGTAATATTAGGTTATGGTTTATCATGAAGGGTGTGTCTGATTTTCTTCAAAAGGATTATGGAAATCGAAAATAATGTGTTTGGAAAGAAGTCTCAAAAAATCCAGTCAAGAAACCTGGAGGAATACATGTGTTCTAAAGCAGGAAGGGATTTAAATTGAACCAAATGCCTCTAAATTTGTGAACTTGTGGATGAAATATATATGCTATGATGGGCTAAACGTGAAGAAATAGTAATGTAGCAGTGTTGAATAGAAATGAAGTTCAAAATAGACATCATGTCCCATAGGAATCTACTTGCATTGATGTTAAACTGGGTCAGTTAATGTAGAAATGTTAGGATTTGTATGAACCATTAACTGAAGTCAGATTTCAGTAATGGGAAACAAATATGTATTCAAGGTGGATGAATATTTCTGAGAATAATCTTCTGAAAAGTTGATTATAAATCCACATACATGAACATGAATGAATTTAGGGAGTGTATATAATACACATATATTTCATATTTTAAAAAACTTGGAGAGTCACACACACACAAACACACACACACACACACACATGCACAGACATTAAAAGTAGCAATATATATGCCAATCGCATTTCATCATGAAATATATATAATCCACATATCGAAAAATATTCATTTTGCTTAACATGGATTCATGTATAATGTTGTTCTACTAGGAAGCTGACATAGGTTGAATTTTCAGTTTCAACAGCGTTTAGGAGGAATGACCTCTACTCACAATTTTTATCTTCCAAGTCAGTAGCCTCAAAAGAAATTATGTGTGATACCAGGTAGGATTCTATATGTGCGTATAAAAACACATGTGCTGAATAGGCTACAGAGAAAAGGAAACAGGAAGTCACATATTCGTTACCTTTAAAAACACATGTAGAACTATTTCAATTAAAAATTGACAATTTTTATAATACCTACCCTTTATCATGCAAAAGGCAAGACCTAGTATACACCAGGCCTCCTCTGAACTGCTTGTATTTCTATTCTCTTTGGGTTATTTTTCTTCACCATATTAGGATTAATCGTCAAAGTCTAGTAGGGTATGGGATAGTGTCAGAGATTCAGTATTTTGGATGGAAAATAGGAAAATGAATCCAATGTGTACGCAAACATATGCTACACAAAAATCTTCCAACTCTCATCAAGAACAATGCCTTGTCATTACCTTCGACCCTAGTAAAACACAATTAGAGGAGAAGAGTTAGAAAATCTGTGAATTCATATGTGGAATAAAATATACTCAGTAGTTCAAAAAATTGGAGGTGGTAAAGGAGTTTCCAAAAGTAAGGGAAAGTTTAAACAGTCCACACACATGGAGCTCTGCTGGCCTAAAGACTTCTTGAGAAAGTCCCTCTGAGGTTGGGCACTTGAAATATATTTTGTTGTATGGAGCTTTAGCTTCCTTTGTAGTGAGACCATCAAAGATGGGTCTGCATCTATGTGACCTGGAGGACATGGTTTCTTATTTTCCAATGAACATGAGACCGTAGTGCTGAATTCTCTCTTCCTAAGTAAACTGTGGACACTGGAACCTAAGTGTCTCCCCGTGTGAACTGTGAAGCCATTTGGTCATCCTCCACTTTTCGTGGTGTTTCTTGCTGCTGCACTGGGAGTTTGGTATTTGCATCACGAAATACAAGGAGTTCAACTGGGACACAGTCCTGGAGGGAGTTCTGTCACGTGTGTATGGTCAGGTTCTGCAGGAGAATGCACCATCCAATATTCTATCTCTCATAGTTTGCCCCCGTGTCCATAGCAACCTGATTCTGAACATTTACCTGAAACCAAACCATATAACAATTTGCCTTTACATATAAGGGTCTGCTGGCTGCACCTTGTGAGTCACAAGCCATTCTATATAAATGCCACATTTTTAATCCATTCATCTAATGAAGGGAATCTAGGTTGGTTCCACAGTCTTGCAATTGTGAATTGTGCTGCTATGAACATCGATTTATCAGTATCTTTGTAGCATGCTCTTTTTAGTTCTTTAGGGAATAGACCGAGAAGGGGAATAGGTCAAATGGTGGTTCCATTCCCAGCTTTCCAAGAAATCTCCATACTGCTTTCCAAATTGGCTGCACTAATTTGCAGTCCCACCAGCAATGTACAGGTGTGCCCTTTTCCCCACATCCTCGACAGCACATGATGGCGTTTGACTTCATAATGGCTGCCGATCTTACCGCAGTGAGATGGTATCTTAGGGTGGGTTTGTTTTGCTTTTATCTGACTGCTAGAGATGGTGAGCATTTTTTCATGTACTTATTGATTGATTGTATGTCCTCCTCTGAGAAGTGTCTGTTCAGGTCATTGGCCCATTTGTTGATTGGGCTATTCATTTTCTTATTGTTTAATTTTTTTGAGTTCTTTGTATACTCTGGATATTAGGGCTCTATCTGAAGTGTGAGGAGTAAAGATTTGTTCCAAGGATGTAGGCTCCCTATTTACCTCTCTTATTGTTTCTTTTGCTGAGAAAAATGTATTTAGTTTGAGTAAGTCCCATTTGTTGATTCTAGGGATTAACTCTGGTGCTATGGGTGTCCTATTGAGAAATTTGGAGCCCGACACCACAGTATGTAGATGGTGGCAAAAGTTTTCTTCCACCAGATGCAGTGTCTCTGATTTGATATCAACCTCCTAGATCTATTTTGAGTTAACTCTTGTGCATGGTGAGAGGAGGGGATTCAGTTTCATTTTGTTACATATGGAATTCCAGTTTTCCCAGCACCATTTGTTGAAGATGCTATCCTTCCTCCATTGCATGCTTTTAGTCCCTTTATCAAATATAAGATAGCTGTAGTTTTGTGGATTGGTTTCTGTGTCCTCTATTCTGTATCACTGGTCCACCCGCCTGTTTTGTCACCAGTACCATGCTATTTTTGTTACTATTGATCTGTAGTATAGTTTGAGGTCTGGTATCAGTATACTGCCTGATTCACACTTCCTGCTTAGAGCTGTTTTTGCTATTCTGGGTCTTTTATTTTTCCATATGAATTTCATAATTGTTTTATCTATTTCTACAAGAAATGACCTTGAGATTTTGATTGGCATTGCATTAAACCTATAGAGAACTTTTGGTAATATCGTCATTTTGATGATGTTAGTTATGCTTATCCATGAACAGGGTATATTTTTCCATCTTCTAAGATTTTCTTCTATTTCTCTCTTTAGGGTTATGTAGTTTTCATTGTCTATGTCTTTCACCTCTTTTGTTAGGTTGATTCCCAAGTATTTTATTTATTTTTTTGATGATATTGTGAATGGAGTGATTGTCCTCATTTCCATTTCAGAGGATTTGTCGCTGATATACAAAAATGCCTTTGATTTATGCGTGGTGATTTAATATCCTGCCACTTTGCTGAATTCATTTATTACCTCTAATAGTTTCTTTGTAGACCCTTTTGGGTCTGCTAGGTATAGAATCATGTCTTTTGCAAATAGCGATAATTGGAGTTCTTCTTTTCCTATTTTAATGCCTTTAATTTCTTTAGTCTTTCTAATTGCTCTGGCCAGTGTTTCGATAACTATGTTGAACAGAAGGGGTGAGAGAGGGCATCATTGTCTTGCTCCAGATTTTAGGGGGAATGCCTTCAATTGTTCTCCATTCAGAATGATGCTAGCCTGAGGCTTAGCAAAGATTGCTTTTACAATATTGAGGTATGATTCTGTTATCCCTAGTTTTTCTAGAGTTTTGAACGTAAAGTGATGCTGTACCTTGTCAAATGCTTTTTCCGCATCTCTCGAGATGATCATATGGTTCTTATTTTTAAGTCTATTGATGTGATGAATAACATTTATTGATTTCCGTATATTGTACCAGCCTTGCATCCCAGGAATGAATCCTACTTGATTATGGTGCACATTTTTTTTTTATATATATGTTTTTGTGTCTGATTCGCCAGAATTTTTTTGAGGATTTTTGCATTTTTCCTGAAATACCTTGAAAAGTATTGGTTTTTGTTCTTTAAAGGTTTTGTATAATTCTGCTCTATACCCATCCGGTCCTGGGCTTTTCTTAGTTTGTAGTATTTTGATGGTTTCTTCTATTTCCTCAATTGATATTGGAATGTTTAAGTTGTCTATATCCTCCTGACTCAATCTGGGCACATCATATGACTTAAGAAATTTATCAATGCCTTCACTATATTCTATTTTATTGGAGTATATTAATTCAAAATAATTTCTGATTTTCTTCTGTATTTCTGAAGTGTCTCTTGTTATATTTCCTTTTTCATTTCATATGCTAGTAATTTGAGTTCTCTTTCTTCTTCTCTTTGTTAGCATGGCTAAGGGTCTGTCGATTATATTTATTTTTTCAAAAAACCAATGTATTGTTTTGTCAATTTTTTAATTGTTTCTTTTGTTTCGATTTCATTAATTTCTTCTCTGATTTTAATTATTTGTTGCCTTCTACTTCTTTTGCTGTTGTTTGCTCTTGTTTGTCTAAGATTTTGAGATGAAGTATGAGATCATTTATTTGTTGGTTTTTTCTTTTTCTAAGGAATGAACTCAAGCAATGAATTTTCCTCTTGGAACTGCTTTCAATGTGTCCCATAGATTCCGATATATTGTGTCTGTGTTTTCATTTATCTCTAAGAATTTTTTAATTTCTTTTTTGATGTCTTCTATAACCCATTGATCATTCAGAAACCTATTGTTCATTCTCCAAGTGATGAATGATTTTTCCTTCCTTTTTTTATCGTTGATTTTTAATTTCATTCCATTATGATCAGATAAAATGCATGGTATTATCTCTACTCCTTTTTATTGTCTAAGAATTGCCCTGTGACATAATATATGATGTATTTTTGAGAAGGATCCATGTTCTGCTGAGAAAAAGTGTAACTTCTTGATGATGGGTTGTATATTGTATATATGTCAATTAAGTCTAGGATATTAATTGTGTTATTGAGTTCTATAGTTTCCTTATTCAACTTTTGTTTGGAAGATCTGTCCAGTGGTGAGAGAGGTGTGTTCATGTCTCCCATGATTACTGTATTGTGGTCTATTAGACTCTTGAAATTGAGAAGAGTTTGTTTGATGAACAAAGCTGCACCATTGTTTGTGGCATATATATTTATGATTGTTATGTCTTGTTGGCGTATGGTTCCCTTGAGTAGTATGTAGTGTCCTTCTTTATCCCTTTTGATTAACTTTGGCTTGAAATCTATTTTATTTGATATGAGTATGGACACTCCTGCTTGTTTCCGAAGTTCATAAGAGTGATATGATTTTTCCAAGTATCACCCTCAGTCTATGTATGTCTTTTCCTATAAAATGCGTCTCCTGTAGGCAGCATTTTGTTGGTTCTTGTTTTTTGATCCATTCTACTAGCCTGTGTCTCTTAATTGGTGAGTTTAAGCCATTAAGATTTTTGGTTATTATTGAGATATGGGTTGTTCTTCCAGCCATATTTGTTTATTTATGTTACTAAACATAGTTTGTTTTCCTCTTTGATTATTTTCCCCCCTTTAATGTCCTACCTCCCACTGTTGGTTTTCATTGGTATTTTCCATTTCCACTTCCTGTAATGTTTTGCCGAGGATGTTTTGAAGAGATGGTTTTCTAGCTGCAAATTCTTTTCACTTTTGTTTATCGTGGAAGGTTTTAATTTCATCTTCCATCTGAAGCTTAATTTCGCTGGATACATGATAATTGGTTGGAACCCATTTTCTTTCAGTGTTTGAAATATGTTATTAAAGGATCTTCTAGCTTTCAGAGTCTGTGTTGAAAGATCAGCTGTTATCCTGGTTGGTTTACCACTAACTATAATCTGCTTCCTTTCTCTTGTAGCTTTTAAAATTCTCTCCTTATTCTGTATGTAGGGTATCTTCATTACAATGTGTCTAGGTGTGGATCTCTTATGATTTTGCATGTTCGGCGTCCTGTAGACTTTTAGGATTTGGGATTTTGTCTCATTCTTCAAGTCTAGGAATTTTTCTCTTATTATTTCATTGAATAGATTGCTCACTCCTTTGGTTTGGACCTCTATACTTTCCTGTATCCCAATGACTCTTATGTTTATTCTCTTTATGTTATCCCATATTTCTTGCAGTTTTGCTCATGGTTTCTTAACAGTCTTGCTGAGCTGTATATGTTCTTTTTGAGTTGAAATACTTTGTCTTCATTGTCTGATGTTCTATCTTCTAAGTATTCTGCTCTGATGGTAGTATTCTCAATTGAGTTTTTAAGATGGTTCATTACTTCCTGCGTTTCTAAGATTTCAGTTCGTTTGTTTTTTATAACCTCTATCTCCCTGTATAGTTGATCTTTGCTACTTGGATTTTTTTATGTAATTCATTGTCGAAGTGATCTTTCATTGACTGATTTTTGCTGTCTAATGTCTTCCTTGAGATTCCAGATCACCTGAAGCATGTATATCCTGAATTCTTTATCTGACATTCCATATGCTGCATCTATTACCTCTTCTAAAGTTGAGTTGACCTGCATTGCTTGTGGTCCTTTCTTTCCTTGTCTTTTCATACAGCTTGCGTTTCTTTCTGCTTGGTGAAACTGTTGTGTTTTTGTAATTTTCCCCCTGTATATTTATATTGCTCTTGTATTGTGGAAAGTCTCCATTGCAGGTGCGGTTGGCGGCTGTGCTGCTCCTCCAATGGGGGTGATCTGTCTACCATGCTGACCGGCCGCTAGGCCTGTTCTGCCGGTCGGTCGTACGTCTGCCTACCTTGCAGGCATGGGTGTCGGCTCTGCTCTGCCCCTACTCCAATTGGGGTGACGTGACTACAACGCCAGTGGGTCGCTGGGCCTGTTCCAGGCACAGGCGGCAGCTCTGCTCTGCACCTCTGGCTTGATGACAAAATGAGAGAGACTCAGATGTTTGTGACTCACTTTCTTTACCAGGAGACCAACTATTTCTCTCGCCGCTGGTATCGATGAAGTTATCTCCTCCACCACTTTGTGATCACATCAGATGTCTGCCATGTTGGTATCCCATGTAAATGGCAGCATTTCATTCCCTTTGTCGGGTGACCAAAGCAACGGGTGAGTCCTGACCGGCCCTCACAAGCCCCGTCTCAATCCTGTTGCCACTGTCTATGAAGGCTCAGTTGGCATTTACCTCTACAGTATTCAGCAGGACCCAGACCAAGAAACAGTTTCCCCAGGTTCTTTAGCCCTGGGCCAGAGCAGTTCCGGGACCCGGAATTCAGCCGCTCCGGGCTCGGTGTATGTTCTGATAGGAGAACGATCCAAGAAGCAATTTTCATGGGTTCCTTAGCACTGACCCTGAGTAATTTGTCTGCAAGATGAAGGCGAATGGCAGCCTGAAATTACCTATTCTGTATCTGAATGAGCTGTGATCAGTCAAAAACAGGGATGGTGACATCAGCTCTCCAAGATGGTGACCGCTATCTTCCTCTGTGGTCTCACCGGTGTGGAAAACCGAATTGGACCGCTTCCTTCCCCCGTTTCAAACCCAGAATTCAGCACTGAGCACAGTGATTGCCCAGATGGCAGGAGCCCGCAAAATCCACAGACTGTATCTTTGTGTTGCTCTCTCGTCGTTTCCCAGCGCGCATTGCAGACACTAGCCGTGGGGCGATTTGCTAAATAAGCAGCGTGACCCTCCGTGAGGATAAATTGCTGGTGTTTGAGTCCCCGTAGCTGGTCCTTGTGCAATGGAAATCCTTCCTGCAGGTTTTGGAGCACACCAATTTTCCTGGAAATTTCTAATAAGATAGATTTTAGCCGTTCTAACTCGTCCTTCTCCTGCAAAGTGACGCGGTACAGGTGGGTAATGAACTCCCATCGCTGCCATAATATGATCCCCTGAAGTTAGTTTTCAGTACTAGGAAACAAACATATATTTCAGGTGGAAAAATATTTCTGAGAATAATCTTCTCAAACGTTGATTATAAATCCAAATACATGAATATGAATGAATTTAGTTAGTGTATAATAAGACACATATATTTTATATTTTGAATAATCAGCAGAGTGAATACACACACACACACACACACACACACACACACACACACCTAAATGCAGACATTACAAAGTAGCATTATGTATGGCAATCAAAATTCACCATGAAATATATATCATCCACAGATCCAAAAATATTGATTTTACTAAATATGGATTTATGTTGTTCAACTAGGAAGCTCACCCATAGGTTGAATTTTCAGTTCCAACAGCATTTAGAAGAAGTGTTTTCTTCTAACAATTTGTATTTGCAAAGTCAGTTACCTCACAAATATGTACGTGTGATACCATGTAGTATTCTATATGTGCATATAAAAATGCATGTGCTGAATCGGCTACAGAGAAAGGGAGACAGAAATTCACATATTTGTTAACTTTAAAAACACATAGAGAACTATTTTAACTACAAATTGACAAGATTTATAACACCAACCCTTTATCATGCAAAAGGAAAGTACAACTATACACCATGCCTCCTCTGAACTGGTTGTATTTCTATTCTGTGTGGGTTATTTTACTCCATCATATTAGGATTAGTAGTCAGAGTCTAGTAGGTTTTGGGTTAGTGTCAGGGATTCAGTATTTCGAATTGAAAATAGGAAAATAAATTCAATATTTATGCAAATATGTGATACAAAAAAATGTTCCCACTCTCATCCAGAACAATGCCTTGACATCATCTTCGCTTAAAGTAAGACACAATTAGAGGACATGATTTACAAAAATCTGTGAATACATATCTGGAATGGAATTTGCTCAGGAGTTCATATACTTGGAGGTGGTATAGGAGTTTCCAAAAGTAAGGGACAGGGTAAACAGTCCACAAACATGGAGCTCTGCTGGCCTAAAGACTTTTGAGAAACTGCCTCTGAGTTTGGGCACTTGAAATATATGTTGCTGTCAGGAGATTTAGCTTCCGTTCTAGTTAGACCATCATAACTGGGTCTGCATCTATGTGACCTGGAGGACATTGTTTCTTATTTCCCAATGAACATGAGGCAGCAGTGCTGAATTTTTTCTTTGTAGGTAAACTGTAGCCACTGCGCGCTAAGTGTCTCCTCGTCTTTACTGTAAAGCCATTTTTTCATCCTCCACTTTTTGTGGTGTTTCTTGCTGCTGCACTGGGAGTTTGGTATCTGTTTCTTGAAATACAAGGAGTTCCACTGGGACAAAGTGCTGGAGGGAATTCTGTCACATGTGGTGGGTCAGGGTCTGCAGGAGAATGCACCAAGCAAGCTTCTTTCCCACAGAGCTTGCCCCATTGACCATAGCAACCTGATTCTGAATATTGTCCTGTAACCTCTCCATATAACAAGATGCTTTTACATACAAGGGTCTGCTGGATGCAAAATGTCAGTCACAAGCCATTTGGAAGCCAATGGCAGATAAACATGGCCTCACCACAGATGTTATTTCAGACACCTCCCCACCACTGTTCTAGGCCAACTACTCAGCAGACTCCAAATTACTGGCATCTCTGTTCTACAGCATTTTCGTGAAACCAAGTCAATCAAGGCACTGTCTGGTATACTCATAATCAGCAACAGGAATCCAAAGTTTCTCCAGTGCCACTTGGTCAAGGGAATTTCAAAAATTTGGTGGTATTTATCTAGCTATTTTTTAAGGATGAAGTTGGAGGCACTGTGGGTTTCCAATCATTCAGGAACCATTAAATGGCGAGGAAACTCATTTGAACGAAAGAAATGGAGAACTATCACAGGCAAAGCTTCCCAAAGTGTGGCCAAAAGGTCACATGAAGACAGGCTCATTGAGGTCTACAATGTGAGCTCCATGTGTGTTATGACTCTCAACTATGGCTGCCAAGTCTTTAACAATAAAATCGTGTGATATCCTGGCTGAGATTACTTATGCTCTGTGGAAAGCCACCCTGGGCCTAGATCTCAGTTTCCAAGGGCGAATCTCATGTGTGGCCTCCTAAAATCTCAACACAATTCATGGCAATACTTATCTGAGGACAGTTCCACAACTCAGTCTCTAAGGGGAATCACACCAGAGTTCAAGCCCAGGTGGAACCAGACATCTCTTCCAACCGCCACACAAATGACCACAATTAAAAACAAAAGACTCCCACATGGCACTCATCTTCTTCCATATAGACACTAATAATAACCTCTGGCTTGAGGTTTTCATGAGGGGCACAGACCAACACAGTGTTCAAAATAAGCACCCTCGCACCTCATTTGTCACAAGTCAGGGTTGCCTGGACACCCTTCCTTTGAACACGGAATGATCATAGAGCCCTGCCTTTAATACTGCTCCACAATTCCAATTTGAGGCTTACTGACTGTGGGATTTAGATTCTTTATGTGAACTGGAGTCATGAGTAATCACAAGCACCAGTGGGCTAGACTCTGCAAGGCTTTGAAGTACTCATTTGATGCAAAGGATCCCTATTCTCACTTGATGGAGATCAGGAACCTTACAGAGGAAGGCGAGAGACGTAGTCCACAATAAATGCTTTTTGGACATTTTGGATTTGGGTGCACACATGGGATCTTTCTTTAGGTCCATTAGGTGCTGAGTATCTAAGCCACAGCCTCACACAGGGCCAAGTGGCCAATTCAGACACATCCCTTTCCAAACAATTAAGCAAAGAGCCCCAGGTGATGCCCATTCATTTCCATTTGAAAACTGTTTTCTTCAGGCTTCACAAAGGCGTGGCCTAATCAAAGACCTTCCTGTTATTCAGTGCAACAGAAGAATAGGTATGCAAAAGGCCCAAAGCAGGGTTTCTCCACAGAGACTTTACTGGTCACATTGATATCTGAGTTTTCTGAGATGCTCCAATTCCCTTCAGCTATCCTGTACATGGCCATGTCCCAGAGCTTGGAGGTGGTACATATCTTGGACACATAACCATGAGCCTATTATGGTTAGTGGCCAGAATTCAGGCAGAAAACAGGAACTTAGGAAGACAGTACGTGTTGCCCATCCAGAAGGCAAGCCAAGTCCATCTATAAATTGGGAAGGATGAATGCTGGGAAGCTTTCTACTAGACAGAACACATCCATTGATGCATGCTCTTTCTAATGTCTTCATCCACGAACACAGTGAGATACCCAGACATAGAAACACACTCCTTGTCAAACGACTTTCTAGAAACTATCCACTCCAAAATGAACATACTGCCTTTCCTACCTATTCTCAGAAAATGAGACAAGACCACAAACTCACACCCAACCCACAAAGGCACCTCCTTCCCCCAAGTAGGTCTGTGACTATCCGGAGTGTCCTCTTACTGGTGGGCCATACTATGTTCCCAGAAATGGCCTGTCCTGTCTCAGATCTGGTCTCCTTGGCCAACTCTGTGAGGTTATTAGGAGCCAGCGGTGAGCCATTACATGGAGATGACTTTTTCTCTCTCAGGTCCTTCATAGCTGCATACATCTTCTCCAGGGATCATTTCTGTATGGACCTTTGAGGATCTTAGCATGTGGAAGATCTGCTACATTCCTATATTGAAAGACCAACTCTGTCTCTAATCTTCTGTAAAGTTAGATTGAGGGAACAGTGTATGGTTAGGATTAATAACATGTTCGATATGAGTTAGGAATCATTCTGCAGGAATGATTGGGAAGCTGCAATATTTACAAGAAAATATAGGTGAAATATTAGTATGAAAACAGAAATGTAGGTAAGATTTGAAGCCCAGAAGGGCATTGGGCCCTTGATTGGGATACTTAGATTTGAATTTTTTTCTGCAGAGATGTCTCAGATAAATTCAGTATAATGGCATAGGACCTTGTACGTTGGATGATGGAATGTTGAAGAGAACTTCTAGTCAAAAAGGGATAGTTGAAATTATTAGAAAGATATTCAGTTTCAGAAAGAAGAGTGAGTATAGGTTTTGGACAAAAGTTCTCCAGCAATAGGGTTTCGGATAGAGAGTGAATTTAAATGTGAGCACATGTGAAGAGTCAGTCACAATGATGAACTGGGGAAAATATGTCGGTAAGCAGATATCAACAGAGACATTAAGAAATCAGGAAAAGTATAAAGTGAGTGATAGGATTAGATATTTTCAACAGGGTTGAGTTTGAATATATAATCTAAGGAAGAAAAAAATATGTTGTCACAAATAGGATTGACATTTGAGAACATTAGGCAACATGTACATGGATGTTTTTAGTAATCCATGCTCACTTTCAATTTAGGCTTTGGTACAATCATATGTTTGACCTTTGCATTTTGGGTCCCGAATATTACTGTGATAAAATGTATATGTAGATTGGGTGACATAAGTATTTCTTATACCATTTCTGAGAGCAATATTTTGAAGATGTATAAATTATTATTGGCGGTACAAAGATTTGTACTCTGTGTCTATGAATATAGAATTAATGCATGAATTGACAATACTGTGAATAAATAATATAACTGTTTCCACTTTAAATAATGGATTGAATTGATATGTGAAAATATACACAAAAACTTATATTGATATACAATCATTCATTCCAACCAGTTACACATCTAATTGTATAATTGCGTTATGTTTTATTATAAAGATTGTGTGAGATTTGCTTCAAAAGTGATTATGGAAATCGAAAATAATGTGTTTGGAAAGAAGTCTCATTAAAAGACCAGTCAAGAAACCTGGAGGAATACATGTGTTCTGAAGCAGTAAGTGATTGAAAGAGAAACAAATGCCTATAAATTTGTGAATTTGTGGATGAAATATATATCCTATGATGTGCATGAACTGAAGAAATATTAACGAACAAATGTTGAATAAAAATGAACATCAAAATACACACCATGTCCCATAGGAATCTAATTGCATTGATGTTAAACTGGGTCAATTACTGTGGAAATATTAGTATTTGTATGCACATTCACTGAAGTTAGTTTTAAGTACTAGAAAACAAATATGTAGTTCAGGTAAATGAATACTTCTGAGAATAATCTTGTGAAATTTTTATTATAAATCCACATACATGAACATGAATGAATTTCGGTAGTGTATATAAGACACATATATTTCATATTTTGAAAAATCATGAGAGTGTATATATATATATATATATATATATATATATATATATATATATATATATATAAACACACACCCAAAACACACACAGAGATATTAAAAAGTACCAATATATAAGCCAATCAATATTCATCATGAAATATATAACATCCACAGATGCAAAATAATTTATTTTACTGAGCATGGATTTATGTACAATGTTGTTCTCCTAGGAAGCTCACACATAGGTTGAATTTTCAGTTCCAACTGCTTTTAGGAGGAGTGATCTTTTCTCACAATTTGTATCTCCAAGTCAGCCAAGTCACAAAAATGTACGTGTGATACCAGGTAGGATTCTATATGTGCATATAAAAATACATGTGCTGAATAGGCTACAGAGAAAGGGCATATAAAAATACATGTGCTGAATAGGCTACAGAGAAAGGGAGACAGCAATTCACGTATTTGTTAACTACAAAAACCCATGGTGAACTATTTTAATTAAAAATTGACTAGATTTATAACACCTACAATTTATCATGCAAAAGGCAAATCCAACTATACACCATGCCTCCTCTGAACTGTTTGTATTTCACTTCTGTTTGCATTATTTCTCTCCACCATATTAGGGTTAGTAGTCAGAGTCTAGTAGGGTATGGGTTAGTGTCAGGGATTCAGTATTTTGAATGTAAAATAGGAAAATGAATCAAATGTGTATGCAAATATGTGCTACACAAAATCTTCCTACTCTCATTCACAACAATACCTTGACACTATCTTTGCCCCAAGTAAGACAAAATAAAAGAAGAAGATTTAGAAAATCTGTGAATACATATCAGGAATGGAACATGGTTACGAGTTCACAATATTGGAGGTGGTAGAGGAGTTTCCAAAAGTAAGGGACAGGGTAAATACTGCACAAATATGGAGATCTGCCAGCCTAAAGACTTCTGGAGAACCTGCCTCTGAGGTTGGCCACTTGAAGTATATGTTGTAGTCAGGACCTATGGCTTCCTTTCTAGTGAGACCACCAAAGCCAGGTCTCCATCTATGTGACCTGCAGAACATGGTTTCTTATTTTCCAAAGAACGTGAGGCAGCAAGGCTAAATTCTCTCTTTGTAAGTAAACTCTTGCCACTGAAGGCTAAGTGTGGCCCCGTGTGGACTGTGAAGCCATTTGGTCATCCTCCACTTTTCATGGTGTCCTTGCTGCTGCACTGGGAGTTTGGTATTGGCTTCAGGAAATACAAGGAATTCAACTGGGTCACAGTGCTGGAGGGAGATCTGTCACGTGTTGTGCATCAGGGTCTGCAGGAGAATGCACCAACCAGGCTTCTATCCCACATAGCTTGCCCCCTTGACCATAGCAACCTGATTCTGAACATTGCCCTGAAACCTCTCCATTCAACAAGATGCCTTTACATACAAGGGTCTGCTGGCTGCACCATGTCAGTTACAAGCCTTTTGGCAGATCCACATGACCCCACCACAGAAGTTTTATCACAGACCTGCAAAACACTGCTCTAGGCCCACTACTCAGCAGACTTTAACTTATTTGCATCATTGTTCTACACCATTTTCATGAAACCCAGTCAATCAAGGCACTGTCTGGTACACTCATGATGAGCAACAGGAAATCCAAAGTGTATCCAGTGTCACCTGGTGATGGGAATTTCAAATTTTTATGATGTTTATCTAGCCATTTTTCAAGGATGAGGTTGGAGGCACTGTGGGATTTAATTCATTCTTGAAACATTAAAAGGTGAGAAAGCCCATTTCAATGAAAGATCTGGAGAACTCTCACAGGCAAGACTTCCCAAAGAGTGGCCAAAAGATCAAATGAAGCCAGGCCCATTGAGGTCTACAATGTGAGGTCCATGTGTGTTTTTACTCTCAACTATGGCTGTCAAGTCTTTCAGAATAAAATCATGTGATATTCTGGCTCAGAATCCCAGTGCTCTGTGGGAAGCCCCCCGGGCCTAGATCTCAGTTTCCAAAGGCCACTACCATGTGTGGCCTCCAAAAATCCCAACACAATTCATGGCAATACATCTCTGCAGTCATTTCCAGAACTCAGTCTCTAAGAAGACTCACACCAGAGTTCAAGCCAAGGTGGACCCAGTCATCTCTTCCATCAGCCAAACAAATGACCACAATTAAAACCAAAACACTCCCACATGGCTCTCAACTACTTCCACATAGACACTCATCATAACCTCTGGCTGGAAGTTTCCATGAGGGGTGCAGCTGAAGACAGTATCCAAAATATGCTCCCTACCCTCATTTGTCTAATGTCAGGGTGGCTTGACAATCTATCTGTGAACAAGGAGTGATCAATTAGGCCTGCCATTAATACTGCTCTGCTTCTCCAATTTGAGCCTTATGTCTGTGGGGTTTAGATTCTTTATGTGAATTGGAGTTATGAGAAAATCCAAGCACCTATGGGCTTGCCTCTGCAGGGCTTTGAAAAACTTTTTGAACCAAAGATACCTATTCTCACTTGATGGAAGTCAGGAACCTTACAGAGGAAGGCGAGAGACTTCATCCACAAGACTGCTCTTTTTCCATTTTGGTTTTGGATGCACACATGAGATCTTTCCTTAGATTCATCAGGTGGTGAGAATCTAAGACACAGCCTCACACAGGGCCAAGAGGCTGATTCAGACACATCCCTTTCCACGGCAATTAAGCAAAGAGCCACAGGTGATGCTCATTATTTTCCATTAGACAACTGTTTTCTTCAGGTTTCACAAAGGGGTGGACTGAGGCAAAGACCTTCCAGACATTCAGGGCAACGGAACAATAGGTAAACAAAAGGCCCAAATCAGTGTTTCTCCACTGACACTTTACTGGTCACACTGATATCTGAGTTTTCTGAGTTCCTCTCCATTCCCTTCAGCTATCCAGTACAAGGCCATGTTATAGAGTTTGGAGGTGGTACATATCTTTTACACAAAACCATGAGCCTATTCTTGAGAGTGGCCAGAATTCAGGAAGAAAACAGGAACTTAGGAAGATAGCAGGTGTTGCCCATTCATAAGGAAAGCCGTAGTCCATTCATAAATTTGGCAGGATGAATGCTGAGAAGCTTTCTACTAGACAGAACAATTCCATTGATGCATTCTCTTTTCTAATGTCTATAACCACAGACACAGTGGAATACACAAACCCACAACCACACCCACAAAGGCAACTCTTTCCTCCAAGTTGGTCTGTGACTATCCAGAGTGTCCTCTGACTGGTGGGCCATACTATGTTCCCCAAAATTGCTTGTCCTGTCTCAAATCTGCTTTCCTTTGCTAACTCTGTGAAGTAGTCAGGAGTCAGCGGTGAGCCAATACCTGCTTTATCAGGAAAGAATTATCTTCAGAGCTTCCCTGGAATTTGGCCATCCTCACATCAGTAGGTAAGTGCCGCAGCCCGGCTGGCTGGGCAAAATAACCAGGGGGGTGACGAACAACTTGGGTAGACTGATGCAGCAGGAGTGGAAGCCAATTACTGTTGAATAAGAGCGGTATTTATACATTTTACACAGCCTATCTAATTAGCATGAAATAGATACAGCAGTCAAACAATAAGGAATCTCCACACTTAATGGCTCGCTTTTGTTACTTCACAAACCACTCCCTCTGGCATTTTGCCAGGCGCCATCCAGACTTTTTTACAGACTCTAACATTTCTCTGGCAAAATAACAGGTGCCAATCTGACTTGTTTACAGACCTTAACAGGTAAGAAGAAAGACTGACTCTGTCTTTGGTAAATTCAAACAAGTGAGACCACTGGGACTGGGATTGGTAATGGCTCTGGGTGCATGGCTTCCTGGATCCCAAGTTCAGAGACTTTCATCATCAAGGAAGTGAGGTGTGGTCACTTCTTTCAGGAACTGAATGAGGTAACTGCCTTGGCAACCACTTTGTCCTAACAGTTGCTTCCAAGGGTCCCATGAGATGGAGGCTGCCCCTACTTCCTGTGACACTTTCATATGTTAGAATGGTATATCAACCATACGCACCTGGGAAGAGCTTTCCACACAGGCCTGGTTTGGTCTACTCTACATTAAGAAGAGTGAGGCTGATTCAGACACATTCCTTCATCCTACCAGGTTCTTTGCCATGGAGATGTCTTTTGCTCTCTCAGGTCCTTCATAGCTGCCTACATCTTCTCCAGAGATCATTTCTGCATGTACCTTTGATGTTCTCAGCAGGTGGAAGATCCCATACATTCCTGTATTGTAAGACCAACACTGTCGCTGCTCCTCAGTAAAGTTAGATTGAGGGAACAGTGTATGATTAGTGTTATTAACATGTTCGATATGGGTTAGGAACCATTCTGCTGGATAAATAATGGTATTGGGAACCTGTGATATTTATAAGAATATAGAGGTGAAATATATGTACGAAAACAGAAATCTAAGTAAGATTTGAAGCCCAGAACTTCATTTGTCCCTTGATTGGGATACTTAGCGTTGAATTACATTCTGCACAGATGTTTCAGATAAATCGATATACAATGGCATAGGACCTTTCACCTTGGATGATTGAATGTAGAAGAGAACATCCAGTCAAAAAGTGATAGTCGGTAGGATTAGGAAGATAGTCGGTAGGTTTAGGAAGAAGAATGAGTGTAGGATTTGGAACAAAAGTTCTTTAGAAGTAGGGTATCGCTAAGAGAGTGAATGTAAATATCAGCACATGTGATGAGGAAGTCACAATGATTAACTGGGGAAAATATGTAGGAAAGCAGATATCAATAGAGACATTACAAAATCAGGCAAAGTATAAAGTGAGTGACAGGATTAGACATTTTCAACATGTTTGAGTTTGAATATATAATCTTTGGAAGAAACAAATATGTAGTCACCAATAGGATTTTCATTTGAGAGCATTAGGCAACCTGGACATGGATGTTTTTAGTAATCCATGTTCACTTTCCATTTAGGTTTTGTACAATCATAAGTGTGACCTTTGCTTTTTGTGTCCAGAATATTACTGTGATAAAATGTATATGGAGATCAGGTGACATGGGTATTTCTTCCACCATTTCTGGGAGCTGTATTTTGAGGACGTATAAATTAGTATTGGGGGTACAAAGAGGTGTACCTGTGTCTATGAATATAGAGATAATTCGTGAATAGACTGTACTGTGAATAAATAATATAACTGGTTCCACTTTAAATAATGGATTGAATTGATATCTGAAACTAAGTAAGAAATCTTATATCGATATACAACCATTCATTCCAACAAGTTATACATCTAATGGTAATATTAGTGTTATGGTTTATTGTGACGGGTTTGTGCGTTTTGCTTCAAATGTGATAATGGAAATCGAAAATAATGTTTTTGGGAAGAAGTCTCATGAAAAGAGCAGTTATGAAACATGGAGGAATACATGTGTTCTCAAGCAGGAAGTGATTGAAAGTGAAACAAATGCCTATAAATTTGAGAAATTTTGATGAAACATATATGCTATGATGTGCATAAACTGAAGATAGTAATGTACCAGTGTTGAATAAAAATGAACGTCAAAATACACATCATGTCTCATAGAGTCTACTTGCATTGATGTTCAACTGGGTCAGTTACTGTAGAAATATTAGGATTTGGGGGAAATTAATAATACAATTTATTTTAGCACTAGCATGCCACAGAATGTAGAGGAAAGATCAATGGATTTTTAGTTATAGCAATAATAATCTAACATTTAGTGACTATTTTGGATAGTCTAGAAATTACATAAGGCTATGTAACATATTTTTTTTATTTAACATTCATCAAAGCTTGGAATTTTTGTAATATTTCTTCTTTTTTCTTTTTTTATTTTTTCAGTTGTTGATTGACCTTCATTTTGTTTATTTGTATGTGGTGCTGAGAATAGAACCATGTGCCTCACACATGCTAGAAAAGCATGTTACCTCTGAGCCACAAACCCAGCCCCTCCACTTCTATCTTAACATCATACACTCATGTCCCTCTTCTTTACTCACTTTCTTCCTCATTTTCCCCCTTCTCTCCCTTCCTTTTTGGTTTCCCCTCCATATCTATTTTTCTCTCATGTCATTACAAACAGTAGTATGCTATGAAATTTAAATTTAAGACTGTTTTTTATAGTCATTCTTTTTCTTGAGAAAATTTAAAAATTATAATCACCTGATAGATATATTACAATACATTTATTGTACATATGTATCTATATTCATGCATATGCATTACATATATTATATATATATATATATATATATATATATATATATATATATTCAAAAGTACTTTGATTTTCCTGTTAGAAATAATATAGACCAAGTCTTTCTTAATTCTCAATTCTTCCATAATTAACATCTTACAGTGAAAATCAAATAAACATATTTAAGTAAACAGGTATCATTCTTATTTATCAATACTGATAATTTAAAGTTTTATATCACATTAAGCTGTAATGTGGCATATTAACTCTTATGAATTAGAGAAATTTTATTTGAACAACCTATTATTTAATGACCATATGCACTGACATTTTAAATGGCTTTCTTGTGATTTCAATTTCTATCAATTGTGTATTAATTGCAAATACTTATTTTAGTACTTTTCATGTTCATAATTGATATAAAGTCAATTGTTTAATTCTTCTTGTAAGTAGTTACTTATTACAGTAGGGACATTATTAATAATACTATATCTTTATAAGAAAAATGGTACAAATTTATTTTCATGCAAAATTAAGAATAGTTGTATGCTCTAGATGTTTGATTGTTGATACATATAACAAAGAGCTTTTGATGAGTCTCTTCCCCAGTAAAACATAAAATGCAAAGATATAGTTAGGTTTGTATGTCCAAATAAAGATAAGAAAAAATACACATTATCAGCTAGAAACTATTAAATAAAAGATGAAAAGAACAATCCAACACATTGTACGAACTTGTCAGATGAGGTAGTATTCTGGAAGAATAGCCTAAGACTAGACCTTGTCCATGACAAAATATTCACGAAAAAAATGAAATATGAAAAGTGTAGAAAATGCTATGAATTTTTCATGAAGTTAGGTGAATTATCCTTTAATCTCAATTTATGTGCATTTTCTGGTAAAATAAATTTGTGATATTCACAAAACAAAGTTTCTGTATAGCAAAATGAATACATCTGAACCCATTTTTAGCTGATTTCTTCCCACTAAATTTTAAAACTTTATTTATTTATTTATTTTTATTGGTTGTTCAAAACATTACAAAGCTCAAGATATATCATCTTTCATACATTTGACTCAATTGGGTTATGAACTCCCATTTTTTCCCCAAATACGAATTGTAGAATCACATCGGTTACACATTCACATTTTTACATAATGGCATATTAGTGACTGTTGTATTCTGCTACATTTCCTATCCCCTACTATCCACCCTCTCCTCCCCTCCCATCTTCCCTCTCTACCTCATCTGCTATTGTTCAATTCTCTCCATTGTTTCCCCCTCACTTCCCCTCACAACATCTTATATGCAATTTTGTGTAACATTGAGAGTTTCCTACAATTTTCATAAGCTTTCCCTTCTCTCTCCCTTTCTCTCCCCCCATTCGTCTTTGTTTAATGTTAAACTTTTCCTCATGCTCTTCCTCCCTGTTCTGTTCTTATTTGCTCTCTTTATAACAGAGAAGACATTTGGCATTTGTTTTTTAAGGATTGGTTAGCTTCGCTTAGCATAATATGCTCTAATGTCATCCATTTCCCTGCAAATTCTATGATTTTGTCATTTTTTGTGCTGTGTAATACTCCATTGTGTATAGATGCAACATTTTTTTTATCTATTAATCTATTGAAGGGCATCTAAGTTGGTTCCACAGTCTAGCTATTGTGAATTGTGCTGCTATGATCATTGATGTGGCAGTATCCCTATAGTACGCTCTTTTAAGATCCTCAGAGAACATTCCAAGAAGGGTGATAGCTGGGTCAAATGGTGGATCCATTTCCAGCTTTTCCAGGAATATCCATACTTCTTTCAAAATTGGCCTCACCAATTTGCAGTCCCACCAGCAGTGTACAAGTGTATCCTTTTCCCCAAATCCTCGCCAACACTTATTGTTGTTTAACTTCATAATGGCTGCTGATCTTACTGGAGTCAGATGGTATCTTAGGGTGGTTTTGATTTGCATTTCTCAGACTGCTAGAGATGGTGAGCATTTTTTCATGTACTTGTTGATTGATTGTATGTCCTCCTCTGTGAAGTGTCTGTTTAGGTCCTTGGCCCATTTGTTGATTGGGTTATTTGTTATCTTATTGTTTAATATTTTGAGTTCTTTGTATATTTTGGATATTAGGGCTCTATCTGAAGTGTGAGGGGTAAAAATTTGTTCCCAGGATGTAGGCTCTCTATTTACCTCTCTTATTGTTTCTCTTCTTGAGAAAAAACTTTTTAGTTTAAGTAAGTCCCATTTGTTTATTCTTGTTATTAACTCTTGGGCTATTGATGTCTTATTAAAGAATTTGGAGCCCGACCCCACAGTATATAGATCATAGCCAACTTTTTCTTCTATGAGACGCAGTGTCTCTGATTTGATATCTAGCTCCTTGATCTATTTTGAGTTAACTTTTGTGCATGGTGAGAGAACGGGATTCAGTTTCATTTTGTTGCACATGGATTTCTAATTTTCCCTGCACCATTTGTTGAAGATGCTATCCTTCATCCATTGCATGTTTATAGCCACTTTATCAAATATAAGAAAGTTGTAATTTTGTGGATTGGTTTCTCTGTCCTCTATTCTATACCATTGGTCCACCTGCCTGTTTTGGTACCAGTACCACAGTGTTTTTGTTACTCTTGCTTTGTAGTAAAGTTTGAACTCTAGTATCGCTATACCTCCCGATTCACACTTCCTGCTTAGAATTCCTTTTGCTATTCTGTGTCTTTTGTTTTTCCATATGAATTTCATGATTGCTTTATCATTTCTACAAGAAATGCCGTTGGGATTTTGATTGGCATTGCTTTAAACCTGTAGAGAACTTTGGGTAATTTCGCCATTTTGATGAATTTAGTTCTGCCTATCCATGAACAGGGTACATTTTTCCATCTTCTAAGATCTTTTTCTATCTCTCTCTTTAGGGTTCTGTGGTTTTCACCTCTTTTGTTAGGTTGATTTCCAAGTATCTTATTTTCTTTGAGGATATTTTGAATGGAGTGGTTTTCCTCATTTCCATTTCAGAAGTTTTGTTGCTGATATACTGGAATGCCTTTGATTTATGCGTGTTGGTTTTATATCCTTCATTTATTAACTCTAGCAGTTTCTTTGTAGACCCTTTTGGGTCTGTTAAATATATTACCATGTCATCCACAAATAGCGATAATTCAAGTTCTTCTTTTCCTATTTTTATGCCTTTAATTTCTTTTGTCTGTCTAATTGCTCTGGCTAGTATTTCAAGAACTAAATTGAATAGAAGTGGTGATAGAGGGCATCCCTGTCTTGTTCCAGATTTCAGAGGGAATGCCTTCAGTTTTCTCCATTTAGGATGATCCTAGCCTGAGGTTCAGCATATATAGCTTTTACAATGTTGAGGTAAGTTCCTGTTATCCCTAGTTTTTCTAGTGTTTCGAACATAAAGGGATGCTGAACTTTGTTGAATGTTTTACTACATCTATCGAGATGATCATATGGTTCTTGTCCTTAAGTCTATTGATGTGGTGAATAGCATTTATTGATTTCCGTATATTGAACCAGCCTTGCATTCCAGGGATGAATCCTACTTGATCATGGTGCACAACTATTTTGATATGTTTTTGTATTCAATTCACACGGATTTTATTGAGAATTTTTGCATCCAACTTCATTAGAGATATTGGTCTGTAGTTTTCTTTTTTGAAGTGTCTTTGTCTGGTTTTGGGATCAGGGTGATTTTGGACTCCGAGAATGAATTTGGAAGAGCTCCTTATTATTCCATTTCTTGATATAGCTTGAATAGTATTGGTATTAATTCTTCTTCGAAGGTTTTGTTGAACTCCGCTGTATACCCATCAGGTACAGGGCTTTTTTTGATTGGTAGTCTTTTGATGGCTTCTTCCATTTCTTTCTTTGTTTTTGGTCTGTTAAAATTGTGTGTGTCTTCTTGACTGAATATGGGCAGATCGTATGACTTAAGAAATTTATCGATATTATAACTATCTTCTATTTTATTGGAATATAGGATTTCAAAATACTTTCTAATTATCTTCTGTATTTGTGTACTGTCTGTTGTGATATTGCCTTTTTCATTCCGTATGTTAGTAATTTGAGTTCCCTCTCTTCTTCTCATCCTTAGATTGGCTAAGGGCCTGTAAATCTTATTTATTTTTTCAAAGAATCAACTTTTAGTTTTATCAATTTTTTCAATGTTTTTTTTTGTTTGTTTCAGTTTCGTTGATTTCTGGTCTAATTTTAATTATTTCTTGTCTTCTACTACATTTGCTGTTGTTTTGCTCTTCCTTTTCTAGGTTTTTGATGTGTACTGTGAGTTTATTTATTTGTTGTTTTATTCTTTTTTTGAGGAAAGAACTCCAAGAAATGAATTTCCCTCTTAAAACTGCCTTCTTTGTGTCCCATAGATTCCAGTATGTTGTGTCTGTATTGTCATTTGATTCTAAGAATTTTTTTTCTCCTCCTTTATGTCTTCTGTAACCCATTGATCATTCAGTAGAATATTGTTCATTTTACATGTGATGTAGGATTTTTCCTTCCTTCTATTCTCATTGATTTCCAGTTTCATTCCATTATGATCAGATATGGTGCATGGTATTATCTCCACGCCTTTATATTTACTAAGAGTTGCCCAATGGCATAATATATGGTCTAACTTGGAGTAGGATCCATGTGCTACTGAGAATAAAGTGTATCCACTTGATGATGGTTGATATATTCTATATATGTCGGTTAAGTCAAGGTTATTGATTGTGCTGTTGAATTCTATAGTTTCTTTATTCAGTTTTTTATAGAGGATCTGTCTAATGGCGAGAGCGGTGTGTTGAAGTCACCCATAATTATTGTGTTGTAGTCTATTTGACTCTTGAACTTGAGGCGAGTTTGTTTTATGAGCGTTGCAGCTCAATTGTTTGGTGCATACCAATTGATAATTGTTATGTCTTGTTGGTGGATGGTTCCTTTTAACAATATATAGTGTCCTACTTTATCCCTTTTGATTAACGTAGGTTTGAAGTTGATTTTATATGATATGAGTATGGCCACTCCTGCTTGCTTCCGAGGGCCATGTGAGTGGTATGATTTTTCCCAACCTTTCACTTTCAGCCTGTGTATGTCTTTACCTATCAAAAGAGTCTCCTGAAGGCAGCATATTGTTGGATTTATTTTTTTGATCCAGGTTACTAGCCTATGTCTCTTGATTGGTGAGTTTAGATTTTTAACATTTAAGGTTACAATTGAAATATGATTTATACTTCCAGTCATGTTTATTTATTTATTTATTTTAATTTGGGTAGTTTTTACTTTTTGGTTATTTTCTTACCCCTTTACTGAGATACCTCCCGCTGTTAGTTTTGGGCACTATTTTTCAATTCCTCTTCTTGTAGTATTTTGCTCAAAATGCTTTGCAGTGCTGGTGTTCTGTCTGCGAATTCTTTTAGCTTTTGTTTATCAAGAAAGACTTAATTTCATTGTCAAATCTGAAGCTTAATTTTGTTGGATACAGTATTCTTGGTTGGAATCCATTATTTTTCAGTGTTTGAAATACATTGTTCAAAGATCTTCTCGCTTTCAAAGTCTGTGATGAAAAATCAATTGTTAACCTAATTGGTTTACCCCTGAATGTTATCTGCCTACTTTCTCTCGTAGCTTTTAATATTCTCTCCTTGTTCTGTATGTTGGCTATCTTCATAATTATATGTCTTGGAGTTTGTCTATTATGGTTTTGAATGTTTGAGGTCCTGTAGGCTTCCAGGATATGGCAATCCATTCCATCTTTCATCTCTGGGATGTTTTCTAGAATTATTTCATTTAATATGTTGTCCATTCATTTGGTTTGAATCTCTATGCCTTCTTCTATCCCGATGACTCCCAATTTTGGTTTTTTTATGACATCCCATATCTCTTGAATAGTTGCTCATGGGATTTAAGCATGTTTTCTGTGTTGACTATATTTTTTTCAAGTTGACAAACTTTGTCTTCATTATCTGATGTTCTGACTTCTACTTGATCTAGTCTTTTTGAAATATTCTTGTTTGAGTTTTTAATTTGGTTTATAGTTTCCTGCATTTCTAGAATTACTGTATGATTTTTTAAAAGATCTCTATCTCCTGGTAAACCTTGTTCTTTGCCATTTGAATTTGGTTGTTTAATTCATTTTCAAAATATACTTTTATTTCTTGGACTTGCTGCCTCATGTCTTCTCTATTATTCCTTTCCATCTGAGTTAGGTATGACTTAAGTTTTTTCCCTATCCCTGTTTCTGATGCTTCTAGGTTCTCCTGTAGTATTAAGTTGTCCTTCATTGTTTCTACACCTTTTTTTCTCCTTGTTTTTTCATGATGTTCACGTTATTTTCTGGCTCTATTTGATTGCTGTGTTTCTGCTCTCTTCTATAGATTTGTTATGGGTTTATATATCTCTGTTTTCTCTCCTTTGTGTTGCTAGACTATGCCTGCTTAAGTGGATTTCGCTGTTAAGGAATTCTGACAGCCGAGCTCCAGTGATGTCACCTCTCTGCTGTGGTGGGCCCCAGGCTCCTTGCCGGAGAGTCCGAATTGGGGGGGTGGACTGGATTGTCTCTTGTTGGTTTCAGCTCCCGGTCGCTGGAATGCCGGCAGTCTCCAGCCACCCAGTAGCGCGGGCAGCAGATGGGCTGTCGCCGGCGGGTGGGTGATCTCTAGCCACACAGTTGCGCATTCGGTCGTCGCCAGGCGAGCGTTCTCCCGCCGTCAAGACATGCCGTCAGCAGGTGGGCTGGCGCCGGCAGGAAGCTGGTCTCCAGTTGCCCAGTCACACTGGCAGCGGTCTGGCGTTCTCCAGCCACCCAGTCAGAAGGGCCTGGCCTCTAGTCCCCTGGTTTATCCTGCTAGTCCTGATTTCTCCTGCTAGACCAGATTTCTCCTGAGTGATGCTTCTCGGCAGCTCAAACTCTTCTCCGGGTCTGCCGTTTGTTGGGTGGGGAGGGTGTCTATTGTGAACCCTGGAACTCTATTGTTTTAATATTTTCCGCTTGCCCCTCGCCCCGCACTGGCTAGACAAGTTTCATTTTTGCCGCTGATGGGAAGGGGAGATGAAGGTCAGGTGCCTCTAGTTTTCCCCCAGTCTTTATGCAGACTTGCTCTGATTATCCCTCCCCCAAAAGCCTAGGAGAGATTTTATGCGAATTTTCCTCTGTATGTGAGATGAGCTGAGAAACACACACCTGTTTTATTGTTGCAATCTGTCTGGGAGTGGTGGTGGTTACTTCAGCTCTCCAAGATGGTGGCTGCTGGTTTCCTTTGTGGAGTTTCCACTTTGGGGGATAGAAATGTACTGCTAACTTTCCCGTCTGAAATCCCAAATTCAGCTGGGGGCTCAGTGGATGCTCAGCCAGCAGGATTCCACAGAATCTGCAGCAACGTTTCTCCCTGCTTGCTGGTCGCTTCTCGGTGGTGCCTCACCATTTGTAGACACGGGGCAGGTCACGCGGATCAATCAGAATGGATCTCCGGTTGCACAAGTGGCTTGTGTTTGAGACTCAATTACCGGACCTCGGTGGTGGAAATCATTCTTCTAGATTTCGGTAAACACCCATTTTCCTGTAAGATCCTAACAAGATAGTTTTTCATCGTTCTAACTCGTTATTCACCTGCGCAGTGGCAGGGTACACTGGGTGTGATACACTGTCTTCACAGTCATCTTGCAATGCCGAAATATTAGGATATGGATGCACCATTTACTGAAAACTGTTTCAGTACTAGGAAAAAATATGTATTTCAGGTGGATGAATATTTCTGAGAATAATTTTTTAAAAAGTGGATTATAAATCCACATACATGAATATGAATGAATTTAGGGAGTGCATAATAAGACACAAATATTTCATATTTTGAAAAATCCGGAGAGTATATATATATATATATATATATATATATATATATATATGTACATATACACACACACACACACACAGACATTAAAAACTAGCAATATATATGTCAATTGAAATTCATCATGAAATACATATCATCCACAGACCCAAAAATATTCATATACTTAACATGGATTTATGTATAATGTTGTTCAACTAGGAGGCTTACCCATAGGTTGAATTTTCAGTTCCAACAGCATTTAGGAGGAGTGATCTCTTCTCAAAATTTGTATTTGCCAAGTCAGTCACCTCACAAAAATGTGCGTGTGATACCAGGTACGATTCTATATGTGCATATAAAATTACATGTGCTGAATAGGCTACAGAGAAAGGGAGACAGGAATTTACATATTTGTTAACTTTCAAAACACACGGAGAACTATTTCAACAAAAAATTGACTAGATTTATAACTTCTAACCTATATAATGCAAAAGGCAATTCCAACTATACACCATGCCTCCTCTGAACTGCTTGTATTTCTATTCTGTTTGAGTTTTTATTCTCTATCATATTACGATTAGTAGTCAGAGTCTAGTAGGGTAGGGGTTAGAGTCAGGGATTCAGTATTTCGAATGGAAAATTGGAAAATGAATCCAATGTGTATGCAAATATGTGCTACACAAAATCTTCCCACTCCTCCAGAACAATGGCTTGACATTATCTTCGCCCCAAGTAAGACATAATTAGAGGAGAAGAGTTAGAAAATCAGTGAATACTTATCTGGAATGGAATATGCTAAGGAGTTCACTACCTTGGAGGTGGTAGAGGAGTTTCCAAAAGTAAGGGACAGGGTGAACACTCCACAAACATGGAGCTCTGCTGGCCTAAAGACTTCTTGAGAAATTGCCTCTGAGTTTCGGCACTTGAAACATATGTTGTTATCAGGAGCTTTAGCTTCCTTTGTAGTGAGATCATCAAAGCTGGGTCTGCACCTATGTGACCTGTAAAACATAGTTTCTTATTTTCCAATGAACATGAGGCAGCAGTCCTGAATTTGATCTTTGTAGGTAAACTGTGGCCACTGGGTTCTAAGTGTCTCCCTGTGTGGACTGTGAAGCCATTTGTTCATCCTCCAATTTTCATGGTGTTTCTTGCTGCTACAATGGGAGTTTGGTATTTGCTTCATGAAATACACGGAGTTCAACTGGGACACAGTGCAGGAGGGAGTTCTGTCACGTGTGGTATTTCAATTTCTGCAGGAGAATGCACCAACCATGCTTCTATATCACATAGCTTGCCCCATTGACCATAGCAAATCGATTCTGAACATTGCCCTGAAACCTCTCCAAATAACAAGATGCCTTTACTTAGAAGGGACTGCTGGCTGCATCATGTCAGTCACAAGCCATTTGGAAGCCAATGGCAGATCCACATGGCCCCACCACAGATGTTTTATCACACACCTGCCTACCACTGCTCTAGGCCCACTAATCATCAGGCTCCAACTTATTGGCATCTCTGTTTTACACAATTTTCATTAAAACCAGTCAATCAAGGCAGTGTCTGTTATACTCATGATCAGCAACAGGAAATCCAAAGGTTCTCCTGTGCCAGCTGGTCATGGAAATTTCAAAAATTTCATGGTATTTTTCTAGCCATATTTCAACAATGAAGGTGGAGGCACTGTGAGTTTCAGTTCATTCCAGAACCATTAATGTTGACGAAGCTCATTTCAATGAAAGCTCTGGAGAAATCTCACAGGCAATGCTTCCCAAAGAATGGCCAAAAGGTCAAATGAAGCCAGGCCCATTGAGTTCTACAATGTGAGGTCCATGTGACTTTTGACTCTCAACTACGACTGCCAAGTCTTTCCGAAGAAAATTATGTGATATCTTGGCTGTGATTCCCAGTGCTCTGTTGAAAGCCACCCTGGGCCTTGATCTCAGTTTCCAAGGGCGACTCTCATGCATGGCCTCCTAAAATCCCAACACAATTAATGGCAATACTTTTCTGAGGTCAGTTCCAGAACTCAGTCTCTAAGGGGAAAAACACCAGAGTTCATGTCAAGGTGGACCCAGTCATCTCTTCCAATCACCACACTAACAACCACAATTAAAACCAAAACAATCCCACATGGCCCTCATGTTCTTTTATATAGACACTCATCATAACCTATCGCTGGAAGTTTCCACGAGGGGCGAAGCCCAAGACAGTCTCCTAAATAATCTCTCTTGCCCCTAATTTGCCTAAATTCAGGGTGGCCTGGACACCATTCCTGTGAACCAGGAGTGTTCAAATAGGCCTGCTGTTAATACTTCTCTGCTTCTCCAATTTGAGGCGTATTGACTGTGCAGTTTGGATTCTTTATGTGAATTGTAGTCACGGGAAAACTGAAGCAATTTAGGGCTTTGAAGAAATGATTTGGCCCAAAGGATCCCTATTCTAACTTGATGGAGGTCAGGAACCTCACAGAGAATGGGGAGAGACTTCATCCACAATAACTGCACTTTTGGCCATTTTTGTTTTGGATGCACACATGTGATGTTTCTTTAGATTCTTCAGGGGTTGAGAATCTAAGCCACGGCCTCACACAGGGCCAAGAGGCTGATTCAGACACTTCCATTTTCAAAGAAATTAAGCAAAGATCCACAGGTGATGTCCATTCATTTCCATTTGAACCTGTTTTCTTCAGGCTTCACAAACGGATGTCTTGAGGCAAAGACCTTCCTGACATTCAGGGCAACAGAACAATAGGTAAGCAAAAGGCCCAAAGCAGGGTTTCTCCACTGAGACTATCATGGTCACACTTATATCTGAGTATTCTGAGATGCTCGACATTCCCTTTAGCTATCCAGTACATGGCCATGTCACAGGGCTTGGAACTGCTACATATCTTGGACACAAAACCATGAGCCTATTCTGGAGAGTAGCCAGAATTCATGAAGAATGCAGGAATTTTGGAAGATACCACATGTTGCCCATCGATCAGGCAAGCTGAAATCCATTCATAAATTCGGCAGGATGAATGCTGGGAAGCGTTCTGCTAGACAGGAGACAACAATTGATGCATTCAGTTTTCTAATATCTAAAACCATGCACATAGTGGGATACACAGACATAGAAACACTTGCTTGCCAAACGACTTACTATAAACAGTTCACTCCAAACCAAACAAACCGCCTTTCCTACCTATTCTCAGAACATGAGACAAAACCACAAACCCACACCGACAACCACAGAGGCACCACCTTCTACAAAGTATGTCTGTGACTATCCAGAGTGTCTTCTGACTGGTGGGCCAACTTATGTTCCCCGGAAAACACCAACTCTGTGAACTTGTCAGGAGCCAGCGGTGAGCCACTATCTGCTTTCTCAGGAAAGGCCCCTCTTCTGAGTTTTCCTGGCAGTTGGCCATCCTCATATCTGTAGGTACCATGAAAGACTGACTCTGTCCTTGGTAAATCCAAACAAGTGAGCCCACTGGGACTGTTACTGGGACAGGCTCTTGGTACCTTGCTTCCTGGATCCCAAGTACCGAGAGTTCCATGACCAAGGAAGTGAGGTGAGGTCACTTCCTTCAGGAACTGAATGAGGTCACTGCTTTGGCAACCACTTTGTCCTAACAGTTGCTTCCAAGGGTCCCATGAGATCGAGGCTTCTCCTACTTCCTGTGACACTTTCACAAGTTAGAATGGTATATGAACCATAGGCACCCAGGAACAGGTCTCCAAACAGGACTGTTTGTGTCCATCTTCTCTACATTATGAACAGAGAGGCTGATTCAGACACAACCCTTCATCCTGACCAGGTTGTTTGCAATGGAAGATGACGTTTGCTCTCTCAGGTCCTTCATGGCTGCCTACATCTTCTCCAGGGATCACTTCTTCATGGACCTTTGAGTTTTACAACAGGTGGAAGATTCTCTACATTCCTGTATTGTAAGACCAACTTGGTCCCTGCTCTTCTGTAAAGTTAGATTGAGGAAACAGTGTATGGTTAGGGTTAATAACAGGTTTGATTTGGGTTAGGAATTATTCTAATTGATGAATAATGGTATTGGGAACCTGTGATATTTATAAGAATATATAGGTGAAATATAAGTATGAAAACAAAAATCTAGGTAAGATTTGAAGCCCAGAAGGGCATTGCGCTATTGATTGGGATACTTAGCTTTGATATATGTTCTGCACAGGTGTTTCAGATAAATCGATAATCAATGGCATAGGACCTTGTACCTTGGATGATTGAATGTAGAAGTGAACATCCACTAGAACAGGGATAGTCGGTAGGATTAGGAAGATATTCGATAAGTTTCAGAAGAAGACTGAGTACAGAATTTGGACCAAAGTTCTTTAGCAATAGTGTATCGGGTAGAGAGTGAATGTAAATGTCAGCACACGTGAAGGGTCAGTCACAATGGTGAACTGGGGAAAATATTTAGGTAAGCAGACATCAATAGAGACATTAGGAAATCAGGCAAAGTATAAATTGAGTGATAGGATTAGACATTTGCAGCAGGGTTAAGGTTCAAAATATAGTCTTAAGAAGAAACAAATATGTAGTCACCAATAGGATTGACATTTGAGAGCATTAGGCACACTGGACATGAATGTTTTCAGTAATCTATGCTCACTTTTCATTTAGGCTTTGATACAATCATAAGTGTGACCTCTTCTTTTTGTGTCCAGAATATTACTGTGATAAAATGTATATGTAGATTAGGTGACATGAGTATTTCTTCCACCATTTCTGGGAGCAACATTTTGAAGATGAAAAAATTAGTATTGGGGTTACAAATAGATTTACTCTGTGTCTATGAACATAGAGATAATTTATGAATAGACGATACTGTGATTAAATATTATAACTTGTTCCAACTTTAAATATTCGATTGAATTGATATCTGAAAATAAACAGAAAATCGTATATTTATATGCAATCATTCATTCAAACCAGAAATACATCTAATGGTAATATTAGGGTTATGGTTTATCATGAAGAGTGTGTCAGTTTTTCTTCAAAATGATTATGGAAATCGAAAAAAAAAGCGTTTGGAAAGAAGTCTCATGAAAAAACAATCAAGTAACCAGGAGGAATACATGTGTTCTGAATCAGGAAATGATTGAACGTGAATCAAAATCCTATAAATTATTGAACTTGTTGATGAAATATATATCCTATGATGTGTATAAACTGAACAAATAGTAATGTACCAGTGTTGAATAAAATGAACTTCAACATAGACATCATATCCAAGAGGAATCTAGTTGCATTGATGTTAAACTGGGTCAGTTACTGTAGAAATATTAGGATTGTATGCACCACTCACTGAAGTTAGTTTTCAGTACTAGAAAACAAATATGTAATTCAGGTGGATGAATATTTCTGAGAATAATATTGTGAAAAGTTGATTATAAATCCACATACATGAACATGAATGAATTTAGGTAGTATATGTAAGACACATATATTTCATATTTTGAAATATTTGGAGAGTGTATATATATAAATATATATATATATATATATATATATATATATATATATACCCCCCACACACACACACACAACACACACACCCAGACAATAAAATGTAGCAATATATATGCCAATCGAAATTCATCATGAAGTATATATCATCCACAGATGCAAAAATATTTAATTTACTGAACATGGATTTATGTATAATGTTGTTCTACTAGGAGGCTCACCCATAGGTTGAATTTTCTGTTCCAACAGCGTTTTGGAGGAGTGATCTCTTCTCACAATTTGTATCTTCCAAGTCAGCCACCTCACAAGAATGTACATCTGATACCAGGTAGGATTCTATATGTGCATATAAAAATACATGTGCTGAATCGGCTACAGAGAAAGGGAGACAGGAATTCACATATTTGTTAACTTTAAAAACACATGGAGAACTATTTCAATTAAAAATTAACTAGATTTATAACACCTACCCTATATCATGCAAAAGGCAAGTGCAACTATACACCATGCCTCCTCTGAACTGCTTGTATTTCTATTCTGTTTGGGTTATTTTTCTCCATCATATTAGGATTTGTCATCAGAGTCTAGGAGGGTATGGGTTAGTGTCAGATGGCCCGGCTGGCAGGACACATCAACTTGGGTGTTGATCCTAGTTGGGGAGGAATGAAGGGACAAGAGACACGAGAGATGACAGCAAGACAGGAGTTCTGATCATGCTGCAAACTTTTATTATTCTCAGAGGGTATTTATATGCTGCGGATGGGAAAGCTCTCTTATCGGCAGTTGCTGGATGTCTTCACAGGGTGAGATAACCTCAGGATGTTTCAGGTAGACAGATGGTAGCCGGATGTCAAAAGGAGATAGATGGCTGTGGGATGTCTCCCAGGCAGGTTGTGTCCCAGGGGGCTGTTTCTTGTGTCAGTCTATTTTTTGAAGGAGAACTTCCTTCTAGCCCCTGACATCTCCCCTTTTGTTATATAAAATATTCGACCATACCTTAAAGGCCATGGATTTAGGGGGTGATAGTGGCTCTGTTTCTCTAGGATGCCTTAGAATATCTCCTGATTTGAGCGAGCATCTTTCCTAGGAGATTTCGTGTTGGCTTTGGCATGTTTTTGGAGGAGACGTCTTTGAGGGGATAGCATGCCAACCGCCATGCACCAGAGCGTGTCATTCAGAGGTCTTGTGTTTGGGGATCCGTGGATCCATCCTCCTGCAGTCCTTCCTGGACCTTCCGTTATTATGGCCTAACGTGCTCATTCCAAGGGTGTGTCCTCCCCCAAGCGGAGGGGCCCATGGAGAACGAACCCTTATTGCAAGGGTAGAAGATGGTTGCTCAGAGCTGTTACTTATAGTTTTCTGTAAGAAAGACAGATCTGTGGGGATGTAAACTTAATAAGCCTGTGAGAAGGGTTGAACATTCTTTTAAATGTTGGCAGTGCTGTCTTCCATCTCCAGACCATGATAGTGGACCTGTATGGGCTTAGAAACCAAAATATTAATCTGTTCTTTAATAAATTGTACCAGCCTCTTTATAATGCAAGGGCCTATGGACACCATTAAAAGTAAACCCAACAAAGGTACTAATAGGGGAAGAAGGTAGGGTAGAAATCCATTATGCCCAATCCAGAGGGGATTTTCAAATAGTTCCCTTTGTCTCTTTTCTGGATCTTCTTGAAGCTGCTTAATTTTAATGCGTACTATGCCTGATTTATTGGCATAAAAGCAGCATCGTTCCCCTAAGGCTAAGCAAATACCTCCCTGGTTAGCTGTCAGCAAATCTAAGCCTCGTCTGTTTTGAAGGAACACTTCTGCCAGGGAATTTATTTGGTCCTGCAAATCTTTAAAGGTTCCTGATAAAGTTTGTACATAATTTATAAGTTGTTGAGACAGGCGATGGTAAGAGTGAATAGCCGTGCCTAAGCCACTGTACCTGTGCCCACAGCAGCTGTTATTCCAAGGCTGGCAATGAGTGGTAAAGACTGTATTGCCCACCTATGTCTTTTGACTAAAGTGTCTAGGCTAGAAATTGGTAGAGGTTTATCTCCTGGGACAATAGTTATATCAGGGAGTAATAAAGCAAGAACACAACCAATGGTCCAATTCGCTGGAAGCGTGGGAAGGCCGAGTTTCCTCCACACATAAAAACTGTGCCATTGGAGGGACAAAGAGATGGGGTGGGTGAGGAATAATTTTATACTGTTGAGCAATTTCCAAAGGAAGTAAGTCGAACATCAATATCATAGGTATTATTCTGCATCGCGCCTAAAAGAAATAATGTAAAAGTGCCTATAGGCTGTACTTTAAAGGGAAATCCGGGTTGGCATGTATTATCATTGTCCATGATAGAATTAATAGGAACTGCCATAGGCATGATTGCCCCTGCTGTCATGCAGAGCCAGCAATCACCAGCAAGGGTGGGGTTCGAATTATTAAGCTAGGAGAATGTAGTTTGCAAAATATCTAATGTATTGGTATCTAAACCTGGGAACTGGGATTTAGGCTACATTAAGGGATGATTTGTGAGCTCAGGGATTTGGGGTTTCAAAAGTTTGATTATCTGAGGATGCTTGACAGAATAAGTGGGTCCTCCACCATCAGAGACCCCTGTAGGGGCCTTAATGGGCCAGTAGGAAGGTTTTCCAACAGTGCCTTGGCACCCAGCTGACTGTAGCTTGGTGTATTTGCCATCTCCTCCATGGTCAAAGAGAATGGGGGTATAATGAATAGTGGTCCCCCTGCTGCATGAGTTTCAGTTAGGGAGGCTTCAAAAAATTGTTCTCCCTGTTTATTAACACAAAGTGAAGCCGACGCATTACAAGAGACATGCATCGCCTGGGTATGCGTACAAGTTGCAGAACAATTTTGGAGAGCTTTACTTGTACTAGGGGGAATAATCTTTGGCTTGTTAACACATACCCATTTAGGCTGATGAACTCCTCCGAGATTATGGTCAACCTTGGCACGGAGGTAAGTCACCTTAGTCATGCAGTCAGCAGTCTGGGTCCAACTAGTGGGAGCCTCAGTCCAAAATCCTCCTTTGCATTCACGGGGGGGGGGCAAAAAGGTACTCCATGATGTTGGAAATTGGAGGTCCAAGGCCTCCGTGTTCAAACCTGTTCAGCAGAAGTGCCTTAAGCAGGATCCTCGCACAGATTGTTGGTTGTATCTGAAATGGAGGAAAATTTGTCCTCAGGGTGAGGGCCTCCGTCCCTGGGTTGAGGTAAGTAATTTACCTGTTTAACCAGGCATTCTGGTAACCATCTTGGGGATGCTTGCTCTTGGTCCAAAACACAAGCTGAGCCTCATCCCCTGATGAGGATAGGATCTGGGCGTTTTCATTTGTTTGTAATGGGATTGCACCACATAACAGGCGAGCGAACAGAATTGGACGAAGGATGCCAGTGTCTGTCTGTGGCCAAATGGCCTTCACTGTCTAAGGTAAGAAAAATAAGGGCAAATAATGCATGGTTACGGCGATCCCTGGGAGTGATAAATACAAAGGCGGAAGCCTTAAGACGGGATAGCCAAGTCTTTAAGCTAAGCTGGGCAAGTTCCACATGCCTTGGCCCTGAGAGTTGTATGGAATTTCAGTAGTATGACAAAATTGCAAGGTAGCACAAAACTGTTTAAACTTGGCACTGGTATATGCAGGACATTTATCTGTTTTAATATGTATTGGTTTACCCATTACGAAAAAGGCTGAAACAAGATGAGAAAGCACATCTTTGGTAGCCTCTCCAGAATGTGGTGATGCAAAACTAAAGCCGCTGAAGGTATCTATAGAAACGTATATATATTTGGTTTTTCAAAATTCAGGAAAATGAATAACATCCATTTGCTAAACCTGATTGGGCTGTAATCCTCGGGGGTTAACTCCCAAGTGTTGAATGGGGAGGGAGACAGTGCAACCAGGGCATGCTTTTACTATTTCTCATGCATGTTGCCTGGTAATTTTCCAAAGTAATCGATGGCTCTGGGAATTTAGATGGTGAAGATTTTGTAACTCCATGGCCTTTTGAATGGAGCCAACAAAAATTGGAAAGATGGAACGTGTTGCTGCATCAGCTTGGGCATTACCTTGTGTTAGAGGGCTCAGAAGGTCAGAGTGTGTCATGATGTGTCCTAAGGAAAATGCATGTTTTCTGGCCTGAATTAGCTGCTGAAGCTGGTGAAACAGAAAGGGGGAATTGGAAGAAGCCATAATGGTGGGTGAAATCTCCAGCAGGGGCACAGAAAGAGCAATGTAGGCACTGTCTGTATAAATATTAACAAGATTATCAAAAAAACTTTATGAAAACTTGTGTTATGGTGAACAATTCCACAAACTGAGCTGACTGATAGACAGTATCAAAGGTGGTAGGCTTGTTATTGACAACAAAGACTGCACGGCCATTACTGGAAACATCTGTAAAGACAGTAAGTTCTTGAGGAATGGGAGCCTTTTGAGTAATTTTGGGAAAAATAAATGAATGTAACTGGACAAAATTTAAAACGGGGTCATTGGGGATGTGGTTATGAATTGTTCCCAAAAAGCCTGATAGGGCAATACCCCATTGATCCATGTCTCTAGTAAAAATTGTAGTAAGGGTTTGGTCCTTAGTATATGGAATTAAAATATTATCAGGGTCTTTGCCAAAATGTTGTCGAGAAAGCAAACGACCTTTAAAAATAAGAGAAGCTACCTGAGCAAGATAAACAGTAATAACCTTGGAGGATGTGGTGGATACAAGGACCAAAAGCAAGGGGCAGCCTTTATTTTTAAAATGTGGATCTCGCTGCCAAAATATTCCTGTGGGTGTATGAGGAGTGTGGAAAATAACCAGAACCAGAGGAAGGTTATAAGAAATTTGTGTAACAAACTTTTGGGCAATGGCTTCTGTGGCTTGGTTTAATGCATGTCATGCCTCTGGAGTAAGCTTTTGAGGGGAGGAGGGGTGGGAATCACCTATCAAAATATCATTAAGGGGCAAAAGTACACAAGTGGGTAATTTTAAATATGTTCCTAGCAATTGAATATCCCCCAGTAATATTTGAAAATCATTAAGTGTGTGAAGATGGTCCACACATAGTTGTATTTTAGGAATTTGGATCTGATTATCTTGAATTTAAGGCCCAAATAGGTATAAGGGTCCTGTGTTTGAAACTTATCTGGAGCTATCTGTAGTCCCAAGGTAGTGAGGTTTTGTAAAAGTCCAAGTAACAATTATTAAGGTCATGGGTATTAGGTGCAGCAATTAACAAATCATCCATATAATGTAAAATATAATTTTGTGCTCATCGCTCTCTCACAGGGTCTACTGCTTGAGCAACGTGTTTTTGGCAAAGACTAGAACTGTTGGCCATACCTTGGGGAAGAACCTTCCATTGAAATCTCTGCATAGGGCCCTGAAAATTAATGTGAGGGAGACTAAAGGCAAAATAGGGTCTATCCTCAGGATGTAAAGGAATGGTAAAAAAGCAATCTTTTAAGTCAATAACCATTTTACAATAGTTTTTTGGAATCGCCACTGGTGTGGGAATGCCTGGCTGTAGTGCTCCCATCGGGTGCATAACTTTATTAATGGCACACAAATATTGTAAAAGGCACCACTTGCCTGATTTTTTCTTGATAATAAAAATAGGAGTAATCCATGATGAGGTTGAGGGCTTTACATGGCCGGCTGCAAGCTGTTCCTGCACTAACGTGGAGGCAGCCTCCAATTTTTCTTGGGTAAGGGGCCACTGATCCACCAACACAGGAGTCTGAGTCTCCCAAATAATTTTATCTGCATGGGGTACAGGAGGGTCAGGGACTGACACTAAAAATCTGAATACACAAGTCCACATGTATTTGTTTTTGTATGGGTTGTATAGGCTCCACCAGTCCTTGTTTCAGTATCCCCAGGCCTGTACCAGGAACAAAATTCATAGGAAGCATTTGATGAGTCATCATGGAATTGGGACTGGCGAGGATAACTTCCAATAACTCAAAATATCTCCTCCCTATACGTTAACAGGGAGGTCAGAATCAACGAAAGGAGTGACAGTTGACTTATTACCATCTTTATCAGTGCAGCTAATAGACCTAGAGCTGACCAGAGGATTTTTTTATTTTCCTATCCCTTTAAGGTCAGTCAAGGATGGAGTGAGGGGCTAACCTGATGGCTTGTATTTTTGAGAAATAATTGTGGCATCAGCTCCAATATCTAGAACTCCTTGGAATTCCTTTCCTTCAGTAAGTAAGGTAAGGGTGGGTCTATTGTGAGAAATGGGCTGAACCCAATACACATCAGAGAAGCCCAAGAAGGCAGTCCCCCGAGGTAGGTTTGGGTTTTGGAAATGCCTCCTGAATCCAAGGGAAGGAGAATTAATTGTGCAAGTCTTGTTCCTGCTGGGATGGTGGCAACTCCATTAATAGCAGTGGCCAGTATTTTTATTTCTCCAATGAAATCATTATCATTAATGCCAACGAAGACCTGAACACCTTGTATGGTAGTGGAGGCTCTTCCAAGATTAAGGGCACATGTATGAGATGGAGGGGGACCCATAATTTCATTGGGTATTATCTGGGGCCCTTGCATTGGGTCTAATATTGTATTTGTGGCAGCAAAGAGGTCCAATTTTGTGCTGCCTGGGGTGGCTAGTTGGAGGGAGGCAATTGTGGAGAAGGATTTTGTGGTAGGTTGGGAGTTTAGGAGGGAACAAACTTTATTGCTCCTGTGTTTGTCGTGGGGGATGTTGTGGCCGGGGGCTGGCCCCGCAGGGAGTTTCCTGAGAAGTAGGAAGAAATAGGCTGTCTGAGGGAATTTGTCTTAGATCTACACTCACTGGCCCAGTGATGACCTTTACCACTTCTATGGAAAAGGGTAGCTGGGGGCGGTTAAGCCCCAGTTTGAGGAGACGCTATTCCTAGGCTTTGTTTGCCTGTGGGACACTCACATGCAAAATGGCCAGGTTGTTTACAAGTAAAGCAAGTACGTGAGCCAGGATTGTGAAAGGCCTTGGTAAAGGCAGTCCCTAAAGCCAGACCCATGGCATGGGCTGCACCCACGTCTGCACAGAGTCTAATAACTTCAGAAAGTTTCCCTTTATCCTTATGTGGTTGAAGAACATTCTGACATGCTGGGTTGGCATTTTCAAAGGCAAGATGTTTTACATAGGTGCTTTCACCTTCGCTTGGTAAATCCTATAGGCTGTGGCAGGGTCCTGAGAGGTCGCGGGTGTTCTGAATTGTAGAGAGCTGCTTCCTTCTCCAAGATAGCGTAATCCCCAGGGGTCAATGTGTCTCTGGGATTTAAAACTGGATAAAGGTGGTTTTTAATCATTGGAGCCTTATTAATTAGGGTCGTATTTTGAGGGGGACCAGGAAGGTTCTCAGGGTCCTGGGAAGACTGAGAAGGTTCTATGTCTATACTAATGATGGGCAGGCAGAGGGGGGACGAGAGGTCTTTTGCATAATCTCTTCCCCAATCCTGACAAGTTGTAAGGTACCATTGTCAAAGCGAAAACTTTTAAGAATTTCATTAATTAAGTTCCAGTAAGAAAAGGTGGGAAGTGGCATTTTTTCTGGGCCAAATGATTCATAATAATCTTTTAAACAGTCTCGTACTCTAAGCCATTTTTGCCATCAATGGTCCCTTCAAGAGGAAACCATGGACACAATTCTCCTATGTATGAAAAGAAAAATTTTAAGTCCTTTTTCTTAACATGTGCCCCTCATGTCTTGAAGGACTTCTTGAGGCCTGAAATAAACAAATCATGTGACGATACTGCTTGTCACATGGTGCGTTACTCACCGTGCATCATCCCCACCTTCCTCCTGGATATGTCTCCGGGTGGTGTCTGCTGAGGCGATCGTGAGCTCCTCTTGACCAAGTCTTCCAGGAGGAAGGGGTTCCCCCTCAGTCAAAGGCTTGAGCCCCAGTCGGTGGGCACCAGATGTCCCGGCCGGCAGGACACATCAACATGGGCAGCGAACCTAGATGGGGAGGAATGAAGGGACAAGAGGCATGAGAGATGAGAGCAACACAGGAGTTCTGATCAAGCTGCAAAATTTTATTGTTCACACACGGGTATTAATATGCTGGATATGGGAAAGCTCTCTTATCAGCAGTTCCTGGATGTCTTCACAAGGTGAGATAACTTCAGGATGTTTCTAGAAGAAAGATGGCCACAGGATGTCTCAGGGACATATATGGCTACAGGATGTCTTCCAGACAGGATGTCTCCTGGGGGCTGTTTCTTGTAAGTGTCAGGCTGTTCTTTGAAGAAGAATTCCTTCTACCCCTGACAGTCAGGGATTCAGTATTTCGAATGGAAAATTGGAAAATGAATCCAATGTGTAGGCAAATATGTGCTACCCAAAAATCTTCCCACTCTCATTCAGAACAATGCCTTGACATTTTCTTCACTCCAAGTAAGACATAATTAGAGGAGAAGAGTTAGAAATCTGTGAATACATATCGGTAATGGAAAATGCTCAGGAGTTCACAACCTTCGAGGTTGTAGAGGAGTTTCCAAAAGTAAAGGACAGGGTAAAAACTCCAAAAACATGGAGCTCTGCTGGCCTAAAGACTTCTTGAGAAACTGCCTCTGAGATTGGGCACCTGAAATTTATGTTGATGACAGGAGCTTTAGCTTCCTTTGTAGTGAGACCATCAAAGCTGGGTCTGCATCTATATGACCTGGAGGACATGGTTTCTTTTTTTCCTATGAACCTGAAGCAGTAGGGCTGAATTCTCTCTTTATAGGTAAACTGTTGCCACTGGGGGCTAAGTGTCTTGCAGTGTGGACTGTGAAGCCATTTGGTCATCCTCCACTTTTCGTGGTGTTTCTTGCAGCTGCACTGGGAGTTTGGTATTTGCTTCACAAAATACGAGAAGTTCAACTGGGACACAGTGATGGAGGGAGTTCTGTCATGTGTGGTGGGTAAGGGTCTGCAGGAGAATGCACCAACCTGGCTTATATCCCAAATAGCTTGCCCCCTTGACCACAGCAATCTGATTCTAAACATTGCTCTTCAACCTGTCCATATAACAAGATGCCTTTACATACAAGGGTATGGGGGCTGCACCATATCAGTCACAAGGCATTTGAAAGCCAATGGCATATCCACATCAGCCCACCACAGATGTTTTAACACACACCTGCACACCACTGCTCTAGGCCGACTACTCATCAGGCTCCAAGTTACTGGCATCTCTGTTCTACACCATTTTCATGAAACCCAGTCAATCAAGGCACTGTCTGGTACATTCATGATCAGCAATAGGACACCTAAAGGTTCTCCAGTGCCACCAGGTGATGGGAATTTCCAAACTTTAATGATATTTATCTAGGCATTTTTCATGGATGAAGTTGAAGGCACTGTGGGTTTCAATTTATTCAGGAACCATTAAATGGAGAAGAAGCTCATTTCAATGAAAGCTCTGGAGAATTCTAACAGGCAAGGCTTCCCAAAGACAGGCTAAAAGGTCACATTAAGCCAGGCATTTGAGGTCTACAATGTGAGGTCCATGTGTGTTTTGACTTGCAACGATGGCTGCCAAGTCTTTAAGAATAAAATCATGTGATGTCCTTCCTGAGATTTCCAGTGCTCTTCGGAAAGCCTCCCTGGGCCTAGATCTCAGTTTCCAAGGGCGACTCTCATGCGTGGCCTCCTAAAATCCCAACACAATACATGGCAATACTTCTTTGAGGTCAGTTCCAGAACTCAGTCTCTAAGGGGAATCACATAAGGGTTCAAGCCCAGGTGGACATAGCCATGTCTTCCAACGGCCACAAAAATGACCACAATTAAAACCAAAACACTCCCACATGACACACCTGATGCAAAGACCTTCCTGACTTTCAGGGCAACAGAAGAATCGGTAAGCAAAATGTCCAAAGCAGGGTTTTTCCAATGAGGCATTCCTGGTCTCACTGATATCTGAGCTTTCTGAGATGCTCGCTATTCCCTTCAGCTATCCAGTACATGGCCATGTCACAGAGATTTGAGGTGGTACATATATTTGACACAAAACTATGAGCCTATTCTGGAGAGTGCACACAATTCAGGAAGAAAACAGGAACTTAAGAAGTTAGCAGGTGTTCCTCATCGATAAGTCAAGCCGCAGTCCATTCATGAATTGGGCAGGATGAAAGCTGAGAAGCTTTCTACTAGACAGGAATAACCAATTGATGCATTTTCTTTTCTAATGTCTACAACCAGGGACACAGTGGTATAAACAGACATAGAAACACTCGCCTTGTCAAATGACTTACTAGAAACAGTTCCCTCCAAACCAAACAAACCGCCATTCCTACCTATTCTCAGAATATGAGACAAAACCACAAACCCACACCCACACCCACAAAGACACCTCCTTCCCCCAAGTAGGTCTGTGACTATCCGGAGTGTCCTCTGACTGGTGGGCCATACTATGTTCCAATGAAATGGCCTGTCCTGTCTCAGATCTGGTCTCCTTGGCCAACTCTGTGAAGTTGTCAGGAGCCAGCAGTGAGCCACTACCTACTTTATCAGGAAAAGCCCCTCTTCAGAACTTTCCTGGTTTTGGCCGTCCTCACATCAGTAGGTAGCAAGAATGACTGACTCTGTCCTTGGTAAGTCCAAACAAGTGAGACCACTGGGACTGGGACTGCCTCTTGGTGCCTGGCTTCTTGGATACCAAGTTCAGAGAGTTCCATCAACAAAGAAGTGAGGTGAGGTCACTTCCTTAAGGAACTGAATCAGATCACTGCCTTGGTAACCACTTTGTCCTAACAGTTGCTTCCAAGACTACCATGAGATGGAGGCTGCCCCTACTTTCTGTGACACTTTCACAAGGTAGAATGGTATATCAACCATAGGCACCTAGGAACAGCTCTCCACACCAACCTGGTTTGGTCCATCTTCTCTACATTAAGAAGAGAGAGGCTGATTCATAAACAACCCTTCATCCTGACCAGGTTGTTTTCCATGGAAGCTGACTTTTGCTCTCTCAGGTCCTTCATAGTTGTCTACATCTTCTCCAGGGATCATTTCTGCATGGACCTTGAGGTTCTCAGGAGGTGGAAGATCCCCTACATTCCTGTATTGTAAGACCAACTCTGTCCCTGCTCTTCTGTAAAGTTAGATTGAGGGAACAGTGTATGGTTAGGGTTAATAATATGTTCAATTTGAATTAGGAATCATTCTGCTGGATGAATAATGGTACTGGGAACCTGCGACATTTATAAGTATATATAGGTGAAATATATGTATGAAAACAGAAATCTAAGTAAGATTTGAAGCGCAGAATGGGGATGGGCCCTTGATTGTGATACTTAGTGTTGAATTATGTTCTGCACAGATGTCTGAGATAGATCGATATACAATGGCATTAGACCCTCTACCTTGGATTATTGAATGTATAAGAGAACATCCAGTCAAAAATGGATAATGGGTAGGATTAGGAAGATAGTCAGTAGGTTTAAGAAGAAGAGTGAGTATAGGATTTGGAACAAAAGTTCCTTAGCAATAGGGTTTGGATTAGAGTGTGAATGTAAGTGTCAGCACAATTGAAGAGTCAGTCACAATGATGAACTGCGGAAAGTATGTAGGAAAGCTGATATAAATAGAGACATTATGAAATCAGGAAAAGTATAAAGTGAGAGATAGGATTAGATATTTTCAACAGGGTTGAGTTTGAATATATAATCTTAGCAAGAAACAAATATGTTGTCACAAATAGGATTGAATTTTGAGAGCATTAGCCAAACTTGATATGGATGGTTTTAGTAATCAATGTTCACTTTACATTTAGGCTTTGGTGCAAACATAAGTGTGACCATTTCTTTTTGTGTCCAGAATATTACTCTGATAAAATGTATATGTAGATCAGATGACATGAGTATTTCTTCCACCATTACTGGGAGCAAAATTTTGAAGACGTATAAATTAGTATTGGGTTTACAAAGAGGTGTACTCTGTGTCTATGAATATAGAGACAATGCATGAATAGACAATAGTGTGAATAAATAATATAACTGGTTCCACTTTAAATAATGGATTGATTTGATATCTGAAAATATATAAGAAATCTTATATTGATATACAATCATTCATTCCAACCAGTTATACATCTAATAGTAATATTAGGGTTATAGTTTATCATGAAGGGTGTGTGAGTTTTGCTTCAAATTTGATTATGGAAATCGAAAATAATATGTTTGGAATGAAGTCTCATGAAAAAACCAGTCAAGAAACATGGAGGATTACATGTGTTCTAAAGCAGAAAATGATTGAAAGTGAAACAAATGCCTATAATTTTGCTAACGTATGGATGAAATATATATCCTATAATGTGCATAAACTGAAGAAATTGTAACATACCAGTGGTGAATAAGAATGAACATCAAAATACACATCATGTCCCATAGGAATCTACTTGCATTGATGACAAACTGGATCAATTATTGTAGAAATATTAGGATTTGTATCCACCATTCACTGAAGTTATTTTTCATTTCTAGGAAAAAAATATGTATTTCAGGTGGATGAATATTTCCGTGAATAATCTTGTGAAATGTTAACTCTAAATCCACATACATGAATATGAATGAATTTAGGGAGTGTATAATAAGACACATATATTTTATATTTTAAAAAAATTTAGTGTGTGTGTGTGTGTGTGTATATATATATATATATATATATATATATATATATATACACACACACAGACACACACACACACACACACAGACATTAAAAATTAGCAATACATATGCCAATCGAAATTCACCATGAAATATATATCATCCACAGATCCAAAAATATTCATTTTACTGGACATGGATTTATGTATAATGTTGTTCAACTAGGAAGCTCACCCACAGTTTGAAATTTCAGTTTCAACAGCGTTTAGGCGGAGTGATCTATTCTCACAATTTCTATCTGCCAAGTCAGCCACCTCACAAGAGTGTACCTGTGGTACCAGGTAGAATTCTATATGTGCATATAAAAATACATGTGCTGAATAGGCTACAGAGAAAGGGAGACAGGAATTCACATATTTGTTTACTTTAAGTACCCATGGAACTATTTCAATTAAAAATTAACTTGAATTATAACACCTACACTTTATCATGCAAAAGCCAAGTCTAACTATACACCATGCCTCCTCTGAAATGCTTGCATTTCTATTCTGTTTGGGTTATTTTACTCCATCATATTAGGATTAGTAGTAAGAGTCTATTAGGGTATGGGTTAGTGTCAGTTATTCAGTATTTCAAATGGAAAATAGGAAAATAAATCCAATGTGTATGCAAATATGTGCTACAAAAAATTCCCACTATCATCCAGAACAATGCCTTGACAATATCTTCGCCCCTAGTAAGACACAATTAGAGAAGAAGAGTTAGAAAATCTGTGAATACATACCTGGAATGGAAAATGTTCAGGAGTTCACAACCTTGGAGGTGGTAGAGGAGTTTCCAAAAGTAAGGGACAGTGTAAACACTCCACAAACATGGAGCTATGCTGGCATTAAGACTTCTTGAGAAACTGCCTCTGAGGTTGGACACTTGAAGAATATGTTGTTGTCAGGAGCTTTAGCTCCCTGTGTACGGAGACCATCAAAGCTGGGTCTGCATCTTTGTGACCTGGAGGATATGGTTTCTTATTTTCTAATGAACATGAGGAAGCAGTGATGAATTCTCTCTTTGTAGATAAACTGTGGCCACTGGGGGCTAAGTGTCTCCCTGTGTGGACTTTGAAGCCATTTGGTCATTCTCCAATTTACGTGGTGTTTCTTGCTGCTGCACTGGGTGTTTTGTATTTGTTTCACAACATACAAGGATTTCAAATGGGTCACAGTGCTGGTGGGAGTCCTGTAAGGTGTGGTGGGTCAGGGTCTTCAGGAGAATGCACCAACCAGGCTTCTATCCCACATTTCTTGCTCCCTTGACCATAGCAACCTGATTCTGAACATTGCCCTGAAACCTGTCCATATAACCAGATGCCTTTTCATATAATTTTCTGCTGGCTGCACCAAGTCAGTCACAAGCCATTTGGAAGCCAATGACACACCCACATGGCCACAACACAAATATATTATCAGACAACTGCACACCACTGCTCTAGGCCCACTACTCAGCAGGCTCCAACTTACTGGCATCTGTGTTCCACACCATTTTCAAGAACTCCAGTCAATCAAGGCACTGTCTGGTACACTCATGAGCAGCAATAGGACATCCAATGGTTCTCCAGTGCCACCTGGTCATTGGGAATTTCAAAAATTTCATGGTATTTATCTATCCATTGTTCAAGAATGAAGTTGGAGGCACTTTGGGGTTTCCATTCATCCAAGAACCATTAAATGGTGAGGAAGCTCATTTCAATGAAAGCTCTGGAGAACTCTCACAGGCAAGGCTTTCCAAAGAGTGGTCAAAATGTCATATGCAGACAGGCCCATTGAGGTCTAAAATGTGAGGTCCATGTGTGTTTTGACTCTTAACTATGGCTGCCAAGTCTTTCAGAATAAAATCATGTGATATCCTGGTTGAGATTCTCAGTGCTCTGTGGAAAGCCACCCAGGGCCCAATCTCAGGTTTCAAGGGTGACTCTCATGCGTGGCCTCCTACAATCCCAACACAATTAATGGCAATACTTCTCTGAGGTCAGTTCCAGAACTCAGTCTCGAAGGAGAATCACACCCGAGTTCAAGCCCATGTGGACCCAGTCATATCTTCCAACCGCCACACAAATGACCACAATTGAAACCAAAACATTCCCACATGACCCTCATCTTCTTCCATATAGACACTCATCATAAACTCTTGCTGGAGGTTTCCATGAGGAGCGCAGCCCAAGGCAATGTCCAAAATATGCACCCTTGCCCGTCATTTGCCTAAAATGAGGGTGGCCTTGACACCCTTCCTGTGAACCAGGAGTGATCAAATAGGCCTGCCTTTAATACTGCTCTGCTTCTCCAATTTGAGGCCAACTGACTGTCAGGTATAGATTCTTTATGTGATTTGGCATCATGGGAGAACCCAAGCACTTCTGCAGGAGTTCAAAGAACTCATTTGACCCAGAGGATCCTATTCTCACTTGATGGAGGTTAGGAACCTAACAGAGGAAGGCAAGAAACTTCATCCACAATGACTGATATTTTTACCATTTTCGTTTTCAATACACACATGGGAACTTTCTTTATATCCATCAGGTGCTGAGAATCTAATCCATAGCCTGACCCAGAGGCAAGCAGCTGATTCAGACACATCCCTTTCGAAAGCAATTAAGCAAAGCACCACAGGTGATGCCCATTCATTTGCATTTAAAAACTGTTTACTTCAGGCTTCAAAAAGGAGTGGCCTGAGGTAAGGACCTTCCTGACATTCAGGGCAACAGAAAAATAGGTAAGCAGAAGGCCCAAAACAGTGTTTCTTCACTGAGACTTTCCTGGTCACACTGATATCTGAGTTTCCTGAGATGCTCGCCATTCCATTCAGCTATCCAGTACATGGCCATGTCACAGAGCTTGGAGGTGTTACATATCTTGGACACAAAACCATGAGCCTATTCTGGGTAGTGGCCAAAATTTAGGAAGAAAACAGGAACTTAGGAAGATAGTAGGGGTTGCCCATCCATAAAGCAACCTGCAGTCCAGTCATAAATTGGGTAGGATGAATGATGGAAAACTTTCTTCTAGACAGGACATATCCATTGATGCATTCTCTTTTCTTATGTCTACAACCACGGACACAGTGAGATACACAGATATAGAAACACTCACCTTGTCAAACGACTTTTTAGAAGCAGTCCACTCCAAACCAAACAAATCGCCTTTCCTGCCTATTCTCAGAACATGAGACAAAACCACAAACTCACACCCACACCCACAAAGGCACTTCCTTCCCCCAATATGTCTGTGACAATCCGGAGTGTCCTCTGACTGTGGACCATATTGTTACCCTAAACTGGCCTGCCCTGTCTCAGATCTGGTCTCCGTGGCCAAATCTGTGAAGTTGTCAGGAGCCAGCGATGACCAACTACCTGTTTTCTTAGGAAAGGACCCTCTTCAGAGCTGTCCTGGCATTTGGCCATTCTCACATCAGTAGGTACCAAAAAAGACTCTCTCTGCCCTTGGTAAAACCAAACATGTGATCCCACTAGGACTGTTACTGGGACTGGCTCTGGATGCCTGGCTTCCTGAATCCCAAGTTCAGAGAGTTCCATCACCAAGTAAGTTAGGTGAAGTCACTTTCTTCATGAAATGAATGAGGTCACTGCCTTGGCAACCACTTTGTCCTAACAGTTGCTGCCAAGGGTCTCATGAGATGGAGGCTGTTCCTACTTTCTGTGAGACTGTCACAAGTTAGAATGGTATATCAACCATATGCACCGGGGAACTTCTCTCCATACAGGCCTGCTTTGGTCCATCTTCTCTACATTAAGAAGAGAGAGGCTGATTCAGACACATCCTTTCATCCTGTCCAGGTTCTTTACCATGTCAGAAGACTTTTGCTCTCTTTGGTACTACATAGCTGCCTACAACTTCTCCAAGGATCATTTCTGCATTTACCTTTGAGGTTCTCAGCAGGTGGAAGATCCCCTACGTTCCTGTATTGTAAGACCAACTCTATCCCTGCTCCTCTGTAAAGGTAGATTGAGGGAACAGCGTATGGTTAGGGTTAATAACAGGTTCGAATTCAGTTGGGAATCATTCTGCGGGATGAATAATGTTATTGGGAACCTGCGAAATTTAAAAGAATATATAGGTGAAATATAAGTTTGAAAACCCAAATCTATGTAAGTTTTGAAGCCCAGAAGTGTATTGGGCCCTTGGGTAGGATACTTAGCTTTGAATTATGTTCTGCACAGATGTCTCTGATTAATCACTATACAATGGCATAGGACCTTTACCTTGGATGATTGAATGTCGAAGAGAACATGCAGTCAAAAAGGGATAGTCGATAGGATTAGGAAGATAGTCAGTAGGTTTAGAAAGAAGAGTGAGTATAGGATTTGGACAAAAACTTTTTTAGCAATAGGGTTTCGGGTAGAGAGTGAATGTAAATGTCAGCACATGTGAAGAGTCATTCACAATGATGAACTGGGGAAAATATGTAGGAGAGTAAATATCAATTGAGACAAAAGAAAATCAGGCAAAGTATAATGTGAGTTATAGGATTAGACATTTTCAACAGGGTTGAGGTTGAATATATAATCTTAGCAAGAAACAAATATGTAGTCACCAATTGGATTGACATTTGAGAGCATTAGGCAACCTGGACATGGATGTTATTACTAATCCATGCTCACTTTCCATTTAGGCTTTGGTACAATCATAAGTGTGACCTTTGCATTTTGTGTCCATAATATTACTGTAATAAAATATATATGTAGATCAGGTGACATGAGTATATCTTCCACCATTTCTGGGAGCAATATTTTGAAGACGTATAAATTAGTATTGGGGGTAAAAACAGGTGTACCCTGTTTCTATGAATATACAGATAATGCATGAATGGAACATACTCTGAATAAAACCTATACTCATTCCACTATAAATAATGGATTGAATTGATATCTGAAAAAATACAGGAAATCAAATATTGATATACAGACATTCATTACAACCAGTTATACATCAATGATAATATTAGTATTAGGATTTTCATGAAGAGTGTGTGAGTTTTGCTTCAAAATTGATTATGGAAATCGAAAATAATGTGTTTGGAAAGAAGTCTCATGAAAAGAGCAGTAAAGAAACATGGAGGAATACATGTTTTCAGAAACAGGAAGTGATTGAAAGTGAAACAAATTCCTATATATTTTTGAACTTTTGGATGAAATATATATATTATGATGTGCATAAACTGAAGAAATAATAATGTCCCACTGTTGAATAAATATGAACGTCAAAATACATATCATGTCCCATAGGAATCTACTTGCATTGATGTTAAACTGGGTCAGTTACTGTAGAAATATTAGGATTTGTATACACCATTCACTGAAGTTAGTTGTCAGTACTAGGAAACAAATATGAATTTCAGGTGGATGAATAGTTTGGAAAATAATCTTGTGAAAAGTTGATTATAAATCCACATAAATGAATATGAATGAATTTAGGGCATGTATAATAAGTCACATATATTACATATTTTGAAATATCTGGAGAGTATATATATATATATATATATATATATATATATATATATATATATAGAGAGAGAGAGAGAGAGAGAGAGAGAGACAGAGAGAGAGACATTAAAAACTAACAATATATATGCCAATCAAAATCCATCATGAAATATATATCATCCACAGATCCAAAAATATTCATTATACTGAACATGGATTTATGTATAATGTTGTTCAACTAGAAAGTTCACCCATAGTTTGAAATTTCAGTTCCAATAGCATTTACGAGGAGTGATCTCTTCTCACAATTTGTATCTGCCAAGTCAACCACCTCACAAGAATGTACGTGTGGTACCAGGTAGAATTCTATATGTGCATATAAAAATACATGTGCTTAATAGGCTACAGAGAAAGGGAGAAAGGAATTCACATATTTGTTAACTTTAAAAACACATGGAGAACTATTTCAAAAAAAATTTGCAAGATTTATAACTCCTACCCTATATTATGCAAAAGGCAAGTCCAAGTATACACCTTGCCTCCTCTGAACTGCTTGTACTTCTTTTCTGTTTTTTGTTATTTTTCTCCATCATATTAGGATTAGTAGTCAGAGTCTAGTTTGGAATTGGTTAGGGTTAGAGATTCAGTGTTTTAAAGGGAAATTGAAAAATGAATCCAATGTCTATGCAAATATGTGCTACCCCAAAATTTTCCCAGTCTCATCCAGAACAATGCGTTGACATTATCTTTTACCAAAGTAAGATACAGTTAGAGGAGAAGAGTTAGAAAATCTGTGAATACATATCTGGAATGGAATTTGCTCAGGAGTTCACAACCTTGGAGGTGGTAGCAGAGTTCAAAATAGTAAGGCAAAAGGTAAACACTCCTCAAACATGGAGCTCTGCTGGCCTAAAAAATTCTTGAGAAACTGCCTCTGAGGTTGGGCACTTGAAATACATGTTGTTTTCAGGAGATTTAGTTCTTTTATAGAGAGACCATCAAAGCTGGTTCTGCATATATGTGTCCTGTAAGACATGGTTTCTTATTTTTCATTGAACATGTGGCAGCAGTGCTGAATTCTTTTTTTGTAGCTAAACTGTGGACACTGGGGCTAAGTTTCTCCCTGTGCTAACTGGGAAGACATTTGTTCATCCTCCACTTTTAGTGGTGTTTCTTGCTGCTGCACTGGGAGTTTGGTATTTGCTTCACGAAATAAAGGAGGTCAATTGGGACACATTGTTGGAGGGAGTTCTGTCACGTGTGGTGGGTGAGGGTTTGCAGGAGAATGCAATAACCAGGCTTCTATCCCACATAGCTTTCCCCCTTGACCATAGCAACCTGATTCTGAACATTTCCCTGAAACCTCTCCATATAACAAGATGCCTTTACCTATTGGGTCTGTTGGCTGAAACCATATCAGTCACAAGCCATTTGGACGCCAATGGCAGTTCCACGTGGCCTCACCACAGATGTTTTGTCACACATCTGCTCACCACTGCTCTAGGCCCACTAATCAGCAGGCACCAACTAACTGGCATCTCTGTTCTACACCATTTTTATGAAACCCTGTCAATCAAGGCACTGTCTGGTATACTCATGATCAGCATCAGGACATCCAAAGGTTTTCCAGTGCCAACTGGTCATTGAAATTTCAAAAATTTTATGGTATTTATCTAGCCATTATTCAAGGAAGAAGTTGTAGTCACTGTGGGTTTCAATTCATTCAGGAACCATTAAATGTTAAGGAAGCTCATTTCAATGAAAGCTCTGGAGAACAATCACAGGCAAGGCATCCCAAATAGTGGCCAAAAGGTCACATGAAGCCAGGCCCATTGAGGTCTACAATGTGAGGTCCATGTGTGTTTTGACTCTCAACTATGGCTGCCAAGTTTTTCAGAATAAAATCATGTGATATCCTGGCTGAGATTCTCAGTGTTCTGTGGAAAGCCACCCTTGGCCTAGATCTCAGTTTCCAAGGGCGACTCTCATGCGTGGCCTCCTAACATTCCCACACAATTCATGGCAATACTTCTCTGAGGTCAGTTCTACAACTCAGTCTCTAAGGAGTATTACACCAGAGTACAAGCCGAGGGGGACCCAGTCATCCCTTCCAACTGCCACACAAATTACCAAAATTAAAACCAAAACATTCCCACATGGCCCTCATCTTCTTCCACATAGACCCTCATTATAACCTCTGGCTGGAGATTTCCACGAGGGGTGCAGCGCAAGAGAGTGTCCAAAATAAGCTCCCTTGGCCCTCATTTGCCTAAAGTCAGGGTGGCCTGGACACCATTCCTGTGAACCAGGAGTGATCAAATAGGCCTGCCATTACAACTACTATGCTTCTCCAATTTGAGGCCTACTGACTGTGGGGTTTAGATTCTTTATGTGAAGTGGAATCATGAGAAAACCCAAGCACCTCTGCATGGCTTTGAAAAACTCATTTGACCCAAAGGATCCCTATACTCACTTGATGATTGTCTGCAACCTAATAGAGGAAGGAGAGAGACATCATCCACAATGACTGAATTTTGCCATTTTAGTTTTGGATGCACACATGGGATCTTTCTTTATATCCATCAGGTGCTGAGAATATAAGCCACAGCCTCACACAGGGCCAAGAGGCTGATTCAGACACATCCCATTCAAAGCAATTAAGCAAAGAGCCACGGGTGATGCCCAATCATTTCCATATGAAAACTGTTTTTTTTTCATGCTTATCAAAGGGGTGGCCTGAGGCAAAGACCTTCCTGTCATTCAGTGAAACAGAAAAATAGGTAAGCAAAAGGCACAAAGCATGGTTTCTCCACTGAGACTTACCTGGTCACACTGATATCTGAGTTTTCTAAGAAGCTCGCCATTACCTTCAGCTATTCAGTACATGGCCATGTGACAGAGCTTGGGGTGGTACCTATCTTGGACACAAAACCATGAGACTATTCTGCAGATTGGTCAGAATTCAGGAAGAAATCTGAAACTTAGGAAGATAGTAGGTGTTGCCCATCTATAAGGCAACCTGCAGTGCAGTCATAAATTGGGCAGGATGAATGCTGGGAAGCTTTCTACTAGACAGGACACATTCATTGATGCATTCTCTTTTCTAATGTCTACAACCACGGACACAGTGTTATACACAGACATAGAAACACTTGCCTTGTCAAAAGACTATCTAGAAACAGTCCACTGCAAACCAGACATACCAGCTTTCCTACCTATTCTAAGAAAATGAGACAAAACCACAAACTCACACCCACAAACACAAAGCACCTCCTTCCCCCAAGTAAGTCTCTGAATATCCAGAGTGTCCTCTGACTAGCGGGCCCTACTATGTTCACCCGAAATGGCCTGTAATGTGGCAGATCTGGTCTCCTTGGCCAACTCTGTGTAGTTGTTAGGAGCCAGCGGTGAGTCACTACCTACTTACTAAGGAAAGGCCCGTCTTCAGAGCTCTCCTGATATTTGGCCATCCTCACATCAGTAGGTACCAAGAAAGACAGAATCTGTCATTGGTAAAACAAAACAAGTGAGCCCACTGGTACTGGGACTGGGACTGGCTCTGGATGCCTGGCTTCCTGGATCCCAAGTTCAGAGAGTTCCATCACCAAAGAAGTAAGGTAGGTCACTTCCTTCAGGAACTGAATGAGGTCAATGCCTTGGCAAACACTTTGTCCTAATAGCTGCTTCCAAGGGTCCCATGAGATGGAGGCTGCCCCTACTTCCTGTGACACTGTCACAAGTTAGAATGGTATATCAACCATAGACACACGGGAACAGCTCTCCACACAGACCTTGTTTGGTCCATCTTCTCTACATTAAGAAGAAAGTGGCTGATTCAGACACACCCCTTCATCCTGACAAGGTTGTTTGCCATGGAAGATGACTTTTGCTCTCTCAGGTCCTTCATAGCTGTCTACCTCTTTTCCAGGGATCATGTCTGCATGGACCTTTGAGGTTCTCAGCAGGTGGAAGATCCCCTACATTCCTGTATTGTAAGACCAACTCTGTCCCTGCACTTCTGTAAAGTTAGATTGAGGGAATAGTGTATGTTTAGGGTCAATAACATGTTGGATTTGGTTTAGGAATCATCCTGCAGAATGAATAATGGTATTTGAAACTGCGATATTTACTAGAATATATATGTGAAATATAAGTGTGAAACTAGAAATCTAGGTAACATTTGAAGCCCAGAAGGGCATTGGACCCTTGATTGTGATACTTAGAATAAAATTACATTCTGCACAGAGGTCTCAGATAGATCAATATACAATGGCATAAGACCTTGTACCTTGCTTGATTGAATGTAGAAGAGAATATCCAGTCAAAAAAGGATAGTCGGTAGGATTAGGAAGATAGTCGGTAGGTTTAGAAAAAGAATGAGTATAGGATTAGGAACAAACGTTTATTAGCAATAGGTTATCGATTAGAGTGTGAATGTAAATGTCAGCACATGTGAAGAGTCAGTCACAATGATGAACTGGGGAAAATATGTAGGAAACAGATAGAAATAGAGCCATAATGAAATCAGGCAATGTATAAAGTGAGGGATAGGATTAGACATTTTCAGTAGGGTTGAGTTTGAATATATAATCTTAAGAAGAAACAAATATGTAGTCACCAATAGGATTGATATTTGAGAGCATTAGGCAAGCTGGACATGGATGTTTTTAGTAATCCATGTTTACTTTCCTTTTAGGCTTTGGTACAAACATAAGTGTGAGCTTTGCATTTTGTGTTCCGAATATTTCTGTGATTAAATGTATAAGTAGATCAGGTGACATGAGTATTTCTTCCAACATTTCAGGGAGCAATATTTTGAAGACATATAAATTAGTATTGGGGGTATAAAGAAGTGTACACTGCGTCTATGAATATAGAGATAATGCATGAATAGACCATACTGTGAATAAATAATATAACTCGTTCCACTTTAAATAATGGATTGAATTTTTATCTGAAAATATATAAGAAATCCTATATCGTTATGTAATCATTAATTCCAACCAGTCATACATCTAATGGTAATATCAGAGTTATAATTCATCATAAAGTTTATGTGAGTTTTGCTTCAAAAGTGATTATGGAAATTGAAAGTAATGTGTCTTGAAAGAACTCTCATGAAAAGACCTGTCAAGAAACATGGAAGAATACATGTGTCCTGAAGCAGGAAGTGATTGAAAGTGAAACAAATTCCTGTCAATTTGTGAACTTGTGGGGAAATCTTAAGAGCCCCTCCCAGCTCTCCCTTGAGCGCGATAGCCAGACCGAGGGAATTAGGAGTGGCACGGGACTCGTGGTGCAGACCTCCAGGCCACCGCTCCCACCAGTGCTGAAAACTGAAGTCTCTTGCTCCAGCTTCCGGGGGCATGGCTTCCGGAGTGCAAGCAAATTCGCTGGGGGTTCTCAGGCCTAAGCTCTACAAACTTAGGGTCTGAGGGAGACAAACAGGGAGAGTGTTCCCAGGCGTTCATGAAAACAGGGCTCCTAGGAGCAGCAGACCTGCCATGTAGCCAGTATTGTGGTGAGTGTCACAGGTGAGTGGGGCCTGGCTTGAGGAAACACAAAAGAAGGCCCTAGGCACTCAGGATTGGACACCCACCCAGTCTGGGAGGAAGAGCTGCTGCACAGTGATTGGTTCCCACTTATTGAAAGGAGAAGCTTGGCCCAGTGGGCACAGCTCTACCTACTGGAAAAGAAGTTTATTGCAATCTATGACTGCATTTATTGTTATTATTATTATTTTAATTTGTTTTTTTTTGTTTTTGTTTTGTTTTTTTTTTTTGTTTTCTTTTATTTTCATTTTTTTGTTGCTGTTCTTTAACTTTTAAAAAATGTTTTAAATTTTTTATTTTATTTTATTTTTTTTTCCGGTTCATGATGACCATCTGAGAACACAAATTTATTGCTTTTATTTTCCAAAATCCTCATAAAAGAACTTAAACACTATAAAAATAATCACACGGTATTACCATAAAACAACAAATGAAAGGGAAAAAAACGTATTGGATCTCACCATTATGTATACACACAACACACACCTGCACAATCCCCCCAAACTAAAAGTAAATAGCGGAAAGATCAGTAGAGTGGAGGGAAGGGAACAGAAAGAGGAAGGAAAGGAGAAAAAGAGGAAGTACTGGGGACTGAATTAGAGCAAATTATATTTCATGCTTTTATAATTATGCCAAAATGAATCTTAATGTTATGTATAATCTTAATGTTATGTATAAAAAGAACCAATTAAAAAAAGAAATATGATAGTATACCAGTGCTGTGTAGAGCCAATAAAAAAATACCTATACATAAACTAAAAAAAATGTGAATTTTAAGAATAAACTGGAGTGGGCTAGAGTTGTGGCTCAGTGGTAGAGCACTTGTCTAGCATGTGTGAGGCACTGGTTGGATTCTCAGCACTGCATATAAATTAATTAATTAAATAAGGATCCATCAACAACTAAAAAAACTAGTAAAAAAGAATAAATTATAAAAAATAAATGAAAGTGTGTACAAAATGTCATTTGAAGTAAAAATACAAAATCAGCTCTAAGTTGTTTGCAACACAAACACACAAGTTAAGTGGTGTTTGAAAATACAGGGAGCAAAAGCTATTGTATAAAAATTTTATTGATAATTCCAGAACATCTATTATTAATATCAATGTAAAATATGTATTTTAAGTGAAAGAACCTTTAATAAGACAGCAATTGTGTTAATTAATTAAAGAATCTAAAAATTAGATGAAAATATGATTTGTTTTTATTCAATGAAGCAAGATTAAATGTTTGAAATATGATTTTAAGGAGAAATATAGGCACCACAATAAGTTTTAGGAATTTTGTGGATACAAAGATAATTAACTTAGGACAACTTACTATGATAAATGAGTTTACTTTAGTAGAAACATAGAATTTGCTCTCTGGAAACTGGGCACCCCTAATCCCCAAATCCCAAATCCAAAATGCCAAATCTAACGTGTTTTAGTACTGGAATGTGACAAGTGAAAAGTTTCCTACTTGGCTTCATTTGACAGGTTACAGTCAAAATGCAGGTATACTAAAAATGTTGTATGAAATTTCCTCCAGGCTATGGGTCTAAGGCATGTATGAAATATAAATGAATTTCATATTTACACTTGAGTCTTATCCCCAAGATTATGTATGTATAAATATTCCATAATTCCAAAAAAATCCAAAATCTGAAATGCTTCTTGTTCTAAGCATTTTTGATAAACAATACTTAACCTATATACAATTGTTTCCCCCACAACAAATAAACAAATTTAATAAGGTTAAAAACTTGCCAAAAATAAAATTTAAACATACTACAAAGCAAATAAATAACACATGAAATAATAAATTTTTTGGTGACTTAACAACTGGAAACTGTTTCATTTAACTTGCCCCTGGATCATAGATAAACTTCAAAATTATTTTCTTTTTTTTTTTTAAATGGCAAAATAATTTTATTTTATTTTATTTTTTTATTGGTTGTTCAAAACCCTACAAAGCTCTTGACATATCATATTTCATACATTAGCATACATTAGCTTCAAGTGAGTTATGAACTCCCTTTTTTAAACCAAGTAGAGATTGCAGAATCACATGGGTTACACATCCACATTTTTACATAATACCATACTAGTAACTGTTGTATTCTGCTGCCTTTCCTTTCCTCTACAATCCCCCTCCCCTCCCCTATTTTGTTATTATTATTTTTTAAAATTTTAATTTTAATTTTATATTATCATTATCATTTTTAAAAAAAAATCATTTTCATTCTTTATTTTCTATTTTTTCTATTGTATTTCATTTCTTTTCAATTTTCTTATTTCCCATTCCTTGCATTCTACCTGCCTACTCTCATTCTCTTTAGTGACTTTTTCCCTTCCCTTCTAAAATCTTTCCTCCCAAGCATCAAATAAATTTATAAGAGTAAACAGTAACTCAGCAGTCAAACAGAACAAGAAGTAACATGAGCAGCATAAACAAGCAAGGAAGAAAAGGAGAACAAACAACGAAGAACACCCTAAATATTCAGGAGGACCAGGATTCATCAGAAAAGTGGTCATATAAAGAACTCAAGGAATACCTTAGACACATGGAATGGAAACTTAAAGAAGATACGAGACAGAAAATCCAAACAGTAAAAGAAAACATTGAAAATGAATTACATAAACATATAAAAGAAAAAGTTAAGCATCTTTATCAGTGGATAGAGATTATAAAAAAAATCAAACAATAATTCTAGAAATGAAGGAAATGATAAACCAAATTAAGAACTCCATTGAGAGTATCACTAACAGAGTGGAGCAAGTAGAAGCCAGAACGTCAGATAATGAAGACAAAATATATCATCTTGAAACGAGTCCAGCCAACTCAGAAAGGCTGGCAAAAAAAAATCACAAGAAAAACATCCAAGAGATTTGGGATAACATAAATAAAACCACACTTACGAGTCATCAGGATAGAGGAAGGTACAGAGACTCAAACCAAGGGAATGAGAAAACTGCTGAATGAAATAATTACAGAAAACTTTCCAGAAATAAAAAAGGAAATGGATATACAAATTGTAGATGCATACAGGACAAGAGCACACAAAATCACAGTAGACGAATGCCAAGACACATTGTTATGAAGATATCCAATATACAGAACAAAGAGAAAATAATAAATCTACAAGAGAATGGAGGCAGAATACATTCAGTGGTAAACCAATAAGGTTAACAACGGATATTTGATCACAGATGCTGAAAGCGAGAAGATCCTGGAAAAACGTATTTCAAACACTGAAAGACAATGGATGCCAACCAGGAATTATGTATCCAGCATAATTAACCATCAGGTACGACAATAAAATAAGAATCTTTCATGATAAACAAAAGCTAAAAGAATTTGAAGCCAGAAAACAAGCTTTACAAAGCGTCTTGAGCAAAACACTACACAAGAAAGAAATGAAAAACAACAACCAAAACCATCAGTGGGAAGTACCTTGGTAATGACAGAGGCAGGGTGAAAGCTTATCATGGAGAAACAAACTAAATTTAAAAAAAAGATAAATAATCAAACATGGCTGGCAGTACAAACCATACATCAATAGTAACTCTGAATGTAAATGGCTTCAACTCTCCAATAAAGCGACATAGGCTGGTAACTTGGATTAAATAAACAAATCCAACAATATGTTGCCTCCTGGAGACACATCTGAAATGCAAAGACACACAGGCTGAAGGTGAAAGGTTGGGAAAAAATACACCATGCACACTTATCCTCATAAGCAAGCAGGGGTGGACATCCTCATATCAAATAAAATCGACTTCAAGACTAAGTTAATCAAAAGGGATAAGGAAGGACATTATATACTGTTAAAAGGAACCATTCACCAACAAGACATAACAATTATCAATATTTATGCACTAAATAATGGTGCTACGATGTTCATGAAACAAATTCTCCTCAAGCTCCAAAATGAAATAGACCTCAACACAATAATTATGGGTGACTTCAACACACATCTATCACCATTGGACAGATCCTCCAAACAAAAGTTGAATAAAGAAAGTATAGAACTCAATATCACAATCAATAACCAACATGTAACTGACATATATAGAATATATCAACCATCATCAAGTGGATATACTTTTTTCTCAGCAGCACATGGATCCTTCTCAAAAAAATACCATATATGATGCCATAGGGCAACCCTCAGTAAATATAAAGGTGTGGAGATAATAACATGCATTTTATCTGATCATAATGGAATGAAACTGGAAATCAATGATAAAAGAAGAAAGGAAAAATTCTACATCACATGGAAAATGAACAATATGTTACTGAATGATCAATGGGTTACAGAAGACATAAAGGAGGAAATCAAAAAATTCTTAGAGATAAATGTAATTATAGACACAACATATCGGAATCTATGGGACACAATGAAAGCAGTTTTAAGAGGGAAATTCATCGCCTGGAGGTCATTCCTGAAAAAAAAAAGGAAAAACCAACAAATAAGTGAGCTCACACTTCATCTCAAAGCCCTAGAAAAGGAAGAGCAAAACAACAGCAAATTTAGCAGAAGGCAAGAAATTATTAAAATCAGAGTGGAAATCAACGAAATTGAAACAAAAGAAACTATTGAAAAAATTAACAAAACTAAAAGTTGATTCTTCGAAAAAATAAATAAGATCAACAGACCCTTAGCCATGCTAAAGACGAAAAGAAGAGAAAGAACTCAAATTACTAACATATGGGATGAAAAAGGCAACATCACAACAGATGCTACAGAAATACAGAAGACAATTAGAAATTATTTTGAAAATCATTATTCCAATAAAATAGAAAATAGTGAAGACATCGATAAATTTCTTAAGTCATATGATTTGCCCAAACTGAGTCAGGAGGATACACACAATTTAAACCGACCAATATCAATGGATGAAATAGAAGAAGCAATCAAAAGACTACCAACCAAGAAAAGCCCAGGAATGGATGGCTATACAGCGGAGTTTTACAAAACCTTTAAAGAAGAATTAATACCAATACTTTTCAAGTTATTTCAGGAAATAGAAAAAGAGGGAGCTCTGCCAAATTCATTTTATGAGGCCAACATCACCCTAATTCCAAAACCAGAAAAAGACACCTCAAAGAAAGAGAACTACTGACCAATATATCTGATTAACCTAGATGCAAGAATCCTCAATAAAAATCTGCCTAATCGAATACAAAGGCACATCAAAAAAATTGTTCACCAGGATCAAGTAGGATTCATCCCTGGTATGCAACGATGGTTCAATATACGAAAATCAATAAATGTTATTCATCACATCAATAGACTTAAAGATAAGAACCATATGATCATCTCGATAGATGCAGAAAAAGCATTTGACAAAGTACAGCATCCCTTTATGTTCAAAACATTAGAAAAATAGGGATAACAGGAACTAACCTCGACATTGTAAAAGCTATCTATGCTAAGTCTCAGGCTAGCATCATTATGAATGGAGAAAAATTGAAGACATTCCCTCTAAAATCTGGAACAAGACAGGGATGCCCTCTGTCACCACTTCTATTCAATATAGTTCTCAAAACACTGGCCAGAGCAATTAGACAGACGAAAGAAATCAAAGGCATAAAAATAGGAAAATAAGAACGAAAATTATCACTATTTCCTGGTGACATGATTCTATACATAGAAGACCCAAAAGGGTCTACAAAAGAACTACTAGAACTAATAAATGAATTCAGCAAAGTGGCAGGATATACAATCAAAACGCATAAATCAAAGGCATTTCTGTATATCAGCGACAAACCTCCTGAAACAGAAATGAGGAAAAACACTCCATTCACAATACCCTCAAAAAAAATAAATACTTGAAAATCAACCAAACAAAAAAGGTGAAAGACTTATACAATGAAAACTACAGAACCCTAAAAAGAGAAGTAGAAGAAGATCTTAGAAGATGGAAAAATATACCCTGTTCCTGGATAGGCAGAACTAACATCATCAAAATGGCGAAATTACCAAAAGTTTTCTATAGGTTCAATGCAATGCCAATCAAAATCCCAATGGCATTTCTTGTAGAAATAGATAAAGCAATCATGGAATTCATATGGAAAAATATAAGACCCAGAATAGCAAAAGCAATTCTAGCAGGAAGTGTGAATCAGGCGGTATAGCGATACCGGACTTAAAACTATACTACAGAGCAATATTAACAAAAACAGCATGGCACTGGTACCAAAACTGGCAGGTTGACCAATGGTACAGAATAGAGGACACAAAGACTAATTCACAAAGCTACAACTATGCTATATTTGATAAAGGAGCTAAAAGCATGCAACGGAGGAAATATAGGATCTTCAACAAATGGTGTTGTAAAAAATGGAAATCCATATGCAACAAAATGAAACCGAATCCCCTCCTCTTGCCATGCACAAAAGTTAACTCAAAGTGGATCAAGGAGCTAGATATCAAATAAGAGACTCTGCATCTGATACAAGAAAAAGTTGGCTCCGATCTACATAATGTGGGGCCGGGCTCCAAATTCCTTAACAGGACACCCATAGCAGAAGAGTTAATAACAAGAATCATCAAATGGGACTTACTTAAACTGAAAAGTTTTTTCTCAGCAGGATAAAAAATGAGAGAGGTAAATAGGGAGCCTAAATTATGGGAACAAATTTTTACTCCTTACACTTCAGATAGAGCCCTAATATCCAGAGTATACCAAGAACTCAAAAAATTAGACAATAAGATGATAAATAACCCAATCAAAAAATGGGCCATGGACCTGAACCGACACTACTCAGAGGAGGACATACAATCAATCAGTAAGTAAATGAAAAAATGCTCACCATCTCTAGCAGTCAGAGAAATGCAAATTAAAATCACCCTAAGAAACCATCCTACTCTAGTAAGATTGGCAGCCATTATGAAGTCAAACAACAAGTGCTGGCGAGGATGTGGAGAATAGGGTACTCTTGTACATTGCTGGTGGGACTGCAAACTGTTGTGGCAAATTTGAAAAGCAGTATGGAGAATCCTGGGAAAGCTGGGAATGGAACCACCATTTGACCCAGCTATTGCCCTTCTCAGACTATTCCCTGAAGACCTTAAAAGAGCATATTACAGGGATACTGCCACATTGATGTTCATAGCAGCACCATTCAAAATTGCTAGACTGTGGAACGAACCCAGATGCCCTTCAGTAGATGAATGGATAAAAAAATGTGGCATTTATACACCATTGAGTATTATGCATCATTAAAAAATGACAAAATCATTGAATTTGCAGGGAAATGGATGGCACTAGAGCAGATTATGCTTAGTGAAGCTAGCCAAACCCTAAAAAACAAATAAAAATGTCTTCTTTGATATAATGAGAGCAACTAATAACAGAGCAGGGAGGTAGAGCAGGAAGAAAAGATCAACATTAAACAGAGACATGAGGTGGGGGTCGGAAAGAGAGAGATAAAGGAAATTGCATGGTAATGGAGGGAGACCCTCATTGTTACACAAAATTACATATAAGAGGTTGTCAGGGGAATGGGAAAATTAACAAAGATATAAATGTATTAAAGTAGATGGGGTAGAGAGAGAAGATGGGAGGGGAGTGGGGATACTAGAGGATAGAAAATGTAGCACAATACAACAGTTACTAATAGGGCATTATAAAAATGCAGATGTGTAACACATATGATTCTGCAATCCGTATTTGGGATAAAAATGGGAGTTCATAACCCACTTGAATCTAATGTATGAAATATAATATGTCAAGAGCTTTGTAATGTTTTGAACACCCAATTAAAAAAATAAAAAAATAATATGAAATAAAATAATTGAAAAAAAAAAACACATGGAGAAATATTTCACTCTCTTCCAGAACAATGCCTTGACATTACCCTCGCCCCAAGTAATACTTCATTAGAGCAGAAGAGTTAGAAAATCTGGGAATACATAGCTGGAATTTAATATGCTCAAAAGTTCACAACATTGGAGGTGGTAGAGTAGTTTACTAAAGTAAGGGACAGGGTAAACACTCCACAAATATGGAGCTCTGCTGGCCTAAAGACTTCTTCAGAAACTGCCACTGAGGTTGGGCACTTGAAATATATGTTGTTGTCAGGAGCTTTAGATTCCTTTGTAATGAGAGCATCAAAGCTGGGTCTGCATCTATGTGACCTGGAGGACATGGTTTCTTATGTTCCAATGAACATGAGTCATCAGTGCTGAATTCAATCTTTGTAGGTAAACTGTGGTCACTGGGGGCTAAGTGTCTCCCCGTGTGGACTGGGAAGCCATTTGGTCATCCTCCACATTTTGTGGTGTGTCTTGCTGCTGCACTGGTAGTTTGGTATTTGCTTCACAAAATACAAGGAGTCCACCTGGGACAAAGTGTTGGAGGGAGTTTCTCACATGTGGTGGGTCAGGGTCTGCAGGAGAATGCACCCACCAAGGTTCTATCCCAAATAGCTTGCCTCTTGACCATAGCAACGTGATTCTGAACATTGCCCTAAAACCTCTACAAATAAAAATACGCCTTTACATATAAGGGTCTGCTCGCTGCACCATGTCAGTCACAAGCAATTTGGAAGCCAATGGAAGATCCACATGGCTCCACCACAGATGATTTATCACACACCTGCCGACTGCAGCTCTATGCCCACTACTCAGCAGGCTCCAAATTACTGGCATCTCTGCTCTACACCATTTTCTGGAAACCCAGTCCATCAGGCACTGTCTGGTATACTCATAGTCAGCAACAGGATATCCAAAGGTTCTCCAGTGCCACCTGGTCATGGAAATTTAAAAAAAATTTCACAGTATTTATCTAGCCATTTTTCAAGGATGAAGTTGAAGGCACTGTGGGTTTCACTTCATTCAGGAACCATTAAATGGTGAGGATGCTCATTTCAATGAAAGCTCTGGAGAACTCTCATAAGCATGGCTTCCTAAAGAGTGGCCAATGATCACATGATGCTAGGCACATTGAGGTCTACAATGTGAGGTCCATGTGTGTTTTGACTCTCAACTATGGCTGCCAAGTCTTTCAGAATAAAATTATGTGATACCCTGGCTGAGATTCCAAGTGCTCTGTGCAAAGCCAACCTGGGCCTAGATCTCAGTTTCCAAGGGCAAATCTCATGCGTGGCCTCCTAAAATCCCAACTCAATTCATGGCAATACTTCTCTGAGGTCAGTACCTCAACTCAGTATCTAAGGGGAATCACACCAGAGTTCAAGCCCAGGTGGACCCAGTCGTCACTTCCAACCACCACCCAAATGACCACAATTAAAACCAAAACACTCCCACATGACCCACATTTTCTTCCATATAGACACTCATCATAACTTCTGGCTGGAGGTTTCCATAAGGGGCTCCGCCCAAGCCAGTGTCAAAAATAAGCTCCCGTGCCCCTTAATTTGACTAAACTGAGGGTGGCTGTACACACTTCCTGTGAACAAGATGTGATCAAATAGGCCTGCCATTAATACTGCTCCGCTTCTCCAATTTGAGGACTACTGACTGTGGGTTTTAGATTCTTTATGTGAACTGAAGTCATGATAAAACCCAAGCACCTATGGGATAGAATCTGCAGGGCTTTGAGGAACTCATTTGAGACAAAGGATCCCTATTCTCACTTGATGGAGGTCACGAACCTTACAGAGGAAGACGAGAGACTTCATCCACAATGACTGCTCTTTTTGCCACTTTGGTTTTGGATGTGCACATGGAATCTTTCTTTAGATCCATCAGGTGATGAGAAACTAAGCAACAGCCTCACACAGGGCCAATGGTCTGAATGAGACACATCTTTTTCAAAGCAATTAAGCAAAGAGCCACAGATGATGCCCATTCATTTCCATTTGAAAACTGTTTTCTTCAGGCTTCACAAAGGGGTGGCCTAAGGCAAAGACCTTCCTGACATTTAGGGCAACAGAACAATAGGTAACCAAAAGGCCCAAAGCAGGGTTTCTCCACTGAGTCTTTAATGGTCATAGTGATTTCTGAGTTTTCTGTGATGCTCGCCATTCCCTTCAGCTATCCAGTACATGGCCATGTCACAGAGCTTGGAGGTGGTATATATCTTGCACAAAAAACCATGAGCCTATTCTAGAGAGTGGCCAGAATTCAGGAAGAAAAGTGGAACTTAGGAAGATAGCAGGTGTAGCCAATTGATAAGGCAAGCCGCAGTCCATTCATAAATTGTGCAGGATGAATTCTGGGAAGCTTTCTACTAAACAGGACATATCCATTGATCCAATATCTTTTCTAATGTCTACAACCATAGATAACAGTGGGATACACAGACATAGAAACACTCGCCTTGCCAAACGACTTACTAGAAACAGTTCACTCCAAACCAAACAAACCGACTTCCCTGCCTATTTTCAGAACATGAGACAAAACCACAAAACCACAACCAAACCTACAAAGGCACCTCCTTCTGCCAAGTAGGTCTTTGACTATCTTGAGTGTCCTCTGACTTATGGGCCATACTATGTTCCCCCGAAATGGCCACTCCTGTCTCAGATTTGGACTCCATGGCCAACTCTATTTAATTGTCAGGAGCCAGCTGTGAGTCACTACCTGTTTTCTCAGGAAAGGCCCCTCTTCAGAGATTTCCTGCCATTTGGCCATCCTCACATGAGTAGGTACCAAGAAAGACTGACTCTGTCCTTGGTAAATCCAAACAAATGAGACCACTCAGACTGGAACTCGCTCTGGCTTTTTTGCCTGAATTCCTGGATCCCAAGATCAGAGAGTTCCATCACCAAGGAAGTGAGGTGAGGTCACTTCTTTCAGAAATTGAAAAATCTGTGGAAAGCAACCCTGGGCCTAGATCTCAGTTCCAAGGGTGACTCTTATGCGTGGCCTCCTAAAATCCCAACAAAATTCAATGCAATACTTCTCTAAGGTCAGTTCCACAACTCAGTCTCTAAGGGGAATCACACCAGAGTTCAAGCCCAGGTGGACCCAGTCATTTCTTCCAACCGCCACACAAATGACCAAAATTAAAACGAAAAGACTCCCACATGGCCCTCATCTTCTTACATATTGTCATTCATCATAATGTCTGGCTGAAGATTTTCATGAGGGGCGAAGCCCAAGAAAGTGTCCAAAATAAGCTCACTTGCCCCTCATTTGCCTAAAGTCAGGGTGGCCTGGACACCCTTCCTGTGAACCAGGAGTGATCAAATAAGCCTGTCATTAATAATGCTCTGTTTCTCCAATTTGAGGCCTAATGACTGTCAGGTATAGATTCTTTGTGATTTGGAGTCATGCGAAACCCCAAGCACCTCTCCTGGGCTTTGAGGAGCTCTTTTGACCCAAAGAATCCATTTTCTCACTTGACAGAGGTCAGGAACCTAACAGAGGAAGGCAAGAGACTTCATCCACAATGACTGATCTTTTTGCCATTATGGTTTTTGATGCACACATGGGATCATTCTTTAGATCCATCAGGTGCTGAGAATGTAAGACACAGCCACACACAGGCCAAGAGGCTAATTCAGCCACATCCCTTTCCAAAGCAATTAAGCAAAGAGCCACAGGTGATGCCCATTCATTTCCATTTGAAAACTCTTTCTTCAGGCTTCACAAAGGGGTGGCCTGAGACCAAGCCTTTCATGACATTCAGTGCAACAGAACAATAGGTAAGCAAAAGGCCCAAAGCGGGGTTTTTCCACTGAGACATTTCTGTTCACACTGATATCTGAGTTTTCTGAAAGGCTGGCCATTCTCTTCCGCTATCCAGTACATGGCCATGTCACAGAGCTTTTAGTGGTGCATATCTTGGACACAAAACCATGAGCCTATTCTGGAAAGTGGCCAGAATTCAGGAAGAAAACAGGAACTTAGGAAGATAGAATGTGTTGCCTCTCGATAAGACAAGCTGCAGTCCATTCATAAATTGGGCAGGATGAATTATGGGAAGATTTATAGTAGACTGGACGCATCCATTAATGCATTCTCTTTTCTAATGTCTACAACAATGGACACAGTGGGATACACAGACATAGAAACACTCGCCTGGTCAAACGACTTACTAAAAACAATCCACTCCAAACCAAACAAACCAACTTTCCTACCTGTTCTCAGAACATGGCCTGACCTCTCTCAGATCTGGTTTCCTTGTCCAACTCTGTGAAGTTGTCAAGAAAAAGGGGTGAGCCACTACCTGCTTCTTCTGGAAAGGTCCCTCTTCAGAGCACTCCTGGCATTTGGCCATCCTCACATCGGTAGGTACCAAGAAAGACTGACTCTGTCCTTGGTAAATCCAAACAAGTGAGTCCACTGGGACTGGGGCTGCCTCGGGGTGCCTGGATTCTTGGATACAAAGTTCAGAGAGTTCCATCACCAAGGAAATGAGGTATATCACTTTCTTTGGAACTGAATGAGGTCACTGCCTTGGCAACCACTTTGTCCTAACAGTTGCTTCCAAGTGTCCCATGAGATGGAGGCTGCCCCTACTTCCTGTGACACTTTCACAAGGTAGAATGGTATGTCAACCATAGGCACCCAGCAGCAGCTCTCCACACAGGCCTGGTTTGGTCCATCTTCTCTACAATAAAAAGAGAGAGGCTGATTCAGACACATCCCTTCATCCTGACCAGGTTGTTTGCCATGGAAGATGACTTTTGCTCTCTCAGGTCCTTCATAGCTGCCTACATCTTCTCCAGGTATCATTTCTGAATGGACCTTTGAGGTTCTCAGCAGGTGGAATGTCCCCTACTTTCCTGTATTGTAAGAACGACTCTATCCCTGCTCTTCTGTAAAATGAGATTGAGGAAACAGTGTATGTTTAGGCTTAATAACAGGTTCGATTTGGGTTAGCAATCATTCTGTGTGATAAATAATGGTATTGGGAACCTGCGATATTTACAAGAATATCGAGGTGAAATATAAGTATGAAAACAGAAATCTAGGTATGATTTGAAGCCCAGAAGGGCATTGGGCCCTTAATTGGGATACTTAGTTTTGAATTATATTCTGCAAAGATGTCTCAGACAATTTGATATACAATGGCATAGGACCTTGTACCTTGGATGTTTGAATGTAGAAGAGAACATCCAATCCAAAGGGATAGTCAGTAGAATTAGGAAGATAGTCGGTAGGTTTAGGAAGAAGAGTGAGTGTAGGATTGGGACTAAAAATTCTTTAGCTATAGGGTTTCGGATAGAGAGTGAATGTAAATGTCAGCACATATGAAGAGTCAGTCACTATGATGAAATTGGGAAAATATGTAGAAAAGCAGATATCAATAGAGACATTATGAAATCAGGCATAGTATTAAGTGAGTGATAGGAGTAGACATTTTCACCAGGGTTGAGTTTGAATATATAATCTTAGGAAGAAACAAATATGTAGTAACCAATAGGATTGACATTTGAGAGCATTAGGCAACCTGGACAAGGATGTTTTTAGTAATCCATGATCGCTTTCCATTTAGTCTTTGGTACAATCATAAGTGTGACCTTTACATTTTTTGTCCAGAATATTACTGTGATAAAATCTATATGTAGATCAGGTGACATGAGTATTTCTACTACCATTTCTGGGAGCAATATACTGAAGACGTAAAATTTGTATTGGGGGTACAAAGAGGTGTACCCTGTGTCCATGAATATAGAGATTAAGCATGAATACACCATACTGTGAATAAATAATATAACTGGTTCCAACTTTAAATAATGGATTGAATTGATATCTGAAAATATACAATAAATCTTATATTGATATATATTCATTCATTCCAACCAGTTATACATCTAATGGTAATATTAGTGTTTTGATTTATCATGAAGAGTGTGTGAAGTTTGCTTCAAAAGTGATTATGGAAATCGAAAATAATGTGTTCGGAAAGAATTCTCATGCAAAGACCAGTCAAGAAATATGGAGGAATACATGTGTTTTGAAGCAGGAAGTGATTGAAAGTGAAACAAATGCCTATAAATTTGCTAATTTTTTTATGAAATATATATCCTATGATGTGCATAAACTGATGAAATTGTAATGTACCAGTTTTGAATAAAAATTAACGTAAAAATACACATCATGTCCCATTGGAATCTACTTGCATTGATGTTAAACTTGGTCAGTTACTGTAGAAATATTAGGATTCGCGTGCCTCATTCACCGAAGTTAGTTTTCTTTTTTTTTTTAATTTTTTATGGTTGTTCTAAACATTATTTATTTCTTGATATATCATATTTCACACTTTGATTCAAGTGGGTTATGAACTCCCATTTTTACCCCGTATACAGATTGCAGAATCACATCAGTTACACATCAATTGATTGACACATTGCCATACTAGTGTCTATTGTATTCTGCTGCCTTTCCTATCCTCTACTATCCCTCCTCCCCTCCGCTCTCTTCCCCTCTCCTCTCTCTACCCCCTCTACTGTAATAAATTTCTCCCTTTTGTATTATTTTTCCCTTTCCCCTCACATCCTCTTTTATGTAATTTTGTATAACCCTGAGGGTCTACTTCCATTTCCATGCAATTTCCCTTCTCTCTCCCTTTCTCTCCCACCTCTCATCCCTATTTAATATTAATCTTCTTCTCATGCTCTTCATCCCTACTCTGTTCGTAGTTACTCTCCTTTTATCAAAGAAGGCATTTGGCATTTGTTTTTTAGGGATTGGCTAGCTTCACTTTGCATAATCTGCTCTAATGCCATCTATTTTCCTGCAAATTCTATGATTTTTTCATTTTTTAAAGCAGAGTAATACTCCATTGTGTATAAGTGCCACATTTTTTTATCCATTCTTCTATTGAACAGCATCTAGGTTGGTTCCACAGTCTTGCTATTGTGAATTGTGCTGCTATGAACATCAATGTAGCAGTGTCCCTGTAGCATGCTCTTTTAGGGTCTTTAGGGAATAGACCGAGAAGAGGAATAGCTGGGTCAAATGGTAGTTCCATTCACAGCTTTCCAAGAAATCTCCATAATGCTTTCCAAATTGGCTCTACCAATTAGCAGTGCCTCCAATAATGTACAAGTGTACCTGTTTCTCCACATCGTCACCAGCACTTGTTGTTGTTTGACTTCATACTGGCTGCCAATCTTACTGGAATGAGATGGTATCTTAGGGTGGTTTTGATTTGCATTTCTCTGACTGCTGGGGATGGTGAGCATTTTTTCATGTACTTGTTTTTTGATTGTATGTACTTCTCTGAGAAGTGTCTGTTCTGGTTCTTGGCCCATTTGTTTATTGGGTTATTTGTTATCTTATTGTCTATTTTTTTGAGTTCTTTGTATACTCTGAATATTAGGGCTCTATCTGAAGTGTGAGGAGTAAAGATTTGTTCCCAGGATTTAGGCTCCCTATTTACCTCTCTTATTGTTCCTTTTGCTGATAAAAAACTTTTTAGTTTCAGTAAGTCCCATTTGTTGATTCTAGTTATTAACTCTTGTGCTATGGGTGTCCTATTCAGGAATTTGGAGCCCGACCCCACAGTATGTAAATCGTAGCCAACTTTTTCTTCTATCAGACGCCATGTCTCTGATTTGATATCAAGCTCCTTGATCCATTTTGAGTTAACTTTTGTGCATGGCGAGAGAAAGGGATTCAGTTTCATTTTGTTACATATGGATTCCAAGTTTTCCCAGCACCATTTTTTGCAGATGCTATTTTCCTTCATTGCATGCTTTTAGCCCCTCCATCAAATATAAGATAGTTGTAGTTTCCTGGCTTGGTTTCTGTGTCCTCTATTCTGAACCATTGGTCCACCCGCCTGTTTTGGTACCAGTACCATGGTATTTTTGTTACTATTTTTCTGTAGTATAGTTTGAAGTCTGGTATCGCTATGCCGCCTGATTCACACTTCCTGCTTAGTGTTGTTTTTGTTATTCTGTGTCTTTTATTTTTCCATATGAATTTCATGATTGCTTTCTCTATTTCTAGAAAAAATTCCGTTTGGATTTTGATTGGCATTGCATTAAACCTATTGAGAACTTTTGGTAATATCACCATTTTGATGATATTAGTTCTGCCTATCCATGAACAGGATATATTTTTACATCTTCTAAGATCTTCTTCTATTTCTCTCTTTAGGGTTCTGTAGTTTTCATTGTATAAGACTTTCACATCTTTTGTTAGGTTGATTCCTAATTATTATTATTTTTTTTTAGGATATTGTGTATGGAGTGGTTGTCCTCATTTCTATTTCAGAGGATTTGTCGCTGATATGCAGGAATGCCTTTGATTTATGCATGTTGATTTTATATCCTGCCACTTTGCTGAATTCATTTATTAGCTCTATTAGTTTCTTTGTAGACCCTTTTGGGACTGCTAGACATAGAATCATGTGATCTGATAATTTAAGTTCTTCTTTTCCAATTTTTACGCCTTTTATTTCTTTCGTCTGTCTAAATGCTCTGGCTAGTGTTTCGAGAACAATGTTGAACAGAAGTGGTGAGAGAGGGCATTCCTGTCTTGTTCCAGATTTTAGAGAGAATACCTTCAATTTTTCTCCATTCAGAATGATGCTAGCCTGAGGCTTAGCATAGATTGCTTTTACAATATTGAGGTATGTTCCTCTTATCACTAGTTTTTCTAGAGTGTTGAACATAACAGAATGCTGTACTTTATTGAATGCTTTTTTTGCATCTACCGAGATGATCATATGGTTCTTATTTTTAAGTCTATTGATGTGGTGAATAACATTTATTGATTTCCGTATATTGAACCAGCCTTGCATCACACGGATGAATCCTACTTGATCAGGATTCACAATTTTTTTGATATGTTTTTGTATCCAATTCGCCAGAATTTTATTGAGGATTTTTTCATGTAGGTTCATTAGAGATATTGGTCTGTAGTTTTCTTTCATTGAAGTGTCTTTGTCTGGTGTAAGAATCAGGGTGATCTTGGCCTCGTAGAATGAATTTGGAAGATCTCCCTCTTTTTCAATTTCCTGAAACACCTTGAAAAATATTGGGATTTGTTCCTCTTTAAAGGTTTTGTTAAACTCTGCTGTATACCCATACGGTCCTGGGCTTTTCTAAGTTGGTAGTGGATTGATGGTTTCTTCTATTTCCTCAATTGATATTGGTCTGTTTATGTTGTCTATATCCTCCTGACTCAATATGGGCAGATCATATGACTTAAGAAATTTATCGATGCCTTCACTGTCTTCTATTTGTTTGGAGTATAAGGATTAAAAATAATTTCTGATTATCTTCTGTATTTCAGAAATATCTGTTGTGATATTTTCTTTTTTAATCCCTTATGCTAGTAACTTGAGTTCTCTCTTCTTCTCTTTCATAGCATGGCTAAGGGTCTGTCAATTTTATTTATTTTTTCAAAGAACCAACTTCTACTTTTGTCAAGTTTTTTCAATTGTTTCTTTTGTTTCAATTTCATTAATTTCAGCTTTGATTTTAATTATTTCTTGCCTTCTACTTCTTTTGCTGTTTCTTTCGTCTTCTTTTTCTAGGATTTTGAGATGAAGTATGAGATCATTTATTTGTTGGTTGTTCCTTTTTTTAAGGAATGAACTCCAAGCAATGAATTTTCCTGTTAGAACTGCTTTCAATGTGTCCCATAGATTCCGATATGTTGTGTCTGTGTTTTCATTTATCTCTAAGAATTTTTAAATTTCCTCCTTAATGTCTTCTATAACCCATTGATCACTCAGTAACCTATTGTTCATTCTCCAAGTGATGCATGATTTTTCCTTCCTTCTTTTATCATTGATTTTTAGTTTCATTCCATTATGATCAGATAATATGCATGGTATTATCTGTACTCCTTTATATTGTCTAAGAGTTGCCCTGTGATATAATATATGATCATTTTTTAGAAGGATACATGTGCTGCTGAGAAAAAAGGTAACTGTTTGATGTTGGGTGTTATATTCTACATATCTCAAATAAGTCTAGGTTATTAATTGTGTTATTGAGTTCTATAGTTTCCTTATTCCTTATTCCTTGTTTGGAAGATCTGTCCAGTGGTGAGAGAGGTGTGTTCATGTCTCCCATGATTACTGTATTGTGGTGTATTAGACTCTTGAACTTGAGAAGAGTTTGTTTGATGAACATAGCTGCACCATTGTTTGGGGCATATATATTAATGATTGCTGTCTCTTGTTGGTGTATGGTTCCCTTGAGCAGTATGTAGTGTCTCTCTTTATCCCTTTTGATTAACTTTGGCTCAAAATCTATTTTATTTGATATGAGTATGGACTCTCCTGCTTGTTTCCGAAGTCCATATGAGTGATATGATTTTTCCCAAACTTTCACCGTCAGTCTATGTATGCATTTTCCTATCAAATGCATCTCCTGTAGGCAGCATATTGTTGGGTCTTGTTTTTTGTTCAATTCTACTAGCCAGTGTGTCTTCATTGGTGAGTTTAAGCCATTAACATTTAGGGTTATTATTGAGATATGGGTTGTTCTTCCAGCCATATTTGTTTATTTATGTTACTAAACATGGTTTGTTTTCCTCTTTGATTATTTTCCCCCCTTTAATGTCCTACCTCCCACTGTTGGTTTTCATTGTTATTTTCCATTTCCTCTTCCTGCAATGTTTTGCCGAGGATGTTTTGAAGAGATGGTTTTCTAGCTGCAAATTCTTTTCACTTTTGCTTATCGAGGAAGGTTTTAATTTCATCTTCCATACTGAAGCTTAATTTTGCTAGATACACAATTCTTGGTTGGAACCCATTTTCTTTCAGTGTTTGAAATATGTTATTCCAGGATCTTCTAGCTTTCAGAGTCTGTGTTGAAAGATCAGCTGTTATCCTGATTGGTTTACCCTTAAACGTAATCTGCTTCCTTTCTCTTGTAGCTTTTAAAATTCTCTCTTTTTTCTGTTTGTTGGGCATCTTCATTATAATGTGTCTAGTTGTGGCTCTCTTATGATTTTGCACATTCGGCGTTCTGTAGGCTTCTAGGACTTGGGATTCTGTTTTATTTATCAAGTCTGGGAAGTTTTCTCGTATTATTTCATTGAATAGGTTGCTCATTCCTTTGGTTTGGACCTCTATACCTTCCTGTATCCCAATGACTGTTAAGTTTGGCCTCTTTATGTTATCCCATATTTCTTGGATATTCTGCTCGTGGTTTCTTAACAGTCTTGCTGAGTGGTCTATGTTCTTTTCAAGTTGAAATACTTTGTCTTCATTGTCTGATGTTCTATGTTCTAAGTGTTCTATTCTCCTGGTAGTATTCTCAATTGAGTTTTTAAGTTGGATTATTCCTTCCTGCAATTCTAGGATTTCTGTTTGTTTGTTTTTGCAACCTCTATCTCCCTATATATTTGATCTTTTGCTTATTGGATTTGTTTATGTAATTCATTGTCGAAGTGATCTTTAATTGTCTGATTTTGTTGTCTAATGTCTTCCTTGAGACTCCAGATCATCTAAAGCATGAGTATCCTGAATTCTTTATCTGACATTCCATCTGATGCAGCTATTACCTCTTCTAAAGTTGTGTTGACCTGCATTGCTTGTGGTCCTTTCTTTCCTTGTCTTTTCATACTGCTCGCGTTTCTCTCTGCTTGTTGAAACTGTTTTGTTTTGGGCAGTGGCTCTGCTCTGCCCCTATTCCTATTGGGGTGACCTAACAACCACGCTGGTGGGCCGCTGGGCTTGTACTGGGCGCGGGAGAAGGCTCTGCTTTGCCACTACTCCAATAGGGGTGCCGTGTCTACCACACCAGAGGGTCGTTGGGCCTGTTCTGGGCATAGGCGGTGGCTCTGCTCTGCCCCTACTCCAATTGGGGTGACGTGACTACCACGCCTGCTGGTTGATGGGCCTGTTCCGGGCACGGGTGGCAGCTCTGCTCTGTCACTACTCCAATTGGGATGACATGACTACCACGCCTGCAGGTCGCTGGGCCAGTGCCGGGCATGGGCGGCGGCTCTGCTCTGCCCCTCTGGCTTGAAGACAAAGTGAGAGAGACTCGGGTGTTTGTGACTCACTTTTTTTACCAGGAGACCAACTGTTTCTGTCACCGCTGGTATCGATGAAGTTATCTCCTCCACCACTTTGTGATGACATCAGATCTCTAACATGTTGGTATCCCATGTGAATGGCAGCATTTCATTCCCTTTGCCGGATGACCAAAGCAATGGGTGAGTCCTGACCAGCCCTCACAAGCCCCGTCTCAATCCTGTTGCCACTGCCTATGAAGGCTAGGTAGGTATTTACCTCCACAGTATTCAGCAAGACCTAGGCCGAGAAGGAGTTTCCGCGGGTTCTTTAGCCCTGGGCCTGATCAGTTCCAGGAGCCAGAATTCTCCCGCTCTGGGCTTGGTGTATGTTCTGATAGGAACAGGCCTGAGTAATTTGTCTCCGAGACACAGGCGAATGGCAGCCTGAGATTACCTGTTCTATAGCTGAATGAGCTGCTATGAGTTGAAAACAGGAATGGTGACGTCAGCTCTCCAAGATGGTGGCCCCTGGCTTCCTGTGTGGTCTGACTGGTGTGGAAAACCGAATTGGACCGCGTCCTTCCCCGGTCTCAAACCCAGAATTCAGCAATGAGCACAGTGATTGTACAGCTGGCAGGAGCCCACAGAATCCGCACCACTGAATATTTGTGTTGCTATCTCATTGTTTGCCAGCATGCGCCACAGACTCTAGCCGCAGGGCGATTTGCTGAATAAGCAGCATGATGCTCCATGCGGACAAATCACTCACGTTTGAGCCCCGTAGCTAATCCTCATAAGATGGAAATACTTCCACTAGGTTTTGGAGCACCCAAATTTTGCTGGAAATTCGTCATTCTCTTGCACAGTGATGCTGTATATGGGGTTGATGCACTCCTTTCACTGCCATCATATGATCCCCTGAAGTTAGTTTTCAGTACTGGAAACGAATATGTATTTCAGGTGGATGAATATTTCTGAGAATAAACTTGTGAAAAGTTGATTATAAATCCACATACATAAATATGAATGAATTTAGGGAGTGTAAAATAAGACAAATACATTTCATATTTTGAAAAATCTGGAGAGTGAATACATATATATATATATATATATATATATATATATATAGATAGATAGATACACACACAGAGAGAGACATTAAAAAGTAGCATTATGTATGCCAATTGAAATTCACCATGAAATATATATCATCCACAGATCCAAAAATACTCATTTTCCTGAACATCAATTTATGTTGTTCAACTAGAAAGCTGACCCATATGTTGAATTTTCAGTTCCAACAGCGTTTAGTAGGAGTGATCTTTTCTTACAGTTTGTATCTGCCAAGTCAGCCACCTCACAAAATGTATGTGTGATACCAGGTAGAATTCAATATGTGCATAAAAAAATACATGTGCTGAATAGACTACAGAGAAAGGGAGACAGTTATTCACATATTTGTTAACATTTAAAACACATAAAGAACTGTTTCAATTAAAATTTGCTAGATTTATAGCACCTACCATTTATCATAGAAAAGGCAAGTCCAACTATACACCATGCCTCCTGTGAACCTCTTGTATTTCTATTTTGTTTGGGTTATTTTTCTCCATCATATTAAGATTAGAAGTAAAAGTCTAGAAGGGAATTTGTTAGTGTCAGGGATTCAGTATTTCGAATGGAAAATTGGAAAATGTATCCAACGTGTATGCAAATATGTGCTACACAAAAATCTTCCCACTCTCATTCAGAACAATGCCTTGGCATTACCTTCGCCCCATGTAAGACACAATTAGAGGAGAAGAGTTAGAAAATCTGTGAATACATACCTGTTATAGAAAAAGCTCAGGAGTTCACAAATTTGGAGGTGGTAGAGGAGTTTCCAAAAGTAAGGGACAGGGTAAACACTCCACAAACATGAAGCTCTGCTGGCCTAAAATCTGGAGAAACTACCTCTGAGGGTGAGCACTTGAAATATATTTTGTTGTCAGGAGCATTAGCTTCCTTTGTAGTGAGACCATCAAAGCTGGGTCTGCATCTATGTGACATGGATGACATGGTTTCTTATTTTCCGATGAACATGAGGCAGCAGTGCTGAATTTTCTCTTTGTAGGTAAACTGTGGCCACTGAGGGCAAGTGTCTCCTCATCTGGACTGTAAAGCCATTTGGTCATCCTCCACTCTTTGTGGTGTTTTTTGCTGTTGCACTAGGAGTGTGGTATTTGCTTCATGAAATAAAAAGAGTTCAACTGGGACACAGTGCTGTAGGGAGTTCTTTCAGTTGTGGTAGGTTGGGTTCTGTTGGAGAATGCACCAACCAGGCTTCTATCCCACATAGCTTGCAACATTGACCATAGAAGCTGATTCTGAACATTGCCCTGAAACCTCTCCATATAACAAGATTCTTTTACATATAAGGGTCTACTGGCTGCAAAATGTCAGTCACAAGTTATTTGGACACCAATGGCAGATAAACATGGCCACACCAGAGATATTTTATCACACACCTGCCCACCACGGCTCTAGGAACACTACTCAGCAGGTTCCAACTTACTTGCATCTCTGTTATACACCATTTTCATGAAACCCAGTCAATAAAGGCAATGTCTTGTATTCTCATGATCAGCTAGAGGACATCCAAAGGTTCTCCTGTGACACCTAGTCTTGGGAATTTCAAAAATTTCATGGTATTCATCTAGCCATTATTCAAGGAAGAAGTTGTAGGCACTGTGGGTTTCAATTCATTCATTAACCATTAAATGTTGAGTAAGCTCATTTCAATGAAAGCTCTGGAGAACTCTCAGAGGCAAGGCTTCCCAAAGGGTGGCCAAAAGGTCACATGAAGCCAGGCCCATTGAGGTCTACAATGTGAGGTCCATGTGTGTTTTCACTCTCAACTATGGCTGCCAAGTCTTTCAGAATAAAATCATGTGATATCCTGGCTGAGATTCCCTTTGCTCTGTGGAAAGCCAACTTGGGCGTAGATCTCACTTTCCAAGGGCGACTCTCATGCATGGCCTTCTAAAAGCCCAACACAATCCATGGCAATACTTCTCTGAGGTCAATTCCAGAACTCAGTCTCTATGTTGAATCACACAAGAGTTCAAGCCCAGGTGTACCCAGTCATCTCTTCCTACCGCCATACAAATGTTCACAGTTAAAACCAAAACACCCCAACATGGCCCTCATCTTCTTCCATGTAGACACTCATCATAACCTCCGGCTGGAGGTTTCCATGAGGTACACAGCCCACGTCCGTGTCCAAAATAAGCTCCCTTGCCCCTCATTTGCCTAACATCAGGGTTGCCTGGACTGCCTTCCTGTGAAACAGAAGTGAAAAAATAGACCTTGTGTTAATACTGCTCTACTTCTCCAACTTGAGGCCTACTGAGTGTGGGGTTTAGATTCTTTATGTAAATTCATATTTTTTGTTGTTGTACTTTAACTTTTTAATATGTTTTCATTTTTTAAATATTTTTATTTTATTATTATTATTATTTTAAACTTTAATTTACATCTTTTAAATGATCATTATTTTTAAATTTTTTTCTTTCTTTCTTTCTTTTCTATTTTTTCTTTTGTCTTATCATTTCTTTTCAATTTTCTGATTTCCCCTTCCTCGAATTCTACCTGCCTACTCTCATTCTCTTTAGTGACTTCTTCCCTTTCCTTCTAATATCTTTTCTTCCAAGCATCAAATAAATTTATAAGAGTAAGCAGTAACTCAACAGTCAAACAGAGCAAGAAGTAACATGAGCAGCACAAAAAATCAAGGAAGAAAATAAGTACAAACAACGAAGGACAGCCAAAATATTCAGGAGGACCTATAGTCATCAGAAAAATGGTCATATAAAGAACTCAAGGAATACCTTAGACAGATGGAATTGAAACTTAAAGAGGATACGAGACAGCAAATCCAAACAGTGAAAGAACACATTGAAAATGAATTACATAAACAGATAAAAGAAGAAGTTATGCATCTTTATCAGGAGATAGAGATTATAAAAAAATCAAACAATAATTCTAGAAATGAAGGAAACGATAAACCAAATTAAAAAGTCAATTGAGAGTATCACTAACACTGTGGAGCAAGTAGAAGACAGAATGTCAGATAATGAAGACAAAATATATCATCTTGAAATGAATCTAGCCAACACAGAAAGGCTGGTAAAAAATCATGAGTAAAACATCCAAGAGATATGGGATAACATAAAAAAAAATTAATGAGTCATCTGGATAGGTACACAGATTCAAACCAAGGGAATTAGTAATCTATTGAATGAAATAATTACAGAAATATTTCCAGAAATACAAAGTAAATGGATATACAAATTGGACATGCTTACAGGACACGGAGCACACAAAATCACAGTAGACCAACACCAAGACACATTGTTATGAAGATATCCAATATACAAAACAAAGAGAAAATATTAAAAGCTCTAAGAGAAAGGAGGCAGATTACATTAAGGGGTAAACCAATAAGGTTGAGAATGGATTTTTCATCACAGTCGCTGAAAGCGAGAAGATCCTGGAACAACGTATTTCAAACACTGAAAGACAATGAATGCCAAGCAAGAATTCTGTATCCAGCAAAATTAAGCTGCAGGTATGACGATGAAATAAAAATATTTCATGATAAACAAAAGGTAAAAGAATTTGTAGTCAGAAAACCAGTATTGCAAAGCATCTTGAGCAAAACAATACACGAAGAAGAAATGAAAATCAACAACCAAAACCATCAGTGGGAAGTGCCTCAGTAATGACTGAGGGTGGGGGAAAAGCTAATCATGGAGAAACAAACTAAATTAAAAAAAAAAAGATGAATCATCAATCATGAGCGGCAGTACAAACCATATATCAATAGTGACTCTTAATGTTAATGGCTTAAACTCTCCAATAACGCGACATAGGCTGGTAACTTGGATTAAAAATGAATCCAACAATATGTTGCCTCCAGGAGACACATCTGAATGGAAAAGACATACACAGGCTGAAGGTGCAAGTTTTGGAAAAAATATACCATGCAACGCTCCCCATAAGCAAGCAGGGGTGGCCATGCTCATATCGAATAAATTCGACTTCAAGACTAATTTAATCAAAAGGGATAAGAAAGGACATTATATACTGTTAAAAGGAACCATTCATCAAGAAGACATAAAAATTATCAATATTTATGCACCAAATAATGGTACTGCAATGTTCAAAAAACAAATTCACCTCAAGTTCCAGAATGAAATAGACCACAACACAATAATTATGGGTGACTTCAACACACCTCTCTCACCATTGGACAGATCCTCCAAACAAAAGTGAATAAAGAAACTATAGAAATCAATATCACAATCAATAACCTAGACTTAACTGACATATATCGAATATATCAATCATCATCAAGTGGATATACTTTTTTCTCAGTAGCACGTGGATCCTTCTCAAAAATAGACCATATATTATGTCATAGGGCAACCCTCAGTAAATATACAGGGGTTGAGATAATACCATGAATTTTTTCTGATCATAATGGAATGAAACTGGAAACCAATGATAAAAAAAGGAAGGAAAAATCCTACATCACATGGAAAATGAACAATATGTTACTGAATGATCAGTGGGTTACAGAAGATATAAAGGAGGAAATCAGAAAATTCTTAGAGATACATGAAAATACAGACGCAATATATCAGAATCTATGGGACACAATGAAAGCAGTTTTAAGAGGGAAATTCATCTTCTGGAGGTCATTCCTGAAAAATGTAAAAACGAACAAATAAATGAGCTCACACTTCAACTCAAAGCCCTAGAAAAGGAAGAGCAAAACAACAAAAAATGTAGCAGAAAGCAAGAAATAATTAAAATCTAAGCAGAAATCAACGAAATTGAAACAAAAGAAACTATTGAAAAAATTAACAAAACTAAAAGGTGGTTCTTCGAAAAAATAAATATGTTCGACAGACCCTTAGGCATGCTAATGAAGAGAAGAAGAGAGAGAACTCAAATTACTAACATATGGGATGAAAAAGGCAATATTACAACAGATGCTTCCGAAATACAGAAGACAATTAGAAAGTATTTAGAAAACCTATATTCCAATAAAATAGAATATAGTGAAGACATCGATAAATTTCTTAAGTCATATGATATTCCCAGACTGAGTCAGAAGGATACACACAATTTAAACAGACCGATGTCAATGGATGAAACAGAAGAAGCAATCAAAAGACTACAAACCAAAGAAAAGCCCAGGAACGGATGGCTATACAGCGGAGTTTTACAAAACATTTAAAGAAGATTTAATACCAATACTTTTCAAGTTATTTCAGCATAGAGAAAAAGAGGGAGCTCTTCCAAATTCATTCTATGAGGTCAACATCACGCTGATTCCGAAATCAGAAAAAGACACCTCAAAGAAAGAAAACTATAAAAATATATCTGATATATATTATATATATATATATATAAAAATATATCTGATGAACCTACATGCAAAAATCCTCAATAAAACTCTGGTGAATCGAATACAAAGGCACATCAAAAAAATTATGCACCATGATCAAGTAGGATTCATAGCTGGGATGCAAGGATGGTTCAATATACGGAAATCAATAAATGTTATTCACCACATCAATAGACTTAAAGATAAGAACCATATGATCATCTTGATAGAAGCAAAAAAAGCATTTGACAAAGTACAGCAACCCTTTATGTTCAAAACATTAGAAAAAATAGGGATAACAGGAAGTTACCTCGACATTGTAAAAGCTATCTATGCTAAGCCTCAGGCTAGCATCATTATGAATGGAGAAAAATTGAAGGCATTTCTTCTAAAATCTGGAACAAGACAGGGATGCCCTCTCTCACCATTTCTATTCCATATAGTTCTCGAAACACTAGCCAGAGCAATTAGACATACTAAAGAAATAAAAGGCATAAAAATAGGAAAATAAGAACGCAAATTATCACTATTTTCGGGTGACATTATTCTATACATAGAAGACACAAAAAGGTGTACAAAAACTACTAGAACTAAAAAATGAATGACCTGCGACCCACCGGCAGGTCAGGCCCAGAAACCTGCAGAGGGGCACAGCTGCCCCACCCACCTGCAAGGTAGGCGATACCGTGACCACTGACAAAACAGGCCCAGTGGCCGTCTGACACATCACCCCGGTTGGGGGAGGGGCAGAGCCGCCACCAGCACCTGTTAGTTAGACAGACCTGCAAACGACAGACAGAACAGGCCTAGCGGCCAGCGGAGGTGCAGAGCCGCTGCTCACGCCTGCAAGGTAGGCGAACCTGTGACCACCGAAAGAACAGGCCCACCGAAAGTAGAGGCACAGCAGCCTGCCGGCGTAGTAGGCACATTGCCCCAATTGGAGGAGGGGCAGAACCACCGCCAAAGCCTGCGAGGGAGACTTTGCAACTATACAAGAGCAATATAAATATATAGAGGGAAAATCAATAACACAACAGTTTCACCAAGCAGAAAGAAACGCGATCAGTATGAAAAGACAAGGAAAGAAAGGACCACAAGCAATGCAGGTCAACTCAACTTTAGAAGAGGTAATATCTGCAGCAGATGGAATGTCAGATAAAGAATTCAGGATATACATGCTTCAGATATTCTGGAGTCTCAAGGATGACATTAGACAGCATAATCAGACAATGAAAGACCACTTCGACCACTTCGAAAATGAATTACATAAACAAATACAAGAAGCAAAAGATCAATTATACAGGGAGATCAAGGTTATAAAAAACAAACAAACAGAAATCCTGGAAATGCAGGAAACAATAAACCAAATTAAAAACTCAATTGAGAATACTACCAGCAGAGTAGAACACTTAGAAGATAGAACATCAGAAAATGAAGACAAAGTATGTCAACTGGAGAAGAACATAGACAGCTCAGCAAAGCTGTTAAGAAACCATGAGCAGAACATTCAAGAAATATGGGATAACATAAAGAGGCCAAACTTAAGAGTCATTGGGATACAGGAAGGTATAGAGTTCCAAACAAAAGGAATGAGCAATCTATTCAATGAAATAATACGAGAAAACTTCCCAGACTTGAAGAATGAGACAGAATCCCATATCCTAGAAGCCTACGGGACGCCGAATGTGCAAAATCATAAGAGATCCACACCTAGACACATTATAATGAAGATGCCCAACATACAGAATAAGGAGAGAATTTTAAAAGCTACAAGAGAAAGGAAGCAGATTACATTTAGGGGTAAACCAATCAGGATAACAGCTGATCTTTCAACACAGACTCTGAAAGCTAGAAGATCCTGGAATAACATATTTGAAACACTGAAAGAAAATGGGTTCCAACCAAGAATTGTGTATCCAGCAAAATTAAGCTTCAGTATGGAAGATGAAATTAAAACCTTCCATGATAAACAAAAGTGAAAAGAATTTGCAGCTAGAAAACCATCTCTTCAAAACATCCTCGGCAAAACATTGCAGGAAGAGGAAATGGAAAATAACAATGAAAACCAACAGCGGGAGGGAGTACAGTAAAGAGGGGGAATAATCAAAGAGGAAAACAAACCATGTTTAGTAACATAAATAAACCAATATGACTGGAAGAACAACCCATATCTCAATAATAACCCTAAATGTTAATGGCTTAAACTCACGAATTAAGAGACACAGGCTAGTAGAATGGATCACAAAACAAGACCCAACAATATGCTGCCTTCAGGAGACGCATTTGATAGGAAAAGACATACATAGACTGAAGGTGAAAGGTTGGGAAAAATCATATCACTCTTATGGACTTCGGAAACAAGCACGAGTGTCCATACTCATATCAAATAAAATAGATTTCAAGCCAAAGTTAATCAAAAGGGATGAAGAGGGACACTACATACAGCTCAAGGGAACCATACACCAACAAGACATCACAATCATAAATATATATGCCCCAAACAATGGTGCAGCTATGTTCATCAAACAAACTCTTCTCAAGTTCAAGAGTCTAATAGACCACCATACAATAATTATGGGAGACTTCAACACACCTCTCTCACCACTGGATAGATCTTACAAAGAAAAGTTGAATAAGGAATCCATAGAACTCAATAACATAATTAATAACCTAGACTTAATTGACATATATAGAATATACCACCCAAGATCAAGCAGTTACACTTTTTTCTCAGCAGCACTTGGATCCTTCTCAAAAATAGATCATATATTATGTCACAGGGCAACTCTTAGACAATATAAAGGAGTAGAGATAATACCATGCATCTTATCTGAACATAATGAAATGAAATTGAAAATCAACGATAAAAGAAGTAAGGAAAAATTATGCATCAATTGGAGAATGAAAAATAGGTTACTGAATGATAAATGGGTTATAGAAGACATCAAGGAGGATATTAAAAAATTCTTAGAGATAAATGAAAACACAGACACAACATATCGGAATCTATGGGACACATTGAAAGCAGTTCTAAGAGGAAAATTTATTGCTTGGAGTTCATTCCTTAAAAAAAGAAAAAAACCAACAAATAAATGATCTAATACTTCAACTCAATGTCCTAGAAAAAGAAGAGCAAAACAACAGCAAAAAAGTAGAAGACAAGAAATAATTAAAATCAGAGCAAAAATTAATGAAATTGAAACAAAAGAAACAATTGAAAAAATTGACAAAACTAAAAGTTGGTTCTTTGAATAAATAAATAAAATTGACAGACCCTTAGCCACGCTAATGAAGAGAAGAAGAGAGAGAACTCAAATTACTCGCATATGGGATGAAAAAGGCAATATCACAACAGACACTTCAGAAATACAGAAGATTATCAGAAATTATTTTGAATCCTTATACTCCAATAAATTAGAAGATAGTGAAGGCATCGATAAATTTCTTAAGTCATATGATTTGCCCAGATTGAGTTAGGAGGATATTGACAACCTAAACAGACGAATATCAACTGAGGAAATAAAGAAACCATCAAAAGACTACCAACTAAGAAAAGCCCAGGACCGGATGGGTATACAGCAGAGTTTTACAAAACCTTTAAAGAGGAACTAATACCAATACTTTTCAAGCTATTTCAGAAAAATGAAAAACAGGGAGAACTTCCAAATTCATTCTATGAGTCCAACATCACCCTGATTCCTAAACCAGACAAAGACACTCCAAAGAAAGAAAACTACAGACCAATATCTCTAATGAACCTAGATGCAAAAATGCTCAATAAACTTCTCACGAACCGGATACAAAAACATATCAAAAAAATTGTGCACCATGATCAGGTAGGATTTATCCCTGGGATGCAAGGTTGGTTCAATATACGAAAATCAATAAATGTTATTCACCACATCAATAGGCTTAAATATAAGAACCATATGATCATCTCGATAGATGCGGAAAAAGCATTCGACAAAGTACAGCATCCCTTTATGTTCAAAACTCTAGAAAAACTAGGGATAACAGGAACATACCTCAATAATGTAAAAGAAATCTATGCTAAGCCTCAGCCTAGCATCATTCTGAATGGAGAAAAACTGAAGGCATTCCCTCTAAAATCTGGTACAAGACAGGCATGCCCTCTCTCACCACTTCTGTTCAACATAGTTCTTGAATCACTGGCCAGTGCAATTAGACAGACAAAAGAAATTAAAGGCATAAAAATAGGAAAAGAAGAACTCAAATTATCACTATTTGCAGATGACATGATTCTATACCTAGCAGACCCAAAAGGGTCTACAAAGAAACTATTAGAGCTAATAAATGAATTCAGCAAAGTGGCAGGATATAAAATCAACACGCATAAATCAAAGGCATTCCTGTATATCAGCGACAAATCTTCTAAAATATATATGAGGACAACTACCCCATTCACAATATCCTCAGAAAAAATAAAGTACTTGGGAATCAACCTAACAAAAGAGGTGTAAGACTTATACAATGAATACTACAGAACCCTAAAGAGAGAATTGAAGAAGATCTTAAAAGATGGAAAAATATACCCTGTTCATGGATAGGTAGAATTAACATCATCAAAATGGCGATATTAACAAAAGTTCTCAATAGGTTTAATGCAATGCCAATCAAAATCCCAAAGGCATTTCTTGTAGAAATAGAGAAAGCAATCATGAAATTCATATGGAAAAATAAAAGACCCAGAATAGCAAAAACATTGCTAAGCAGGAAGTGTGAATCCGTCGGTATAGCTATACCAGACTTCAAACTATACTACAGAGCAATAGAAACAAAAACAGCATGGTACTGGTACCAAAACAGGCGGGTGGACCAATGGTACAGAATAGAGGACACAGAAACCAATCCACAAAACTACAACTATCTTATATTCGATAAAGGGGCTAAAAGCATGCAATGGAAGAAGGCTAGCATCTTCAACAAATGGTGTTGGGAAAACTGGAAATCCATATGCAACAAAATGAAACTGAATCCCTTTCTCTCACCATGCACAAAAGTTAACTCAAAGTGGATCAAGGAACTTGATATCAAATCAGAGACATGGCGTCTGATAGAAGAAAAAGTTGGCTATGATCTACATACTGTGGGGTCGGGATCCAAATTCCTAAATAGGACACCCATAGCACAACAGTTAATAACTAGAACCAACAAATGGGACTTACTCAAACTAAAAAGTTGTTTTCTGAGCAAAAGAAACAATAAGAGAGGTAAATAGGTAGCCTACGTCCTGGGAACAAATCTTTACTCCTCACACTTCAGACAGAGCCCTAATATCCAGAATATACAAAGAACTAAAAAAATTAGACAATGAGATAACAAATAACCCAATCAACAAATGGGCCAAGCACCTGAACAGAAATTTCTCAGAGGAGAACATACAATCAATCAAGAAGTATATGAAAAAATGCTCACCATCTCTAGCAGTCAGAGAAATGCAAATAAAAACCACCCTAAGATACCATCTCACTCCAGTAAGATTGGCAGCCATTAGGAAGTCAAACAACAACAAGTGCTGGCGAGGATGTTGGGAAAAGTGTACTCTTGTACATTACTGGTGGGACTGCAAATTGGTGCGCCCAATTTGGAAAGCAGTATGGAGATTTCTTGAAAAGCTCGGGATGGAACCACCATTTGATCCAGCTATTCCCCTTCTCGGTCTATTCCCTAAAGACCTAAAAAGAGCACACTATAGGGCCACTGCTACATCCATGTTCATAGCAGCACAATTCACAATAGCAAGACTGTGGAACCAACATAGATGTCCTTCAATAAAAGAATGGATAAAAAAATGTGGCATTTATACACAATGGAATATTACTCTGCATTAAGAAATGACAAAATCATAGAATTTGGAGGGAAATGGATGGCATTAGAGCAGGTTATGCTAAGTGAAGCTAGCCAATCCCTTAAAAACAAATGCCAAATATCTTCTTTGATATAAGGAGAGTAACTAAGAACAGAGTAGGGACGAAGAGCATGAGAAGAAGATTAACATTAAACGGGGATGAGAGGTGGGAGGGAAAGGGAGAGAGAAGGAAAATTGCATGTAAATGGAAGGAGACCCTCAGGGGTATACAAAATTACATACAAGAGGAAGTGAGGGGAAAGGAGGAAAAATATAAGGGGGAGAAATGAATTACAGTAGAGGAGGTAGAGAGAGAAGAGGGGAGGGGAGGGGGGAGGGGGGATAGTAGAGGATAGGAAAGGCAACAGAATACAACAGTCACCAGAATGGCAATATGTAAATCAATGGTTGTGCAATAGATGTGATTCTGCAATCTGTATATGGGGTAAAAATGGGAGCTCATATCCCACTTGAATCAAAGTGTGAAATATGATATATCAAGAACTATGAAACGTTTTGAACAACCTACAATAAAATTAATTAAAAAAAAACCAGCATGGTACTGGTACCAAAACAGGCGGGTGGACCAATGGTACAGAATGGAGGACACAGAGATTAATCCAAAAAGCTACAACTATTTTATATTTGATAAAGGAGCTAAAAGCATGCAATGGAGGAAATATAGTATCTTCAACAAATGGTGTTGGGAAAAATGGAAATCCATGTGCAACAAAATGAAACTGAATTCCTTTCTCTCGCCATGCACAAAAGTTAACTCATAGTGGATCAAGGTGCTAGATATCAAATCAAAGACTCTGTGTCTGATAGAAGAAAAAGTTGGCTCTGATCTACATATTATGGGGTCGGGCTCCAAATTCCTTTATATGACATCCATAGCACAAGAGTTAATAACAAGAATCAACAAATGGGACTACTTAAACTGAAAAGTTTTTTATCAGCAAGAGAAAGAATATGAGAGGTAAATAAGGAGCATACATCATGGGAACAAATTTTTACTCCTCACACTTCAGATAGAGGCCTAATATCCAGAATATACAAAGAACTCAAAAAATTAAACAATAAGATAACAAATAACCCAATAAACAAATGGGTCAAGGACTTGAACAGACACTTCTCAGAGGAGGACATACAATCATTCATCAAGTACATAATAAAATGCTCACCATTTCTAGCAGTCAGAGAAATTCAAATCAAAATCACCCTAAGATACCATCTCACTCCAGTAAATTGGTAGCCATTATGAAGTCAAACAACAACAAGTGCTGGCAAGGATGTGGGGTAAAAGATACTCTTGTACATTGCTGGTGGGACTGTAAACTGGTGTGGCCAATTTGGAAAGCAGTATGGAGATTCCTGGGAAAGCTGTGAATGGAACCACAATTTGACTCAGCTATTGCCCTTCTCTGACTATTCCCTGAAGACCTTAAAAGAGAGTAATACAGGGATACTACCACATGGATTTTCATAGCAGTACAATTCACAATTGATACACTGTGGATCCAACCCAGATGCCCTTCAATAGATTAATGGATTAAAAAAATGTGGCATTTATACACTATGGAGTATTACGCAGCACTAACAAATGACAAAATCATAAAATTTGCAGAAAAATGGATGGCACTGGAGCAGATTATGCTTAGTGAAGATAGCCAATCCCTAAAAAATAAATACCAAATGTCTTCTTTGATATAATGAGAGCAACTAAGAACAGAGCAGGGAGCAATAGCAGGAAGAAAAGATTAACTTTAAACAGAGACATGAGGTGGGAGGGTAAGTGAGAGAAAAGGGAAATTGCATGGTAATGGAGGGAGACCCTCATTGTTACACAAAATTACATATTGTTGTGAGTGGAATGGGAAAATAAACATGGAGTGAAATAAATTACAGTATATGGGGAAAAAAGAGAAGATTGGAAGGAAGGGGAGGGGAGATAGTAGAGTATAGGAAAGGTAGCAGAATACAACAGTAGCTAATAGGGCATTATGTAAAAATGTGGATGTGTAATCGATGTGATTCTGTAATCTCTATTTGGGCTAAAAATGGGAGTTCATAAGCCACTTGAATCTAATGTATGAAATATTATATGTCAAGAGATTTTTAATGTTTTGAGCAACCAATAAAAAAAAAAAAGTAGCAATATATATGCCAATCGAAATTCATCATGAAATATATATAATCCAGATCGAAAAATATTCATTTTACTGAACATGGATAATGTATAATGTTATTCAACTAGGAAGCTCACCCATAGGTTGAATTTTCAGTTCCAACAGCATTTAGGAGGAGTTATCCTTTCTCACAATTTGCATCTGCCAATTCAGTTACCTCACAAGTATGTACGTGTGGTACCAGGTAGAATTCTATATGTGCATATAAAAATACATGTGCTGAATTGGCTACAGAGAAAGGGAGACAGGAATTCACATATTTGTTAATTTTAAAAACACATGTAGAACTATTTCAACAAAAAAATGACTAGATTTATAACTCCTACACTATATAATGCAAAAGGCAATTGTAACAATACACCATGCCTCCTCTGAACTGCTTGTATTTCTATTCTGTTTGGGTTATTTTTCACCATCATATTAGAATTATTAGTCAGAGTATAGTAGGGTATGTGTTAGTTTCAGGGCTTCAGTATTTCAAATAGAAAATTGAAAAATGAATCGAATGTGTATGTAAATATGTGCTACACAAAAATCTTCCCACTCACATTCAGAACAATGCCTTGATATTACCTTGGCCCAAGTAAGACACAATTAGAGTAGAAAAGTGTGAAAATCTGTGAATACATATCTGGAATGGAATATGCTCGGGAGTTCACAACCTTGGTGGTGGTAGAGGAGTTTCCAAAAGTAAAGAACAGTGTAAACACTCCACAAACATGGAGCTCTGCTGGCCTAAGACTTCTTGGAAAACTGCCTCTGAGGTTGGGCACTTGAAATATATGTTGTTGTCATGAGCTTTAACTTCCTTTGTAGTGAGACCATCAAAATGGGTCTGCATCTATGTGACCTGGAAGACATGGTTTCTTATATTCCAATGACCATGAGGCAGCAGTGCTGAATTCTCTCTTTGTATGTAAACTGTGGCCACTGGAGGCTAAGTGTCTCCTCGTGTGGACTGTGAAGACATTTGGTCATCCTCCACTTTTCGTGGTGTTTCTTGCTGCTGCACTGGGAATTTGGTATTTGCTTCACCAAATACAAGGAGTTCTACTAGGATACAGTGCTGAAGGGAGTTCTGTCACGTGTGGTGGGTCAGGGTCTGCAGGAGAATGCACCAACCAGGCTTCTATCCCACACAGCTTGCCCCAATAACCATAGTAAACTGATTCTGAACATTGCCCTGAAACCTCTCCATATAAAAAATGCCTTTACATATAAGTGTCTGATTTCTGCACTATGTCAGTCATAATCCATTTGGAAGCCAATGGCCGATCCACATGGCCCCACCATGGTGTTTTATCACACACCTGCCCACCACTGCTCTAGGCCCACTAATCAGCAGGATACAAATTACTGGCATCTCTGTTCTACACCATTTTCATAAAACCCAGTAAAACAAGGCATTCTCTGGTATACACATGATCAACCACAGGACTTCCAAAGATTCTCCAGTGCCACCTGGTCATGGAAATTTCAAAAATTTCATGGTATTTATCTAGCCATTTTTCAAAGATTAAGTTGGAGGCACTGTGGGTTTCAAATCATTCAGGAACCATTAAGTGTTGAGAAAGCTCATTTCAATGAAAGCTCTGGAGAACACTCACAGGCAAGGCTTCTCAAAGAGTTGCCAAAAGGTCACATGAAGCCAGGCAAATTGAGGCCTACAATGTGAGGTCCATGTGTGTTTTGACTCTCAACTATACCTGCCAATCTTTCAGAATAAAATCATGTGATATCCTGGCTGAGGTTCCCATTGTTTTGAGGAAAGACACCCTGGGCCTAGATCTCAGTTTCCATGGGTGAGTCTCATGCATGGCCTTCTAAAATCCCAACACAATTCATGGCAATACTTCTCTGAGTTCAGTTCCAGAACTCAGTCTCTAAGGGGAATCACGCCAGAGTTCAAGCCCAGGTGGAACCAGTCATTCCTTCCAACCACCACAAAAATGACCACAATTAAAATCAAAACACTCCCACAGGGCCCTCATCTTCTTCCATATAGACACTCATCATAACCTCTGGCTGGAGATTTCTATGAGGGGCACAGCCTAAGAAAGTGTCCAAAATAAGCTCACTTGCCCCTCATTTGCCTAAAATCATGGTGGCCTGGACACTCCTCCTGTGAACCTGGAGTGATCAAATATTCCTGCTGTTAAAGTGTTCCGCTTCTCCAATTTGAGGCCTACTGGCTGTGAGGTATAGATTCTTTATGTGATTTGGAGTCATGAGAAAACCCAAGCACATATGGGCAAGCCTCTGCAGGGATTTGAAGAACTCATTTAATCCAAAGAATCCCTATTCTCACTTAATGGAGGTCAGGAACCTAAAACAAGAAGGCAAAAAAATTCATCCACAATGACTTCTCTTTTGGCCATTTCGGTTTGGGAAGCACATGGGATTTTTCTTTAGATCCATTGGGTGCTGAGAATCTAAGTCACAGCCTCACACAAGGACCAGAGACTGATTCAGACACATCCCATTCCAAAGCAATTAAGCAAAGAGCCACAGGTGAAGCCCATTCATTTCCATATGAAAACAGTTTTCTTCAGGCTTCACAAAGGGTTGACATGAGGCAAAGACCTTCCTGACATTCAGGGTAATTGAAACACAAGTAAGCAAATGGCCCAAGAAGGGTTTCTTCACTGAGACTTTACTGGTCACACTGATATCTGAGTTTTCTGAGATGCTCTCAATCTCTTCAGCTATCCAGTACATGGCCATGTCACAGAGCCTTGTGGTGTTACATATCTGGGACACAAAACCATGAGCGTATTCTGTAGAGTTGCCAGAATTCACGAAGAAAACAGTAACTTAAGAAGACAGTAGGTGTTGCCCATCCATAAGGCAAAGTGAAGTCCATTAATCTATTGGGCAGTATTAATGTGGGGAAGCTTTCTACTAGAGAAAACAAATCCATTGATGCATTCTCTTTTCTAATGTCTACAACCACGGATACAGTGGGATACACCGACATAGAAACCCTCACAATGTCAAAGGACTTACTAGAAACAGTCCACTCCACACCAGAAAAAACGCCTTTCCTACCTATTCTCAGAACATGAGAAAAAAACCACAAACTCACACCCACAACGGCAAAGCCACCTCCTTCCCCCAAGTAGGTCTGTGACTATCCAGAGTGTCTTCTGACTGGTGGGCCATATTATGTTCCCCCGAAATGGCCTGTCCTCTCTCAGATCTGGTCTCCTTGGCCAACTATGTGAAGTTGTCAGGAGACAGCTGTGAGCCACTACCTGCTTTCTCAGGGAAGGTGCCTCTTCAGAGCTCTGCTGGCAATTGGCCATCCTCACATCAGTAGGTACCAAGAAAGACTGACTCTGTCCTTGGAAAAAGCAAACAAGTTAGCCCAATGGGACTAGGACTGGGACTGGCTCTGGGTGCCTGGCTTCCTGGATCCCAAGTTCAGAGAATTCAATCACCAAGGAAGTGAGGAGAGGTCACTTCCTTCAGGAACTGAATGAGGTCACTGCCTTGAAAACCACTTTGTCCTAACAGTTGCTTCCAAGGGTCCCATGAGATGGAGGCTGCCCCAACATCCTCTGACACATTCAGAAGTTAGAATGGAATATCAACCTTAGGCACCCAGGTACAGCTCTCCACACAGGCCTGGTTTCTTCCAACTTCTTTACAATAAGAAAAGAGAGGCTGACTTAGACCCATCAATTCATCCTGACCAGGTTGTTTGCCATGGAAGATTTCTATTGCTCTCTCAGGTCCAACATAGCTGCATAAATCTTCTCCAAGGATCATTTCTCCATGGATCTTTGAGGTTCTCAGAAGGTGGAAGATCACCTACATTCCTATATTGTAAGACCAACTCTGTCCCTGCTCTTCTGTAAGTTATATTGATGGAACAGTGTATGTTTAGGGTTAATAACATGTTTGATTTGGGTTAGGAATCATTTTGCGGGATGAATAATGGTATTGGCAACCTTCGATATTTACAAGATTATATAGGTGAAATATAAGTATGAAAGCAGAAAATTAGGAAAGATTTGAAGCCCAGAAGGGAATTGGACCCTTAAGTGGTATACTTAGCTTTGAGTTATGTGCTGCACAGTTGTCTCAGATAAATCAATATACAATGGCATAGGACCTTGTACCTTGGATGATTGAATGTTGAAGAGAACATCCAGTCAAAAAGCGATATTCAGTACGATGAGGAAGGTAGTCGTTAGGTTTAGAATGAAGAGTGAGTATAGGATTTGGACAAAAAGTTCTTTAGCAATAGGGTTTCGGTTAGAGAGTGAGTGTTAATGTCAGCACATGTGAAGAGTCAGTCACAATGATGAACTGGGGAAAATATGAGGGAAAGCAGATATCAATAAAGACATTAGGAAATCAAGCAAAGTACAAAGTGAGTGATAGGATTAGACATTTTCAACAGGCTTGAGGTTGAATATATAATCTTAGGAAGAAACAAATATGTAGTCACCAATAGGATTGACATTTGAGAGCATTAGGCAACCTGGACATAGATGTTTTTAGTAATCCATGCTCACTTTCCATTTAGGCTTTGGTACAATTGAAAGTGTGACCTTTGCTTTTTGTGTCCAGAATATTTGTGTGATAAAATGTATATGTATATCACGTGACATGAGTATTTCTTCCACCATTTCCAGGAGCAATATTTTGAAGACATATAAATTTGTATTGGGGTACAAATAGGTATACCCTCTGTCTATGAATATAGCAATAACGCATGAATAGACCATACTGGGAATAAATAATATAACTGGATCCACTTTAAATAATGGATTGAATGGATATCTGAAAATATATAAGAAATGTTATAAAGATGCACAATCAATCATTCCAACCAGTTATATATCTAATGGTCATCTTAGGGTTATGTTTTATCATGAAGGATGTGTGAGTTTTCCTTAAAAATTGATCATGGAAATTGAAAATAATATATTTGAAAAAAGTCTCATGAAAAGACCAGTCAAGAAACATAGGGAAATACATGTGTTATGGAGCAAGAAGTGATTGAAAGTGAAACAAATGCCTATAAATTTGCTAAGTAGTGGATGAAATATATATCCTATGATGTGCATAAACTGAAGAAATAGTAATGTACCAGTGTTGAATAATAATTAATGTCAAAATACACATCATGTCCCATAGGAATCTACTAGCATTGATGTTAAACTAGGTCAGTTAATGTAGAAATACTAGGATTTGTTTGCACCTTTCACTGAAGTTAGTTTTCAGTACTAGGAAACAAATATGTATTTCAGGTGGATGAATATTTCTGAGAATAATCTTGTGAAAAGTTGATTATTAATCCACATACATGAACATGAATGAATTTAGGGAGTGTATATAAGACACATATATTTCATATTTTGAAAAATCTGGAGATTTATTTTATATATATATATATATATATATATATATATATATATATATATATATATATACACACACACACACACACACACAAACACACACACAAACAAAGACATTCAAAAGTAGAATTATATATGCCAATCGAATTTCACCATAAAATATATATCATCCACAGATCCAAAAATATTCATTTTACTGAACATGGATTTATGTATAATGTTATTCAACTAGGAAGCTCACCATTAGCTTGAATTTTCAGTTCCAACAGCATTTAGGTGGAGTAATCTCTTCTCACAATTTGTATCTGCAATGTCAGGCACCTCACAAAAATGTACGTGTGATATCAGGTAGGATTCTATATGTGTATATAAAAATTAATGTGCTGAATAGGTTACAGCGAAAGGGAGATAGGAATTCACATATTTGTTAACTTTAATACACATATAAAACTATTTCAATTAAAAAATGACTAGATTTATAACACCTACCTTTTATCTTGCAAAAGGCAAGTCCAATATACACCATGCCTCCTCTGAACTGCTTGTATTTCAATTCCGTTTGGGTTATTTTTCTCCATCATATTAGTATTTGTAGTTAGCGTCTAGAAGGGTATGGGTTATTGTCAGGAATTCAGTATTTCAATTGGAAAATTGGAAAGTGAATCCAATGTGTATGCAATTATGTGCAGCACAATATTCTTCCCACTCTCATCCAGAACAATGGCTTGACATTAACTTCGCCCCAAGTAAGACACAATTAGAGAAGAAGAGTTAGAAATTCTGTGAATACATATCTGGAATGGAAAATGCTCAGGAGTTCACAACCTTGGAGGTGGTAGAGGATTTTCCAAAAGTAGGGGACAGGGTTGATCACTCAACATGATCTTTCATTAAAATTGTGAGCCATCTTGCCACAAAGCCATGAAAAGATAATTTTTGCTTTACTATAAATTACTGCAAATTCTGAACCTGCTTAGAATGCCTGACCATGTTTTGAACTCACCCATGCCTGGCTCTCTGACCAGATAACAGCCCTCTCTGAAACTTTAATGACACCTCATAAATATTCGCCTTCCCTGGCCAGACAACGACCCTCTCTGAGGCTCTAATGGTCCTCATAATTTCTGATGCTGGGGCCAGAAAATCAAATGTAAACTACAATTAGTGTGATGCTTGTCAAAGTTCTGTTTTCTGTAACCCCCCTTTTGTGTAACTTTCTGGGCTATAAAGCTGGGCTGTAGGAAAGGTGGGGTTGCTGTCTTGTTCCCGCCATTTTGAGAGGGAGAGGCAGCCTGGCTGGTTGAAATATTAAGCTTGCCTTAATTTGATTTTAATTGGAGTCAGTGGTCTTTTCTTGTGTCCTGGACTAACATTTTGGAGTTCCCCAGCAACATGACCCGACCAGATCACAAAGCCAGACTGCTGAAAATTCTGAAGCTGGCCTATCCTCCAGGACTCCAGGCTGGAGAGACAAGTTCCAAGGCCTTGGAATGAGCCTTCAGTCCATGGATCACTGCAGTGAACCATCGCACTAAAACTATTATCAAGCACCTGGTGGAGGAGGCCTTCATAGGTAAGAGGCGCCTTTATAACATCTGATATCCGGTTAAGGGAGTACTCTTCTGATGACAGAGAGGTGGCCTGGGAAGGCTCACATATACTCCTGTCCGGGACAGAAATAGGAATCCTTCTTTCCTCTGTTCTTTTCTGTAGGGAATACCTCTGAAAGTGTAGAGAGGTGCCGACTGGCACGCAGGAGCTCCTACCCCGGAGCTTTAGCAAGACGCTGCATTGCTCCTCTGGTTTTCTGTTTATTCGCCGAGTTTCTGTTTTTTTTTGTGTTTTGTTCTGTGTTCTAAATGTTTTTTATTTGTTTGTTTTTGTGCGTTTTGTTGTGTGATTTCTGTGATAAAAACTTAAGGATATTGGACGTGAAAATGGGTAATAAAGCATGTAAGCCTGTCACCCCTTTGGACTGTGTTTTAAAGAAATGTGATGCACTATACCCCCCCTTTGTTAAGCAGGATGAGAGAAGCCCCTAGCTGGCTGTCTGGAGCACACCCACTGCAGAGGGCAATGCCTGCTGGAGACCTAATAACTGAGTATCTCCCAGGTTAACAAGTGAAGCTCCTTTAAAACCCCTTGTCCCTCCAGATCAAGAGAGTCACAACTTTGGACAGAATCCCCTGTTTTTATCCTTTGTTAGCAAAGCAGTAAACCTCCCTTTTACTTTTTCTCAAACCCTGTCCTTATATTAAATTGGTATTAATTGGCTTCAAGGTCCAGAACCGAAATTTAAGTTACGAATTTTGATACCCCCCCGACCCCGGAATTTTTGAGAGCTGACTACTGAAATGTTAGGAGATTCAGCGTGCTTGGGGTGGAACCAAACCAGAGGAGCTAATCCTGTAAGTAAAAGACGGGACTGAGGGACTCCCAGCAGCTGCCGAAGTCCTGTTGCTTCAGTAAATTCCCTCCTTCCTTCCCTGCACTGTAAGTATTATGCCACCTCTGTTTTCTTAAAAAAGAGAAAAAGAAAAAGGAGACACTAAATGCAGTAAAGTCACCATGGAGACCTTTGATATTACATTTCAGGTTGCCCCTCTGTGAAAACATCTGATGCCCTTGTGGGGACATCTATCATGCCACTGGTGTAGGAGATTTTTCTCTTATCTGCTGTTTTAAAGGCTTCTGTCCTGTCAGCCATAGTCTGGAGCTCCTTTCTGTCTGTCTTTTGTCTTTGTTTCTGGCCATTTAAGACATGTGCAATAATGTGTTGATATTATAAATTGTTTCTTGGGAATGATCTTAGCTGAATGTGTGTCTAAATGATGATGTTTTATTGTAACAATATGGTATCTGGATGGGTTTTTGTAGCATTGCTCAATCTTGCAGTTAAAAGTCGGGTTTAGGTAATTTTTTAGTTTATGATTTCAGATAATTCATGCCAGAGAACTTAAATACTTAAAATGGAAAACTAAAGAATTCTACTTCCAAGTTGGCAAGTAACTTCCCAATCATTTAGTCTTTTTTTTCACCAATTTTTAATTGGGTAGCCTGGGAAAATGTCACAGTGTGTCAGTGCATTAATTTGGACAAGGATAGTAAATCATAGTATGGTATCTGTTGACAAAACAAGATGTTAAGGTATAAAATTTTGAATTGTATCTTAAAATTGTATCATAATTTTCAACATCCTCACCTGAAAATTATGGTTAAAGTGCCTTAGGCCTGAGGTGTCCGCTCAGAATAGCAGTTTTGTCCAGCTCCTTCCAGAACTCAGCCAGGACTTATGTTGAAATGTAAATGAAAGAAGCCTGCAAGCTCAGTAGGAGACTGATCTGATGTCTAAGTGGGAAAAAAAAAGGTAAATCGTATGGTATTTACTAATTACTGGCCAGTCATTTTTTCTAGGACTCTCATTTTTTTCCTTAGATTCTGTATTTTTTTTTGAGCTCATTATTTTGATCCTAGAGAACTAGGTTAATATTTTTCTCATCAGTTCTATCTTTGACCAACAGTGGAGTTCTGAAACATTACAATGGAGATTTCACCTGTGAAAAGCTACAAGGCCTTACTATTATTATTTGTGCACACTTTTGTTATGTGTTGTATGTCCATATATCTATATGTTCGTATATCATATATATGATATACAAATTAACATATATAAGGAGCGATCATTAAAAAAAAGCACTCATAAAAACAAATTTTAAAAAGTGGATTCGAAGATCTTTAATTCACGTGAGTTAAAAGGTTCACTTTAAATTTGGATAAACAAATAACAATAAATGTCTTTAAATTTAAGCTTACAAGTTTTTCTAGCTGCTCAAAAATCTAATAAAATATTAATGTCTATAAAATGTCTAATATGCCTTGGTTCTAGGACTTTTCCTTTAACAAAAAAATGGTTTACACTGTTCAATACATTTCTCTAATATTTTGATAAATAAGTGAAGTAAATTTGATATGGGATTACTCATTCATGAGTACTTTTGTTAGATATCTGATTGATTTAGTAAGGTCTGTATAAGTTTGTTCTAAAGTCTGTATAAGATTGTAAAAATCAGTCATGTGATAAAGCGACACAAATTTCTGAAAACAAAAGTTTACCCATAACATTGTGTTTATTTTTATTTTTCTAGAGCAAGCAACCATAAAAATTAAACAACTGATTAAATAAGAACTGTTATTTTAGAGCACTGTACTGGAATTTCTTTAAAAGCTAAATTTGGTTAATGTAAAAACATCAATGTCATTGTGATGCTATTAATGTGCTCATATCTTCCAGGTATACAAGTCTGTAAGGTAGAAACTTTAAAAGAGCATTACATCAAGCTGGTGTTCTGAAGTTGTATGGTAAAAATATATATATATATATTGGCGATTTATTTACTTGTTATCAATAAGATATGTAAAGTTTTATGTTACTTTTTACATTGGGGAAAAATTTAAATATATTTTTAAGTTAATGAGAGCCTAATCTATGTAAAGGTTAAAAACATTCAGCCTTTCTTTAATTCATGTTTTAAATGTGATATCATATGGTGTTAGCTAATGTTCATGTGACCTCAAACAATTTATGTAAACTGTGTAAGATGATATTTAAAAAAAAAAAAGATCAGCTTTAGAACTAAAAGACTTAAGATTTATATAGAGCCCTGTCTTACCTGAGATAAGGCTCTTTGTCTCATCTTACAACATGTGAGAATAACTACGAAAGCAGTAGGTCAGATGTTATTTAATTTAAAGTTACGTTCAGAAGTTTTTTTTTTTTTTCTGTCAAGATTACTAGGATCTCAAAAAGGTGATATAATATATAACTCAGCCAAAAATTCAGGGTAGCTATTACACGAACTAAGTATTTTTACTCTTGTTAATTTTATTTTGTAATTTCCTTATAAGTTAACTAAAGATTCCCTGTTAGTGTTTTACAAAAGAGTTGCTTTTGAACACAACATTGGTTAATTTAAGATAATAAGGCATCACCTACAAGACAGAAAAATACAGATCCCAAATAATAAAAAGATAAATAATTTTAAATTATAGACATTAAAGCACAGTACTCTTAATATAAGGCTGTTAAAATTTATTTGCTGGATGTTTAAGATTAGGATTTAAAATTTAATTTAAATGAAAAGGGACAATAAAACAAATTTTGGCTCTTGCCCTCTGAGTCAGTTTGTATCCAGGGAACAGGAGACTTCTCTAAAGAACTTTGCAACTCTCAGCCACATAAACTCCTGATCAGGAAGATTAATGAGGCCACTGGAGAACAGAAAGCCAATCAGTGCATTTTCTACGAAGAAGAGAGTCATCAGAGAAGGGAGATATACCTGATGCTTCTGAGAGAAGCCACATGGTCAAGCAAGACCTGGAATCACCTAGCGCAAATGGCACTAGCAGAACTGAGAAGCTGCTCTCAAGTTTCCCCAGAAATGACTCCCATAAAATCTCAGCTGACTGTTAACAATAGATAGAAACAAAAGTCAGTTTTACTGCTTCATCTTAAACTCTTAGCAAAGACAGATAAACCCAAAATACAGCCATTCCTGGGCATTTTAAATAATAATAGTTATAATAATATTTTAATGTATACACTTTATGGTAGCCTCCCAAAATAAGTAAGACTGGAGGCTACAAAGAAGGATTCTCAGAGAGGAATGCCTGATGAGAATAAAAAGAGACTATCAAGAGGAGCTACCAGAGGCAGAAGTTTTTTGTTTAAGGCCTGCAGATATTCCTAACCTACACAGGTAGGCTTGGTGTTTGCTAGTATGATTATCCAGCCCTGACTAACAGAATTAAAGGTTTCTCTATTACACACAGAGGTCATACTAGTAAAAGGAATTTGCAAGATCAGATGACATTAAATTATTAAACTGTATCTTATGGGGTGGGACAACTGTGACACTAAAAGTTAAATATTAAGTTGAAAGTCCTGATAACTGGGGATATTGAAGACAGATTAGGGGACATCTATACAGTGACTTGTTTCAGCAGCTGCAACATTTATTCAGTACTCATGGTTTTTGTTTCTCTCATAGAAGAACCCATCCCCAGATGACTTTACAAACTGTTCTACCACAACCAGACTTCAAACCGAACTGACTTCTAAAAGGCAACTCATGTCCCTCATGCTGTGCCCCCTCATGTCACCCTCTCTCAGCTCAGAAGAAGCCAAAATGAGTGACGCCACTCTTCTTACAACAATGGAGCCAAAAATAAATAGACTTTCATTTTAAGTAATTAATTAAGTCAGGTAAAATCAGGGAGACTGGTTTTGTGTGAGTTCAAAAAATATGGAGACTGTTACGTGAGGTATTAAAATTCCCTCAGTGCTCTTCCCCTACATTATCAAAGATTTGAAAGGGACACATTAGAAAAGGGGGGAATGATAGACCCAACCTGATCTTTTATTAAAATTGGGATCCATCTTGCCACAAAGCCATGAAAAGAAAATTTTGGCTTAACTATAAATTACACCAAATTCTGAACCTGCTTGCAATGCCTGCCCGTGGCCTTGAACTCACCCATGACTGGCTCTTTGACCAGGAACAGCCCTCTATGAAACTTTATTGACACCTCATAAATACTGGCCTTCCATGGCCAGACAATGACCCTCTCTGAGGCTCTAATGGTCTTCATAAATTCTGATGTTGGGGCCAGCAAATATATATATATATATATATATATATATATATATATATATATATATATATATATATATATATATATATAAACTACGATTAGTTTGATGCTTGTCAAAGTTCTGATATTTTAACCCCCCTGTAGTGTAAAATTCTGGGTTATAAACCTGGGCTGTAGGAAATTTGGGTGGCTGTCTTGTTCCCACTGTTTTGGGAGGGAGAGGCCACCTGGGCAGTGGAAAATATAAGCTTGCTTTAACTTGATTTTAATTGGAGTCAGTGGTCTTTTCTTGCATCCTCGTCTAATAGGTAAATGCTATTAAACATGGAGCTCTGCCAGCCTGAAGACTTCCTTAGAAACTGCCTCTGACGATGGGCACTTGACATATATGTTGTTGTCAGGAGCTTTAGCTTTCTTTCTAATGAGACCATCAAAGCTGGATCTGCATCTATGTGACCTGGAGGACATGGTTTCTTCTTTTTCAAAGGACATGAGGCAGCAGTGCTGAATTCACTCTTTGTAGGTAAACTGTTGCCACTGAAGGCTAAGTGACTCCCCGTGTGGACTGTGAAGCAATTTGGTCATCCTCCACTTTTCGTGGTGTTTCTTGCTGCTGCACTGGGAATTTGTTATTTGCTTCACAAAATACAAGGAATTCAGCTGGGACACAGTGCTGGAGGGAGTTCTTTCACATGAGATGGGTCAGGGTCTGCAGGAGAATGCATCAACCAGGCTTCTATCCCACATAGCTTGTCCCCTTGACCATTGCACCTGATTCTGAACATTGTCCTGAAACATCTCCATATAACAAGATGCCTTATATGGAGAGTTATCAGACATATAAGTGATTCCTGGCTGCACAATGTCAGCCACAAGCCATTTGGAAGTCAATGGCAGATACACATGGCCCGACCACAGATGTTTTATCACACACCTGCACACCACAGCTCTGGGCCCACTACTCAGCAGGCTCCAACATACTGGTATCTCTGTTCTACATCATTTTCATGAAACCTAGTCAATCAAGGCACTGTCTGGTACACACTTCATCAGCAAGAGGACATTGAAAGGTTCTCCAGTGCCACCTGGTCATGAAAATTTCAAAAATTTCATGGTATTTATCTAGCCATTTTTCAAGGATGAAGTTGGAGAAATTGTGGGTTTCAATTCATTCAGGAACCATTAATGTTTGAGGAAGCACATTTCAAGAAAACTCTGGAGAATTCTCAGAGGCAAGGCTTCCCAAAGAGTGGCCAAAAAGACACATGAAGCCAGGCCCATTGAGGTCTACAATGTGAGGCCCATGTGTGTTTTGACTGTCAACGATGGCTGCCAAGTCTTTCAGTATAAAATAATGTGATGCCCTGGCAGAGATTGACAATGCTCTGTGGAAAGCCACCCTGGGCATTGATCTCAGTTTCCAAAGGCAACTCTCATGCGTGGTCTCCTAAAATCCCAACACAATTCATGGCAATACTTCTCTGAGGTCAGTTCCTGAACTCAGTCTGTAAGGGGAATCACACCAGAGTTCAAGCCCAGGTGGACCTAGGCATCTCTTCCAACCACCAAACAAATGACCACAATTAAAACCAAAACACTCCCAAATGGCCCTCATCTTCTTCCACATAGACACTCTTCATAACCTCTGGCTGGAGGTTTTCATGAGGGACACAGCCCAAGACAGTTTTCCAAATGAACTCCCTTGCCCCTCATTTGCCTAAAGTCAGGGTGGCCTGGACTCCCTTCCTGTGAACCAATAGTGATCAAATAGTCCTGCTCTTAATACTGCTCTGCTTCTCTAATTTGAGGCCTACTGACTGTCTGGTATATATTCTTTATGTGAATTGGTGTCATGAGAAAACACAAGCCCTTATGTGCTAGCCTCTGTAGGGCTTTGAAGAACTGATTTGACACAAAGGATCCCTATTCTCACGTGATGGAGGTCAGGAAGCTTACAGAGGAAGGTGAGAGACTTCATCCACAATGACTGCTCTTTTGGCCATTTTCGTTTTGCATGCACACTTGGAAACTTTCTTTAGATCCATCAGGTGCTGAGAATCTAAGCCACTTCCTCACACAGGGCAAAGAGGCTGATTCAGCCACATCTCTTTCCAAAGCAATTAAGCAAAGAGCCACAGGTGATGCCCATTCATTTCCATTTGAAAACTCTTTTTTTCTGGCTTCACAAAGGGGTTTCCTGAGGCAAAGATCTTCCTGACATTTAGGAAAACAGAACAATAGGTAAGCAAAAGGCCCAGTGCAGTGTTTTTCCACTGAGACTTTAATGGTCACACTGATATGTGAGTTTTCTGAGATGCTTCTATTCTCTTCAGCTATCCAGTACATGGCCATGTCACAGAGCTTGGAGGTGGTACATATCTTGGAAACCAAACCATGAGGCTATTCTGGAGAGTGGCCAGTATTCAGGAAGAAAACAAGAACTTAGGAAGATAGTAGGTGTTGCCCATCCATAAGGCAAGCCTCTCTCCATTCTTAAATTGTGCAGTATGAATGTTGGGAAGCTTTCTACTAGACAGGACACAACCATTGATGCATTCGCTTTTCAAATGTCTACAACCACAGATACAGTGGAATGCACAGACATAGAAACACTCGCGTTGTCAAACGACTTTCTAGAAACATTCCAGTCCAAACAAACAAACAGTCTTTCCTACCTATTCTCAGAAAAGAGACAAAACCACAAACTCACAGCAACACCCACAACGGCACCTCCTTCCCCCAAGTATGTTGGTGAATATATTGAGTGTCCTCTGACTGGTGGTCCATACTATGTTCCCCCAAAATGGCCTGTTCTGTCTCAGATCTGGTCTCCTTCGCCAACTCTGTGAAGTTGTCAGGAGCCATGGTTGAGCCACTACCTGCTTTCTCAGAAAAGGCTCCTCTTTAGAGGTCTCCTGGCATTTGGCCATTATCACTTCAGTAGGTACCAACAAAGACTGACTCTGTCCTTGGTAAATCCAAACAATTGAGACCACTGGGACTGGGACTGGGACTTACTCTGGGTGCCTGGCTTCCTGGATCCCAAGTTCAGAGTGTTCCATCACCAAGGAAGTGTGTACTGATATTTGCTTCTAAGGGTCCCAGGAGATGGAGACTGCCCCTACTTTCTGTGACAGTTTCACAAGTTAGAATGGTATATCAACAATAGGCACCCAGGAACAGCTCTTCTCACAGGCCTGGTTTGGTCCATCTTCTCTATATTAAGAAGAGAAAGGCTGATTCAGATACATCTCTTCATCCTGACCCGGTTGTTTAACATTGAAAATGACTTTTGCTCTCTCAGGTCCTTCATAGCTGCCTTCTTCTACATGTATCATTTCTGCATGGACTTTTGAGGTTCTCATCAGGTGGAAGATACCCTACAATCCAGTATTGGAAGACCAACTCTCTCCCTGATCTTCTGTAAAGTTAGATTGAGGCAACAGTGTATGGTTAGGGTTAACAACATGTTCGATTGGGTTAGGAATAATTCTGCAGGATGAATAATGGTTATGGGAACATGTGATATTTACAAAATATACAGTTGAAATATAGGTATGAAAACAGAAATCTAGGTAAGATTTGATGCCCAGAAGGGCATTGGGCCCTTGATTGGGATACTTAGCTTTGAATTAATTTCTGCACAGATGTCTCAGATAAATCAATATACAATGGTATAGGATATTGTACCTTGGATGATTGAATGTCGAAGAGAACATGCAGTCAAAAAGGGATAGTCGGTAGGATTAGAAAGAGAGACGGTAGTTTTAGAAAGATGAGTGAGTATAGGATTTGGACAAAATGGTCTTTAGCAATAGGGTTTCATGTAGAGAGTGAATGTAAATGTCAGCACATGTTAAGAGGCAGTCACAATGATGAACTGGGGAAAATATATATCAATAGAGACATTAGGAAATCAGGCAAAGTATAAGGTGAGTAATAGGATTAGACATTTTCAACAGGTTTGAGGTTGAATATATAATCTTAGGAAGAAACAAATATGTAGTCACCAATAGGATCCACATTTGAGAGCAATAGGCAAACTGGACATGGATGATTTTAGTAATCCATGTTCAATTTCCATTTAGGCTTTAGTACAATCATAAGTGTGACATTTGCTTTTTGTTTCCAGAATATTACTGTGATAAAATGTATATGTAGATCAGGTGACATGAGTATTTCTTTCACCATTTCTAGGAACAGTATTTTGAAGACGTGTAAATTAGTATTTTGAATACAAATAGGTGTACACTGTGTCTATGAATATAGAAATAATGCATGAATAGACCATACTGTGAATAAATAATATAACTGGTTCCAACTTAAATAATGGTTCAAATTGATATCTGAAAATATACAGGAAACCTTATATTGATATATATCCATTCATTCAAACCAGTTATACATCTAATGGTAATATTAGGGTTATGGTTTATCATGAAGAATATGTGAGTTTTGCTTCAAAAATAATTGTGGAAATCGAAAATAATGTGTTTGGAAAGAAGTCTCATGAAAAGACCAGTCATGTAACCTGGAGGAATACATGTGTTCTGAAGCAGGAAGTGATTGAAAGTGAAACAAAAGCCTTTAAATTTGTGAACTTGTGGATGAAATATATATCTTATGATGTGCATAAACTGAGGAAATAGTAATGTACAAGTGTTGAAAAAAAATGAACGTCAAAATACACATCATGTCCTATAGAAATCTACTTGCATTTATATTAACCTGGGTCAATTAGTGTAAAAATATTAGGATATGTATGCACAATTCACTTAACTTAGTTTTCAGTACTAGGAAACAAATACGTATTTCAGGAGGATGAATATGTCTTAGAATAATCTTATGAAAAATTGATTATAAATACGCACTTAAATATTAATGAATTTAAGGAGTACATAATAAGATACATTTATTTCATATTTTGAAAACTCTGGAGAGTGTATATATATATATATATATATATATATATATTAAAATACACACACAGAAATTAAAAAGTATTAATATACAAGCCAAATGAAATTCACCATGAAATATATATCATCCACAGATCTAAAAATATTCATTTTACTGAACATGAATTTATGTATAATGTTGTCTAGCTAGGATACTCACTCATAGGTTGAATTTTCAGTTTCAACAGTGTTTAACAGGAGTGATCTCTTCTCACAATTTGTATCTGCCAAGTGAGCCACCTCACAAGAATGTACGTGTGGTACCAGGTAGGATTCTATATGTGCATATAAAAATATATGTGCTGAATAGGCTACAGAGAAATGGAGACATGAATTCACATATTTGTTAACTTTAAAAACACATGGAGAAGTGTTTCAACAAAAAAATGACTAGATTTAAAACTCCTACCATATATAATGCAAAAGGAACGTCCAAATGTTAACCTTGCATCCTCTGAACTACTTGTATTTCAATTTGGTTTGGTCTATTTTATCCATCATAATAGGATTTGTAGTCAGAGTCTAGTAGGGAGTGGGTTACTATGAGGGATTCAGTATTTTGAATGAATAATTGGAAAATGAATCCAATGTGTATGCAAATATGTGCTACAAAAAAATCTTCCCACTCTCATCCAGAACAATGCCTTGACATTACCTTAGCCCCAAGTAAGATACAATTAGAGGAGAAGAGTTAGAAAATCTAGGAATACATATCTGGAATGGAAAATGCTCTGGAGTTCACAACACTGGAGGTGGTAGAGGAGTTTCCAAAAGTAATGGAGACTGTAAAAACTCCACAAACATGGAAGTGTGCAGGCCTCAAGACATCTGGGAAACTGTCTTTGAGGTTGTACACTTGAAATATATGTTGTTTTCAGGAGCTTTAGCTTCCTTTTTAGTGAGACCATCAAAGCTGTGTATGCATCTGTTACATGGAGGACATGGTTTCTTATTTTCCAATGAACATGAGGTAGCAGTGCTGAATTCTCTCTTTGTGGGTTTACTGTGGCCACTGGGGTCTAAGAATCTTTCCGTGTAGACTGTGAAGCCATTTGGTCATTCTCCAATTTTGTTGTGTTTCTTGTTGCTGCACTGGGAGTTTGGTATTTGCTTCACAAAATACAAGGAGTTCCACTGGGACACAGTGCTGGAGGGAGTTCTGTCACGTGTGGTGTGTAAGGGTCTGCAGGAGAATGCACCAACCAGGCTTCTACGCCACATTGCTTGCCCCCTTGACCGTAGCAACTTGATTCTGAACATTGCCCTGAAAACTCTCCATCTAACAAGATGGCTTAATATACAAAGGTATGCTGGCTGCACCATGTCAGTCACAAGCATTTGGAAGCCAAAGTAAGATCCACATGACACCACCACAGATGTTTTATCACACAACTGCACACCACAGCTCTGGGCCCACTACTCAGCAGGCTCCACCATACTGGCAGCTCTGTTCTACACCATTTTCATGAAACCCAGTCAAGGAAGGCACTGTCTGGTACACTCTTGATCAGCAACAGGACATCCAAAAGTTCTCCAGTGCCACCTGGTCGTGGAAATTTCAAAAATTTCATGGTATTTATCTGGACATTTTTCAAGGATGAAGTTGGAGAAACTGTGGGTTTCAATTCATTCAGGAACCATTAAATTTTTAGGAAGCACATTTCAAGGAAAACTCTGGAGAATTTTCAGAGGCAAGTCTTCCCAAAGAGTGGCCAAAAGGCCACATGAAGCCAGGCCCATTGAGGTCTACAATGTGAGGTCCATGTGTGTTTTGACTGTCAACAATGGCTGCCAAGTCTTTCAGAATAAATTCATGTGATGTCCTGGCTGAGATTGACAGTGCTTGGTGAATAGCCACCCCAGGCTTAGATCTCAGTTTCCAATGGCGACTCTCATGCAAGGCCGCCTAAAATCCCAACACAATTAATGGCAATACTTCTCTGAGGTCAGTTCCAGAACTCAGTCTTTAAGGGGAATCGCACCAGAGTTCCAGCCCAGGTGGACCCAGGATTCTCTTCTAACCACCAACAATTGACCACAATTAAAACCAAAAAACTCCCACATGGCCCTCATCTTCTTCAACATAGACACTCTGAATAACCTCTAGCTAGAGGTTTCCATGACGGGCACAGCCCAAGACAGTGTCCAAAATAAGCTCCCTTGCCCCTCATTTGCCTAAAGTCAGAGTGGACTAGACACCATTCCTGTGAACCAAGAGTGATCAAATAGCCCTTCTTTAATACTGCTCTGCTTCTCCAGTTTGAGGCCAACTGACTGGTATAGATTCTTTATGTGAATTGGTGTCCTGAGAAAACCCAAGCACCTATTGGCTAGCCTCTGCAGAGCTTTGAAGAACTGGTTTGACCCAACGGATCCCTATTCTCACTTGATGGAGGTCAGGAAGCTTACAGAGGAAGGCGAGAGACTTCATCCACAATGACTGCTCTTTTGGCCATTTTGGTTTTGGATGCACACTTGGAAACTTTCTTTAGATCCATCAGGTGCTGAGAATCTAAGCCACTGGCTCACAGAGGGCAAAGAGGCTGATTCAGCCACATCCATTTCCAAAGCAATTAAGCAAAGAGCCACAGGTGACGCCCATCCTTTTCCATTTGAAAACTGATTTCTTCAGGTTTCACACAGGGGTGGCCTGAGGCAAACACGTTCCTGACATTCAGGACAACAGAAAAATAGGTAAGCAAAAGTCCAAAGTAGTATTTCTCCACTGAGACTTTACTGGTCGCACTGATATCTGAGTTTTCTGAGATGCTCTCATTCCCTTCAGCTATCCAGTACATGATCATGTCACAGAGCTTGGAGGTGGTACATATCTTGGAAATAATACCATGAGGCTATTCTGGAGAGTGGCCAGTATTCAGGAAGAAAAGAGGAACTTAAGAAGATAATAGGTGTTGCCCATCCATAAGGCAAGCAGCTCTTTATTCTTTAATTTGGCAAGATGAATGCTGGGAATCTTTTTACTAGACAGGACACAACCATTGATGAATTCTCTTTTCAAATGTCTACAAAAACGGATTCAGTGGGATACACAGACATAGAAACACTCGCGTTGTCAAACGACTTTCTAGAAACATTCCAGTCTAAACAAACAAACCGCCTTTCCTACCTATTCTCAGAACATGAGACAAAACCACAAACTCACACAGACACCCACAACGGAATCTCCTTCCCCCAAGTATGTCTGTGAGTATCCTGAGTGTCCTCTGACTGGTGGGCCATACTATGTTCCACCAAAATGGCCTGTCCTATCTCAGACCTGGACTTCTTTGCCAACTCTGAGAAGTTGTCAGGAGCCATGGTTGAGCCACTACCTGCTTTCTCAGAAAAGGCCCCTCTTCAGAGCTCTCCTGGCATTTGGCCATTCTCACTTCAGTAGGTACTAAGAAAGACTGACTCTGTCCTTCGTAAATCCAAACAAATGAGACCACTGAGACTGGGACTGGGACTGGCTCTGGGTGCCTGGCTTCCTGGATCCCGAGTTCAGAGAGTTCCATCACCAAGGAAGTGTGATAGGTCACTTCCTTCACGAACTGAATGAGGTCACTGGGTTGGCAACCACTTTTTCCTAACAGTTGCTTCCAAGGGTCTCATGAGATGGAGGCTGCCCATACTTCCTGTGACACTTTCACAAGATAGAATGGTATATCAACCATAGGCACCCGGGAACAGCTCTCCACACAGGCCTGGTTTGGTCGATTTTATCTACATTAAGAAGAGAGAGGCTTTCAGACACATCCCTTCATTTTGACCAGGTTGTTTTACATGGAAGTTGACTTTTGCTCTCTCAGGTCTTTCATAGGTGTCTACATCTTCTTCAGGGATCATTTCTGCACGGAACTTTGAGGTTCTCAGCAGGAGGAAGATCCCCTACATTCCTGTATTGTAAGACCAACAATATCCTTGTTCTTCTGTTAAGTTATATTGAGGAAATATTGCATGGTTAAGGGTAATAACAGGTTCGATTTGGTTTAGGAATCATTCTGCAGGATGAATTATGGTATTGGGAACCTGCGATATTTACAAGAATATACTGGTGAAATATAAGTATGAAAACAGAAATCTAGGTAATATTTGAAGTCCAGAAGGGCATTGGGTGGCCTGAACACCCTTCCTTTGAATCAGGAGTGATCAAATAGCCCTGCCGCTAATACTGCACTGCTTCTCCAATTTGAGGCTTACTGACTGTCAGGTATAGATTCTTTATGTGATTTGGAGACATGAGAAAACCCAAGCACCTATTGTCTCATGCCACAGCAAATGGTTTATTGGGGGTCCAGCATGCTGGGGCTCAAAGCTCACTTCAGAGGAGGAAAGAACAAAGAGCCCCGAGAACAACTTGAGAAGAGATTATATACAATCTTTAGAGAGTGCAGGGACTTTATATACATCATAGCCTCCTTTAGCAAATATCATATACTGTGGGAAAATCAAATAACAACTCTAAAACATGATTAGCACATTCATTGGCGGGAACAGTTCGGGCAGGGGGTGATTGGTCAGCCCTGAGAAGGGGTATACATTTAAACTGATTGGTTGAAGCCCTGAGATGTATACGTGCTGAGATGCACGGTTTCTGGGAAGGGGTTGTTAAGTAACTAGGTGGTCAGGAAAGATTTCAACACATCTAATGGGCAGTTCCGGGAATTGTCTTCACTGACACAGGAATTTCAGGTTCTGAGCACAGCTTGTAAACTTTACAAAACCTGTTTCTTTACGTTTCAATTTTAATTTCTTTAATTCTTTCATTTCTCCTTTTTCTGCCTACTTTTAATTTTAAAAGTAATGAATCATAATTTTTGTGGGGTCTCACATTCTATTTCTGCCAGTGAAGTGTATTTCTGTCTGATTACCATGAGTTTTACCTGCCCAATCTGAGCCTGGAGAAAGGAAACTATGAGGTTAAGCAAACAAGGTCCCACAGTTATCAACACCATAAGCATGATCAGGGGTCCAGCTAAGGCTAATAGGAGTGTAGTTAACCAGGGAGACAAGGTAAACCATGACTCAAACCACACTTGTTGAATCTCCCTTTCTCTCTGGTGCTCTTCAAGGCATTTTCTCAATTTACTCATGGATTATTTTACAACTCCAGTATGGTCAGCATAAAAACAGCATTTTTCTCTCAGTACAGCACAGAGGCCCCCCTCCCTTATTAAATGGAGGTCTAATCCTCACCTGTTCTGTAAAACAACTTTAGAGAGAGAGGTTAAGGATTCCTGCAAAACTGTGATGGAGGTCTCTAACGTCTTCAAGTCTTGATTTATTGCTGTTTCTAATCAGGCCATTTGTTGTGACCCATGGATCATATCAGCTGTTCCTGTACCCACTCCTGCAGCAGCTCCTAGCCCCAATAGGATGGCTAGAGTAAGGGACACTGGCTCCCGGCAAAATCGGGTTGTTTGTCCACCTAGTAGACCTTCAAAGGATTCTGGATCATGATAGAGCACCCTGGGGGGTATCTGCACCATTACACAATAATGTACAGAGCTGTCAAATACCTGGGCTGAAATGCAAGGAGTTCTGACTGTGTGGAGTTCAGTACCATAAAGGTTCCTTTAATTAGTTCCCAGGGGGAGGAGTCAGCTGTACTCTGGACTGGGGAAGTAGGCAAAGACGGAAACTGCAAAGTATGAGATGGTAGAGGGGTTTTGGTAGATCTAGGCATGGGAGGTTTAGGAGGCTTAATTCCTGACTTGAATGGATTGGGCCCTATTGCTGTGGGATTTTCTTCCTTTTTAAGCTGGATGGTGAACCAGAGACCAAAGTCATAACCAGGGCCATTAATATAGAATCGCATTCCCCAAGTATTTCCCATAGGCCATGTTGTTCTGAGGTAGCCCCTTCCTTTGGAAGTGAAAGTTATATTGAGGGGGTAACATAGACTATTTTTTCCACAGCAAGTTTTTGACACCACTTGAATAGCGGCACATTTATTGGGATCAATCCAGATGTCATTTCATCCTACCGAATCATACTGTCTGGGGAGTTTGGGTTTCACAATGTAGCTCCCGTGTGTTCACAACCCCAAGATCTACAATAAAAGTCACTGGGTCCTCCACAGGTTTGGGCCTGTTTGCGATTTCAGAAATCAGCTGGGCACACTTAATAAACAAGACTGGCTAGTTTACACCTGAGCTGGGGAGATGACATGAATAATTCATGGGGTAAGTTGGTCTATGTTGCCCTGGTTTGGGCTTTAGTGGGATCTGTGTGGGGTCCACTATGTCAGGGAGATCCCAGTCAGAGAGGCCTATGGCAAGCTGACAAATGTCCGGGTGGAGAGATGGCCACCAAGTCCATAAGGGGGCTGTATGTGAAATAGACCACACTACTTGCCCAGTAGGATTTATAACTTGCCATTGTTGCTGAACAGGCTGATGGGGATTAGGACTGCTGGTGGTCAGGGGAAGAATCCATAGCCCTACCCACACCACAGACATGCAACTTGAGAGGGTTACCAGTCTGTTCCAGTTTCCAGCCAGAGTATGGACAGGGCACAGGATTGAGATGGGAGGCATGGATCCAGGAAGTGATCCCATCCACTTTCACCACTGTAGGTGTTATAAGCAGCACCTGGTATGGTCCTTTCCAGCAGGGTTTCAGGGATGACACCCGATACTGTCTCATGTAGACGAAGTCTCCCACTTGATATCGATGTGGAGTTCCCTCGTCTCCAGGATGATAAGCAGTGGCCAACTGTTTCCACAGGTATCGCTGGGTGCTGGGTTTGTTCAAGGGCTTTAAGTCTGTCTAGCAAGGGTGTGTGAAAGGAATCATTAATCTAAGAGTTGGGGTTAGGTCCCTTAATGGAGGAGGGGCACCGTAGAGAATTTCATAAGGGGTGAGGTTACACAAAGGGGCGGAGGGGTATTTCTTGCACGAAAAAGTACATGAGGTAGGAGCATAGTCCAATTTTTTATGCCGGTCTCCAAGATTAATTTCGTTAAGTCTCTTTGATGGTTCTATTCATCGTTTCTACCTGTCCTGAGCTCTGGGGTCTATAAGCACAATATAACTTCCAATTAATCCCCAGGGTCCTGAAAAATCCCTGACTTACCTGGGCCACGGATGCCGGTCCGTTATCAGACCCTATTACCTTAGGCAGGCCGAACCTTGGAAAACTGTCTTCTAGGATCTTTTTGACCACCATCTGAGCTGTTTCTTTCTTCATGGGGAAGGCTTCGACCCATCCTGAAAAAGTATCTACAAAGACTAGGAGATATTTAAGTCCATACCTTGCTGGCTTAATTTCAGAAAAGTCCACTTCCCAGAATTGTCCTGGTCTGGTTCCTCGTATGCGCTTCCCTGCAGGAATCTTGGATGGGAAAGTATTAACTAATTGGAAGACTTGAAAAGCTCTAGTCACCTGCTCAGCTATTTTTTTCCTCTTTGAGTCAGTCAATAATAAGTCCTTTCTTCGGTCCTAAAAGAGTGCCTATAACTTCTTTGAGCCTAAGTGGTTGAGCTGGTGTACGTCTTTGACATAAAGGTGGGCTTTTTGAAATTGTAAACTTGGCTCTGTAGGGTCCCAGATTTCTGTATCTGTCTCCTCAGATGATAAGTTGCCTGAATGTTCCGGGGCGGCCAAGTCTCCTGATTTTTGTTCCCCCCGGTGTGGAAAAAGTTAACAGAGTCACTCCGTTTAGGGCTGCCATAATTGGCTTCCTCATCTGCCCTTCTGTTTCCAACTGCCACAGGGTTGTTTCTCTTCTGGTGCCCGGGACAGTCCACTATAGCTAGTTCCTTATGGCCCTGCACTGCTGAGCCAAGGTGGAGGATCTCATCTTTATTTTTTATTTTTTTCCTGGCAGAGGTTAATAGCCCGCATTGTTGGTAAATAGTCCCGAGCATATGAACAGTGGCAAATGCATAGTGGCTATCAGTTTATATGGTGGCCCTTTTCCCTGTTGCTAGTTCCAATGCTTTCATAAGGGCAATCAGTTCTGCTTTTTGGACTGATGTCCCTTCTGGGAGACCAGAGTATCAGATGAAATCAGTTTTGCTAACTGCTGCTGCTCCAGCCCGCCGCTTACCATCTTGGAGGAAGCTGCTGCCATCCGTAAACCATACGACTTCAGGGCGAGGCAGTGGCTGATCCTTCAAGTCTTGTTGTATACTGGTTTCCTTGCCAGTATGTGTTGACACTCATGAGTGACGGGTCCTGATGATTCTTCTGGCAGCAGTGTAGGTGGGTTGAGTGGAGCAGGGGGTCCCAGCGTTATTCTGTCTTTGTCAAGCAAGAGGCTCTGGTAGTGGTTTATTCTGGAGTTTGATTGCCACCTCTCTGGAGGCTAACAGATGATGCTCTCCAGTGCATGGGGGGCTATAATGGGTAGCTTCTGTCCCAACGTTAATTAATGAGCATCTTTTATTAGAAGGGCTGCCGCTGCTATAGCACTTAAGCAATGGGGCCACCCGCTAGCCAATGGGTCCAGTTTTTTGGATAAATACGCTACTGGCTTTTTCCAAGGTCCCAAAGACTGAGTGAGCACTCCCCGTGCTATTCCTTTCTTTTCCTCGATATAGAGAGTGAAGGGTTTTCTACATCTGGGAGTACTAAGGCCGGAGCAGATAGCAGCACCTTTTTTTGACATTATCAAAAGCTTGTTGGTGTTCAGGGGTCCATTGGAAGTGGGCATCCCCCTTTATCAGCGGGTATAAAGGGGCAGCCAGAGATGCGAACCCAGGAATCCATAACCTGCAAAAGCTGGCAGTCCCAAGAAACTCTCTGAGTTTTCTCTTATTAGATGGGGGCAGTATCTGCAAAACGGTTTTTTTTCTGGGCTCAGGGAGCCATCGTTTGCAACCCCTAAGAGAATAACCCAGGAAGATTACTTCTTGCTGACAAGTTTGGGCCTTTTGGCAGAAGCCATATATCCAAGCCGAGCAAGCTCGAATAATAGTGCTTGGGTCCCAGACTCATAAGTCTCCTTGGTGTTGGCTGCCAGTAGAAGATCATCCACTATTGGAGTAGGGTGACTTTGGGGTGTGCAGTTTTGAAGTCATTGATGTCTCTGTGGAGGGCTTCATCAAAGAGAATGGGGGATTTTTTGAACCCCTGTGGGAGTCTAGTCCAGGTTAGTTGGCCAGATGTTCCAGGTTCTGGGTCTATCCACTCTAAAGCTAACAGCAACTGACAGTCCTTATGTAGAGGCGAGCAGAAGTAAGCATCTTTTAAGTCCAGCACAGTGTACCATTTCTGCTCCGGATTCAGAGTGCTAAGCAAATTATATGGATTGGGTACTGTGGGGTGAATGTCCTGCACTCTGTTGTTTATCTCTCTTAGGTCTTGAACAGGACGGTAGTCCCCAGTTCCTGGCTTTCTTACTGGTACCGGGGGGTGTTCCAGGCTGATTGACAGGACCTTAGGACCCCAAGACCCAGGTATTTATGAATATGGGGCCTTATCCCATCCTTAGCTTCTTTGCTTAGAGGATATTGTTTAACACTAATTGGAGACGCAGAGGCTTTTAATTCTACTACTATTGGAGGTTGTTGATGGCTAGACCTAACCCAGCAGTTTCTGCCCAGGCATTAGGATAATCTTTTATCCATTTCTGGGGTAGTTTGCCTGTTTGATCAGTCCTAGGGGGCGCGAAGAGTTGATGTTCATCTTCTACAGACATAGTCAAAGATGTTACTATGGGAGTTAATACTGCAGGCTTTAGAACCCCCACTTGGGGACCATTAGGGTTAAAGGTTATTCTAGTCCAGAGTTTGGTAAGCATATTCCTGCCCATCAATGGGGCCGGGCATTCTGGGATTACTAGGAAAGAGTGGTGGACTTTTTCCTTTCCGAGGTCCATATTCATCTTAGTTGTCCAAGCCTGATATTTACTGCCATTAGCCCCTTGAACTAGGGACGATTTAATTGATAGGGGGGCCAGTGAAGTCTTAAGGGCTGAGTATACTGCTCCTGTAATCACTTCAAAGTTCACTGTGTTCCCCTCAACTTCAAATGTTACTCTGAGCTGGGGGAGGGGATCTGAGCCCCGAATTTCCTAGTCCTCTTCTAGAGTCAGCACGGCGGGCTGGCGTGGCTGCTTCTTTTGGGCGCACTCTTTGGCCCAGTGTTCTTTTTTATTACAGTGGGCACATTGATTTGAGGCCAACGGCAGCCTTTGGCGTGGGCCCAGGTATGCCTTTATGTATCCCTGCTTTTTAACTTCTGGCCTATTTGCTGCTGTGACCAGAACCTTAGGCAATGCTTTACTCTGCCATTTGCTTCTTTCCTCCTTCTTTTGTTCCCTTTCCTTCTCTCTCCTCTATTCCCTTTCCTCCTCAGTTTCTCTCTTATAATATACTTTCCCAGCTTCTCTGACTAAATCTCTTAAGATCATATCTTATAATCCATCTAGACGTTGTAACTTTCTCTTAATATCTAGGGCAGTCTGCTCGATAAAGGCCATTGCAACGGATGGCTTTTGGTCTTCTGCCTGAGGATCAAAAGGAATATATTTCCTATACGCTTCCATAATTCTCTCCAGAAACATAGAAGGAGACTCATTAGGCCCTTGGATAATCTCTCTTACCTTGGCCAAATTAGTCGGCCCTCTGGCGGCCGCTCAGAGACCCACTATTAGAGAACGGCGATAAGTGGACAGATGCTACCTACATTCAAAGGTGTTGGGGTCCCAGTTGGGTCGGTTCATGGGCCCGTAGGGACAGAGAGGGAGCATCACTGGGGCTTCCGAGTTTTATATTATTTATCTCCTGCGGGTTCCTTTAGGTGGCCCAGCTTCCTTCAGGGGAGCAGGGTCTGCTGCTGCTGCGGGGAAGTCCCCTGGAGGGCTTGGGTCTGGCCCAATTGCCTCTAGGAGCAGAGAGGCTGAGTCAGCGGCAGGAGGATCATCTGGAACATGTTGTGGGTTGGGGAGCGAGGGTAGAGGATAAGGAGAGAGAGGAGTGTCCAGTCTTGTGACTCAGAATGGAGGGAAGAGGGGGAGGAGCAGAATGTTGGAATGATAAGATCGTGGGGGAAGGGGTATATGGCTGTTAATCTGGGTGGCCAAGTGGCCCCGGTGAAAGACAATATCTCTGACTTTTTGGATTAGAGGGAAGTGGAAGGATTCTTCTCGGGGCCATCCGACTCCTAGGATGCGCCATTCTGAAGCACAGAGAGTCTGCCAGATCCGGCATTTTACTGAAAAAGAAAGATTCTTGGTACTTGAGCGAACATCAGTCCAATGATCAAGGTTAAGGGACAGAGGCATGGAAGTGCTTTGTCCCATAATGTCCCATAATGGGAGTTACTCAAACAGGGACAGTGAATACACAAACGTGACACAGACAAAGACAAACAGTAAACGTTTAACATGAGTCCAAGAAAAAGATTAGAACTGAGTAACTGGCCAAACCTGATGGGTTAGACAATAAAGACAGACAGTAAACTCAACATGAGTTCCTGACAATGAACAAAACTGAGTAGCCAGCAAAACCTGATGGGCTGGAAAACCGAATCCTGAAGCAAAAAATAACCGAGTTGAGGAATCTACTAATCCTCAATTTCCCGAGTCCTCTGGAGTTTCCCCCAGGGACGTGGCCTGTGACTCTGTGACACATCTGTCAGCCACCATCGCAGAGAGCTAATGTTCTTCACCGACAGCCATTTTGCCAAGCCCTAACCTGAAACCCGAAACCAGAAAGAGGCACCTGAATTACTCTGAAAGGGGTCCATTGGGGTCTTTTGTTCGTCACTGCTGGATTTCTCAGCTAGGGCCTCCAGATGAAAAGGTGGGCCGAACGTCGGAGGAAAAGACCACCAAGAGAATTTCTCATGAAACAGCAAAGGGTTTATTGGGGGTTCAGCATGCTGGGGCTCAGAGCTCACTTCAGAGGAGCAAAAAACAAAGAGCCCCAAGAACAACATGAGCAGATTTTATATACATTCTTTAGAGAGGGCAGGGACTTAACATACATCCTAGCTTCCTTTAGCAAATCACCGTATACTGTGGGAAAATCAAATAACAACTCTAAAACATGATTTGCACATTCATTGGTGGGAACAGTTCAGGCAGGGGGTGATTGGTCAGCCCTGAGAAGGGGTATACATTTAAACTGATTGGTTGAAGCCCTGAGATGTATATGTGCTTAGCTGCACGGTTTTTGGGAAGAGGTTGTTAAGTAACTAGGTGGTCAGGGAAGATTTCAACACACATCTAATGGGTAGTTCCGGGAATTGTCTTAACTGCCACAGGAATTTCAGGCTCTGAGTGCAGCCTGGATACTTTACAGAACCTGTTTCTTTACGTTTCAATTTCAATTTCTTTTATTCTTTCAGAACCTTACAAAGGAAGGCAAGAGACTTCATCAACAATGACTGCAATTTTGGCCATTTTGGTTTTGGAAGCAGACATGGGATCAATTTTAGATCCATACGGTGCTGGTAATCAAAGCCACAGCCTCACACAGGGCCAAGAGGCTGATTAAGACACATCCCTTTCCAAAGCAATTACTTCTCTGAGGTCAGTCACTGAACTCAGTCTCTGAGGGGAATCACACCAGAGTTCAAGCCCAGGTGGACCCAGTCATCTCTTCCAAACTCCACACAAATGACCACAATTAAAACCAAAACACTCCACCAAGGCCCTCATCTTCTTCCATATATATATTCATCATAACCTCTGGCTGGATGTTTCCATGAATGGCACAGCCAAAGAGAGTTTCCAAAATAAGGTCTCTTTCCCTTCATTTGCCTAACCTCAGGGTAGCCTGGACACCATTTCTGTGAACCAGGATTGATCACATAGGTCTGCCATTAATACTGCTCTGCTTCTCCAATTTGAGGCCTACTGACTGTCAGGTATAGTTTCTTCATGTGATTTGGAGTCATGAGAAAACCCAATCATCTCTACAGGGCATGAAAGAACTCATTTGTCCCAAAGGATCCCTATTCTCACTTGATGGAGGTCAGGAACCTAAAAGAGGAAGGTGAGAAACTTCATACACCATGACTGATCTTTTTTGCATTTTGGTTTTGGATGCACACATTGGATTTTTCTTTAGATCCAACTGGTGCTGAGAATCTAAGCCACTACCTCACACAGGGCAAAGAGGCAGATTCAGACACATCCCTTTCCAAAGCATTTAAGCAAAGAGCCACAGGTGATGCCCATTTATTACCATTTGAAAACAGTTTTCTTCAGGATTCACAAAGGGCTGGCCTGAGGCAAAGACCTTCCTGACATTCATGGCAACAGGCAAATAGGTTAGCAAAAGGCCCAAAGCAGGGTTTCTCCACTGAGACTTTCCTGGTCACACTGATATCTGAGTTTTCTGAGATGCTCGCATTCCCTTCAGCTATCCAGTACATGGCCATGTCACAGAGCTTGGAGGTCGTACATATCATGGACACAAAACCATGAGCCTATTCTGGAGAGTGGCCAGAATTCAGGAAGAAAACAGGAGCTTAGGAAGATAGTAGGTGTTGTTAACTAGATTTATAACACCTACCCTATATCATGCAAAAGGCAAGTCCAAATATACACCATGCCTCCTCTGAACTGCTTGTATTTCTATTCTGTTTGGGTTATTTTTCTCCATCATATTAGGATTAGTTGTCAGAGTGTAGTAGGGTATGGGTTAGTGTCAGTTGTCCCGGCCGGCGGGACACATCAACATGGGCAAGAAACTTAGTTGGGGAGGAATGAAGGGACAAGAGACACGAGAGATTACAGCAAGACTGGAGTTCTGATCATGCTGCAAACTTTTATTGTTCTCACATGGAAATTTATATGCTGTGGATGGGAAAGCTCTCTTATCGGCAGTTGCTGGATGTCTTCAGAAAGTGAGATAACCTCAGGATGTTGCCGGAAGACAGATGGCTGCAGGATGTCTCAGGGAGATAGATGGCTGCGGGATGTCTCCCAGGCAGGATATCTCCCAGGGGGCTGTTTCTTTTCAGTGTCAGGCTATACTTTGAAGGAGAACTTCCTTCTAGCCCCTGACCTCTCCCCCTTTCTTATATAAAATATTTGACCATACCTTACCGGCCAATGTTTTAGGGGGTGATAGAGGCTCTGTTTCTCTAGCAGGCCTTTGAATATCTCCTGATTCGAGAGAGCATGTTTACAAGATTTCGTGGTGGCCTTGGCATATTTTTGGAGGAGACGGCTTTAAAAGGGAAGCGTGCCGACCGCCATGCACCAGAGCGTGTCACTAAGAGGTCTTCTGTTTTGGTATCCGTGGATCCATCCTCCTGCAGTCCATCCTGCATCCTCCGTTATTATGGCCTAACGTCCTCACTCCATGGGTGCATCCCCCCCCCAAGTGAAGGGGCCCATGGAGGACGAACCCTTATGGCAATGGCAGAAGATGGTTGGTCAGAGCTGTTACTTATAGTTTAATGTAAGAAAGAGAGATCTGTGGGGATGTAAACTTAAGAAATAAGCCTGTGAGAAGGGTAGAACATCCTTTTAAATGTTGGCAGCATGGTCTTCCATCTCCAGGTGATGATAGTGGACCTGTATGGGCTTAGAGGCCAAAATATTAATCTGTTCTATAATAAATTGTACAAGCCTGTTTATAATGCAGGGTCCTATGGACACCATTAAAAGTAAACCCAACAAAGGGCCTAATAGGGGAAGAAGGTAGGGTAGAAATCCATTAAACCCAGTCCAGAGGGGATTTTCAAAAAGTTCCCTTCGTCTCTTTTCTAGATCTTCTTGAAGCTGCTTAATTTTAGTGCGTACTATGACTGATTTATTGGCATTAAAGCAGCATCGTGCCCCTAAGGCCAAGCAAATACCTCCCTGGTTAGCTGTCAGTAAATCTAAGCCTTCTCTGTTTTGAAGGAACACTTCTGCCAGGGAGTCTACTGGGTCCTGCAAATCTTTAATGGTTCCTGATAGAGTTTTTACATCATTTATAAGTTGTTGAGACAGGCGACGCTAAGAGTGTATAGCCATGCCTAAGCCAGCTGTACCTGTGTTCACAGCAGCTGTTATTCCAAGGCTGGCAAAGAGTGGTAAGGCCTGTATTGCCCGCCTGTGTCTTTTGACTAAGGTGTCTAGACTAGGAATGCATAGAGTTTTGTCTCCTGGGACAATAGTTATATCAGGGAGTAATAAGGCAAGAACACAGCCAACGGTCCAATTCGATGGAAGCCTCAGGAAGGCCGAGTTTACTCCACACATAAAAACTGTGCCATTGGAGGGACAAAGAGATGGGGTGGGTGAGGAATAGTTTTGTACTGTTGAGCAATTTCCAAAGGAAGGAACTCCAACATCAATATCATAGGTATTATTTTGCATCGCGCCTAAAAGACATATTGTAAAAGTGCCTATAGACTGTACTTTAAAAGGAAATCTGGGTTGGCATGTATTATCATCGTCTATGATAGAATTAATAGGAACTGCAATAGGCATGATTGCCCCTGTTGTCATGGAGAGCCAGCAATCACCAGCAAAGGTGGGGTTGGAATTATTAAGCAAGGAGAAGGTAGTTTCCAAAATATCTAATATATTGTTATCTAAACCGGGGAGCTGGCATTTTGGCTATATTAAGGGATGATATGTGAGCTCAGGGATTTGGGGTTTCAAAAGTTTGATTATCTGAGGATGCTTGACAGCATAAGGGAATCCTCCACCATCAGCGACCCCTGTAGGTGCCATAATGGGGCAGAAGGGGGGTTTACCAACAGGGCCTTGGCACCCAGCTGACTGTAGCTTGGTGTATTTGCCTTCTCCTCCCCGGTCAAAAAGAACGGGGGTATAATGAATAGTGGTCCCTCCTGCTGCATGAGTTTTAGTTAGGGAGGCTTCAAAAAATTGTTCTCCCTTCTTGTTGACACAAATTGAGGCCGACGCATAACAAGTGGCATGCATCGCTTGGGTATGTGTTCAAGTTGCAGAACAATTTTAGAGAGCATTACTTGTACTAGGGGGAATAATCTTTGGCTTGTTAACACATACCAATTTAGGCTGATGAACTCCTCTGAGTTTATGGTCAACCTCGGCCCGGAGGTAAGCCACCTTAGTCACGCAGTCAGCAGTCTGGGTCAAACTAGTGGGAGCCTGAGACCAAGATCCTCCCTTGCGTTCACAGGGAGGGCCAAAAAGGTACTCCATGATGTTGGAAGGTGGAGGGCCAAAGCCTCCGTGTACAATCCTGTTCAGCAGAAGTGCCTTAAGTAGGATCCTCACACAGATTGTTGGCTGCATCTGAAAAAGAGGAAAATTTGTCCTCAGGGTGAGGGCCTCCATCCCCGTGTTGAGGTAAGCCATTAACCTGTTTAACCAGGCGTTCTGGTAACCATCTTGGGGCTGCTTGCTCTTGGTCCAAAACACAAGCTGAGCCTCGTCCACAGATGAGGACAGGACCTGGGCCTTTCCATTTATTTGTAAGGGGATTGTGCCACATAACAGGTGGGCGAACAGAATTGGACAAGGATTGTCAGTGTCAGTCTGCAGCCGAATGGCCTTCATTGTCTAGGGAAAGAAAAATAAGGGCAAATAATGCATGATTAAGGCGATGCCTGTGAGTGGTAAATACAAGTGCAGAAGCATTAAAGCGGGTTAGCCAAGTCTTTAGGTAAGGTGGGCACGTTCCACAATGCCTGAGGCTTGTATGGAATTCCAGTAGTATGACAAATTTGCGAGGAAGCACAAAACTGTTTAAACTTGGCACTGGTATATGCAGGACAATTATCTTTTTTTTAATATGTATTGGTTTACCCATTACGGAAAACACTGAAACAAGATGAGAAAGGACATCTTTGATAGCCTCTCCAGAATGTGGTGATGCAAAAATAAGGCCGCTGAAGGTATCTACAGAAACGTGTATATATTTGGTTTTTCCAAATTCAGAAAAATGAGTAACATCCATTTGCCAAAACTGATTGGACAGTAATCTTCGGGGGTTAACTCCCAAGTGTTGAATGGGGAGGGAGACAGGGCAACCAGGGCATGCTTTTACTATTTCTCGTGCCTGTTGCCTGGTAATTTTACATAGTTATCGAAGGTTCTGGGAATTTAGATGGTGAAGATTGTGTAAATCCGTGGCCTTTTGAATGGAGCCAACAAAAATTGAAAAGATGAAACGAGTTGCTGCATCAGCTTTGGCATTACCTTGTGTTAGAGGGCTGGGAAGATCAGAGTGTGCCCTGATGTGTCCTAAGAAAAATGGGTGTTGTCTGGCCTGAATTAGCTTCTGAAGCTGGTGAAACCGATGGGCCACATTGGAAGAAGCCTTAATGGTGGGTGAAATCTGAAGCAGGGGCACAGAATGAGCAATGTAGGCACTGTATGTATAAATATTAACAGGATTATCAAGAAATGTTTTAAAAACTTGTGTTATGGCAAACAATTCCACAAACTGTGCTGAATGATAGACAGTATCAAAGGTGTTAGGTTGGTTATTGACAACAAAGACTGCTCCGCCATTACTGGAACCGTCTGTAAAGACAGTAAGGACTTGAGGAATGGGAGCCTTTTGAGTAATTTTGGCAAAAATAAATGGATGTAACTGGACAAAATATAAAAGGGGGTCATTGGGGAGGTGGTTATCAATTGTTCCCAAAAAGCCTAATAAGGCAATACGCCATTCATTCTCTGTCTGTAGTAAAAATTGGGTTTGGTCTTTAGTATATGAAATTAAAATATTTTCATGGTCTTTGCCAAAATGTTGTCGAGATAGCAAACGACATTTAAAAATAATAGAAGCTACCTGAGCAAGAAAAACAGTAATAACCTTGGAGAATGTGGTGGGTAAATGGACCCAAAGCAAAGGCAGCCTTTATTTCTAAAATGTGTATTTCGCTGCCGAAATATTCCTGTGGGTGTATGAGGAGTGTGTAAAATAACCAGAACCAAAGGAAGGTTATAAGAATGTTCTGTAAAAAACTGTTTGGCAATGGCTTCTGTGACTTGGTTTAATGCCTGTCATGCCTCGGGAGTAAGCTTTTGAGGGGAGGAGGGGTGGGAAACACCTCTCAAAATATCATTAAGGGACAAAAGTATACAAGTGGGTAATTTCAAATATGTTTTTAGCCATTGAATATTCCCCAGTAATTTTTGAAAATCATTAAGGGTGTGAAGATGGTCCACCCATAGTTGTATCTTAGGAATTTGGATCTGATTATCTTGAAGTTTACGGACCAAATAGGTATAACAGTCCTGTGTTTTAATCTTATTAGGAGCTATCTGTAGTCCCAAGGTAGTGAGGATTTTGTAAAGGTCCAAGTAACAATTATTAAGGTCATGGTTATTAGGTGCAGCAATTACAAATCATCCATATAATGTAAAATATAAATTTGTGGCCATAGCTCTCTCACAGGGTCTACTGCTTGAGCAACATATTTTTGGCAAAGACTAGGGCTGTTGGCCATACCATGGGGAAGAACCTTCCATTGAAATCTCTGCATAGAGCCCTGAAAATTAAGGTGAGGGAGACTAAAGGCAAAATAGTGTCTATCCTCAGGATGTAAAGGAATGGTCAAAAAAAAACAATCTTTTAAGTCAATAATCATTTTACAATAGTTTTTGGGAATAGCCACTGGTGTGGGAATGCCTGGCTGTAGTGCTCTTATTCGGCACATAGGTTTATTAATGGCACACAAATATTGTAAAAGGCACCACTTGCCTGATTTTTACTTGATAACAAAAATTGGAGTATTCGATGGTGAGGTTGAGGGCTCTACATGGCCGGCTGCCAGCTGTTCCTGCACTAACATGGAGGTAGCCTCCAAATTTTCTTGGGTAAGGGACCATTGATCCAACCACACAAGAGTCTGAGTCTCCCAAATAATTTTATCTCCATGGGGTACAGGAGAGTCAGAGACTGACACTAAAAATCCGAATACCCAAGTCCATATGTATTTCTTTTTTGTATGGGTTTTATTGGCTCAACCAGTCCTTGTCTCAGTCTCCCAAGGCCTATACCAGGGACAAAATAAATACGAAGCATTTGATGAGTCACCATGGAATTGGGACTGGCATGAATAACTTCCATTTGACTCAAAATATCTCGGGCCCATAGGTTAACAGGGAGGTCAGGAACAATGAAAGGAGTGACAATTCCCTTATTACCCTCTTTATCAGTCCAGCTAAGAGCCGTAGAGCTGACCAGAGGATTTTTTGACTGTCCTATCCCTTTAAGGTCAGTCAAGGATGGGGTGAGGGCCCAAGCTGATGACCAATATTTTTGAGAAATAATTGTGGCATCAGCTCCAGTATCTAGAATTCCTTGGAATTCCTTTCCTTCAATAAGTAAGGAAATGGTGGGTCTATTTTGAGAAACGGGTTGAACCCAATTTACATCAGAGCAGCCCAAGGAGGCAGTCCCCCGCGGTAGGTTTGGGTGGTTAAGTGCCTCCTGGATTCAAGGGAAGGAGTATTAATTGTGCAAGACTTGTTCCTGCTGGGATGGCCAAAACTCCATTAATAGCTGTGGCCAGTATTTTTTTTCTTCAGTGAAGTCATTATTATTAATGCCATGGAAGACCTGAACACCATGTAAGTTAGTAGAGGCTCTTCCAAAAATAAGGGCACAGATATGAGATGGAGGGGGACCCATAATTCCAGTGGGTATTATCTGGGGCCCTTGCATTGAGTCTAATATAGTTTCAGTGGTGGCACAGATGTCCAATCCTGCGCTGCCTGGAGTGGCTAGTTGGAGGGAAGCAATTGTGGAGAAGAATTTTGAGGTAGGTTGGGAGTTTGGAAGGGAAAAAATCTTATTGCCCCTGGTTTTGTCCTGGGGGATGTCGTGGCCCGGGGCTGGCCCCGCAGGGAGTTTCCCAAGAAGCAGGAAAAAATAGGCTGTCTGAGGGCATTTGTCTTAGATCTACACTCACTGGCCCAGTGATGACCTTTACCACATCTAGGGCAAAGGGTAGCTTGGGGCGGTATAGCCCCAGTTGAAGGAGATGCTATTCCTAGGCTTTCTTTGCCTGTCGGACACTTGCGTGCAAAATGGCCAGGTTGTTTACAAGTAAAGCAAGTACGTGAGCCAGGATTGTGAAAGGTCTTGGTAAAGGTGGCACCTAGGGCAAGACCCATGGCATGAGCTGCACCTACCCCTGCGTAGAGTCTCATAAAGTCAGAAAGTTTCCCTTTATCCTTATGTGGTTGAAGAACATCCTGACATGCCAGGTTGGCGTTTTCAAAGGCAAGATATTTTACAAAAGAGCTTTTGTTTTCACTTGGTCCAAGCAAGCATTCCACAGCTACGTTAAGCCTGGGAACAGAGTCGCTATAAGGCTCGTCGCGCCCTTGTCGAATTTTTGCCAGGGAAGTGGTAGCCGAGGCTTTGAGGGAGGTGTCTCCAAGCATGTAAGCCAGCCATCTGAATCTGCATCAAAAGTCCAGCAGGGAAATGTGCCTGTTTAGTTTTAGTGTCAAAAGGCTCATTGCCCACTAGCTTAACATAAGTCCCGGACTTAGAGGAGGCCTTAGTTAAAATTTTTTGAGCAGTTTCCCGACAGTGCTCTTTGAAATCTGCATTCCATAACAGAAAGTCTCTGGCACTGAGGGTAGCTTGGTCTAAAAATTTCCAATCATTGGGAGTAAGTCATTGTGTGCTGTGGCTTTCTAATAAAGCCAACATGTAGGGTGCAAAGGGGCCATAGTGAGCACAAGCCTTTCTAAGTTTTTCAGGAAAATGCAGGCTTAATTTTTTGTAGACTCTGGGTTCCTGCCTGCCTAGGGCTGAACTCCTCATCCTCTGAGTCCTGATCTCCTTATTCCATTTCTCCGCTTCCTTCTCTTGATCCTCGTCTAAGTCTTTGACCTCAGCCTGGGCAGGCTTATCTATCTGACTGGTGGTGACTGGGAAGGCGAGCACAGGTTGATGGAGTGGCTTCGCCTTTGTATTAGACCACTGTAGGCCAGTTACTTTGACTCCATACCTAAGGCTAATGAACAGAGCTCAGAGTGAAGGGATCTTAATTCTTTTAAAGGTTGGATCTCTTCCTGTCTATGTTGGAAGGATGCTCACAAAGGAGCCAGTTTAGGCAAGGGAAGTGGGGAAAAAATATCTGGGGGGGGGGGCATTTGTACCCTGAAGGGCCAGAGCACAAAAGGCAGGAGGGATATAGGAGGGGTTGGATGTGTAAGTCCTATAGGCTGTGGCAGGGTCTTGAGAGGTGCAGGGTCTTCTGAATGGTAGCGAGCTGCTTCCTTCTCCAAGGTAGCCTCCTCTACAGGGGTCAATGAGTCTCCGGAATTTAAAACTGGATAAAGGCAGTTGGTAACCATTGGAGCCTTAATCATTAGGGTGGTATTTTGAGGGGGACCAGGAAGGTTCCCATGGTCCTGGGGAGCCTGAGAAGGGTCTATGTCTATACTAACTGATGGGCATGCCGAGGGGATACGAGAAGTATTTGCATAGCCTCTTCCCCAACCTCGACAAGTTTTAAGGTACCATTGTCAAAGGGTGAACTTTTAAGAATTTCATTAATTAAGTTCCAGTAAGAAAACGTGGGAACAGGCACTTTTTCTGGGCCAAAGGATTCATTATAATCTTTTAAACAGTCTCCTACTCCAAGCCATCTTTTACCATCAATGGTCCTTTCAAGAGGAAACCATGGACACTGCTCTCTTATGTATGAAAAAAAAATTAAGTCTTTTTTCTAAACACGCGCCCCCATGTCTGCAAGGACTCCTTGTAGCCTGACAAAAACAAATCATGTGACGAAACTGCTTGTCCCATAGTGGGTCAATCACCGTGCGTCATCCCCACGCTCCTCCTGGATCTGTCTCTCGGTGGTGTCTTCTGCAGTTATTGCAAGCTCCGCTTGACCAAATCTTCCAGGAGGACGGGGTCCCCCTCAATCAAAAGCTCAAGCCCCAGTCGGTGGGCGCCAGATGTCCCAGCCGGCAGGACACATCAACGTGGGCAGCGAACCTAGATAGGGAGGAATGAAGGGACAAGAGACACGAGAGATGACAGCAAGACAGGAGTTCTGATCAAGCTGCAAACTTTTATTGTTCACACAGGGGTATTTGTATGCTGGATGTGGGAAATCTCTCTTATCGGCAGTTCCTAGATGTCTTCACAAGGTGAGATAACCTCAGGAAGTTTCAGAAAGACAGATGGCCGCAGGATGTCTCAGGGAGACAGATGGCTACAGGATGTCTCTCAGACAGGATGTCTCCTGGTGGCTGTTTCTTGTAAGTGTCAGGCTATTCTTTGAAGGAGAATAGAATTCCTTCTACCTCTGACAGTCAGGGATTCAGTATTTCGAATAGAAAATTGGAAAATGAATCCAATGTTTATGCAAATATGGGCTACCCAAAAGTCTTCCCACTCTCATTCAGAACAATGCCTTGACATTACCTTCACCCCAAGTAAGACACAATAAGAGAAGAAGAGTTAGAAAATCTGTGAATACACATCTGGAATGGAAAATTCTCAGTAGTTAACAACCTTGGAGGTGGTAGAGGTGTTTCGAAAAGTAAGGTACATGGTAAAAACTCCACAAACATGGAGCTCTGTTGGCCTAAAGACTTCTTGAGAAACTGCCTCTGAGGTTGGGCACTTGAAATATATGTTGTTGTCAGGAGTTTTAACTTCCTTTGTAGTGAGACCATCAAATATGGGTCTGCATCTGTGTGACCTGGAGCACATGGTTTCTTATTTTCCAATAAACATGAGGCAGCAGGGCTGAATTCTCTCTTTGTAGGTAATTTGTTGCCATTTGGGGACAAAGTGTCTCCCAGTGTGGACTTTGAAGCCATTTGGTCTTCCTCTACTTTTCATGGTGTTTCTTGCAGCTGCATTGGGAGTTTAGTATTTGCTTCATGAAATACGAAGAGGTCAACTAGGACAGAGTGCTGGAGGGAGTTCTGTCACGTGTGTTGGTTAAGGGTCTGCAGGAGAGTGCACCAACCAGGCTTCTATCCCACATAGCTTGCCCCCTTGACAATAGCAATCTGATTCTAAACATTGCCCTGAAACCTCTCCGTATAACAAGATGCCTTTACATACAAGGGTATGGGGGCTGCACCATGTCAGTCACAAACCATTTGGAAGCCAATGGCAGATCCACATGACCCCATCACAGATGTTTTAACAAACACCTACACTCCACTGCTCTAGGCCGACTACTCATCGGGCTCCAAATTACTGGCATCTCTGTTCTACATGATTTTCATGAAACCCAGTCAATCAAGGCATTGTCTGGTACACTCATGATCATCTATAAGACATCCAAAGGTTCTCCACTGACACCTGTTCATGGGAATTTCAAAAATTTAATGGTATTTATCTAGCCTTTTTTCAAGGATGAAGTTTGAGGCACTGTGGGGTTTAATTCATTCAGGAACCATGAAATGGAGAGGAAGCTTATTTCAATGAAATCTCTGGAGAATTCTAACAGGCAATGATTCCCAACGACAGGCTAAAAGGTCACATTAAGCCAGGCATTTGAGGTCTACAATGTGTGATCCTTTTGTGCTTTGACTTGCAACTATGGCTGCCAATTCTTTAAAAATAAAATCATGTGATATCCTTCCTGAGATTCCCAGTGCTCTGTGGAAAGCCACCCTGGGCCTTGATCTCAGTTTCCAAGGGCGACTCTCATGCGTGGCCTCCTAAAATCCCAACACAATACATGGCAATACTTCTTTGAGGTCAGTTCCATAACTCAGTTTCTAAGGGGAATCACACCAGTGTTCAAGCCCAGGTGGACCCAGTCATCTCTTCCAATGGCCACAAAAATGACCACAATTAAAACCAAAACACTCCCACATGGCCCTCATCTTCTTCCATATAGACACTAATCATAACCTCAGGCTGTAGGTTTCCATGAGGGCCAAAGCCAAAGACAGTATCCAAAATAAGGTCCGTTTCCCCCATTTGCTTAAAGTCAGTGTGGCAGGGAGACCCTTCCTGTGAACCAGAAGTGATGAAAGAGGCCTGCCCTTAATACTGCTCTGATTCTGCATTTTGTGGCCTAATTACTGTGGGGTTTAGATTCCTTATGTTAATTGGGGTCATGAGAAAACCCAAGCACCTATGGCCTAGCCTCTGTAGTGATTTGAAGAACTCATTTGACCCAAAGGATCCCTATTCTCAAAGATGGAGGTCAGGAACCTTACAGAGGAAGGTGAGAGACTTCATCCACAATGACTGCTCTTATGGGTATTTTGGTTTTGGATGCACACATGGGATTTTTTTAGATCCATTAGGTGCTGAGAATCTAAGCCACAACCTCACACAGGGCCAAGAAGCTGATTCAGACACATCCCTTTCCAAAGCAATTAAGCAAAGAGCCAAAGGTGATGCCCATTCATTTCCATTTGAAAACTCTTCAGTCTTCACAAAGGGGTGGCCTGAGGCAAAGACTTTCCTGACATTAAGGGCAATAGTACAATAGGTAAGCAAAAGGCCCAAAGCAGGGTTTCTCCACTGAGACTTTCCTGATCACACTGATATCTGAGTTTTCTGAGATGCTCACCATTGCCTTCAGCTATCCAGTACATGGCCATGTCACAGAGCTTAAAGGTGGTACATATCTTGGACACAAAACCATGAGCCTATTCTGGAGTTTGGCCAAAATTCAGAAAGAAAATAGGATCTTAGGAAGATATTAGGAGTGGCCGATCCACATGGCAAGCCGTAGACCATTCATAAATAGGACAGGATGAACGCTGGTAAGATTTCTACTAGATAGGACATATGTATTGATGCGCTCTCTTTTCTAATGTCTACAACCACGGACACAGTGGGATACACAGACATAGAAACACTCGCCTTGTCAAAAGACTTACTAGAAACAATTCACACCAAACCAAACAAAACGACTTTCCTACCTATTCTCAGAACATGAGACAAAACCACAAACCCACACCCACACCCACACAGACCCCCAAGTAAGTCTGTGAAAATATGGAGTGTCCTTTGACTGGTGGGCCATAATATATTCCCCCATAATGGGCTGTTCTCTCTCAGATCTGGTCTCCGTGTCCAACTCTGTGAAGCTGTTAGGAGCCAGTGGTGAGCCACTACCTTCTTTCTCAGGAAAGGCCCCTCCTCAGACCTTCCTGGCATTAGGCCATCCTCACATCAGTAGGTACCAAGAAAGACTGTCTCTGTCCTTGGAAAATCCAAACAAGTTTGACCACTGGGACATGAACTGGGACTGGCTCTGGGTGCCTGACTTCCTGTATCCCAAGTTCAGAGAGTTCCATCACCAAGGAAGTGAGGTGAGGTCACTTCCTTCAGGAACTAAATGAGGTCACTGCCTTGGCAACAACTTTTTCCTAAAAGTTGCTTCTAAGGGTCCCATGAGATGGAGGATGCACCTACTCGCTCTGACATTTTCACAAGTTAGAATGGTATATCAACCATAGGCACCCGGGAACAGCTCTCCACACAGGCCTGGTTTGGTCCATCTTCTCTACATTAAGATGAAAGAGGCTGATTCAGACACATCCCTTCATCCTGACCAGGTTGTTTACCATGGAAGTTGACTTTTCCTCCCTCAGGTCCTTCATAGCTGCCTACATATTCTCCATGGATCATTTCTGCATGGACCTTCGAGGTTCTCAGCAGGTGGAAGTTTCCCTACACTCCTGTATTGTAAGACCAACTCTGTCCCTGCTTTTCTGTAAAGTTAGATTGAGGGAACAGTGTATGGTTAGTGTAATAACAGGTTCGATTTGGGTTAGGAATCATTCTGCGCGATGAATAATGGTATTGGGAACCTGCGATATTTATTAAATTATATTGGTAAAATATATGTATGAAAACAGAAATCTAGGATTTGAAGCCCAGAAGGGCATTGGGCCCTTGATTGGGATACGTAGTATTGAATTAGGTTCTGCACAGTTGTCTCAGATAAATCCATTTACAATGGCATAGGACCTTGTACATTGGATGATTGAATGAGGAAGAGAACATCCAGTCAAAAAGGGATAGTCGGTACGATTAGGTAGATAGTCGGTAGGTTTAGGAAGAAGAGTGAGTACAGGATTTGGACGGAAATTTCTTTTTTTTTTTTTATTGGTTGTTCAAAACCCTACAAAGCTCTTGACATATCATATTTCATACATTAGCATACATTAGCTTCAAGTGAGTTATGAACTCCCTTTTTTGCCCCAAGTACAGATTGCAGAATCACATGGGTTACACATCCACATTTTTACATAATACCATAATAGTAACTGTTGTATTCTGCTACCTTTCCTATCCTCTACTATCCCCCCTCCCCTCCCCTCCCATCTTCTCTCTCTACCCCTTCTACTGTAATTCATTTCTCACCTTGTTTATTTTCCCATTCCACTTACAACCTCTTATATGTAATTTAGTATAACAATGAGGGTCTCCCTCCGTTTCCATGCAATTCCCCTTTTCTCTCCCTTTCCCTCCCACCTCATGTCTCTGTTTAATGTTAATCTTTTCTTCCTGCTCTTCCTCCCTGCTTTATTCTTAGTTGCTCTCATTATATCAAAGATGACATTTGGTATTTGTTTTTTAGGGATTGGCTAGCTTCACTAAGCATAATCTGCTCTAGTGCCATCCATTTCCCTGCAAATTCCAAGATTTTGTCATTTTTTAGTGCTGCGTAATACTCCATGGTGTATAGATGCCACATTTTTTTAATCCATTCATCCATTGAAGGGCATCTGGGTTGGTTCCACAATCTAGCTATTGTAAATTGTGCTGCTATGAACATCGATGTGGCAGTACCCCTGTAATACGCTCTTTTAAGGTCTTCAGGGAATAGTCCGAGAAGGGCAATAGCTGGGTCAAATGGTGGTTCCATTCCCAGCTTTCCCAGGAATCTCCATACTGCTTTCCAAATTGGCCGCACCAATTTGCAGCCCCACCAGCAATGTACAAGAGAACCCTTTTCCCCACATCCTCGCCAGCACTTGTTGTTGTTTGACTTCATAATGGCTGCCAATCTTACTGGAGTGAGATGGTATCTTAGGGTGGTTTTGATTTGCATTTCTCTGACTGCTAGAGATGATGAGCATTTTTTCATGTACTTGTTGATTGATTGTATGTCCTCCTCGGAGAAGTTTCTGTTCAGGTCCTTGGCCCATTTGTTGATTGGGTTATTTGTTATCTTATTGTCTAATTTTTTAAGTTCTTTGTATATTCTGGATATTAGGGCTCTATCTGACGTGTGAGGAGTAAATATTTGTTCCCATGATGTAGGCTCCCTATTTACTTCTCTTATTCTTTCTTTTGCTGTGAAAAAACTTATTAGTTTAAGTAAGTCCCATTTGTTGATTCTTGCTATTAACTCCTGTGCTATGGGTGTCCTATTAAGGAATTTGGAGCCCGACCCCACTATATGTAGATCGTAGCCAACTTTTTCTTCTATCAGATGCAGAGTCTCTGATTTGATATCAAGGTCTTTGATCCATTTTGAGTTAACTTTTGTGCATGGTGAGAGGAGGGGGTTCAGTTTCATTTTGTTGCATATGGATTTCCAGTTTTCCCAACACCATTTGTTGAAGATGCTATCCTTCCTCCATTGCATTCTTTTAGCCCCTTTATCAAATATAAGATAGTTGTAACTTTGTGGATTGGTCTCTGTGTCCTCTATTCTGTACCATTGGTCCACCCGACTGTTTTGGTACCAGTACCATGCTGTTTTTGTTACTATTGCTCTGTAATATAGTTTGAAATCCGGTATCGCTATACAGCCTGATTCGCACTTTCTGCTTAGAATTGCTTTTGCTATTCTGGGTCTTTTATTTTTCCATATGAATTCCATGATTGCTTTATCTATTTCTACAAGCAATGCCTTTGGGATTTTGATTGGCATTGCATTAAACCTATATAGAACTTTTGGTAATATCGCCATTTTGATGATGTTAGTTCTGCCTATCCATGAACAGGGTATATTTTTCCATCTTCTAAGATCTTCTTCTACTTCTCTCTTTAGGGTTCTGTAGTTTTCATTGTATAAATCTTTCACTTCTTTTGTTAGGTTGATTCCCAAGTATTTTATTTTTTTTTTTGAGGATATTGTGAATGGAGTGGTTTTCCTCATTTCCATTTCAGAAGTTTTGTTGCTGATATACAAGAATGCCTTTGATTTATGCGTGTTGATTTTATATCCTGCTACTTTGCTGAATTCATTTATTAGTTCTAGTAGTTTTTTTGTAGGCCCTTTTTGGTCTTCTATGTATAAAATCATGTCATCCGCAAATAATGATAATTTAAGTTCTTCTTTTCCAATTTTTATGCCTTTAATTTCTTTCGTCTGTCTAATTGCTCTGGCCAGTGTTTCGAGAACTATATTGAATAGAAGTGGTGATAGAGGGCATCCCTGTCTTGTTCCAGATTTTAGAGGGAATGCCTTCAATTTTTCACCATTCATAATGATGCTAGCCTGAGGCTTAGCATAGATAGCTTTTACAATGTCAAGGTAATTTCCTGTTATCCCTAGTTTTTCTAATGTTTCGAACATCAAGGGATGCTGTACTTGTCGAATGCTTTTTCTGCATCTATCGAGATGATCATATGGTTCTTATCTTTAAGTCTATTGATGTGGTGAATAACATTTATTGATTTCCGTATATTGAACCATCCTTGCATCCCAGGGATGAATCCTACTTGATCATGGAGCACAATTTTTTTGATGTGCCTTTGTATCCGATTCGCCAGAATTTTATTGAGGATTTTTGCATCTAGGTTCATCAGGGTTATTGTTCTGAAGTTTTCTTTCTTTGATGTGTCTTTGTCTGGTTTCGGAATCAACGTGATGTTGGCCTCATAGAATGAATTTGGAAGAGCTCCCTCTTTTTCTATTTTCTGAAATAACTTGAAAAGTATTGGTATTAATTCTTCTTTAAAAGTTTTGTAAAACTCCGCTGTATACCCATCCGGTCCCGGGCTTTTCTTGGTGGGTAGTCTCTTGATTGCTTCTTCAATTTCATCCATTGGTATTGGTCTGTTCAAATTGTGTGTATCCTCCTGACTCAGTCTGGGCAAATCATATGTCTTAAGAAATTTATCGATGTCTTCACTATCTTCTATTTTATTGGAATATAGGTTTTCAAAATAATTTCTAATTGTCTTCTGAATTTCTGTAGCATCTGTTGTGATATTGCCTTTTTCATCCTGTATGTTAGTAATTTGAGTTCTCTATCCTCTTCGTTAGTATGGCTAAGGGTCTGTCAATCTTGTTTATTTTTTCGAAGAACCAACTTTTAGTTTTGTTGATTTTTTCAATAGTTTCTTTTGTTTCAATTTTGTTGATTTCCGCTCTGATTTTAATTATTTCTTGCCTTCTGCTGCATTTGCTGTTGTTTTGTTCATCCTTTTCTAGGGCATTGAGATGAAGTGTGAGCTCATTTATTTGTTGGTTTTTCCTTTTTTTGAGGAATGACCTCCAGGCGATGATGGTTAGGGTAATAACAGGTTTGATTTCGGTTAGGAATCATTCTGCACGATGAATAATGGTATTGGGAACATGCGATATTTATTAAATTATATTGGTAAAATATATGTATGAAAACAGAAATCTAGGATTTGAAGCCCAGAAGGGCATTAGGCCCTTGATTGGGATACGTAGTGTTGAATTAGGTTCTGCACAGATGACTCAGATAAATCCATTTACAATGGCATAGGACCTTGTACATTGGATGATTGAATGAGGAAGAGAACATCCAGTCAAAAAGGGATAGTCGGTACGATTAGGTAGATAGTCGGTAGGTTTAGGAAGAAGAGTGAGTACAGGATTTGGACGGAAATTTCTTTAGCAATAGGGTTTCAGTTAGAGAGTGAACGTAAATGTCAGCACATATGAAAATTCAGTCACAATGATGAACTTTGAAAAATATGTAGAAAAGCAGATAATAATAGAGACTTTACAAAATCAGGCAAAGTATAAAGTGAGTGATAGGATTAGACATTTTGAACACTGTTGAGTTTGAAAATATAATCTTAAGAAGAAACAAATATGCAGTGACCATTAGGATTGACATTTGAGAGCATTAGGAAACCTGGACATGGATGCTTTTAGTAATCCATGTTCACTTTCATTTTAGGCTTTGGTACAATCATAAGTGTGACCTTTGCATTTTTTGTCCAGAATATTACTGTCATAGAATGTATATGTGGATCAGATGACATGAGCATTTCTTCAAGCATTTCTGGAAGTAATGTTTTCAAGACCTATAAATTACTATTGGGGGTAAAAGAGGTGTACCCTGTGTCCATGAATATAGACATAATGCATGAATAGACCACATTTTGAATAAATAATTTAACTGTTCCCACTTTAAATAATGGATTGAATTAATATATGAAATATTATAAGAAATATTGTATTGATATAATATCATTCATTCCAACCAGTAATACATCTATATGTAATATTAGGGTTATGATTATCATGAAAGGTGTGTGAGTATTGCTTCAAAAGTGATCATAGAAATCTAAATTAATGTGTTTGGAAAGAAGTCTCATAAAAAGACCAGTCAAGAAACATGGAGGAATACATGTGATCTGAAGAAGAAAATGATTGAAAGTGAAACAAATGCCTATAAATTTGCGAACTTGTGGATGAAATATATATCCCATGATGTGAATAAATTGAAGAAATAGTAATGTACCAGTGTTGAATAAAATGAACATCCAAATACACATCATGTCCCATAGGAATCTACTTGCGTTGATGTTAAACTAGGTCAGTTACTGTAGAAATATTAGAATTTGTATGCACCATTCACTAAAGTTAGTTTTCAGTACTAAGAAACAAATATGTATATCAGGAGAATGAATATTTTGAGAAAACTCTTGAGAAAATTTGATTATAAATCCACACACTTGAATATGAATGAGTTAAGGGAGTGTATAATAAGACACATATTTCATATTTTGAAAAATCTGGAGAATATATATATATATATATATATATATATATATATATATATATATACACACACACAAACACACACAGACATTAAAAATAGCATAATATATGCTATATGAAATTCACCATGAAATTTATATCATCCAGAGATGGATTTATGTATAATGTTGTTCAACTAGGAAGCTCACGCATAGGTTGAATTTTCAGTTCTAAAGCGTTTAGGAGGAGTGATCTCTTAAAATTTGTATCTGCCAAGTCAGCCACTTCACAAAAATGTACGTGTGGTATCAGGTAAGATTCTATAATTTCATGTAAAAATACACGTGCTGAATAGACTACAGAGACAGGGAAACAGGAATTCACATATTTGTTAACTTTAAAACACATGGAGAAATATTTTAACAAATAATTGACTAGATTTATAACTCCTACCCTAAATAATGCAAAAGGCAATTCCACTATACACCATGCCTTCTCTGAACTGCTTGTATTTCTATTTATTTTGGTTTATTTTTCTCCATCTTATTAGGATTAGTTGTCAGAGTCTAGTAGGGTAAGTGTTAGTGTGAGGTATTCAGTATTTTGAAAGGAAAATTGGAAAATGAATCCAATGTGTATGTAAATATGTGGTACACAAAAATCTTCCCACTCTCATCCAGAACAATGCCTTGACATTACAATCGCGCAGAGTAAGACACAATTAGAAGAGAAGAGTTAGAAAATCTGTGAATAAATATCTGGAATGGAATATGCTCAGGAGTTCACAACCTTGGAGGAGGTAGAGGAGATTCCAAAAGTAAGGGACAGTGTAATCATTCCAAAAACATGGAGCTCTGCTGGCGTAAAGACTTCTTGAGAAACTGCCTCTGAGGGTGGGCACTTGAAATATATGTTGTTGTCGGGAGCTTCAGCTTCGTTTGTAGTGAGACCATCAAATCAGCGTCTTCATCTATGTGACCTGGAGGACATGGTTTCTTATTTTCCCTGAACATGAGTCAGCAGTGCTGAATACTCTCTTTGTAGGTAAACTGTGGACACGAGGGGCTAAGTGTATCCACATGGGCCTGTGAAGCTATTTGGTCATTCTCCACTTTTCGTGGTGTTTCTTGCTGCTGCACTGGGATTTTGGTATTTGCTTCACGAAATACAAAGAATTCAACTGTTACTCTGTGCGTGAGGGGTTCTATCACGTGTGGTGGGTCAGGGTCTGCAGGAGAATGCACCTAACAGGCTTATATCCCACATAGTTGCCCCCTTGACCATAGCAACCTGATTCTAAATATTTCCCTAAAACCTCTGCATATAACAAGATGCCTTTACATTGAAGGGACTGCTGGCTGCACCACATCAGTCACAAGCCATTTGGAAGCCAAAGGCAGATCCACATGACCACCCCGCAGATGTTTTATCACACACCTGCCCACCAATGCTCTAGGCCCACTCCTCAGCAGGCTCCAACTTCCTGGCATCACTGTTCTGCACAATTTTTATGAAAACCAGTCAATCAAGGCAGTGACTGCTATTCTTATGATCGGCCACAGGATATCCAAAGAATCTCCAGTGCCAACTTGTCATGGGAATTTTAAAAATTTCATGATATATTGACCTAGCCATTTTTCGAGGATGAAGTTGGAGGCATTCTGGAACTATTAAATGGTGAGGAAGCTCATTTCAATGAAATATCTGGAGATCTCTCACAGGAAAGACTTCCCAAAGAGTGGCCAAAAGGTCACATGAATCCAGGAACATTGAGGTCTACAATGTGAGGTCCATGTGTGTTTTGACTCTCAACAATGGTTGCCAAGTTTTTCAAACAAAATCATGTGATATAATGGCTGAGATTTCCAGTGCTCTGTGAATAACTACCCTGGGCCTAGATCTCAGTTTCCAAGGGCGACTCTCATGCGTGGACTCCTAAAATTCCAACACTATTCATGGCAATACTTCTCTGAGTTCAGTACGAGAACTCAGTCTTTATGCAGAATCCCACCAAAGTTCAAGCCAAGGTGGACCATGTAATCTCTACTAACCGCCACAAAAATGACTACAATTAAAACCAAAACACTCCCACATGGCCCTCATTTTCTTCCATACAGACACTCATCATAACCTCTGGCTGGAGGTTTCCGTGAGGGGTGCAGCCCAAGACAGTGTCCAAAATAAGCTTCCTTGCCCCTCATTTGCCTAAAGTCAGGGTGGCCTGGACACCCTTCCTGTGAACTAAGAGTGATCAAATAGGCCTGCCGTTTATTTTGCTCTGCTTCTTAAATTTGAGGCCTACTGATGGTGGGATTTAGATTCTTCATGTGAATTGGAGTCATGAGAAAACCCAATCACCTATGGGCTAGAATCTGCAGGGCTTTGAAGAACTTATTTGACCCAAAGGAGGCCTATTCTCACTTAATGGAGGTCAGGAACCTTACCACGGAAGAAGAGAGACTTCATCCACAATGATTGCTCTTTTGGACATTTTGATTTTGGATGCATACATGGGATCTCTCTTTAGATCCATCAGGTGCAGAGAATCTAAGCCACAGAATTACACAAGGCCAAGAGGCTGATTAAGACATATCCCTTTCCAAAGCAATTAAGCAAAGAGCCACAGTTGATGCCCCTTCATTTGCAGTTGAAAACTTTTCTTCAGGCTTCAAAAAGGGTGGCCTGAGGCAAAGACTTTCCTGACATTCAGGGCAACAGAACATTAGGTAAGGAAAAGGCCCAAAGCATGGTTTCTCCACTGAGTCTTTACTGGTCACACTGATATCTGAGTTTTCTGAGATGCTCGCCATGCCCTTCATTTAACCAATACATGGCCGTGTCACAGAGCTTGGAGGTGGTACATATCTTGGACACAAAACCATGAGCCTATTCTGGAGAGTGGCCAGAAGTCAGGAAGCAAACAGTAACTTAGGAAGATAGCAGGTGTTGTTGATCCATAAGGCAAGCCGCAGTCCATTCATAAATTGGGAAGGATGAATGCTGGGAAGCTTTCTACTAGACAAGACTCATCCATTGATGCATTCTCTTTGCTAATGTCTACAACCACTGACACAGTGAGATACACAGACATAGAAACACTCGCCTTTTCATACGACTTTCTGGAAACACTTTACTCCAAACCAAACAAACCGCCTTTCAGACATATTCTCAGAGCATGAGAAAAAAACCACAAACCCACACCCCCAGCCAGATAAGCACCTCCTTCCTCCAAGTAGGTTTGTGACTATCCGGAGTGTCCTCTGACTGATAGGCCATACTATGTTCCCCCGAAATGGCCTCTCCTATCTCACATCTGGTGTCCATGGCCAATTCTGTGAAGTTGTCAGGAGCCAGCAGTTAGCCACTGCCTTCTTTCTCAGGAAGGGCCCCTCTTAAGAGCTTTCCTGTCATTTGTCCATTCTCACATCAGTAGATACCAAGAAAGACTGACTCTGTCCTTGTTATATCAAACAAGTGAGACCACTAGGTCTGGGACTGAGACAGGCTCTAGGTGCCTGGCTTCCTGGATCCCAAGTTCAGAAAGTGCCATGAACAAAAAAGTGAGGTGAGGTAACTTCTTTCAGGAACTGAATGAGGTTACTGCCTTGGCAACCAGTTTGTCCTAACACATGCATCCAAGTGTCCCATGAAATGTAGGCTGACCGTATTTCTGTGACACTTTCACAAGTTAGAATGGTATATCAACCATAGGCACCTGGGAACAGCTCTCCACACAGGCCTCATTTGGTCCATCTTCTCTAGATTAAGAAGAGAGAGGCTGATTCAGACAAAAGCCTTCATCCTGACCAGGTTGTTTGGCATGGAAGATGACTTTTGATCTCTCAGGACCTTCATACCTGCCTACATCTTCTCCAGGGATCAATTCTGCATGGACCTTTGAGGTTCTCAGCAGGTGGACAATCCCCTTCTTTCCTGTATTGTAAGACCAACTCTGTCCCTGCTCTTTTGTAAATGTAGATTGAGGGAACAGTTTATGGTTAGGGTTAATTACATGTTTGTTTTGGGTTAGGAATCATTTTGCTGGATGAATAATGGTATTGGGAATCTGTGATATATATAAGAACATAGAGTTGAAAAATATGTATGAAAACAGAAATGTAGTAAGATTTAAAGTCCATATTGGCATTGGGCCTTTGATTTGGATACTTAGCTTTGAATTACGTTCTGCAGTGATGTCTCAGATAAATTGATTATCAATGACATAGGACCTTGTACCTTGGATGATAGATTGTAGAAAAGAACATCCACTCAAACAGGGATAGTCCATAGGATTAGGAAGATAGTCGGTAGGTTTTGCAAGAAGTGTGAGTACAGGATATGGACCAAAAGTTCTTTATCAATAGGGTTTCGGTAATAGAATGAATGTCAATGTCAGCACATGTGAAGAGTCAGTCACATAGGTAAACTGGGGAAAATATGTAGGAAAGGAAACATCAATAGAGACAGTAGGAAATCAGGCAAAGTATAAAGTGAGTGATAGGATTAGACATTTTAACAGGGTTGATGTTGACTATATAATCTTCGAAGAAACAAATATGTAGTCACCAATAGGATGGACATTTGAGAGAATTAGGCAACCTAGACATCAATGTTTTTAGTAATCCATGCTCCCATTCAATTTAGGCTTTTGTACAAACATATGTGTGATCTTTGCATTTTGTATCCAAAATAGTACTGTGATAAAATGTATACGTAGATCAGGTGACATAAGTATTTTTTCCACCATTTCAGGGAGCAATATTTTGAAGATGTATAAATTAGTATTGCGGGTACAAAGAGGTGTACCCTGTGTCTATGAATATAGAGATAATGCATGAATAGATGATACTGTGAATAAATAATATAACTGATTCCACTTTAAATAATGGATTAAATTGATATCTTAAAATATATAAGAAATCTTATATTGATACACAGTCATTCATTCCTATCAGTTATACATCTAATGGTAATATGAGGGTTATGGTTTGTCATTAAGGGTGTGTGAGTTTTGCTTCAAATGTAATTATGGAAATCGAACATAATGTGTTTGTAAAGAAGTCTCATGAAGAGACTAGTCAAGAAACATGGAGGAATACATGTGTTCTGAAGCAGGAAGTAATTGAAAGTGAAACAAATTGATATAAATTAGCGAACTTGTGGATGAAATATATATCCCATGATGTGCATAAACTGAAGAAATAGTAATGTACCAGTGTTGAATACAAATGAACGTCAAAATACATATCATGTCCCATAGGAATCTACTTGCATTGATGTTAAACTTGGTCAGTAACTGTAGAAATATTAGGATTTGTATGCATCATTCACTGAAGTTAGTTTTCAGTACTAGGAAACAAATATGTATTTCAGGTGGATGAATATTTCTGAGAATAATCTTGTGAAAAGTTGATAATAAATCCACATACATGAACATGAATAAATTTTGGGAGTGTATAATAAGACACATATATTTCATATTTTCAAAAATCTGGAGAGTGTGTATATATATATATATAGATATAGATATAGATATAGATATAGATATAGATATAGATATAGATATAGATATATATAGATATATAGATATATAGATATAGATACATATATATATACATATGCCTATATATATACACACACACACACTCACACAGACATTAAAAAGTAGCAATATATATGCCAATCGAAATTTATTATGAAATATATATAATCCACACATACCAAAATATACTTTTTACTGAACATGGATTTATATATAATTTTGTTCAGCTAGAAAGGTCACCAATAGTTTGAATTTTCAGTTCCAACAGCATTAAGAGGAGTGATCTCTTCTCACAATTTGCATCTGCCAAGTCAGCAACCTCTCAAGTATATACATGTGATACCAGGTAGGATTCTATATGTGCATATAAAAACACATGTGCTGAATAGGCCACAGAGAAAGGGAGAGAGGAATTCACATATTTGTTAACTTTAAAAACACATGGAGAACTGTTTTAATTAAAAATTGAGTAGATTTATAATTCCTACCCTATATAATGCAAAAGGCAAGTCCAATTATACAACATGACTCCTCTGAACTGCTTGTATTTCTATTCTGTTTTGGTTATTATTCTCCATCATGTTAGGATTAGTAGTCAGAGTCTAGTGGGGTATGTGTTAGTGTCCAAAATAAGCTCTCTTACCCCTCATTTGCCTAAAGTCATGGGGGCCTGGACACCCTGCATTTGAACCAGGAGTGATAAAATAGGACTGCAGTTAATACTGCTCTGCTTCTCCATTTTGAAGCCTACTGCCTGTCAGGTATAGATTCTTTATGTGATTTGGAATAATGAGAAAACCCAAGCACTTCTTTAGGGCTTTGAAGATTTCATTTGAACCAAATGATCCCTATTCTCACTTGATGTAGGTCAGGAACATAACAAAGGAAGGCAAGACACTTCATCCACCATAACTGATCTTTTTGCCATTTTGGTTTGGATGCACACATGGGATCTTTCTTTAGATCCATCAGGTGCTGAGAATCTAAGCCACAACCTCACACAGGTCCAAGAGGCTGATTAAGACACATCCATTTCCAAAGAAACTAAGCAAAGAGCCACAGGTGATGACCATTCATTTTCATTTGAAAACTGTTTTCTTCAGGCTTCACAAAGGGGTGGCCTGAGGCAAAGACCTTCCTGACATTCAGGGCAACAGAAACATAGGTAAGAGAATGGCCCAAAGCAGGGTTTCTCCACTGAGAATTTCCTGGTCACACTGATATCTGAGTTTTCAGAGATGCTCGCCATTCCTTACCGCTATCCAGTACATGGCCATGTAACAGAGCTTGGAGGTGGTACATATCTTGGACACAAAACCATGAGCCTATTCTGCAGAGTTGCCAGAATTCAGGAAGAAAACAGGAACTTAGGAAGATAGTAGGTGTTGTCCCTCCATAAGGCAAGCTGCAGTTCATTCATAAATTGGGCAGGATGAATGCTGGGAAGCTTTCTACGAGACAGGACATATCCATTGATGCATTCTCTTTTCTAATGTCTACAACCACGGACACAGTGGGATACACAGGCATAGAATCACTCACCTTGTCAAAAGACTTACTAGAAACAGTCCATTCCAAACCAAACAAACTGTCTTTCCTACCTATTCTCAGAACATGAGACAAAACCACAAACTGACACTCACACTCACAAAGGCATCTCCTTCCCGCAAGTAGGTCTCTGACTATCTGGAGTGTCCTCTGTCTGTTGGGCCGTATTATGTTCCAATGAAATGTCCTGTCCTGTCTCAGATCTGTCTCCTTTGCAAACTCTGTGAAGTTCTCAGGAGCCAGCGGTGAGCCACTACCTGCTTTCTCAGGAAAGGCCCCTCTTCAGATCTGTCCTGGCATTTGGCAATCCTCACATCAGTAGATACCAAGAAATACTGACTCTGTCCTTGGTACATCCAAACAAGTGAGCCCACTGGAATTGGGACTGGGACTGGCTCTGGCAGCCTGGCATCTTGGATCCCAAGTTCAGAGAGTTACATCACCAAGGAAGTGAGGTAGGTCACTTTCTTCAGGAAATGTATGAGGTCACTACCTTGGCAATCACTTTGTTTTAACATTTGCTTCCAAGGGTCCCATGAGATAGAGGCTGCCCCTACTTTCGGTGACAATTTCACAAGATAGAATGGTATAACAAACATAGGCGCCTGGGAACATCTCCCCACACAGGACTGGTTTAGTCCATCTTCTCTACATTTAGATAGAGAGACTGATTCAGACACATCCCTTCATCCTGACAAGGGGGTTTGCCATGCAAGATGACTTTTGCTCTCTCAACTCCTTCATAGCTGCCTACGTCTTCTCCAGGGATCATTTCTGCATGGACCTTTGAGGATCTCAGCAGGTTTAAGAACCCCTACATTTCTGTATTGTAAAAGCAACTCTGTCCCTGCTCTTCTGTAAAGTTTGATTCAGGGAAGAGTGTATGGTTAAGGTTAATAAAAGTTCAATTTGGGTTAAGAAACATTCTACGGCATGAATAATGGTATTGGGAACCTGTAATATTTATAAGAATGTAAAAGTGAAATATAAGAATGAAAACAGAAATCTAGGTAAGATTTGAAGCCCAGAAGGGCATTGGGCCCTTGATTGGGATACTTAGCTTTGAATTATGTTCTGCAGAAATGTCTCAGATAAATCAATGTTCAATGGCATAGGACTTTGTACCTTGAATGATGGAATGTCAAAGAGAACTTCTAGTCAAAAAGGGATAGTCGGTATTATTAGAAAGATAGTCTGTAGGTTTAGAACTAAGAGTGAGTATAGGATTTGGACCAAAAGTTCTTTTGCAATAGGGTTTCTGGTAGAGATTGAATGTAAATGTGAGCACATGTGAAGAGTCAGTCACAATGATAATCTGGGGAAAATATGTAGGAAAGCAGATATCAATAGAGACATTAGGAAATCAGGCAAATGAAAAAGTGAGTGATAAGATTAGACATTTTCAACGGGCTTGAGGTTGAATATATAATCTTAGGAAGAAACAAATATGTAGTCAAGAATAGGATTCACATTTGAGAGCATTAGGCAAACTGAACATGGAAGTTTTTAGTAATCCATGTTCACTTTCGATTTAGGTTTGGTAAAATCATAAGTGTCACCTTTGCGTTTTGTGTCCAGAATATTACTGTGATAAAATGTATATGTAAATCAGGTGACATGTGCATTTCTTCCACCATTTCTGGGAGCAATATTTTGAAGACGTATAAATTAGTATTGGGGGTACAAAGAGGTGTATCCTGTGTCTATGAATATAGAGATAATGCATGAAAAGACCATACTGTGAATAAATAATATAACTGGTTCCAGTTTAAATAATGGATTTAATTGATATCTGAAACTAAGTAAGAAATCTTATATTGATATACAATCATTCATTCCAGCTAGTTGTACATCTAATGGTAATATTAGGGTTTGGTTTATCATGACGGGTGTGTGAGTTTTGCTTCAAATGTAATAATGGAAATCGAAAATAATGAGTTTGGAAAGAAGTCTCATGAAAAGAGCAGTCAAGAAAAATAGAGAAATACATGTGTTCTGAAGCAGGAAGTGACTGAATGTGAAACAAATGCGTATAAATTAGCGAACTTGTGGATGAAATATATATCCTATGATGTGCATAAACTGAAGAAATAGTAATGTTCCAGTGTTGAATAAAAATGAATGTCAAAATACACATCATGTCCCATAGGAATCTACTAGCCTTGATATTAAACTGGGTCAGTTACTATAGAAATATTAGATTTTTTTTTTTTGGTGTTATAATAGAATTTATTTTACCACTAGCGTGCCACAGAATGTTGAGGAAAGAGCAATGGATTTTTAGTTATCGCACTAATAATCTAACATTTAATGACTCTTTTGGATAGTCTAGAAATTACATAAGGCTATGTAACATAATTTTTTTAATTTAACATTCATAAAAGCTTGGAGTTTTGGTAATATTTCTACTTTTTTATTTTTAATTTTTTCAGTTGTGATTGACCTTCATTTTGTTTATTTGTATGTGGTGCTTAGAATAGAACCCAGTGTCCCACACATGCTAGAAAAGCATGTTACCACTGAACCACAAACCCAGCCCCTCCACTTTTATCTTTACATCGAACATGCCTCTCCCTCATCTTTACTCACTTTCTTCCTCATTTTCCCCCTTCTCTCTCTTGCTTTTTCGTTTTCCTTTCATATCTGTTTTTCTCTCATGTCATTACAAACAGTAGTATGCTATGAAATTTAAATTTAAGACTGTTTTTTATAGTCATTGTTCTTTTCTTGAGAAAATTTAATAATTATAATCACCTGATAGATATATTAAAATAAATTTTTATACATATGTATCTATATTCATGCATATGCATTACATATTATATATATATACATACATATACATTTAAAAGTACTTTGATTAGCCTGTTAAAAATAATATAGAGCAAAACTTTCTTAATTCTCAAGCCTTCCAGAATTAACATCTTACAGTGAAAATCAAATAAACATATTTAAATAAACAGGTATCATTCTTTTTATCAATACTGATAATTTAAAGTTTTATATCACATTAAGCTATAATACGGCATATTAAATCTTATGAATTAGAAAAAGTTTTTTGAATAACCTATTATTTAAGGACCATATGCACTGACATTTTAAAGGCTTTCTTGTGATTTCAATTTCTATCAATTGTGTATTAATTGCCAAATGCTTATTTTAGTACTTTTCATATTCATAATTTATATAAAGTCAATTGTTTAATTCTTCTTGTAAGTAATTACTTATTACAGTAGGGACATTATTAATAATTCTAAATCTGTATAAGAAAATAGTACAAAGATATTTTCATGCAAAATTAAGAATAATTGTGTGCTCTAAATGTCTGATTGTTGATACATATAACAAAGAGCTTTTGATGAGTCTCTTCCCCAGTAAAACATAAAATGCAAAGATATTGTTGGGTATATATGTGCAAATAAAGATAAAGAAAATACACATTATCAGCTAGAAACTATTAAATAAAAGGTGAAAACAACAATCCAACACATTGTACGAATTTGTCAGATGAGGTAGTATTCTGGAAGAATAGCCTAAGACTAGACCTGGTCCATGACAAAATATTCACGAAAAAAATGAAATATGAAAAATATAGAAAATGCAATGAATTTTTCATGAAGGTAGGTGAATTATCCTTTAATCTCAATTTATGTGCATTTTCAAAAGCCAATTTCCTGGTAAAATAAATTTGTGATAGTTACAACTGAACGAAACAAAGTTTCTGCTTAGCAAAATGAATGCATCTCAACCCATTTTTAGCTGATTTCTTCCCACTCAATTTTAAACCGTTATTTATTTATTTATTTCTATTGGTTGTTCCAAACATTACAAAGCTCATGATATATCATCTTTGATACATTTGACTCAAATGGGTTATGAACTCCCATTTTTTCCACAAATATGAATTTCAGAATCACATTGGTTACACATTCACATTTTTGAATAATAGCATATTAGTGACTGTTGTATTCTGCGACCTTTCCTATCCCCCACTATCCCCCCTCCCCTCCCCTCCCATCTTCCCTCTCTACCTCATCTGCTGTTGTTCAATTCTCTCCATTTCCCCCCCCAATTTCCCCTCAAATCCTCTTATATGTAATTTTGTGTAACATTGAGGGTCTCCTACTATTTCCATATGCTTTCCCTTCTCTCTCCCTTTCTCTCCCCCAACTCGTCTTTGTTTAATGATAAACTTTTCCTCATGCTCTTCCTCGATGTTCTGTTCTTAGTTGCTCTTTTAATATCAAAGAAGACATTTGGCATTTGTTTTTTTAAGGATTGGCTAGCTTCGCCTAGCATAATCTGCTCTAATGCCATCCATTTCCATGCAAATTCTATGATTTTGTCATTTTTTAATGAAGAGTAATACTCCATTTTGTATAAAAGCCACATTTTTTTTATCCATTCATTTATTGAAGGGCATCTAGGTTGGTTCCACAGTCTAGCTATTGTGATTTGTGCAGCTATGATCATTGATGTGGCAGTATCTCTACAGTACGCTCTTTTAAGATCCTCAGGAAATAGTCCGAGAAGGGTGATAGCTGGGTCAAATGGTGGATCCATTCCCAGCTTTCCCAGGTATCACCATAGTACTTTCCAAATTGGCCTCACCAATTTGCAGTCCCACCAGCAGTGTACAAGTGTACCCTTTTCCCCACATTCTCACCAACACTTATTTTGTTTGACTTCATAATGGCTGCCGATCTTACTGGAGTGAGATGGTATCATAGGGTGGTTTTGATTTGCATTTCTCTGACTGCTAGAGATAGTGAGCATTTTTTCATGTACTTGTTCATTGATTGAATGTCCTCCTCTGTGAAGTGTCTGTTCAGGTCCTTGGCCCATTTGTTGATTGGGTTATTTGTTATCTTATTGTTTAATTTTTTTGAGTTCTTTGTATATTCTGGATATTAGGGCTCTATCTGAAGTGTGAGGGGTAAAAATTTGTTCCCAGGATGTAGGCTCTCTATTTACCTCTCTTATTGTTTCTCTTGCTGAGAAAAAAAAATTAGTTTAAATGAGTCCCATTTGTTTATTCTTGTTATTAACTCTTTGGCTATGGGCATCCTATTAAAGAATGTGGAGCCCGACCCCACAGTATGTAGATCGTAGCCAACTTTTTCTTCTATTAGACGCAGTGTCTCTGATTTGATATCTAGCTCCTGGATCCATTTTGAGTTAACTTTTGTGCATGGTGAGAGAAAGGGATTCAGTTTCATTTTGTTGCATATGGATTTCCAATTTTCTCAGCACCATTTGTTGAAGATGCTATCTTTCCTCCATTGCATGTTTTTAGCCCCTTTATCAAATATAAGAAAGTTGTAATTTTGTGGATTGGTTTCTGTGTCCTCTATTCTATACCATTGGTCCAGCTGCCTGTTTTGGTACCAGTACCACGATGTTTTTATTACTATTGCTTTGTAGTACAGTTTGAACTCTTGTATCGCTATACCTCCAGATTCACACTTCCTGCTTAGAATTGCTTTTGGTATTCAGGGTCTTTTGTTTTTCCATATGAATTTCATGATTGCTTTATCATTTCTACAATAAATGCCGTTGGGATTTTTATTGGCACCGATTTAAACCTGTAGAGAACTTTGGGTAATATCAACATTTTGATGATGTTAGTTCTGCCTATCCATGAACAAAGTACATTTTTCCATCTTCTAAGATCTTTTTCTATCTCTCTGTTTAGGGTTCTGTAGTTTTCATTATATAAATCTTTCACCTCTTTCGTTAGGATGATTCCCAAGTATCTTATATTCTTTGTGGATATAGTGAATGGAGTGGTTTTCCTCATTTCCATTTCAGAAGTTTTTCTGCTGATATACAGGAATGCCTTTGATTAATGCGTGTTGACTTTATATCTTGCCACTTTGCTGAATTCATTTATTAACTCTAGCAGTTGTTTGTAGACCCTTTTGTGTCTGTTAAATATATTATCGTGTCATCTGCAAATAGCGATAATTTAAGTTCTTCTTTTCCTATTTTCATGTCTTTAATTTCTTTTGTCTGTCTAATTGCTCTGGCTAGTATTTCAAGAACTAAATCGAATAGAAGTGGTGATAGAGGGCATCCCTGTCTTGTTCCAGATTTTAGAGGGAATGCCTTCAGTTTTTCTCCATTTACGATGATGCTAGCCTGAGGTTTAGCATATATAGCTTTTACAATGTTGAGGTAAGTTCCTGTTATCCCTAGTTTTTCTAGTGTTTTGAACATAAAGGGAGGCTGAACTTTGTCGAATGTTTTTTCTGCATCTATCAAGATGATCATATGGTTCTTGTCTTTAAGTCTATTGATGTGGTGAATAGCATTTATGGATTTCCGTATATTGAACCAGCCTTGCATCCCTGGGATGAATCCTACTTGATCATGGTGCACAATTTTTTGATATGCTTTTGTATTACATTCACCAGGATTTTATTGAGAATTTTTGCATCCTAGTTTATTAGAGATATTGGTCTGTAGTTTTCTTTCTTTGAAGTGTTTTTGTCTGGTTTCGGGATCAGGGTGATTTTGGCCTCATAGAATGAATTTGAAAGAGCACCTTCATTTTCTATTTCTTGTAATAGCTTGAAAAGTATTGGTATTAATTCTTCTTTTAAGGTTTTGTAGAGCTCCGCTCTATACCCATCCGCTCCAGGGCTTTTTTTTTGATGGCTTCTTGTATTTCTTCCATTGTTATTGGTCTGTTTAAATTGTGTGTGTCTTCCTGACTCAATCTTGGCACATCGTATGACTTAAGAAATTTATTGATATCTTCACTATCTTCTATTTCATTTGAATATAGGGTTTCAAAATACTTTCTAATTATCTTCTGTATTTCTGTAGTGTCTGTTGTGATAATGCCTTTTTCATGCCGTATGTTAGTAATTTGAGTTCTCATTCTTCTTCTCTTTGTTAGCATGGCTAAGGGCCTGTCGATCTTATTTATGTTTTCAAAGAACCAACTTTTAGTTTTATCAATTTTTTCAATGTTTTTTTTTTGTTTCAATTTCGTTGATTTCTGCTCTAATTTTAATTATTTCTTGTCTTCTACTACATTTGCTGTTGTTTTTCTTTTCTTTTTCTAGGTTTTTGAGGTGTAGTGTGAGTTCATTTATTTTATTTTATTTTATTTTTTTGAGGAAAGAACTCCAAGAAATGAATTTCCCTCTTAAAACTGCTTTCATTGTGTCCCATAGATTCCAGTATGTTGTGTCTGTATTGTCATTTGTCTATAAGAATTTTTTATATCCTCCTCTATGTCTTCTGTAACCCATTGATCATTCAGTAGAATATTGTTCATTTTTCCATATGATGTAGGATTTTTCCTTCCTTCTTTTATCATTTATTTCCAGTTTGATTCCAATATGATCAGATATGGTGGATGGTATTATCTCCAAGCCTTTATATTTACTAAGGGTTGCCCTATGGCATAATATATGAACTATCTTTGAGTAGGATCCTTGTGCTGCTGAGAAGAACGTGTATCCACTTGAGGATGGTTGATATATTCTATATATGTTGGTTAAGCCTAGTTTATTTATTGTGCTGTTGAATTCCATAGTTTCTTTATTCAGTTTTTGTCTAGAGGATCTTTCTAATGGCGAGATCAGTGTGTTGAAGTCACCCGTAGTTATTGTGTTGTAGTCTATTTGACTCTTGAACTTGAGGAGAGTTTGTTTCATGAGCGTTGCAGCTCAATTGTTTGGTGCATACAAATTGATAATTGTTATTTCTTGTTGGTGGATGGTTCCTTTTAACAGTACATAGTGTCCTTCATTATCCCTTTTTATTAACGTAGGTTTGAAATTGATTTTATTTGATATGAGTATGGCTACTCCTGCTTGCTTCCGAGGGCCATGTGAGTGGTATGATTTATCCCACCCTTTTACTTTCAGCCTGTGTATGTCTTTACCTATCATATGAGTCTCCTGAAGGCAGCAGACTGTAGGATTTGTTTTTTTGATTCAGGTTACTAACCTATGTCTCTTGATTGGTGAGTTTATGCCATTAACATTTAAGGTTACAATTGAAATATGATTTTTACTTTCATTCATGTTTATTTATTTATTTATTTTTAGTTTGGCTAGTTTTTACTTTTTGGTTATTTTCCTCCCCCTTTACTGAGATACCTCCTGCTGTTAGTTTGGGGCACTATTTTTCAATTCCTCTTCTTGTAGTATTTTGCTCAAATGCTTTGCAGTGCTGGTGTTCTTTCTGCAAATTCTTTTAGCTTTTGTTTATCGTGAAAGACACTAATTTCATTGTCAAATCCCAAACTTAATTTTGATGGATACAGTACTCTTGGTTGGAATCCATTATTTTTCAGCGTTTGAAATACATTGTTCCAGGATCTACTCGCTTTCAAAGTTTGTGATGAAAAATCAGTCGTTAACCTAATTGGTTTACCCCAGAATGTAATCTGCCTCATTTCTCTTTTAGCTTTTAATATTCTCTCCTTTTTCTGTATGTTAGCTATCTTGATAATTCTATGTCTTGGAGTTGGTCTATTATGGTTTTGAATGTTTGAGGTCATGTAGGCTTCAAGGATTTTGCAATCCATTCCATCTTTCATCTCTGGGAAGTTTTCTAGAATTATTTCATTTAATATGTTGTCCATTCCTTTGGTTTGAATCTCTATGCCTTCTTCTATCCTTATGACTCTCAAATTTGTTTTTTTATGACATCCCATATCTCTTAAATAGATTGCTCATGGGATATAAGCATCTTTTCTGTGTTGACTATATTCTTTTCAAGTTGATAAACTTTGTCTTCATTATCTGATCTTCTGACTTCTACTTAATCTAGTCTATTTACAATATTCTCGTTTGAGTTTTTAATGTGGTTTATATTTTTCTGCATTCCTAGGATTACTGTTTGATTTTTTTAAGAACTCTGTCTTTTGGTAAAGCTCGTTCTTTGCCATTTGAACTTGTTTGTTTAATTCATTTTCAAAATATTCTTTTATTGCTTGGACTTGCTGCCTCATGTCTTCTCTAATATTTCTTTCCATCTGAGTTAGGGATGCATTGAGTTTTTTCCCTATCCCTGTTTCTGATGATTCTAGGTCCTCCTGTAGAATTAAGTTGTCCGGCATTATTTTTACACCTTTTTCCCTTGTTTTTTCATGAAGTTCACATTACTTTCCAGCTCCGTTTGATTGCTGTGTTTCTGCTCTCTTCTATATATTTGTTTTGGTTTTATATATCTCTATTGTAGCTCCTTTGTGTTGGTAGACTGTGCATGCTAAAGTGGATTCCACTGCGAAGGAATTCCGACGGCCGATCTCCAGTGATGTCACCTCTCTGCTATGGTGGGCCCCAGGCTCTTTGCCCGGGTGTTCGCATGGGGGTGTGGGACTGTACTGTCTCTGTTTGTTTTCAGCTCCTGGTCGCGGGTGTGCAGGCGGTCACAAGCTGTCCAGTCACGCAGTCAGCGGGTGGGCTGTCACCGGCGGTTGTGCGATCTCTAGCCACCCATTAGGGCGGGCATATGGCAGGTGATTGGTCGCTGGTGGGCAGGCGGTCTCCAGCCGTCCAGTCGCACCTGCAGCGGGCCGGCTGTTGCCGGCGGGCGAGCGTTCTCCAGGCGCCCAGTCACGCGGGCCTGGCCTCTAGTCCCCTGGTTTCTCCTGCTAGTCCTGGTTTCTCCTGCTACACCAGTTTTCCCCTGAGTAATGCCCTCGGCAGCTCAAACTGTACTCTGGCCTGCCGTTTCTTGGGTGTGGATTGTGTCTATTGGGAACCCCAGCACTCTATTGTTTTTTTTTTTTTCCGTTTGCCCCTTCCCCATCGCTGGCTAGACAGATTCTGTTTTCACCACTGATGGGAGGGGGAGTGAAGGTCAGGTGCCTCTAGTTTCCCCCCCCATCTTTATTCAGGCTCTCTCTGATAATCCCTCCCCTGGAAAGCTTAGGAAAGATTTTATGCAAATATCCTACTGTATGGGAGATGAGCGGAAAACACACAACTGTTTTATTGTTGCAATCTGTCGGAGAGTGGCGGTGGTTACTTCAGCTCTCCAAGATGGTTGCCGTTGGTTTCCTTGGTGGAGTTTCCGTTGTGGGGGATAGAACTGTAGTGCTTCCTTCCCTGACTGAGATCCCGAACTCCGCCTGGGGCTCAGTGGGGGGTCAGCCGGCAGGATTCCACAGAATCTGCAGCAACGTTTCTCCCTGGATGCTAGTCGCTTCTCGGTGGTGCCCCGACGTCTGTAGCCACGGGGCGGGCCGCACGGATCAGTAAGCCCAGATCTCCGGTTGCATATTTGAAAAGTTGATTATAAATCCACATTCATGATATGAATGAATTTGGGGAGTGCACAATAAGGCACATATATTTCATATTTTGAAAAATCTTGAGAGTATATATATATATATATATATATATATATATATACACAGAGAGACATTACAATGTAGCATTATGTATGCCAACCGAAATTTATCGTGAAATACATATCATCCAGAGATCCAAAAATATTAATTTTACTGAACATGATTTTATGTATAATGTTGTTCAAATAGGAGGCTCAGCCATAGGTTGAATTTTCAGTTTCAACAGCATTTAGGAGGAGTGATATCTTCTCACAATTTGTATCTGCCAAGTCAGCCACCTCACAAAAATGTACGTGTGATACTAGGTAGGATTCTATATATGCATATAAAAATACATTTGCTGACTAGGCTACAGAGAAAGGGAGACATAAATTCACATGTTTGTTAACTTTAAAAACACATGGAGAACTATTTCAACAAAAAAAAATTGACTAGATTTATAACTCCTACCCTATATAATGCAAAAGGCAAGTCCAAGAATACCAAACATGCCTCCTCTTAACTGCTTGTATTTCTATTCTGATTGGGTTATTATTTTCCATGATATTACGATTAGTAGTCAGAGTCTAGTAGGGTAGGGGTTAGTGTCAGGGATTCAGTATTTCAAATGGAAAATTGGAAAATGAATCCAATGTGTATGCAAATATGTGCTACACAAAAATGTTCCCACTCTCATCAAGAACTATGGCTTGACATTACTTTTGCCCCAAGTAAGACACAATTAGAGGAGAAGTGTTAGAAAATCTGTGAATACATATCTGGAATGGAATATGCTCAGTAGTTCACAACACTGGAGGTGGTAGAGGAGTTCCCAAAAGTAAGGGATTGGGTAAACACTCCACAAACATGGAGCTCTGCTGGCCTAAAGACTTCTTGAAGAACTGCCTCTGAGGTTGGGCACCTGAAAAATATGTTGTTTTCTGGAGCTTTAGCTTCATTTGTTGTGAGACCATCAAAGCTGGGTCTACATCTATGTGACCTGGAGGACATGGTTTCTTATTTTCCAGTGAAGATGAGGAAGCAGTGCTGAATTTGCTCTTTGTAGGTAAACTGTGACCACTGGGGACTAAGTGTCTCCCCATGTGGACTGTGAAGCCATTTGGTCATCCTCCAAATTTCATGGTGTTTCTTGCTGCTACACTGGGAGTTTGCTATTTGATTCAAAAATACAAGGAGTTCTAGTGGGTCACAGTCCTGGAGGGAGTTCTGTCACATGTGGTGGGTCAGTTTCTGCAGGAGAATGCACCAAACATACTTCTAGCCCACATATATTGCCCCATTGACCATAGCAACTTGATTCTGAACATTGCCCTGAAATCTCTCAGTATTACAAGATGCCTTTATATAGAAGGGACTGCTTGCTGCACCATGTCAGTCACAAGCCATTTGGAAGCCAATGGAAGATCCACAGGCCCCACCACAGATGTTTTATCACACACCTGACCACCACGGCTCTAGGCCCACTACTCAGCAGGCTCCAACTTATTGGCATCTCTGTTCTACACGATTTTCATGAAACCGAGTCAATCAAAGCACTGTCTGGTATACTCATGATCAGCAACAGGACATCCAAAGGTCCTCCATTGCCACCTGGTCATGGGAATTTCAAAAATTTTATGGTATTTTTGTAGCCATTTTTCAATGATGATGTTGGAGGCACTGTGGGTTAAAATTCACTCCAGAACCATTAAATGTAGAGGAAGCACATTTCAATGAAAGCTTTGGAGAATTCTCACAGGCAAGGCTTCTCAAAAAGTGGCCAAATGGTCACATGAAGCCAGTCCCATTGAGGTCTACAATGAGGTCCATGTGTGTTTCGACTCTCAAATATGGCTGACAAGTCTTTCAGAATAAAATCACGTGATATCTTGGCTGTGATTCCCAGTGCTCTGTTGAAAGCCACCCTGCACATAGATCTCAGTTTTCAAGGGGGACTCTCATGCATGGCCTCCGTAAATCCCAACACAATTCATGGCAATAATTCTCTGAGTTCAGTTCCAGAACTCAGTCTCTAAGGGGAATCACACCAGAGTTCATGTAAAGGTGGACCCAGTCATCTCTTCCAAACACCAAACAAATGGCCACAATTAAAACCAAAACACTCCCACATGGCCCTCATGATCTTTCATATAGACACTCATCATAACCTCTGGCTGGATGTTTCCATGAGGGGCGAAACCCAAGACAGTCTCCAAAATAATCTCCCTTTCCCCTTAATAGCCTAAAATCAGGGTTGCCTGGACACACTTCCTGTGAACTAGGAGTGATCAAATAGGCCTGCTGTTAATACTTCTCTGCTTCTCCAATTTGAGGCCTACTGACTGTGGGGTTTATTTTTTTATGTGAATTGGAGTCATTATAAAACCCAAGCACATATCGGCTAGCTTCTGCAGGGCTTTGAAGAAATCATTTGACCCAAAGGATCCCTATTCTCACTTGATGGAGGTCAGGAACCTAAAAGAGGAAGGGGAGAGACTTCATCCACAATGACTGCTCTTTTGGCCATTTTGGTTTTGAATGCACACATGGGATCATTCTTAAGATACATCAGGTTGTGAGAATCTAAGCCATTGCCTCAAACAGGGCCAAGAGGCTGATTCAGACACATCCATTTTCAAAGCAATTAAGCAAAGAGCCACAGGTGATGCCCATTCATTTCCATTTGAAACCTGTTTTCTTCAGGCTTCACAAAGGGGTGGCCTGAAACAAAGACCTTCCTGACATTCAGGGCAACAGAACAATAGGTAAGCAAATCAGGGTTTCTCCACTGAGACTTTATTGGTCACACTGATATCTGAGTTTTCTGAGATGCTCGCCATTCCCTTCAGCTATCCAGTACATGGCCATGTAACAGGGTTTGGAAATGGTACATATATTGGACACAAAACCATGAGCCTATTCTGTAGAGTGGCCAGAATTCAGGAAGAACGCACGAACTTTGGAAGATAGCGCGTGTTGCCCATCGATAAGGCAAGCCAAAATCCATTCATCAATTTGGCAGAATAAATGATGGGAAGCTTTCTACTAGACAGGACACATCAATTGATGCATTATCTTTTCTAATGTCTATAACCATGGACACAGTGGGATACACAGACATAGAAACACTCGCCTTGTCAAATGACTTACTAGAAACAGTTCACTCAAAACCAAACAAACCGCCTTTTCTATCTATTCTCAGAACATGAGGCAAATCCACAAACACACAGCGACACCCACAGAGGCACCTCCTTCCACAAAGTAGGTCGGTGACTATCCAGAGTGTCCTCTGACTGGTGGGCCATAGTATGTTCCCCAGAAATGGCCTGTCCTGTCTCAGATCTGGTCTCTTTGTCCATCTCTGTGAAGTTGTATGGAGCCTGTGCTGACCACTACCTGCTTTCTCAGGAAAGGCCCGTCTTCAGAGCTCTACTTGCATTTGGTCATCCTTAAACCATTAGGTACCAAGAGAGACAGACTCTCTCCTTGGTAAATGCAAACAAGTGAGCCCACTGGGAATGGGACTGGGCCTGCCTCTGGATGCCTGGCTTCCTGGATCTCAAGTTCAGAGAGTTTCATCACCAAAGAAGTGAGGTAGGTCAATTCCTAAAGGAAGGGAATGAGGTCACTGCCTTGGCAACCACTTTGTCCTTACAGTTGCTTCCAAAGGTCCCTTGAGATGGAGGCTGCCCCTACTTCCTGTGAAACTTTCAGAAGTTAGAATGGTATATCAACCATAGACACCCAGGAGAAGCTCTCCACACAGGGTTGTTTTGGTCCATCTTTTTTATATCAATAGGAGAGAGGCTGATTCAGACACATACCTTCATCCTGACCAGCTTGTTTGCCATGGAAGATGACTTTTGATCTCTCAGGTCCTTCATAGCTGCCAACATCTTCTCCAGGGATCATTTCTGCATCAACCTTTGAGGTTCTCAGCAGGTGGAAGATTCCCTACATTCCTGTATTGTAAGACCTACTCTGTCCCTGCTCTTTTGTAAAGTTAGATTGAGGGAACAGTGTATGGTTAGGGTTAATAATATATTTTATTTGGGTTAGGAAACATTCTGTGGGATAAATAATGGTATTAGGAACCTGCGATATTCACAAGAATATATAGGTGAAATATAAGTATAAAACCTGACATCTAGGTACGATTTGAAGCCCAGAAGGGAATTGGGCCCTTTAGTGCGATACTTAGCTTTGAATTATGTTCTACACAGATGTCTCAGATAAATCGATATGCAATGGCAGAGGACCTTGTACCTTGGATGAATAAATGTCTTAGAGAACATCCAGTCAAAAAGGAATAGTCGGCAGGATTAGGAAGGTAGTCAGTAGGTTTTGAAAAAAGAGTGAGTATAGGATTTGGACAAAACGTTCATTAGCAATAGGGTTTCGGGTAGAGAGTGAACGTAAATATGAGCACATACGAAGAGTCAGTCACAATGATGAACTGGGAAAAATATGTTGGAAAGCAGATATCAATAGAGACATTAGGAAAACAGGCAAAGTATAATGTGAGTGATAGGGTTAGACATTTTCAACATGGTTGAGGATGAATATATAATCTTAGGTAGAAAGACATATGTAGTCATCAATAGGATTGATATTTTAGAGCATTAGGCAACCTGGGCATGGTTGTTTTTAATAATCCATGCTCACTTTCCATTTTGCTTTGGTGAAAGGTTAATAAAATAGTCACTTGTCACTTCCTGTTTTTCTGTATGCTTAACAAAACACTGTTGAAATCTTGAGAACTGTTTGCTATTTTGGTTCCCAGAATGTGCTATCCCCAACTGCCAAACTGCAGAATGTACTCCCTCACCCAGTTGCATGCAAACTGCACACTCGCCCTGACCCATAAATAAATTTCCCTTCCTGCCCTGTCCAAGGAAAGTATATAAGCTCTGTTAAAGCTGTTCTCAGGGCTCTTTGCTCTATTCAAGTGAGCTCTGAGCCCCAGCATGCTGGACCCCCAATAAACACTTTGCTGTGGCTGAGTGAAAATGGTATACTGTTCTGTACTTAAAAGATGCTTTCTTTTGCTTGGCTCTGCATAAAGATAGTCAGTTGCTGTTTGCTTTCGAGTGGGTAGACCCAGAAACAGGAACGTCTTGTCAACTAACTTGGACTAGACTCCCACAGGGGTTCAAAATCTCCCCCACTCTCTTTGATGAAGCCCTTCACAGAGATCTCAACAACTTCAGAACTACACACCCTGAAGTCACCCTGATTCAATATGTGGATGTCCTGCTCCTGGCAGCCAACACCAAGGAAAACTTTGAGTCTGTGACCCAAGCACTATTATCTGAGCTTGCTCAACTCAGGTATAGAGCTTTGGCCAAAAAGGCCCAAATTTGCCAGCAAGAAGTAATCTTCCTGGGGTATTTCCTTAGGCACTGTAAATGATGGCTCACTGACCCCAGGAAACAAAACGTTGTGCAGATACCACCCCCATTTAACAGGAGACAACATAGAGAGTTTCTTGGAACTGCTGGCTTTTGCAGGTTATGGACCTGGGTTTGTGTTCATAGCTGCTCCTTTATACCCGCTGTTAAATGAGAATGCCCAATTCCAATGGACCCTTTGAGCACCAGCAAGCTTTTGATAACATCTAAGAACACTAACACTGAACACCTCAACTTCACTGAGCCCAGCCTGCAATTTCAGAAAGCCCTACACTATGTTAAAAATATACATCAACTCAATCAACTTAGTTCAAAGAAACTGCAGCCATTCCTGTAGGATCAAGAACAGAGTTTTAGACTAACTCACTCACAGTGAATGGAAATAACTGAATGGGTAACAAAAGCCTGTCGGTTCTGTTAATTGGTTAATGCTTACCATTCCAAGCTTCCTGCAGGAAAGCACGTACCAGGAACCAGACCAGGACAATTCTGGGAAGTGGACTTTACCTAAATTAAGCCAGCGAGATATGGACTTAAATATCTCCTAGTCTTTGTAGATACATTTTCAGGATGGATTGAAGCCTTTCCCACAAAAAAAAAAAAAAAAAAAAAAAAAAACCGGCACAAATGGTGGTCAAGAAGATCCTGAAAGATATTTTTCAAAGACAGGGCCTGCCTAATGTAATGTGGTCTGATAATTGAACGGCGTTCATGGGCCAGGTAAACCAGGGGTTAGCCAGGACCCTGGGGATTAATTGGAAGTTACATTGTGTTTATAGACCCCAAAGCTCAGGACACATGAAAAAATAAATAGAAGCATTAAAGAGACCTTAAATAAATTAAGCTTAGAGACCGTCATAAAAGGGTAGACTATGCTCCTGCCTTATGCACTGTTTCATGAAAGAAATACTTCCTTTGTTTCTTTGTGTAACATCACGCCCTATGAAATTCTCTATGGGGCCCCTCCTCTGGTAAGGGACCTAACCCCAACTCTAAGACCTAAGTATCCCTTCCACACACCCTTGCTTGACAGACTTAAATCTCTTGAAAGAACTCAGCTATACCTGTGGAAACAGCTGGCCACTGCCTTCCAACCTGGGGACGAGGGGACTCCACATCGATATCAAGTAAGAGAATTCCTCTACATAAGAGGACATCAGGTGTCATCCCTGGAACCCCGCTGGAAAGGACCATACCAGGTGCTACTTATAACACCTACAGCGGTAAAAGTAGACGGAATCACTTCCTGGATCCATGCCTCTCATCTCAAGCCTGCAACCTGTCCAGACTCTGGCTGGAAACTGGAAAAGACTGGTAACCCGTTAAAATTGTGTATTTGCCACGTAGATAAGGCTATAGACTTTCCCCTTGGCCACCAGTAGACCTAACACTCATTAGCCCGTTCAGCAGCAATGGCTGATCACAAATCCTACAAGACAAGAAGTATGGTCTATCTTGCATACAGCCCCCTTAGGAACCTGGTGGCCATCTCTCCACCCAGACATTTGTCAGCTGGATATAGGTCTTTCCTATTAGGATATCCTTGATGAAGAGGATCCCACTAAAATTCCATTAAATCATTTCCGTACCATAGATAATGGAAACAAACATTATGGTTGTATAGACAGGCAAGCCAGATGCAGGTTGGCTAGCCTATATTAGTATGTTTGCCCCGCAGACTATCAAAGCCACAAACCGCCATGGCTGAGTGTTGGAAAAGATGACTTCTTCTGTAAGTCATGGGGATTTGAGCATACAGGGGCTGCCTGGTGGAATGTAAAATCCTCATCAAATTCAGTACACAGCATTGGCCATATTACTACTTAGACATCTAAAACAGATGGCGCCAACAGGAGTCTCTAGATCCTCAAATTCTGTGTGACCTTTTTACCTTCTGCAAGTGCTCAAAAGGGTGAAAGGAAATTCCCCTATGTGGAGGCCTTTTCCCTGTTTCCCTCACATCCTGAACTATGCTTCTCCAATAGTTCCTCACCCTCAGCTTTCTGCTCCAGACTCTCTGCTGTCAGTCCTACCTCAGCAACCTTATTTCTCCCCTCCAATTACTAGATCCAAAACCCAAACCTCCGCTGGTTCTCAGAGCATTGCCCCCTTGCTGAGTTAGCAGGTACTGAGGTACCCATCCACCCACTCACTCCTCTCTTCCTCTGTCAGTACCCGCACCGGGTCGCACCAGGTCCTCTTACCAGCTAACCTAAAGCTCAAACCAGCTTAGGAGATCCCTCAGACCCCTATTGAAGATGTAATGAAAATGACCTTTAAAGTTGCTTTGTGATCACTGAAAACAGGTTACTAAGAATTTAAAGTGCCTCACAGGCTTTTCGGGATAGTCACTCCCGTCTTCCCCTCTGCTCTACCTGTTATACTGCTGAAGTTTTTGTTTCTAGGAAAATCCCAAACCCCTTTCCCATTATTCTTTTATATCTCTCCTTCCTATTTCTCAGATCCACGGAGCAGCTCTCACCCTCCGCCTTCCCCGTCTTCCCCCTCTGTACCAGGCCCACAGAAAAATCTTAACTGAACTTCTCCAGAAGTCTTCACCATGACTTTAGGATTTTCAGCAAAAGAGTCCCTATAAAAGAGTTCAGTGTAGATAAACTTCCTGTTTTTCTGTTGCCCTGCTCTACTTGGCTACTGGCTGCAAAAATCAGCACTCCTAAGCTTGACACCCCTTTAATAGTTTTTCACACAATATGTGAACAAGGCCTCTGGCCTTGAGCTGGGGCTTCATAGAGATGGCTATATTTTTAAGATATAAAATTACCAACTGGGCTCCATGGTAACACTGCAGGGGGATAAAAGAAAAGGAAGAAAAAGCTCTCCCCCTCCCAGGTGTCCTTGAAAGTTTAACTTGCCCACCAAAGAGGAAAAAACAGAAAAAAACTTCTTTTTGTGAAGTTCTGCAGACTGTGAACTTCTTAGTCCCTTCCCTTTCATGTTGGGTACAAAATTCTGAAACTACCTAAACTTGGGGTTCAGGGAATTAATTGATTACAACAGAAGCAATGCCCGCTGAATCCGGTTGCAACCAAATAGGACTGTTTCCCTGTCTTCTGTGCTATCTTAGGTGCCTTGCCTTGACTGCCCCTACAACAGTATAATTCTATATACTTAAACATTGTTTATGTTTTAATGAAATGGTCAACAGATGTGATTAATTGTGAAATGGTGAAGATGTTTCCCAGATTGCTCTATAATGACCCAGGTTCATTTGAAGTTCAAACAGGGGGGCATACAACCCAGTTCCACTGGGAACATATATCTTACTTTACCTATCATATTAGGAAGTGGAGTTGCTGCAGGGGTAGTCACAGGAACCACTGCCCTGGTCCATGGTACACAACAAATGACCCAAATAGAAGCAGCAATAGACCAAAACTTAAAGATATTAGAAACCTCCATCACAGTTTTCAGGAATCTTTAACCTCTCTCTCTGAAGTTATTTTACACAACAGTCGAGGGTTTGACCTCCTCTTCATGAGAGAAGGGGGCCTTTGTGCTGCATTGATGTAAGAATGCTGTTTTTATGCCGACCATAATGAAGTTGTAAAAAAACCTATGAGTAAAATAAAAGGATGCCTTGAAGAGTGTCAATGAGAGACAGACGCCCCAAAAGGGTGGTTTGAGTCTTGGTTATCACAGTCCCCCTGTTTATCTACGCTTTTATCACCCCTGGCATGTCCAATAATAATCTCCATATTATAGCTAACTATAAAACCCTGTTTGCTCAACCGTGTAATTTCTTTTTTCCAAGCTCAAATTGGACAAGTTAAACTTATGGTAATACCCCACTAGCAGACATAGAATGTGACAGCCCCCAATAATCACTATTATGATTAAAATTAGCCAGAAGAAGAAGTGGGGAATGAAAGGTTAATAAAAAAGGAACTTGGAACTTCCTGTTTTTTTGTATGCTTAACAAAACACTGTTGAAATATTGAGAACTGTTTGCTAACCTTGTTCCCAGATTGTGCTGTCCCCAACTTCGAAATTGCAGAATGTATTCCCTCATCCGGTTACATGCAAACCGCCCACTCGCTCTGACCCATCAATAAATTTCCGTCCCTACCCTTTTCAAGGAAAGTATATAAGCTCTGCTTAAGCTGTTCTCAGGACTCTCTGCTCTATTCTTGTGAGCTCTGAGCCACAGCATGCTGGACCCCCAATAAACCTCTTGCTGTGGCATGAGACACTCTCCTGGTGGTCTCTTCCTCCGATGCTTGCACGAACATTACTTGGATGATTGAATGTAGAAGAGAAAATCCAGTCAAAAAGGGATAGTCGGTAGGATTAAGAAGATAGTCGGTAGGTTTAGGAAGAAGAGTGAGTATAGGATTTGGAACAAAATCTCTTTAGCAATAGGGGTTCGGTTGGAGAGTGAATGTAAATGTCAGCACATGTGAACAGTCACAATAATGAAATGGGAAAAGAACGTAGGAAAGCAGATATCAATAAAGACATTACGAAATCAGGCAAAGTATAAAGTGTGTGATACGATTAGACATTTTCAACAGGGTTGAGTTAGAATATATAATCTTAGGAAGAAAAAAATATGTAGTCACCAAAAGGATTGACATTTGAGAGCATTAGGCAACCTTGACATGGATGTTTTTTGTAATCCATGCTCACTTTCCATTTAGGTTTTGGTACAATCATAAGTGTGACGTTTGCATTTGTGTCCAGAATATTACTGTGATAATATGTATATGTAGATCTGGTGACATGAGTGTTTATTCCACCATTTCTGGGAGCAATTTTTTGAAGACATATAAATGGGTATAGGGGGTACAAAGAGGTATACACTGTGTCAATGAATATAGAGATAATGCATGAATAGACCATAAGTGAATAAATAATATAACTGGTTCCACATTATAACGGATTGAATTGATATCTGAAAATGTATAAGAAATCTTATATTGATATACAATCATTCATTCCAACCATTAATACATCTAATATCAATATTAGGGTTATGGTTTATCATGAAGATATGTTATTTTTGCTACAAAAGTGATTATGGAAATCGAAAATAATGTGTTTGGAAAGAGTCAGTCACAATGCTGGCAATATGTGAACAAGGCCTCTGGCCTTGAGCTGGGGCTTGACAGAGATGACTACAGTTCTAAGTTAAAGAAGTTACCAACTGGGCTCCATGGTAAAAGCTGGCAGGGAGAAAAAAAAAGAGAAGAAAAAAGCTCTGCCCCTCCCAGGTGTCCTTGAAATGTTAACTTGCACAGAACAGAAAAAAAAAAAAAAAAACAGAAACAAAAACTGCTTTTAATGAACTTCTGCAGACTGTGAACTTCTGAGTCCCTCCCTTACATGTTGGGTACAAAATTCTGAAACAATCTAAACTTGGAGTTCAGGGGATTAAATGATTACAATAGAAGCAATGCCCTCTAAATCCGGTTGCAACCAAATAGGACTGTTTCGCTGTGTTCGGTGCTATGTTAGTTGCCTTACCTTGCATTGTCCATCCCTTTTCTCATGAAAAGACCAGTCAAGAAACATGGAGGAATGCATGTGCTCTGAAGCAGGAAGTGATTGATAGTGAATCAAATGCCTATAAATTTCCTAACTTGTGGATGAAATACATATCCTATGATGTGCATAAATTAAAGAAATAGTAATCTACCAGTGTTGAATAAAAATGAACGTCAAAATACACATCATGTCCAATTGGAATCTACTTGCATTGATGTTAAACTGGGTCAGGTACTGTAGAAATATTAGGATTTGTGTGCACCATTCACTGAAGTTCCTTTTCGGTACTAGGAAAGAAATATGTTTTTCAGGTAAATGAATATTTCTAAGAATAATCTTGTGAACAGTTGATTATAAATTCACATATATGAATATGAATGAATTTGGTGAGTGTAAAATAAAACACATATTTCATATTTTGAAAAATCTGGAGAGTCTATCTATCTATCTATCTATCTATCTATCTATATATATATATGTGTGTGTGTGTGTGTGTGTGTGTACACACACACACACACACAGACATTAAAAATAGCAATATATATGCCAATCAAAATTCAAAATGAAATATATATCATTGACAGATCCAAAAATATTTATTTAACTGAACATGGATTTATGAATAATATTGATCAAGTAGGAAGCTCACCCATAATTTGAATTTTCAGTTCCAACATCATTTAGGAGGAGTGATCCCTTACAATTTGTATCTGTCAAGTCAGCCACCTCACATGAATGGACGTGTGGTCCCAGGTAGGATTCTATGTTTGCATATAAAAATACAGGTGGTGAATAGGCTACAGAGAGGGGAGACAGGAATTCACATATTGGTTAACTTTAAAAAAAACATGGAGAACGACTTCAACAAAAAGTTGACTAGATTTATAACTCCCACAATATATAATGCAAAAGGCAAGTCCAACTATACACCATGCCTCCTCTGAAATGCTTGTATTTTTATTCTGTTTGAGTTATTTTTCTCCATCTTATTAGTATTAGTAGTCAGAGTGTAGTAGGGTAGGGGTTAGTGTCGGGGATTCAGTATTTCGAAAGAAAAATTGGAAAATGAATCCAATGTGTATGTAAATGTGTGCTCCACAAATATCCTCCCACTCTCATACAGAAAAATGCCTTGACAGTACCTTCGCTCCAACTAAAACACCATTAGAGGAGAAGAATTAGAAAATCAGTGAATACATATCTGGAATGGAATATGCTCACAGTTTTGAAAAATTGGAGGTGGTAGATGATTTTTGAAAAGAAAGGGACAGGGTAAACACTCCACAAACATGGAGTTCTGCTGGCCTAAAGACTTCTTGAGAAACTGCCTCTGAGGTTGGGCCCTTGAACTATATGTGGTTGTCAGGAGCTTTAGCTTCCTTTGTACTGAGACCATCAATGCTGGGTCTGCATCTATGTGACATGGAGGAAATTGTTTCTTATTTTCCAATGAAAATGAGGCAGCAGTGCTGAATTCTCTCTTTGTAGGTAACCTGTGGCCACTGGGGGCTAAGTGTATCCCCGTGTGGACTGTGAAGCCATTTGGACATCCTCCAATTTTTGTGGTGTTTCTCGCTGCTGCACTGGGAGTTTGGTATTTGCTTCACAAAATACATGGAGTTCAACTGGGACACAGTGCTGGAGGGATTTCTGTCGGGAGTGGTGGGTCAGGGTCTGCAGGATAATGCACCAACCAGGCTTCTATCCCACATTGCTTTCCCCCTTGACCATAGCAACCTGATTCTGAACATTGCCCTGAAACCTCTCAATATAACAAGATGCCTTTACAAAGAAGGGTCTGCTGGCTGCACCATGTCAGTAACAACCATTTGGAAGCCAAGGGCAGATCCACATTGCCCCACTACATGTTTTATCACAAACCTTCCCAAGACTGTTCTAGGCCCGCTAATCAGCAGGCTCCAAATTACTGGCATCTCTGTTCTACACCACTTTCATGAAACCCAGTCAATCAAGGCACTGTCTGGCACACTCAAGATCAGCAACAGCACATCCAAAGTTTCTCCAGTGCCACCAGGTCATGGGAATTTCAAAAATTTCACGGTATTTTTCTAGCCATTTTTCTAGGATGATGTTGCAAGCACTATGGGTTTCAATATATTCAGGAACCGTTAAATGGTGAAGAAGCACATTTCAATGAAAGCTCTGGAGAACTCTCAAAGGCAAGGCTTCCAAAATAGTGGCCAAAAGGTCACTTGAATCCAGTCCTATTGAGGTCTACAATATGAGGTCCATGTGTTTTTTGACACTGAACTATGGCTGCCATGTCTTTCAGAATACAATCAAGTGATATCCTGGCTGAGATTCCCAGTGCTTTGTGGAAAGCCACCCTGGGCCTAGATCTCAGTTTCCAAGGGCGACTTTCATTGCGTGGCTTCCTAAAATCCCAAAACAATTCATGGCAATACTTCTCTGAGGTAAGTTCTAGAACTCAGTCTCTAAGGGGAATCACACCAGAATTCAAGCACAGGTAGACCCAGTCATTTCTTCCAACCACCACAGAAATGACCACAATTAAAACCAAAACACTCCACACGGCCCTAATCTTCTTCCATATAGACACTCATCATATCCTTTGGCTGGAGTTTTCCATAAGGGGTGCAGCCCAAGACAGTGTCCAAAATAAGCTCCCTTAACCCTCATTTGCCTAAAGTCAGGGTGGCCTGGACACCCTTACCGTAAACCAGGAGTGATCAAATAGGTCTGCCATTAATACTTTTCCACTTCTTCAATTTTAGGCCTTTTAACTGTGGCATTTAGATTTTTTATGTGAACTGTAGTCAAGAGAAAACCGAAGCACCTATGGGCTAGCCTCTCCATGGCTTTGAAGAATTCATTTGACCCAAAGGATCCTTATTCTCACTTGATGGAGGTCAGAAACCTTACAGAGAAAGGCCAGAGACTTCATCTACAATGACTGTAATTTTTGCCATTTTGATTTTGTATGCACACATGGGATTTTTCTTTACATCCATCAGGTGTAGGGAATCTAAGCCATAGACTCACACAGGGCCAAGAGACTGATTCAGACACATCCCTTTCCAAAGCAGTTAAGTAAAGAGCCACAGGTAATGCCCATTTATATCCATTTGAAAACTGGTTACTTCAGGTTTCACAAAGGGGTGGCCTGAGGCAAAGTCCTTCCTGACATTCAGGGCAAAAGAACAATAGGCAAGCAAAAGCCCCAAAGCAGAGTTTCTCCACTGAGACTTTACTGGTCACACTGATATCTGAGTTTTCTGAGATGCTCGCCATTCCCTTCAGCTATCCAGTACATGCCCATATCACAGAGCTTGGAGGTGGTAAATATCTTGGACAGACAACCATGAGCCTATTCTGGAGTGTAGCCAGAATTCAGGAAGGAAACAAGAACTTAGGAAGTTTGAAGGTGTTGCCCTTCGATAAGGCAAGCCACAGTCCATTTATATATTGGGCAAGATTGATGCTGGGAAGCTTTCTACTAGACAGGACACATCCATTGATGCATTCTCTTTTCTAATGTCTACAACCACAGACACACTGGGAAACACAGACATAGAAACACTTGCCTTGTCAAACGACTTACTAGAAACAGTTCACTCCAAACCAAACAAACCTACATTCCTACATTTTCTCAGAACATGAGACAAAACCACAAACACACAACTAAAACCACAAATGCATCTCCTTTCCCCAAGTAGGTCTGTGACTATTCAGAGTGTACTCTCACTGGTGAGCCTTACTATGTTCCTCTGAAATGGCCTGTCCTGTCTCAGATATGGTCTCCTTGGCCAACTCTGAAAATGTCAGGAGCCCACGGTGAGCCACTACTTGCTTTCTCTGGAAAGGCCAGTCTTCAAAGCTTTCCTGGCATTTGGCCATCCTCACATCAGTATATACCAAAAAAGACTGTCTCTGTCATTGGAATATCCAAACAAGTGAGCCCACTGGGACTGGGACTGGGACTGGCTCTGAGTGCGTGGCTTCCTATATCGCAAGTTCAGAGAGTTCCATCACCAAGGAATAGAGATGAGGTCACTTCCTTCAGGAACTGAATAAGTTCACTGCCTTTGCAACCACTTTGTCCTAACAGTTGCTTCCAAGGGTCCCATGAGATGGAGGCTGCCCCTACGTCCTGTGACACTTTCACAAGTTAGAATGTATATCAACCATAGGCACCCGGGACCAGCTCTCCAAACAGGACTGTTTGAGTCCATATTCTAATGGGTGGCACTAGAGCAGATTATGCTTAGTGAATCTAGCCAATCCCTAAAAAACAAATACCAAATGTCTTCTTTGATATAATGAGAGCAACTAAGAATAGAGCAGGGAGGAAGAGCAGGAAGAAAAGATTAACATTAAACAGAGACATGAGGTGGGAGGGAAAGAGAGAGAAAAGGGGAATTGCATGGAAATGGAGGGAGACCCTCATTGTTATACTAAATTACATATTAGAGGTTGTGAATGGAATGGGAAAATAAACAAGGTGAGAAATGAATTACAGTAGATGGGGTGGACAGAGAAGATGGGAGGGGAGGGGAGGGGGGATAGTAGAGGATAGGAACGGTATCAGAATACAACAATTACTAGTATGGAATTATGTAAAAATGTGGATGTGTAACCGATGTGATTCTTCAATCTGTATCTGGGGTAAAAATGGGAGTTCATAAATCACTTGAAGCTAATGTATGGTAATGTATGAATATGTTATGTCAAAAGATTTGTAAGGTTTTGAACAACCAATAATAAAAAAAAAGAACAGAGAGGCTGATTCAGTAACAACCTTTCATCCTGACCAGGTTGTTTGCCATGGAAGTTGACTTTTGCTCTCTCAGGTCCTTCAGTGGTGCCTATATCTTCTCCAGGGATCACTTCTGCATGAAACTTTGAGTTTTTCAACAGGTGGAAGATTCCCTACATTCCTCTATTTTAGGACCAACACTGTCCCTGCTCTTCTGTAAAGTTAGATTGAGGGAACAGTGTATCGTTTCGCTTAATAACAGGTTTGATTTGGGTTAGGAATCATTCTGCTTGATGAATAATGGTATTGGGAACCTGTGATATTTATAAGAATATATAGGTGAAATATAAGTATGAAAACAGAAATCTAGGTAAGATTGGAATCCCACAAGGGCATTGCCCTCTTGATTGGGATACTTAGCTTTGATACATGTTCTGCATAGATGTTTCAGATAAATCAATAATCAATGGCATAGGACCTTGTACCTTGGATGATTGAATGTAGAAGTGAGTATCCACTCAAACTGGGATAGTCGGTAGGATTAGGAAGATATTCTGTAGGTTTCAGAAGAAGAGTGAGTACAGGAATTGTAACAAAAGTTCTTTAGCAATAGGGTATCACATAGACAGTGAATGTAAATGTCAGCACATGTGAAGTGTTAGTCAAAATTGTGAACTGGTGAAAATATTTAGGAAAGCAGACATCAATAGAGACATTAGGAAATCAGGGAAAGTATAAAGTGAGTGATATGATTAGACATTTGCAACAGGGCTGAGGTTGAATATATAGTCTTAGGAAGAAACAAATATGTTGTCATAAATAGGATTGACATTTGAGAGCATTAGGCAACCTGGACATGAATGTTTTTAGTAATCCATGCTCACTTTCCATTTAGGCTTTGGTACAATCATAAGTGTGACCTCTGCTTTTTGTGTCCAGAATATTACTGTGATAAATGCATACGTAGATCAGGTGACATGAGTATTACTTCCACCATTTCTGGGAGCAACATTTTGAAGACGAATAAATTAGTATTGGGGTTACAAATAGATGTACCCTGTGTCTATGAATGTAGAGATAATGCATGAATAGACCATACTGTGAATAAATAATATAATTGGTTCCAACTTTAAATAAAGGATTGAATTGATATCTGAATATATACAGAAAATCTTATATTGATATACAATTATTCATTCCAACCAGTAATACATCTAATGGTAATATTAGGGTTATGTTTTATCATGAAGAGTGTGTGAGTTTTGCTTCAAAATGATTATGGAAATCAAAAATAATGTGTTTGAAATGAAGTCTCATGAAAAGACCAGTCAAGAAACCTGGAGGAATACATGTGTTCTGAATCAGTAAATGATTGAAAGTGAATCAAATGCCTATAAATTTGTGAACTTATGGATGAAATATATGTCCTATGATGTTCTTAAACTGTAGAAATTCTATTGTACCAGTGTTGAATAAAATGAACTTCAAAATACACATCATGTCCCATAGGAATCTACTTGCATTGATGTTAAACAGGGTCAGTTAATGTAGAAATATTAGGATTGTATGCACCATTCACTGAAGTTAGTTTTCAGTAATAGGAAACAAATATGTATTTCAGGTGGATGAATATTTCTGAGAATAATCTTGTGAAATGTTGATTATAAATCCACATACATGAACATGAATGAATTTAGGTAGTGTATATAAGACACATATATTTATGAACATGAATGAATTTAGGTAGTGTATATAAGACACATATATTTTATATTTGGAAAAATTTGGAGAGTATATATATATATATATATATATATATATATATATATATATATATATTAAAAAACACACACAGACAATAAAATGTAGCAATATATATGCTAATCGAAATTCTTCATGAAATGTACATCAGCCACAGATGCAAAAATATTTATTTTACCGAACATCGATTTATGTATAATGTTGTTCTACTAGGAGGCTCACCCATAGGTTGAATTTTCAGTTCCAAGAGAGTTTAGGAGGAGTGATCTCTTCTCACAATTTGTATTTGCCAAGTCAGACACCTCAGAAGAATATACGTGTGATACCAGGTAAGATTCTATATGTGCATATAAAAATACATGTGCTTAATTGGCTACAGAGAAAGGGAGACAGGTATTCACATATTTGTTAACTTTAAAAACATGTGGAGAATTATTTCAGTTAAAAATTAGCTAGATTTATAACACCTACCCTATATCATTCAAAAGGCAAGTCCAACTATACACCATGCCTCCTCTGTACTGCTTGTATTTCCATTCTGTTTGGATTATTTTTCTCCATCATATTAGGATTAGTAGTCAGAGTCTAGTAGGTTATGGTTTAGTGTCAGGTGTCCGGGCCGGCTGGACACTTCAACGTGGGCGTTGAACCTTGTTGGGGAGGAATGAAGGGACAAGAGTGATGAGAGAAGACAGCAAGACAATAGTTCTGATCATGCTGAAAACTTTTATAGTTCTCACAGTGTATTTATATGCTGCGGATGAGAAAGCTCTCTTATCGGCAGTTGCTGGATTTCTTCACAGGGTGAGATAACCTCAGGATATTTTAGGAAGACGGATAGTCGCAGGATGTCTCAGGGTGATAGATGGCTGCGGGATGTCTCCCAGGCAGGAAATCTCGCAGGGGTCTATTTCTTGTAAGTGTCAGGCTATTCTTTGAAGGAGAACTTCCTTCTAGCCCCTGACATCTTCCCCCTTTCTTATATAAAATATTTGACCATACCTTACAGGCCAATGTTTTAGGGGGTAATAGAGGCTCTGTTTCTCTAACAGGCCTTAGAATATCTCCTGATCTGATCGAGCATGTTTACTAGGAGATTTCGTGGTGGCCTAGGCATGTTTTTTAAGGAGACGGCTTTGAGGGGGAAGCATGCCAACTGCCATGCACCAGAGCGTGTCACTCAGAAGACTTGGGTTTTGGGAACCATGGATCCATCCTCCTGCAGTCCTTCCTGCACCCTCTGTTATTATGGCCTAACGTCCTCACTCCATGGGTGCGTCCTCCCCCAAACAGAGGGGCCCATGGAGGACGAACCCTTATGGCAAGGGCAGAAGATGGTTGGTCAGAGCTGTTACTTAGAGTTTTATATAAGAAAGCGAGATCTGTGGGCATGTAACCTTAAGAAATAAGCTTGTGAGGAGGGTAGAACATCCTTTTAAATGTTGGCAGCACGGTCTTCCATATCCAGGCGATGATAGTGGACCTGTAGGGGCTTAGAGGCCAAAATATTAATCTGTTCTTTAATAAATTGTAACAGCCTGTTTATAATGCAGGGTCCTAGGGACACCATTAAAAGTAAACCCAACAAAGGGCCTAATAGGGGAAGAAGATAGGGCAGAAATCCATTAAGCCCAGTCCAGAGGGGATTTTCAAATATTTCCCTTCGTCTCTTTTCTAGATCTTCTTGAAGCTGCTTAATTTTAGTGCATACTATGCCAGAATTATTGGCATAAATGCAGCATCATTCCCCTAAGGCCAAGCAAATACCTCCCTGGTTAGCTGTCAGCAAATTTAAGCCTCGTCTTTTTTGAAGGAACACTTCTGCCAGGGAGTCTATTTGGTCCTGCAAATCTTTAATGGTTCATGATAGAGTTTTTATCAGTTGTTACTGATAGAGTTTATAATTTGTTGAGACAGGCGATGGTAAGAGTGAATAGACGTGCCTAAGCCAGTGTACCTGTGCCCACAGGAACTGTTATTCCAAGGCTGGCAGATTGTTGGCTGCATCTGAAAAAGAAGAAATTTTGTCCTCATTAGGAGTCCCTCTGTCCCTGTTTTGAGGTAAGTCATTAACCTGTTTAACCAGGAGTTCTGGTAACCATCTTGGGGCTGTTTGATCTTGGTCCAAAACATAAGCTGAGCCTCCTCCCCAGATGAGGACAGGATCTGGGCCTTTTTATTTATTTGTAAGGGGATTGTGTCACATAACAGGTGGGCGAACAGAATTGGACGAGGGATGGCAGTGTCTGTCTGCTGCCGAATGGCCTTCATTGTCTAGGGTAAGAAAAATAAGGGCAAATAATGCATTGTTAAGGCGATGCCTGGGTGTGGTAAATACAAGGGAGGAAGCCTTAAGGAGGGTTAGCCAAGTTTTTAAGGTAAGGTGGGCAAGTTCCACAATGCCTTGGCCCTGAGGGTTGTATGGAATTCCAGGAGTATGACAAATTTGCAAGGTAGCACAAAACTGTTTAAACTTGGCAATGGTATATGTAGGATAAATATCTGTTTTAATATGTATTGGTGTACCCATAACAGAAAAGGGTGAAACAAGATGAGAAAGGACATCTTTGGTAGCCTCTCCAGAATGTGGTGATGCAAAAATAAAGCCGCTGAAGGTATCTACAGAAATGTGTATATATATTTGGCTATTACAAATTCAAGAAAATGAGTAACATCCATTTGCCAAAACTGATCGGGCAGTAATCCTCGGGGGTTAACTCCCAAGTGTTGAATGGGGAGGGAGACAGCGCAACTAGGGCATGCTTTTACTATTTCTCGTGCCTGTTGCCTGGTAATTTTACAAAGTAATCAAAGGCTCTGGAAATTTAAATGGTGTAGATTGTGTAACTCCGTGGCCTTTTGAATGGAGCCAACAAAAATTGGAAAGATGAAACGAGTTGCTGCATCAGCTTGAGCATTACCTTGAATTAGAGGGCTGGAAAGATCAGAGTGTGCCCTTATGTGTCCTAAGAAAAATGGGTGTTGTCTGACCTGAATTAGCTGCTGAAGCTGGTGAAACAGAAAGGCCGCATTGTTAGAAGCCTTAATGGGGGGTGAAATCACCAGCAGGTGCACAGAATGAGCAATGTAGCCACTGTCTTTATAAATATTAACAGGATTATAAAAATGTTATAAAAACTTGTGTTATGTCAAACAATTCCACAAACTGTGGTGACTGATAGACAGTATCAAAGGTGGTAGGCTGGTTATTGACAACAAAGACCGCTCGGCCATTACAGGAACCGTCTGTAAAGACAGTAAGGGCTTGAGGAATGGGAGCATTTTGAGTAATTTCAGGAAAAGTAAATGGATGTAACTGGACAAAATGTAAAGGGGGTCATTGGGGAGGTGGTGATCAATTGTTCCCAAAAGCCTGATAGGGAAATACCTCATTCATCCCTTGTCTCTAGTAAAAATTGGGTTTGGTCCTTAGTATATGGAATAAAAATATTATCAGGGTCTTTGCCAAAATGTTGTAGAGAAATCAAATGACCTTTAAAAATAATAGAAGCTACCTGAGCAAGATAAACAGTAATAACCTTCGAGGATGTGGTGGGTAAATGGACCCAAAACAAGGGGCAGTCTTTATTTTTAAAATGTGGATCTCGCTGCCAAAATATTCCTGTGGGTGTATGAGGAGTGTGTAAAATAACCAGAACCAGAGGAAGGTTATAAGAAATTTGCGTAACAAATTGTTGGGCAATGGCTTCTGTGACTTGGTTTAATGCCTGTCATGCCTTGGGAGTAAGATTTTGAGGGGAGGAGGGGTGGGAATTACCTCTCAAAATATCATTAAGGGTCAAAAGTACACAAGTGCATAATTTTAAATATGTTATTAGCCATTGAATATGCCTCAGTAATTTCTGAAAATCTTTAAGGGTGTGAAGATGGTCCACACGTAGTTGTATTTTAGAAATTTGGATCTGATTTCTGTAGAATTTTAAGGCCCAAACTTTTATAAGAGTCCTGTGTTTGAACCTTATTAGGAGCTATCTGTAGTCCCAAGGTAGTGAGGATTTTGTAAAAGTCCAAGTAACAATTATTAAGATCATGGGTATTAGGTGCAGCAATTAACAAATCATCCATGTAATGTAAAATATAAATTTGTGGCCCTCGCTCTCTCACAGGGTCTACTTCTTGAGCAACGTATTTTTGTCAAAGAGTACGGATGTTGGCCATACCTTGGGGAAGAACCTTCCATTGAAGTCTCTGCATAGGGCCCTGAATATTAATGCAAGAAAGACTAAAGGCAAAATAGGGTCTATCCACAGGATGCAAAGGAATGGTAAAAAAAGCAATCTTTTAAGTCCATAACCATTTTACAATAGTTTTTGGAAATAGCCACTGGTGTGGGAATGTCTGGCTGTAGTGCTCCCATCGGGAGTATAACTTTATTAATGGCACACAAATCTTGTAAAAGGCGCCACTTGCCTGATTTTTTCTTGATAACAAAAATAGGAGTGTACGATGGTGAGGTTGAGGGCTCTACATGGCGGGCTGCCAGCTGTTCCTTCACTAACATGGAGACAGCCTCCAAATTTTCTTGGGTAAGGGGCCACTGATCCACCCACACAAGAGTCTGAGTCTCCCAAATAATTTTATCTCCATGGGAACAGGAGGGTCAGGAACCGACACTAAAAATCCAAATATCCAAGTCCATATGTATTTTTTTTATGGGTTGTATAGGCTCCACCAGTCCTTGTCTCAGCCTCCCAAGGCCTGTACCAGGGACAAAATTCATACGGAGCATTTGATGAGTCACCATGGAATTGGGACTGGCAAGAATAACTTCTATTTGACTCAAAATATCTCCAGCCCATAGGTAAACAGGGAGGTCAGGAACAACGAAAGAAGTGACAGTTCCCTTATTACGCTCTTTATCAGTCCAGCTAAGAGCAGTAGAGCTGACCAGAGGATTTTTTGACTTTCCTATCCCTTTAAGGTCAGTCAAGGATGGGGTGAGGGGCCAACCTGATCGCCAGTATTTTTGAGAAATAATTGTCGCATCAGCTCCAGTAACTACAATTGCTTGGTATTCCTTTCTTTCAATAAGTAAGGTAAGGGTGTGTCTAATATGAGAAATGGGATGAACCCAATATACCTCAGAGGAGCCCAAGGAGGCAGTCCCCCACAGTAGGTTTGGGAGGTGGAAATGCCCCTTAATCTAAGGGAAGAAGTATTAATTGTGCAAGACTTTTTCCTCCTGGGATGGCCGCAACTCTATTAATAACTGTGGCCAGTATTTTTATTTCTCCAGTGAAATCATTATCATTAATGCCAGGGAAGACCTGAACACCTTGTAAGGTAGTAGAGGCTCTTCCAAGAATAAGGGCACACATATGAGATGGAGGGGCACCCATAATTCCAGTTGGTATTATCTGGGGCCCTTGCATTGAGTCTAATATTGTATCAGTGGTGGCACAGAGGTCCAATCCTGCACTGCCTGGACTGGGTAGTTGGAGGGAGCCAATTGTGGAGAAGGATTTTGAGGTAGGTTGGGAGTTTGGGAGGGAACAAACCTCATTGCCCCAGGGAGTTTCCTGAGAAGTAGGAAGAAATAGGCTGTCTGAGGGCATTTGTCATTGATCTACACTCACTGGCCCAGTGATGACCTTTACCATATCAAGGACAAAGTGTAGCTGGGGTCGGTTTAGCTCCAGTTTGAGGAGACACTATTCTTACTCTTTGTTTGCCTGTCGGACACCTGCGTGCAAAATGGCATGGTTGTTTACAAGTAAAGCAAGTACTTGAGCCAGTAGTGTAAAAGGCCTTGGTAAATGCGGCACTAATTTGAGACCCATGGCATGGGCTGCACCCACGCCTGCACAGATTCTAATAAAGTCAGAAAGTTTCCCTTTATCCTTATGATGTCGAAGAACATCCTGACATGCCGGGTTGACATTTTCAAAGGCAAGATGTTTTACAAAGGTGCTTTCGCTTTCGCTTGGTCCAAGCAAGCATTCCACAGCTAGGTAAAGCCGGGGAACAAAGTCGCTATAAGGCTCGTCGGGCCCTTGTCGAGTTCTTGCCAGGGAAGTGATAGCCGAGGCCCTTTCAGGGAGGCGTCTCCAAGCAACTAAGCCAGCCATCTAAATCTGCGCAAAAAGTCCAGCAGGGAAACGTGCCCGTTTAGTTTTAGTGTCAAAAGTTGCATTGCCCACTAGCTTAACATAAGTCCAGGATTTAGAGGAGCCCTTTGTTAATTTTTTTTGAGTAGTTTCTGACAGGGCTCTTTGAAATCTGCATTCCATAGCAGGAAGTCTCCGGCACTGAGGGCAGCTAGGTCTAAAAATTTCCAATCATTGGGAGTAAGAAATTGTGTGCTGCAGCTTTCTAATAAAGCCAACGTATAGGGCACAGTGGGGCCATAGTGAGCACAAGCCTTTTTAAGTTTTTCAAGAAAATGGAGGCTAAAATTTTGTAGACACTCTGGGTTCCTTCCTGCCTAGGGGTGAACTCCTCATCTTCTAAGTCCTGATCTCCTTGATCCATTTCCCCCGCTTCCTCCTCTTTTTCCTCTTCTAAGTCTTTGACCTCAGCCTGGGCAGGCTTATCTATCTGACTGGTGGTGACTGGAAGGCGAGCACAGGCTGATGGAGTGGCTTCGCCTTTGTATTAGACCACTGTGGGCCAGCTTGTGTTGACTCCATTCCTAAGGCTAATGAAGAGAGCTCAGAGTCAAGGGATCTTTATTCTTTTAAAAATTGGATCTGTTCCCGTCCATGTTGGAGAGACTCTCTCAAGGGAGCCAGGTTAGGCAAGGGAAGTGGGGAAAAAATATCTGGGGGGACATTTGGCCCCTGAAGGGCCAGAGCACAAAAGGCAGGAGGGATATAGGAGGGAGGGGAATGTGTAAGTCCTATAGTCTGTGGCAGGGTCCTGAGAGGTGGAGAGTCTTCTGAATGGTAGCGAGCTGCTTCCTTCTCCAAGGTAGCCTCCTCCCCAGGGGTCAATGTTTCTCTGGGATTTAAAACTGCATAAAGGCGGTTGGAAACCATTGGAGCCTTATTCATTAGGGTGGGATTTTGAGGAAGATCAGGAAGGTCCCAGGGTCCTGGGGAGACTAAGAAGGGTCTATGTCTATACTAACTGATGGGCATGCCGAGAAGGGATGAGAGGTCTTTTGCATAGTCTCTTCCCCAATCCTGACAAGTATTAAGGTACCATTGTCAAAGGGTGAACTTTTAAGAATTTCACTAATTTATTTCCAGAAAGAAAAGGTAGGAACAGGCACTTTTTCTGGGCCAAAGGATTCATAATAATCTTTTAAAATGTCTCCTACTCTAAGCCATCTTTTACCATCAATGGTACCTTCAAGGGGAAACCATGGAAAAAATTCTTCGATGTATGAAAAGAAAAATATTAAGTCATTTTTCTTAACACGTGCCCCCCATGTATTTAAGGATTCCTTGTGGCCTGACAAAAACAAATCATGTGACGAAACTGCTTGTCCCATGGTGGGTCACTCACTGTGCGTCATCCCCACTCTCCTCCTGGATCTGTCTCTCAGTGGTGTCTGCTGAGGCAATCGCGAGCTCCACTTGTCCAAATCTTCCAGGAGGACAGGGTTCCCCCTCAGTCAAAGGCTTGAGCCCCAGTCGTTGGGCGCCAGTTGTCCTGGCCTGCAGGACACATCAACGTGGGTAGCAAACCTAGATGGGGAGGAATGAAGGGACAAGAGACACGAGAGATGACAGCAAGACAAAAGTTCTGATCAAGCTGCAAACTTTTATTGTTCACACAGAGGAATTTATATGCTGGAGATTTGAAAGCTCTCTTATCAGCAGTTCCTGGATGTCTTCACAAGGTGAGATAACCTCAGGATATTTCAGGAAGACAGATGGCCACAGGATGTCTCAGGAACACAGATGACTACAGGATGTCTCCCAGACAGGATGTCTCCCTGGGGCTGTTTCTTGTAAGTGTCAGGCTATTCTTTGAAGGAGAATTTCTTCTACCCCTTACAGTCAGGGATTCAGTATTTCAAATGGAAAATTGGAGAAAGAATCCAATGTGTATGCAAATATGTGCTACCCAAAAATCTTCCCACTCTCATCCAGAACAATGCCTTGACATTACCTTCACCCCAAGTAAGACACAATTAGAGGAGAAGAGTAAGAAAATCTCTGAATACACATCAAGAATGGAAAATGCTCAGGAGTTCACAACCTTGGAGGTGGTAGAGGAGTTTCCAAATGTAAGGGAGAGGGTAAAACTCCACAAACATGGAGCTCTGCTAGACTAAAGACTTTTTGAGAAACTGCCTCTGAGGTTGGGCACTTGAAATATATGTTGTTGTCAGGAGCTTTAGCTCCCTTTGTAGTGAGACCATCAAGCTGGGTCTGCATGTATGTGACCTGGAGGACATGGTTTCTTATTTTCCAAAGGACATGAGGCAGCAGTGCTGAATTCTCTCTTTGTAGGTAAACTGTTGTCTCTGAGTGCTAAGTGTCTTCCAGTTTGGAAGCCATTTGCTCATCCTCCAATTTTGTTGTGTTTCTTGCAGCTGCACTGGGAGTTTGGTATTTGCTTCATGAAATACGAAGAGTTCAACTGGGACACAGTACTGGAGGGAGTTCTGTCACATGTGATGGGTAAGGGTCTGCGGGAGAATGCACCAACCAGGCTTCTATCCCACATAGCTTGCCCCCTTCACCATAGCAATCTGATTCTAAACATTGCACTGAAACCTCTCCATATAACAACATACCTTTACATACAAGGGTCTGGGGGCTGCACCATGTCAGTCACAAACCATTTGAAAGCCAATGGCAGATCCAAATCACCCAAACAAATGTTTTAACACACACCTTCACACCACTTCTCTAGGCCGACTACTCAGCAGGGTCCAAATTACTGCCATCTCTGTTCTACACCATTTTCATGAAACCCAATCAAACAGGCACTGTCTGGTATACTCGTGATCATCAATAGAACATCCAAAGATTCTACAGTGCGAAGTGGTCATGGGAATTTCAAAAATTTCATGGTAATTATCAGACATTTTTCAAGGATGAAGTTGGAGGCACTGTGGGTTTCAATTCATTCAGGAACCATTAAATGGAGAGGAAGCTCATTTCATTGAAAATTCTGGAGAATTCTAACAGGCAAGGCTTCCCAAAGACAGGCAAAAAGGTCACATAAAGCCAGGCGTTTGAGGTCTACAATGTGTGGTCCATGTGTGTTTTGACTTGCAACTATGGCTGCCAATTCTTTAAGAATAAAATTATGTGATATTCTTCCTGAGATTCCCAGTGCTCTGTGGAAAGCCACCCTGGGCCTAGATCTCAGTTTCCAAGGGCAACTCTCATGTGTGGCATCCTAAAATCCCAACACAATACATGGCAATACTTCTTTGAGGTCCATTCCAAAACTCAGTCTCTAAGGGGAATCACACCAGTGTTCAAGACCAGGTGGACCCATCATCTTTTCCAACAGCCACAAAAATGACCACAATTAAAACCAAAACACTTCCACATGGCCCTCATCTTCTTTCATATCGACACTCATCATAACCTCAGGCTGTAGTTTTTCATGAGGGGCACAGCCAAGGACAGTATCCAAAATAAGGTCCCTTGCCCACATTTGCCTAAAGTCAATGTGGCTGGGAAACCCTTCTAGTGAACCAGGAGTGATCAAAGAGGCCTGCCCTTAATACTGCTCTGATTCTCCATTTTGAGGCCTAATGAATGTGGGGTTTAGATTCTTTATGTTAATTGGAGTCATGAGAAACCTATGAACGTATGATCTAGTCTCTGCAGGGCTTTGAAGAACTCATTTGACCCAAAGGATCCCTATTCTCATAGATGGACATCAGGAACCTTACAGAGGAAGGTGAGAGACTTCATCCACAATGACTGCTCTTTTGGCTCTTTTGGTTTTGGATGCAAACGTGGGATCCTTCTTTAGATCCATCAGGTGCTAAGAATCTAAGCCATAGCCTCACACAGGGCCAAGAGGCTGATTCAGACACATCCCTTTCCAAAGCAATTAAGCAAGGAGCCACAGATGATGCCCATTCATTTCCATTTGAAAACTCTTTTCTTCAGGCTTCCCAAAGGGGTGGCCTGAGGCAAAAAACTTCCTGACATTCAGAGCAACAGAACAATAGGTAATTAAAAGTACCAAAGCAGGGTTTCTTCACTGAGACTTGTCAGAAGCCAGTGGTGAGCCACTATCTGTTTTCTCATACAAGCCTCCTCTTCAGAGCTTTCCTGGCATATGGCCATTCTCACATCTGTAGGTACCAAGATAGGCTGACTCTGTCCTTGGTAATTCAAAACTAGTGACACCACTGGGAGTGGGACTGGGACTGGCTCTGTGTGCCTGGCTTCCTGGATGCCAATTTCCATCACCGAGGAAGTGAGGTGAGGTCACTTCCTTCAGGATCTGAATGAGGTCACTGACTTGGCAACCACTTTGTCCTAACAGTTGCTTCCAAGGTTCCCATGAGATGAAGGCTTCCCCTACTTAATGTGACAATTTCACAAGTTAAAATGGTATATCAACCATTGGCACCCGGGAACAGCTCTCCATACAGGCCTGATTTGGTCCATCTTCTCTACATTAAGAAGAGAGAAGCTGATTAAGACACAACCCTACATTCTGACCAGGTTGTTTGCCATTGAAGATGACTTGTGGTCTCTCAGGTCCTTCATAGCTGCCTACATATTCTCCAGGGATACTTTCAGCATGGACCTTTGAAGTTCTCAGCAGGTAGAGGATCCCTACATTTCAGTATTATAAGACCACCTCTGTCCCTGCTCTTCTGTAAAGTAAGATTGAGGGAACACTGTATGTTTAGGGTTAATAACAGGTTCAATTTGGATTAGGAATCATTTTCTGGATGAATAATGGTATTGGCAACCTGCGAAATTTATAAGAATATAGAGGTGAACTGTGTGTATGAAAATAGAAATCCAAGTAAGATTGGAAGCCCAGAAGTGCATTGGGCCCTTGATTGTGATACTGAGCATTGAATTACATTCTGCACAGATGTCTCAGATAAATTGATATACAATGGCATAGGACATTGTACCTTGGATGATTGAATGTAGAAGCGAACATCCGGTCAAAAAGGGATAGTCAGTAGGAATAGGAAGATAGTAGGTAGGTATAGGAAGAAGGGTGAGTGTATGATTTGGAACAAAATTTCTTTAGCAACAGGGTTTCGGATAGAAAATGAATTTAAATGTCAGCACATGTGAAGAGTCTGTCACAATGATGAAGTGGGAAAAATATGTAGGTAAGCAGATATCAATAGAGACATTATGAAATCAGGGTTGAGTTTGAATATGCAATCTTAGGAAGAAACAAATATGTAGTCATCAATAGGATTGACATTTGAGAGCATAAGTAATCTTGGACATGGATGATTTTAGTAATCCATGTTAATTTTCCATTTTGGCTTTGGTACAATCATAAATGTGAACTTTGAATTTAGTGTCCAGAATATTTCTGTGAATAAATGTATATGTAGATCAGGTGACATGAGTATTTCTTCCACCATTTCTGGGAGCAATATTGACTGACTACTTCTGATTGATAGGTACAGATTCTTTATGTGAATTGGAATCATGAGAAACCCAAGCACCTCTTCAGGTATTGAAGAACTCATATGACCCAAAGGATCCCTATTCTCAATTGATGGAGGTCAGGAATCTAACAGAGGAAGGGAAGATACTTCATCCAAAATGACTGAACTTTTTGCCATTTTGGTTTTGAATGCACACATGGGATCTTTCTTTAGATCCATCAGGTGCTGAGAATCTAAGTCACAGCCTCACACAGGGCCAAGAGGCTGATTCAGACACATCCCTTTCCAAAGAAATTTAGCAAAGAGCCATAGGTGATGCCCATTCATTTCCATTTGAAAACTGTTTTCTTCAGGCTTTACAAAGGGTTGGCCTGAGGTAAAGAACTTCCTGACATTCAGGGCAACAGAAAAATAGGTAAGCAAAAGGCCCAAAGCAGGGTTTCTGCACTGAGACTTTCCTGGTCACACTGTCCCTGCTCTTCTGTAAAGTTAGATTGAGGGAACAGTGTATGGTTAGGGTTAATAACACGTTCGATTTGGGTTAGGAATCATTCTGCAGGATGAATATTTGTACTGGGAATCTGCAATAATTACAAGAATATATAGGTAAAATAAAAGTATGAAAACAGAAATCTAGGCAAGATTTGAAGCTCAGATGGGCATTGGGCCCTTGAGTGGGTTACTTAGCTTTGAATTATGTTCTGCACAGATGTCTCAGATAAATCGATATACAATGACATAGGACCTTGTACCTTGGATGATTGAAAGTTGAAGAGAACATCCAGTCACAAAGGGAAAGTCCGTAGGTTTAGGACGATAGTCTCTAGGTTTAGAAACAACAATGAGTATAGGATTTGGACCAAACGTTCTTTAGCAATTGGTTTTCAATAAGAGAGTGAATGTAAATATCAGCACATGTGAAGAGTCAGACACAATGATGAAATGGGGAAAATATGTAGGAAAGCAGATATCAATAGAGACATTAACAAATCAGGCAATGTATAAAGTGAGGGATAGGATTAGACATTTTCAACAGGGTTGAGTTTGAATATATAATCTTAGAAAGAAACAAATACATAGGATTTATCAATAGGATTTACATTTTAGAGCATTAAGCAACCGGGACATGGATATTTTTAGTAATCCATGCTCACTTTCCTTTTAGGCTTTGCTACAATCATAAGAGTGACTTTTGCTTTCTGTGTCCAGAATATTACTGTGTTAAAATTTATATGTAGATCAGGTGACATGAGCATTTCTTCCACCATTACTGGGAGCAATATTTTGAAGACGTATAGATATTGGGGGAACAAAGTGGAGTACCCTGTGTCAATGGATATAGAAATAATGTATGAATAGACGATACTGTGAATAAATAATATAACTGGTTCCAACTTTAAATAGTGGATTGATTTGATATCTGAAAATATACTGGAAATCTTAAACTGATATTCATACATTCACTACAACCAGGTATACATCTAACGGTAATATTAGGGTTATGGTTTATCATGAAGAGTGTGTGAGTTTTGCTTCAAATATGATTATGAAAATCAAAAACAATGTGTTTGGAAAGAAGTCTCATGACAAGACCAGTCAAGAACACTGGAGGAATATATGTGTTCTGAAGCAGGAGGTGATTGAAATTGAAAAAAAATGCCTATAAATTTGTGAACTTGTGGATGAAAAATATATCATATGATGTGCATAAACTGAAGAAATAGTAATGTACCACTGTTTAATAAAAATGAACCGCAAAATACACATCATGTCCCATAGGAAAATGCTTGCATTGATGTTGAACTTGGTTTTACTGTAGAAATATTAGGATTTGTGTGCACCATTCACTGAAGTTAGTCTTCAGTACTAGGAAACAAATCTGTATTAAAGTTGGATGAATATTTCTGAGAATAATCTTGTGAAAAGTTGATCATAAATCCACATACATAAATATGAATGATTTTAAGGAGTGTATAATAAGATTAATATATTTCATATTTTGAAAAATTTGGAGAGTATATATATATATATATATATATATATATATATATATATATATAAATAAATATACACACACACACACACACACACACACACACACACACACACACAGAGACAGACATTTAATCTAGCAATATATTTGCCAATTGAAATTCATCATGAAATATGTAACATCCACAGGTGCAAAAATATTGATTTCACTGAAAATGGATCTATATATAATGTTGTTCTAATAACAAGCTCACCCATAGGTTGAATTCTCAATTCCAACAGTGTTTAAGAGGAGTGATCTCTTCTCATAACTTGTATATGCCTAGTCAGCAACCTCACAAAAATGTACGTTTGATAACAGGTAGGATTCTATATGTGCATATAAAAATACATGTGCTGAATAGTCTACAGAGAAAGGAGACACCAATTTGTTGAGAGCCACAGCTTAAGGGGCCCCATCAAACTTCCAGTTACCAGCAACATTCCCCTGTGAGATGATTATTGGCTCACAGCGGCCCCAGCAACATCTAGCTGATTGGCTCCTCTGTGGTGATGCACAATGGAGATGCTCATTGAGCTTTTTCCCCGCTCTTTCCGACTGCCAGCTGATGATTGGCTCACAGCAGCCCCAGCAACATCAAGCTGATTGGCTCCTCTGCCATGATGCACATTGGGCAGTTTCCCTGCCCTTTCAGACCACAGAGCTGCTCATTGTGGGACTTTTTTGGCTCCACCCACCTGACCCAGCCATATGGCCTCAAGAGCAGGAGGATTGTGGGAGGTGGAGAGGCTTGTGGGTGTGACAGAAACTTTGCAAGGAAGCCAGTGGTGGCAGTTGGGCTCTGAGGGTTTTTCCTAAGGAGCTGTTTTGCTTGGCGTGTGTGGTTCTAAAAATAAACTTTGTTTCTTTTGAAAAGTCGCTCTTGAATCGTGCCCAGCCAGACTGCAGCATTTGGTGGCTCGCACGGGGAGCCACTGAGGGTAAGTGATAAGGTAAACTGCTAGCCCCTGAGGGAAGGGCGAGAGGATCGGTAGCCATTTTAAGATTCCTCTTTTGTTTTGCTTCACTTTTGTTGCCTGTCCATGGAGATGAGTGAGATGGATGAAAAACCGCTCACATCTGAGAAAAAAATTATTTACTTCTGAGGAACAGATAGGGAGAAAGGACGGATGCACATGTCAGTAGGATATAAAGGCTATAATGACTTTTTGTTGTTCCCTTTTTATTTTATTCTGTCTCGGTTTTGTTTGGCATCGTCTTGTTGGGTTGTATTATAGTAGAAATACAGGATCAGAAATTAGTAAAAAAACAAACTGAAAGAGTGTTAAGTAAATTGTTAGAGGAAGGAGGCACCTCAGTAAAGTCAAGAACAGTCAGGGCATACGTTGATACAATACAAAAATGTAGCCCATGGATTTTTAAGGAGTTGTTAAATATACCATAATGGAACCATCATGGTGAAGATTTAAAAGGGGGGAAAAGAACAGCCCAGGGACTCTGACAGTTGGCACATTGCCATTGAGGACGTTTATATCTGGTTTGCTTAGTCCAAAGACTTCAGATCAGACAAAGATAGAGGAACAAAGCTTAGGTCAGAAAAAGCCATCAGGGGCAAAGTTACAAAAGGAGACTGCTACTAACAACTTTCAATAACTAGAGGGCGTAAGTGTCCAACCAACAGCGCCTCCTCTACAGGAGACTGTTACTAACACCTTTCTATCACCAGAGTATGTAAATGTCCAAATAACAAGGCCACCTCCATATGCTAGGAGGCCACCAAACCCCGCAGTTGATAGTTCGGTTCCTGAGACAGGATCTCAAGTATTAACATGCCCTGTATTTGAGGTAGGAGGGCAGCAAATTCACCATGCTTTAAATTTCAAAATAGTGAAGCACCAAAAAGGGCTGTAACAACCTATGGTCCTCAAGTACCCTTCATTGTAAGCTTGGTCGAATCCATTAACAACTTGAATATGATGCCAGTAGATTGGGCTAATATGTGTAAAGCTGGGCTAAATGGAGGTCAATACCTTTTATGGAAGGTTGCCAATGAGGAATTTTGCAAGGAGACGGCTAGGTGAAATGCAGAAGCTGGTTATCCTCAGAGAAATCTAGATATGTTGTTAGGAAAGGGACCTTATGAGGACCAGCAGCAACAAATTGCATATGATCCTGGCGTATACGCACAAATTGCTGCAGAGGCGGTTAGGGCATGGAAGACTTTACAAGGACATGGAGGTTTACAAGGTCAATTATCTAAGGTAATACAAGGAGCTAATGAATCTTACACTGAATTTGTAGATAGGCTTATTCAAACAGCTACCAGAGTTTTGGGGAATACAGAACAAGCAATGCCATTAATAAAAAACTGGCTTATGACCAAGCGAATCGTAGGTGCAGAGATATCACTAGACCATGGAAACATGAAGATTTAAACACATATATTAAATTATGTAAAGACATTAATGAATAAGAGGAAGTCATGGCAGCTGCAGTAAAACAGGCTTTAGATGCCAGAGACATCAATGAACAAGGGCAATTTGTGGCAGCTGCATTAAACAGGCTTTAGATGCAAGGCCAGGAACATGCTACAATTGTGAACAAACAGGACATTTTAAAAGGAATTGCTCCATAGGAAGAGGGTTTAACAAAAATAGGTACCAAAGGAGTAGAATACTGGGTATTTGCCCACGATGCCATAGAGGGAGACATTGGGCTAATGAATGCCGTTCTCAAACCACCATAGAGGGTACTTCATTATCAAAAACGAACAAGGACTAGCTGTTTATCCATGATATCATGGAGAAAGGCACCGGGCTCCATTGCCAAAAAATGGACAGGGGAGCCCAATGCTCTGGGGCCCAAAACCACAAATATATGGAGCACTGGAGGAACCCAGCAACCCCATCAGTGTAGTGCCCAGGACACATTGTGCATCAGACGCCTCATCAGACAAATCAGAGGGAGCACAGGGTTAGACATCTGCACCTCCATCAGATCAGTACTAACTGTAGAGATGGGGGTTCAAATCATTCACACATGGTGAAAGGACCTCTTCTCAAAGGAACAGTAGGCTTATTATTGGGACGCAGCTCTTCTAATCTAAAAGGACTTATGATAAGTCCTTGGGTAATTGATCCCGATTATGAAGGTGAAATAAAATTTATAGCCAGTTCTCCAAAGGACATATCAGTAATTTCACCAGGAGATAGAATAGCACAGTTACTAATAATACTCAGTCTGCATGATAAATTTTCCAGTCGTGCTGTGGAAAGAGGTTCCAAGGGATTAGGCTCCACAGGTGTAGATATGGTTATGCTTTCTTTAAATTTAGATTCTCGCCCCAGGCTAAAACTAAATATTCAAGGACATGAATTTAATGGGCTACTTGATACAGGTGCAGATGTTAGCATTGTCTCTCATCAAGAATGGCCAAAACATTGGCCATTACAACAATACACTCAAACACTTTGAGACCTAGGAGTGGCAACTAATCCCCATAGAAGTGCAATGGTATTGGATTGGAAGGATCCTGAAGAATGTGAAGGAACTATACAGCCATATGTATTGGATAATCTTCCCGTAAATTTATGGGGATGAGATGTCCTAGATCAATTAGGTTTGACATTAACAAATAACATCAATCAAAATGTACCCACTATTATGGCTAGAGAAGGTTTTAGGAAAGGAAAAAGATTAGAAAAACAAGAACTAGGTATAGCAGCGCCAATACAAATAGACCAAGCAACAGACAGACATGGGTTGGATTTTCAGAAAGGGCCACTGAGACAATAAAAATTACTTGGAAATCAGAAAGACCAGTATGGCTTCTTCAGTGGACCCTGACTAAAGAAAAGATACAAGCAGCCCAGTTCCTGGTCAAACAACAATTAGCGGAAGAACATATACAACCTTCTGTTTCTCCCCATTATACTTTCATTTCTGTCATCAAAAAGAAATCTGGTAAATGGAGATTATTGCATGATTTAAGAGCCATTAATAATGAGATGGTTATTTTGGGACCTGCTCAACAAGGATTCCTCAATTGTCTGCTTTGCCAAAAACTTGGTATGTTTTAGTTATACATATTAAAGATTGTTTTTTTTTTTTCATTTCCAATTCTTCTTGAGGATAGTCCAAGTTTTGCATTTACTATCCCTGCACTGAATCATGAAGGTCCTGATCAGAGGTATGAGTGGAAAGTACTCCCTCAAGGGATGGCTAACAGCCCAACTATTTGTCATATTTATGTTAACAAAGTAATCCAGCCACTTAGAAATCAAAATCCTGAACTACAAATATTTCACAATATGGATGATGTGTTATTAGCACACAAGTTAAAAACCCATTGCTAGAATGTTATGCCACACTTACAAACTAATTAAAAAATTATAATGTAGGGATATCAATTGATAAAATACAATTAAATTTTCCAATTAATTATTTAGGAGTTCTATTATCCTCAACCATGGTCAGTCCACCAAAAATTCAAATACGAGTAGATCAACTCAAATCAATTAATGACTTTCAGAAGTTATTAGGAGACATTAATTGGATAAGGCCTTATCTAGGTATACCAACAGGAGAGTTGGGACCTATATTTGATATCCTAAAAGGTCCATCTGATCCAAATTCACCCAGAATGTTAACGCCTGAAGCAATAAAGGCATTAAAAATCATTGAAACATATATGGGAAATATGCATTTGGATAGATTTGATAAAATAATGCCTTTATTATTTATTGTGCTACCAACAAAAAATATTCCTACAGGAGTATTTTGGCAAGAAGGTCCATTATTATGGATACATTTATCTTATTCTTCTAACACTATTATTACTAGGTATCCTGAGGCTGAGGGACAATTAATACTCATAGGAATAAAAGCAGCAAAGGGAGTGTTTGGAATTTCTCCCAATAAAATTATTACTCCATACACTATGAATCAAATTGATGAATTAGCTAATGAGTTAAATACTTGGGCAATAATCATGTGTAAATCTAATGTTTTATTTGATAACCACTTACCATCTAATCTTTTATTGTCTTTTGGGTCATTGCATCCTGTAATTTTTCCAAAAATTACAAGAAAACTCCTATCATGAATGCTCCAAATATATTCACTGATGGGTCAAATAATGGTACAGCAGCAATAGTTACACCTGATCAAATTTTTACATTTTTAGCACCCCAAAAATCAGCTCAAAAGGTAGAGCTTAATGCAGTATTATAAGCTTTTGTGATGTTTAAAGATTCTCTGTTTAATTTATTTTCCAATAGTCAGTATATAGTTAATGCTATAGTATCTCTTGAAGATGCTGGTAGGATTTCCCCTTCCTCTACTGTTTTCTCTTTCCTTTCCAGTATACAAAGTCTAATCTGGGACAGAAAATATCCATTCTTAATAGGACATATCTGGGCACATACAGGATTGCTTGGAGCCCTTAGTTTGGGCAATGATTTAGCAGGTAAAACTAAACATGACATAAATACATATTTTCTGTACACTAGAAGAAGCTATAAATTTTCATAAAAAGTTCATTATCAATGATAATACTTTACAAAAGCATTTTAAAATAACTAAGGAACAAGCTAGACAAATAATAAAACAATGTCAAAATTGTGTGACCATTTTACCACATTTTAATCTTAGAGTCAATCGTAGAGGATTGATACCTTACCATATATGGCAGATGGATGTCACACACTTGCCAGAATTTGGAAAATTAAAATATTTGCATGTTACAGTTGATACTTCTTCTGGATTTTTGATGGGCTCCCTTCATGGGGGAAAAAAACTAAAGATGTTATAGCTCATTGCTTACAAAACTTTGCCACTGTGGTCATTCCAAAGCAGTTAAAAACTGATAATGCCCCCGGTTATACTTCTACCTCTTTTAAACCATTTTGCTCATCATTTGGCATTACTCATATATCAGGAAACCCATACAATCCACAGGGACAAGCCATAGTTGAAAGAGCACATCACACTATTAAAATGTACTCATTAAAGTAAGAAGACAGAATTGGGAAGGGATATAAATTCCCCAAAGATAAACTTAAAATAACCCTTTTTACTCTAAACTTTTTAAATTTGGATTTTCAGGACTTAGTGCTGCAGAAAGGCATAAGTGTCCAAAAAATTTGTATAAGCCCGAGGTACTTTGGAAGGATATTCTAACAGGACAATGGAAAGGTCCTGACCCATTAATTTTCTGGAGTTGGAGGTCTGTTTGTGGGTTTCCACAGGAAGAACAGCAGCCGATTTGGATTCCAGAGAGATTAACTAAGATCCCGACCCAGTGATTGCCTGGAGTCGGGGGTCTGTTTATGTGTTTCCACAGGGAGAACAGCAGCCGATTTGGATTCCAGAGAGATTAACTGAAGTGATTTCGATAGACCAAAATAAGATGATTTGGCTCAAATCCATAACAGCTGATATCCAAAACTCCAGTTTGGCTATCCTTACATCTGCGACAGAACAGGGATGCTTTTTTCAATATCTATTTTATTATTGCCCTTTCTCAAATCATGAAGTTCTCTTTTGTTTTTTTGAGCTCATACAGACCTAGGTTAATGTTTTGCTTATCAGTTCTATTTTTTGACTGTAGAGTTTTTAAACATTGCAATGATGATTTCACATGTAAAATGTTATAAGGCCTTTACTATTATATTATGTGTTGTATGTATTTATTATGTGTGCACACTTGTGTTTTGTGTTATATATTTGAATGTGCGTATGTCCATATATCACATATGATGAGTGCTAATGAAATAATATATCCATTTTTTTTTTATTCACGTGAATTAAATTCTTTAATTTAAATTGGGTAAACAACTGTTCAGAATTGTTTTAATATGTGAAAAAATAGGAGGTTAACAGACGTGTTTGTTTACTTTCACTTTTCCTTTTCATTATATTTAATTATTCTCTTCAAGATAACGTAAATTGTTAAGAAAATTGTTTTCTTTTAGTGCCTTCAGGAATGTTACAGAATTTTTTATTTAGCCATTATTGCCAGAATTCCTATCTTCATCCCAGTGCCGGTGAAGACAAAGATAAAATCAATTTACAGATTCTGCAATAGCCATCACTGAACTGCTTGTAGAACTTGCCTGGATTATGTATCACTTGTATGCATTGTGAACTCACTTGTATGCATTGTGAACTATCTGCTGGTGCAGCGAATTGTGGCAGTGTTGGGGTACTTATGCTGATGCTGTCATCAGTGATAGAATTTTTCCAATAGGAGCCATCAATTGACTTGGTGTATCTTCCCTATTCTCACTTGATAGAGGTCAGGAAACTTACAGAGGGAGGCGAAAGACTTCATCAGCAATGACTGCTCTTTTGGCAATTTTGGTTTTGGATGCACACATGGGATTTTTCTTTAGATCTATCAGGTTCTGAGAATCAAAGCCACAACCTCACACAGGGCCAAGAGGCTGATTCAGACACATCCCTTTCCAAAGTAATTAAGCAAAGAGCCACAGGTGATGCCCATTCATTTCAATTTGAAAACTGTTTTCTTCAGGCTCCACAAACGGGTGGCCTGAGGCAAAGACATTCCTAACATTCAGGGCAAGGGAACCATAGGTAAGCAAATTGCCCAAAGCAGGGTTTCTCCACTGAGACTTTTCTGGTTACACTGATCTCTGAGGTTTCTGAGATGTTCCCATTTTCTTCAGCTATCCAGTACATGGCTATGTCACAGAGTTTGGAGGTGGTACATATCTTGGACACAAAACCATGAGCCTATTCTGGAGAGAGGCCAGAAATCAGGAGGTGAACAGGAACTTAGGATGATAGTAGGTGTTGTCTATCCATAAGGCAAGCCGCAGTCCATTCATAAAAAGGGCAGAATAAATGCCTGGAAGCTTCCTACTAGTCAGGACACCTCCATTGATGTATTCGCTTTTCTAATAACTACAACCACGGACACAGTGGATACACAGACATAGAAAAACTCGCCTTCTCAAACGACTTACTAGAAACAGTCGACTCCAAACCAAACAAACAACCTTTGCTACCTATTCTCAGAACATGAGACAAAACCACGAACTCACACCCACACCCACTAAGACACCTCATTCCCACAACAAGGTCTGTGACTATCAGGAGTGTCCTCTGACTGGTGGACCATACTATGTTCCCCCAAAATGGCCTGTCCTTTATCAGATCAGGTCCCTTTTGCCAACTCTGTTAAGTTGTCAGGAGCCAGCAATGAGCCACTACCTGCTTCCTCAGGAAAGGCCCCTCTTCAGAGTTCTCCTAGCATTTGTTCATCCTCACATCAGGAGGTACCAAGAAAGACTGACTCTGTCCTTGGAAAATTCAAACAAGTGTGCCCACTGGGAATGGGACTGGCACTGGCTCTGGGTGGCTGGCTTCCTGGATCCCAAGTTCAGAGAGTTCCATCACCAAGGAAGTGAGGTAGGTCACTTCCTTCAGGAACTGAATGAGGTCAATACCTTGGCAACCACTTTGTCCTAACAGTTGTTTACAAGGGTCCCATAAGATGGAGGCTGCCCCTACTTTCTCTGACTCAGTCATAAGTTAGAATGGTATATCAACCACAGGCACCATGGAACAGCTCTCCACACAGGCCTGGTTTTGTCCATCTTCTCTACATTAAGAACAGAGCGACTGATTCAGACACAATACTTCATCCTGACCGGTTTTTTTGCCATGGAAGATGATTTTGTGCTCTCAGGTCCTTCATAGCTGCCTAAGTCTTCCCCAGGGATCATTTCTGCATGGACCTTTGAGGATTTCAGCAGGTGGAAGATCCCCTACATACCTGTATTGTAAGACCAACTCTGTCCCTGCTCTACTGTAAAGATAGATTGATGGAACAGTGTATGCTTAGGGTTAATAACAAGTTTGATTTGGCTTAGGAATCATTCTGTGCAATGAATAATGGTTTTGGGAACCTGCGATATTTACAAGAATATATAGGTGAAATATAAGTATGAACACAGAAATCTAGGTAAGATTTGACGCCCAGAAGTGCATTGGGCCCTTGATTGAAATACTCAGCTTTGAATTATATTCTGCACAGATGTCTCAGATAAATTGATATACAATGGCATAGGACCTTGTACCTTGGATGATTGAATGTCAAAAAGAACATCCAGTCAGAAGGATAGTCAGTAGGATTAGGAAGATATTCATAGGTTTAGAAAGCAGAGTGAGTATAGGATTTGAACCAAACGTTCTATAACAGTAGGGTTTCGGGTAGAGAATGAATGTAAATATCAACACATGTGAAGAGCCAGTCACATTGATGAACTCTGGAAAGTATGTAGGAAACCATATATCAATAGAGACATTAGGAAATCAGGCAAAGTATAAAGTACGTGATAGGATCAGGCATTTTCAACAGTGTTGAGGTTGAATATATAATCTTAGGAAGAAACAAATATGTAGTCACCAATAAAATTGACATTTGATAGCATTAGGCAACCTGGACATAGGTGTTTTTAGTAATCCATACTCACTTTCCATTTAGACTTCGGTACAAACATAAGTGTGACCTTTGCATTTTGTGAAAGAAGTCTCATGAAAAGACCAGTCATGAAACCCTGTGGAAAACATGTTTTCTGAATTAGGAAGTGATGAAAAGTAAAACAAAATGCCTATAAATTTCTGAACTAGTGGATTAAATATATATCCTATCATGTGCATTAACTGAAGAAAAAGAAATGTACCAGTATTGAATAAAAATGAATGACAAAATACACATCACGTCCCATAGGAATGTACTTGCATTGATATAAAACTGTGTCAGTTACTGCAGAAATATTAGGATTTGTATGCACCATTTACTGTTAGTTTTCAGTAATAGGAATCAAATATGTAGTTCAGGTGGATGAATATTTCTCAGAATAATCTTGTGAAAAGTTGATTATTAATCCACATACATGAATATGAATGAATTTACGGAGTGTATAATAAGACACACATATTTCATATTTTGAAAAATCTGTAGAGTGTGTGTGTATATATATATAAACATACACACACACACACACACACACACACACGCACGCACACAAACAGACATTAAAAAGTAGCAATATATGCCAATTGAAATTCACCACGAAATATATGTCATCCACAGATCCAAATAAATTTGTTTTACTGAACATGGATTCATGTATAATTTTATTGTACTAGGAAGCTCATCAATAGTTTGAATTTTCAGTTTCAACAGGGTTTAGGAGGAGTGATCTCTTCTCACAATTTGTGTCTGCCAAGTCAGCCACCTCACAAGAATGTACGTGTGGTACCAGGTAGGATTCTATATGTGCATATAAAAATACATGTGCTGAATAGGATACAGAGAAAGGTAGACAGGAATTCACATATTTGTTAACTTTAAAAACACATGGAGAACCATTTCAACAAAAAATTGACTAGATTTATAACTCCTACACTATATAATGCAAAAGGCAATTCCAATGATACACCATTCCTCCTCTGAACTGCTTGTATTTCTATTCTGTTTGGGTTAATTTTCTCCATCATATTAGAATTAGTAGTCAGAGTCTAGTTGGCATGGGTTTGTGTCAGGGATTCAGTATTTTGAATGAAAATTTGGAAAATGATTCCAATGTTTATGCAAATATATGCTACAAAGTATCTTCCCACTCTCATCCATAACAATGCCTTGAGATTACCTTGGCCCCAAGTTAGACACAATTAGAGGAGAAGAGTTAGAAAATCTGTGAATACATATCTGGAATCAAATATGCTCACGAGTTCACAAACTTGGAGGTGGTAGAGGAGATTCCAAAAGTAAGGGACAGGGTAAACACTCCACAAACATGGAGCTCTGCTGGACTAAAGACTTCTTGAGGAACTGCCTCTGAGGTTGGGCACTTGAAATATATGTTGTAGTCAGGAGATTCAGCTTCCTTTGTAGTGAGACCATCAAATCTGGGTATGCTTCTATGTGACCTGGAATACATGATTTCTTATTTTCCAATAAACATGAGGAAGCTGTATTTAATTTTCTGTTTGTAGGTAAACTGTGGCCACTGGGGGCTAATTGTCTACTCTTGTGGACTCTGAAGCCATTTGGTCATCCTCCAGTTTTCCTGGTGTTGCTTGCTGCTGCACTGGGAGTTTTGTATTTGCTTCACGAATTACAAGGAATTCACCTGGGACAAAGTGCTGGAGGGAGTTCTGTCACCTGTGGTGAGTCAGGGTCTGCAGAAGAATGTACCAACCAGGCTTCTATTCCACATAGCTTGCCTCCTTGACCATAGCAACCGGATTCTGAACATTGGCCTGAAACCTCTCCATATCACAAGATACCTTTACATAGAAGCGTCTGCTGGATGCATCATGTCAGTCACAAGCCAATTGGAAGCCAATGGCAGATCCACATGGCCCCACCACAGATGTTTTTTTATCACACACCTGCCCATCACTGCACTAGGCCCACTTCTCAGCAGGGTCCAACTTCCTGGAATCTCTGTTATACACCATTTTCATGAAACTCAGTCAATCAAGTCACTGTCCTGCATAATCATGTTCAGCAACAGGACAACCAAAGTTTCTCCAGTGCCATCTGGTCATGGGAATTTCAAAAATTTCATGGTATTTATCTAGCAATTTTTCAAGGATGAAGTTGGCAGCATGTGGGTTTCAATTCATTCAGGGACCATTAAATGTTGTGGAAGTTCATTTCAAATGAAGTTCTGGAGAACTCTCACAGGCAAGGTTTCCCAAAGATTGGCCAAAGGGTCACATAAATCCAGGCCCATTGAGGTCTACAATGTAACGTCCATGTGTGTTTTGACTCTCAACTAAGACTGCCAAGTCGTTAAGAATAAAATCATGTGATATCAAGCCTGAGATTCCCAGTGGTCTCTGGAAAGCCACCCTGGGCCTAGATCTCAGTTTCCAAGGGTGACTCTCATGCTTGGCCTTCTAAAATCCCAACTCAATTCATGGCAACACTTCTCTAAGTTCAGTTCCTGTACTCAGTCTCTAAGGGAATCACACCAGAGTTCAAACTCAGGTGGACTCAGTCATCCCTTTCAACTGCCACAAAAATAACCACAATTAATACCAAAACACTCCCACATGGCCCTCACCTTCTTCCATATAGACACTCATCATAACCTCTGACTGTAGATTTCCATGAGGAATGCAGCCCAAGACAGTGTCCAAAATACGCTTTCTTGCCCCTCATTTACCTAAATTCTGAGTGACCTGGACACCCTTCCTGTGAACCAGGAGTGATCAAATAGGCCTGCCGTTAATACTGATCCACTTCTCAAATTTGAGACCTACTGACTGTGGGGTTTAGATTCTTTATGTGAATTGGAGTCATGAGAAAACCCAAGCACCTATGTGCTAGCCTCTGCAGGGAATTGAAGAACTCATTTGACCTAAAGGATCCCTATTCTCACTTGATTGATGTCAGAAACCTTACAGAGGAAGGCAAAAGACTTCATCCACAATGACTGCTCTTTTGCTATTTTGGTTTTGGATGCACACATGGGATCTTTCTTTAGATCCATCAGTTGCTGAGAATCTAAGCTACAGCCTAACACAGGGCCAAGACGCTGATTCAGACACATCTCTTTGCAAAGCAATTAAGCAAAGAGCCACAGCTGATGCCCATTCTTTTTTATTTGAAAAAGGTTTTCTTCAGACTTCACAAAGCGTTTTCCTTAGGCAAAGACATTCCTGACATTCAGGGAAACAGAACAATAGGTAAGCAAAAGGCCCAAAGCAGGGTTTCTCCAATGAGACTTTACAGGTCACACTGGTATGTGAGTTTTCTGAGATGCTCGCCATTCACTTCAGGTATTCAGTACATGGCCATGTCACAGAGCATGGAGGTGGTACATATCTTGGATACAAAACCATAAGCCTATTATGGAGAGTGACCAGATTTCTGGAAGAAAACAGGAACTTAGGAAGATCGTAGGTGTTGCCCATCATTATGGCAAGCCGCATTCTATTTATAAATTGGGCAGCATGAATGCTGGTAAGCTTTCTAAAAGACAGGACACATCCATTGATGCTTTCTCTTTTCTAATATCTACAATCACGGACACAGTGGGATACAGCGACACAGAAACACTAGCATTGTCAAATGACTTACTAGAAACAATTCCCCCCAAACCAAACAAACCTCATTTCCTACCTCTTCTCAGAACATGAGCCAAAACCACAAACCCACACCCACACCCACAAAGGCACCTCTTTCCTCCAAGTAGGTTGTGACTATTTGGAGTGTCCTCTGACTGTGGGCCATTCTAGGTTCCCCCAAAATGGCCTGTCCTGTCTCAGATTTTGTGTCCTTTGCCAAGTCTCTGAAGTTGTCAGGAGCCAGCAGTGAGCCACTACCTGTTTTCTCAGGAAAGGCCCCTCTTCAGAGTTTTCCTGCCATTTGGCCATCCTAACATCAATAGGTACCAAGAAAGACTGACTCTGTCCTTGGGAAATTCAAAAAGTAAAACCACTGAGACTTTGACTGGGGCTGTCAATGTTTGACTGGCTTCCTGGATCACAAGTTCACAGAGTTCCATCACCAAGGAAGTGAGGTGAGGTCACTTCCGTCAGGAACTGAATGAGTTCACTGCCTTGGCAACCAATCTGTCCTAAGAGTTGCTTCCAAGCTTCCCATGAGATGGAGGCTGCCCCTGCTTCCTGTGACCCTTTCACAAGTTAGATTGGTATATCAACCATTGGCACCTGGGAACAGCTCTCCACACAGGCCTGGTTTGGTCCATCTTCTCTACATTAAGAATGGAGAGGCTGATTCAGACAGAACCCTTCACCCTGACCAGGTTGTTTTCCATGGAAGATGACTTTTGCACTCTCAGGTCCTTCAGAGTTGCCTACATCTTCTCCAGAGATTATATCTGCATGGACCTTTGAGGTTATCAGCAGGTGGAAGATTTCCTATATTCCTGTATTGTAACACCAACTCTGTCCCTGCTCTTCTGTAACGTTAGATTGAGGGAACCATGTATGGTTAGGGTTAATAACATGTTTGATTTGGGTTAGGAATCATTATGCTGAATAAATAATGGTATTGGGAACCTGCAATATGTATAAAAATATATAGGTGAAATATATGTATAAAAACAGAAATCTAAGTAACATTTGAAGCCCAGAAGGGCACTGGGCCCTTGATTGGGATACTTTGCTTTGAAAAAATTGATATACAATGGCATAGGAGCTTGTACTTTGGATCATAGAATGTAGAAGAGAACATCCAGTCAAAAAGGATAGTCGGTAGTGAAAGGTTAATAAAATAGGTACTTGTCACTTACTGTTTTTCTGTATGCTTAACAAAACACTGTTGAAATCTTGAGAACTGTTTGCTAATCTTGTTCCCAGAATGTGCTGTCCCCAACTGCCAAAGTGTAGAATGTACTCCCTCACCCGGTTGCATGCAAACCGACCACTCGCCCTGACCCATCAGTATACTTCCCTCCCTGCCCTCTCCAAGGAAAATATATATGTTCTGCTTAAACTGTTCTCAGGGCTCTCTGCTCTATTCAAGTGAGCTCCGAGCCCCAGCATGCTGGACCCAGAATAAACCCTTTGCTGTTGGATAAGACAGTCTGTTAGTGGTCTCTTCCTTCCATGCTCACCCGACCTTTACATATGGAGATTCCACCGAGTTTTGGCAGCGGCGGACAAAAGACCCTAACGGGTTCCTCTTGGGTTAAGTAAGGTGCCTCTTTCTTGTTTCAGTGTTAAGGTTAGTGCTGGGCAAAATGGCTGTCGATGAAGAGCGTGAGTTCTCTCCGATGGTGGCTGACAGACGTGTCACAGAGCCACAGGCCACGTCCCTGGGGAACTTCCCAAAGACTCGGGAAATCAAGGAACAATAGTCTCCTCGACTCAGTAATATTTTGTATCTGATTCGGAATTGCCAGCCCATTGGGTTTTGCTGGCTACTCAGTCCTGGTCTCAGTTTTGGATGTCCATTGAATGTCTTTATTGTCTTGTCTTGTCTGTGTCGTGTGTCTTGCATTCACTCTTTGTGTATCTTTCATTATGGGACACAGCACTTCAATGCCCCTGTCCCTGACCCTTGATCACTGGACCAAAGTCCGCTTAAGGGCTCAGAATCTTTCTTTTTTAGTTAAACGCTGGACCTTTCAGAATCTCTGTGCCTCAGAATGGCCCACCTTTGAATTTGGATGGCCCCTAGAAGGATCTTTCTACTTCCCACTAATTTAAGAAGTCAGAGATATTGTCTTTCACCCGGGCACACATAGCCATCCGGATCAACAGCCATATATCTTAACTTTGCTGGACCTCTGCAAATCTCCTCCTCAATGGGTGAAGCCTTTCTTTGTCCCTTCCCCTGCTCCTACTCCTTCCCCCATGATCTCTCAAACCCTCTGCTCCTCCTCCTCCTCCACCCTTTGTAATCCCTGAGTCAAAAGATTTGACTCTTCTGGACTCTCTTCCCCCTTATTATACCCTGCCTTCGTCCCCCAACCACCAACACCCTCTAAGTGATTCCCCTGCAGCTGCCTCAGCCTCTCTACCACTGGAGGAATCTAAGCTGGCCCAGCGCCCTCCAGAAAACTCCCCCGCAGCACACACAGCCCCTCCTCCGCAGGAGGAAGCTAGCCCAGCTAAGGAAACTTGATGGTGGTGAATGATTGAAAACCCTGGAATTCCTGTGATGCTCCCACTATGTCTCTACAGACCATTGATTGACGAAGGCCATGGGGGGAAAATGCAAGCCTACAAATATTGGCCTTTCTCCTCTTCCGACCTATATAACTGGAAATATAACAATCCCCCTTTTTCCGAGGACCCCACAGGGCTCACAGGTCTGGTTGTGTCATTGATATTTTCACATTTGCCTACTTGGGATGACTGTCAACAATTCCTAGGGACTCTCTTCACGACAGAGGAACAAAAGAGAATCTTCCTGGAAGCTATAAAAAAATGTCCTCCGACCAGATTGGAGAGTGATACATCTTCCCAACTTAATCAAAGATGGTTTTCCTTTGAAACAACCCAACTGGGACACCAACACCATTGAAGTTAGAAAGCATCTGTCCACTTATCGCCAGGTTCTAATAGTGGGCATCCGAGTGGCCACTAGGCGACCAACTAATTTGGCCAAGGTAATAGAGATTATTCAAAGGCCTGATGAATCTCCCTCTATGTTTCTAGAGAGAATTATGGAGGCAAGTAGGAGATATACTCCTTTCGATCCTCAGGCAGAGGATCAAAAGGCATCTGTCATGATGGCCTTTATTGGGCAAGCTGCCCTGGATATTAAAAGAAAGTTACAATGCTTAGATGGATTACAAGATATGACTTTGAGAGATTTAGTCAGAGAAGCCAAGAAAATATACCTTAAGAGAGAAACTGAGGAAGAGAATGAAGCAAAGTGAGGATAAAAGAAACAAAAGACAGAATAAGGCGTTGACTAAGGTCCTGGTCACAACAACAAAAGGGCCAGAAATTAAGAAACAGGGAGACAGGAAGGGATACCTGGTCCCATGCCAGAGGCCACCCCTGGCCTCAGATCAATGTACCTACTGTACAAAAAAAAGGACACTGGGCCAAAGAGTGCACTAGAGAGGGACAGCCACGCCAGTCAGCTATTCTGACTCTGGAGGATGACTATGAAAGTCGGGGCTCAGATCTCCTCCCCGAGTTCAGGGTAACTTTGGAAGTGGAGGGGACCCCAGTAATCTTTGAAGTGGATAAAGGGGCAATATACTCATCCCTAGTGTCACATTGGGCCCTCTATCAAATAAAAGGTCTCTAGTTCAAGGGGTTAATGACAGTAAATATCGGGCTTGGACAACTAAGAGGATCATGGACCTGGGGAAAGGAAAAATCCATCACTCCTTCCTAGTAATCCCAGAATTCCTAGCCCCATTGATGGGCAGAGATCTGCTCACCAAGTACCGGGCCAAAATAACTTTTAACCCTGAAGGCCCCCAAGTGGAATTTCTAAATCCTTCATTAAAACTCCTATAGTCACAGCTCTAAATATGTCAACTCACTCACCTTGGTTCAAAGAAACTGCAGGTATTTCTGAAGTATCAAGAACAGAGTTTTCCACTAACTGACTCACAGCAAAAAGAAATAACTGAATGGGTAAAAAAAGCCTGTCGAGTCCATCAATTGGTAAATGCTTACCCTTCCAAGCTTCCTGCAGGAAAGCACCTACGAGGAACCAGACCAGGACAATTCTGGGCAGTTGACTTTACTGAAATTAAGCCAGCAAGGTATGGACATAAATATCTTCTAGTCTTTGTAGATACATTTTTAGGATGGATTGAAGCCTTCCCCACTAAAAGAAAAAAAAAAAAGAATCAGTGCAAATGGTGGTCAAGCAGATCCTGAAAGACATTTTTCAAAGATACGGCCTGCCAAAGGTAATACGGTCTGATAATGCACCGGCGTTCGTGGCCCAAGTAAGTCAGGGGTTAGCCAGGAACCTGGGGATTCATTGGAAGTTTTATTGTGCTTACAGACCCTAGAGTTCAGGACAGGTAGAAAGAATGAATAGAACCATTAAAGAGACCTCAACAAAATTGAGCTTAGAGACCAGCATAAATGATTGGACTATGCTCATGCCTTATACAATGTTTCGTGCAAGAAATACGCCCTCTGTTTCTTTGAGTAACCACACCCCCTGTGAATATCTAGGGTGCCTCTCCTCCAGTAATGGACCAAAGCCCAACTCTAAGACCTAACGATCCCTTTCACACCCCCTTGCTTGACAGACTTAAAGCTCTTGAAAGATCTCAGTGATACCTGTGGAAAAAGCTGGCCACTGCCTACCAAACTGGGGACGAGGGGACTCCACATCGATATCAAGTAAGAGATTCATCTACGTAAGATGATATCAGGTGTCATCCCTGGAACCCCACTGGAAAGGACCATACCAGGTGGTACTTATAACATCTACAGTGGTAAAGGTAGACGGAATCACTTCCTGGATCCTTGCCTCTCATCTCAAGCCTGCGCCCTGTCCACACTCTGGCTGGAAACTGGAAAAGACTGGTAACACTTTCAAATTGCATATTCACCATGTGGATAAGCCTATAGACTCTCCCCTCGGCCACAAGTAGTCCTAACCCTCATCAGCCCGTTCAGCAGCGTTGGCTGATCACAAATTCTACTGGAAAAGAAGTATAATCTATCTCGCATACAGCCCACTTAGGGACCTGGTGACCATCTCTCCACCCAGACATTTGTCAGCTGGCTATAGGTCTTTCCTAATGGGATATCCCTGATGAAGAGGATCCCACTAAAATTCCATTAAATCCCTTCCTTACCATAGATAATGGAAACAAACATTATGGATGTAGGGACACACGAGCCAGATGCAGGTTGGCTAGCCTAGATTACTGTGTTTACCCGGCCGACTGTCAAAGCCATAAACAGCCATGGCTGTGTGGGGGAAAAGCCGACTTCTTCTGTAAGTCATGGGGATGTGAGCATACAGGGGCTGCCTGATGGAACCCAAACTCCGCATTAAATTCAGTACACAGCATTGGCCATATTACGAATTAGAAAACAAAAACTGATGGCAACCAGAGGGGACTCTAGATCCTCAAATCCTGTGTGACCTTTTTAACATCTGCTGGTGCTCAAAAGGGTAAAAGGAGATTCCACTATGTAGAGGCCTTTTCCCTTCTTTGCTCACATCCTGAACTATGCTTATCCAATAGATCCTCACCTTCAGCCTTCTGCTCCAGAGTCTCTGCTGTCACTCCCACCTCAGCAACCTGATTTCTCCACTACAATTATTAGATCAAAAACCCATATCTCTGATGGTTCTCAGACCATTGCCCCCTTGCTGACGTAGCAGGTACTGAGGTACCCCTCCACCCACTCACTCCTCTCTTCTCCTGTCAGTGCCCGCACCGGGTCCCACCAGGTCCTCTTACCAACTAACCCAAAGCTCAAACCAGCTGAGGAGAGCCCTCAGACCCATATCCAAGATGTAATGAAAATGGCCTTTAAAGTTGCTTTGTCATCACTGAAAACAGTTTACTAAGAATTTAAAGTCCCTAACATGTGTTTTGGGATACTCACAACCATCTTCTTCTTTGCTCTACCTGTTCTACTGCTCAAATATTTGTTGCTAGGAAAATTCCAAACCACTTTCCAATTATTTTTTTACATCTCTCTTTTCTCATTCTCAGATACTCGGAGCTGCTCTCAGCCCCACCTTCTCCGTCTTACCCCTCTGTACCAGGCCCACAGAAAAGTCTTTAATTGACCTTCTCCAGAAGTCTTCACCATGGCTGACTTTAGGACTTTCAGCAAAAGAGTCCCTATAAAAAAGTTCAATGTAGTTAAACTTCCTATTTTCATGTTGCCCTGTTCTACTTGGCCACTGGCTAAAAAAATTAGCACTCCTAATCAAGACACCCCCTTACTAGTTTTTCACAAAAATATGTGAACAAGGCCTCTGGCCTTGACATGGGGCTTCACAGAGATGGCTACATTTCTAAGTTAACGAAGTTAGCAACTGGGCTCCGTGGTAACAGCTGGCAATGGGAAAATAAGAAAGGGAAGAAAAAGCTCTTTCCCTCCCAGGTGTCCTTGAAAAGTTAACTTGCCCAGAACCGAGGAAAAAACAGAAACAAAACTGCTTTTTTCAACTTCTGCAGACTGTGAACTTCTGAGCCCCTTCCATTACATGTTGGGTACAAAATTCTGAAACTACCTAAACTTGGGTTTCAGAGGATTACTTGATTACAACAGAATCAATGCCCTCTGAATCTGGTTGCCACCAAATAGGACTGTTTCCCTGTCTTCAGTGCTATCTTAGGTGAGTTGCCTTGTCCGTCCCTACTACAGCATGATTCTATATACTTAAACATTGTTAATGTTTTCATGAAATGGTCAACAGATGTGATTAATTGTGTAATCGTGCAGATGTTTCCCAGAGTGCTCTATCACAATGCAGGTTCATTTGAAGATCAAATAGGAGGGCATTCAACCCGGTTCCACTGAAAATATATATCCCTCAACTTAGCCATCATATTAGGAATAGAAATTGCTGCACTGGTGGCCACGGGAACCACTGCCTTTGTCCATGGGACTCAACAAATGACCCAACAAATGACAGCAATAGACCAAAACTAAGATATTAGAAACCTCCATCAGAGCTTTGCATGAGTCTTTTACCTCTCTCTCTGAAGTTGTTTTTCAGACCACTCGAGGGTTGGACCTCCTTGTCATGAGAGAAGGGGCCTCTGTGCTGCATTGAGAGAAGAAAGTTGTTTGTATGCCGAGCATACTGGAGTTGTAATAAAATCTAAGAGTAAATTAAAAAGATTCCTTGAAAAGCATCAAAGAGATAGAGAGGCCCAAAAAAGGTGGTTTGAGTCTTGGTTCACACAGTCTTCCTGGTTAACTACGTTTTTATCAACCCTGGCCGGTCCAATAATAATCCTCATATTATTGCTAACTATTAAACCCTGTTTTCTCAACCGTGTAATTTCTTTTCTCCAGGCTCAAATTGGACGAGTTAAACTTATGGTAATACCCCACTAGTATACATAGAATGTGACACCCCCCAATGATCATTTTTATGATTAAAAGTAGCCAGAAGAAGAAGTGGGGAATAAAAGGTTAATAAAATAGGTACTTGTCACTTCCTGTTTTTCTGTATGCTTAACAAAACACTGTTGAAATCTTGAGAAATGCTTGCAAATCTTGTTCCCAGTATGTGCTGTCCCCAACTGCCCAACTGCAGAATGTGCTCCCTCACCCAGTTGCACGCAAATCGCCCACTCGCCCTGATCCATCAATAAACTTCCCTCCCTGCCCTCTCCAGGTAAAGTATATAAGCTCTACTTAAGCGATTCTCAGGGCTATCTGCTCTATTCAAGTGAGCTCTGAGAACCAGCATGCTGGACACTCAATAAACCCTTTGCTGTTGCATGAGATAGTCTGTTGGTGGTTTCCTCCTGCGAAGCTCGCCCGACATTTACTATAATGATTGAAAGTAGAAGAGAACATCCAGTCAAAAAGGGATTGTTGATAGAAATAGGAAGATAGTACGTTTAGGAAGAAGTGTGAGTATAGGATTTGGAACAAAAGTTCCTTAGCTACAGGGTTTCGGTTACAGAGTGATTGTTAAAGTCAGCACAGGTGAAGAGTCAGTCACAATGATGAACTTGGGAAAACATGAAGTAAAGCAGATATAAATAGAGACATTACAAAATAAGGCAAAGTATAAAGTGAGTGATAGGATTAGACATTTTGAACAGGGTTGAGTTTGAATACATAATTTAGGAAGAAACAAATATGTAGTCACCAATAGGATTGACATTTGAGAGCATTAGGCAAATTTCAGGTGGATGAATATTTCTGAGAATAATCGTGTGAATAGTTGATTATAAATCCACATACATGAACATGAATGAATTTAGGGAGTGTACATAAGACACATATTTCATATTTAGAAAAATCTGGAGAGTACACACAGACAAAAAAAGTAGCAATATATGTCTATCAAAATTCATCATAAAATATATATCATCCACAGATCCAAAAATATTCATTTTACTGAACATGGATTTATGTATAATGTTGTTAAACTAGGAAGCTCACCCATTGTTTCAATATTCAGTACCAACAGGGTTTAGTAGGAGTGATCTCGTCTCACAATTTGTATCTGCCAAGTAAGCCAAATCACAAGAACAAACGTGTGGAACCAGGTAGGATTGTATATGTCCATATTAAAATACACATGCTGAATAGGCTACAGAGAAAGGGAGACAGGAATTCACATGTTTGTTAACTTTAAAAATACATGGAGAACTATTTCAACAAACAATTGACTAGATTTATAACTCCTACTCTGTATCATGCAGAAGGGAAGTCCAACTATACACCGTGCCTCCTCTGAACTACTTGTATTTCTATTCTGTTTGGGTTATTTTTCTCCATCATATTAGGATTAGTAGTCAGAGTCTGGTAGGGTATGGGTTAGTGTCAGGGATTCAGTATTTTGAATGGAAAACAGGAAATTGAATCCAATGTGTATGCAAACATATGCTACAGAAAAATCTTTCCACTCTCATCCAGAACAATGCCTTGACATTACCTTCGCCTCAAGAAAAACACAATTAGAGGAGAAGAGTTAAAAAATTTGTGAATACCTATCTGGATTGGAAAATGCTCCCGATTTCACATCATTGGAGTTGGTAGAGGAGTTTCTAAAAGTAATGGACAGGGTAAACACTCCACAAACCTCGAGCTCTGCTGGCCTAAATATTTTTGAGGATCTGCCTCTGAGGTTGAGCACTTGAAATATATGCTGTTGTCAGGAGCTTTAGCTTACTTTGTAGTGAGACCATCAAAGCTGGGTCTGCATCTATGTGATCTGGATGACATGGTTACTTACTTTCCAATGAAATGAGGCAACAGTGCTGAATTCTCTCTTTGTAGGTAAACTGTGGCCTCTGAGGGCTAATTGTCTCTTCGTGTGGACTGTGAAGCCATTTGGCCATCCTCTAATTTTCGTGGTGTTTTTGCTGCTGCTCTGGGAGTTTGGTATTTGCTTCACAAAATACGAGTTCAAATGGGACACAGTACTGGAGGAGTTCTGTCAGGTGTGGGGGGAAGGGTCTGGAGGAGAATGCACCAAACAGTATTTTATCCCACGTAGCTTGCCCCCTTGACAATAGCAACATGATTCAGAACATTGCCCTGAAACCTCTCCATATAACAAGAATCCTTTACATATAAGGGTCTGCTGGCTACACCATGTCAGTCACAAGCCATTTGGAATCCAATGGTAGATCCTCATGGCCCTACCACTGATGTTTTATCAAACACCGGCACACCACTGCTCTGGGCCACTACTCAGCAGGATCCAACTTACTGGCATCTCTGTTCTAAACCATTTTCATGAAACCCAGTAAATCAAGGTACTGTCTGGTATACTCATGATCAGCAACAAGACATCCAAAAGTTTTCCAGTGCCACCTGGTCATGGGAATTTCAAAAATTTCATGGTATTTATCTAACCATTTTTCAAAGATGAAGTTGGAGTCACTGTGGGTTTCAATTCATTCAGGAATCATTAAATGGTGAGGAAGCTCATTTCAATGAAAGCTCTAAAGAACTCTCACAGGCAAGGCTTCTGAAAGAGTGCCCAAAGAGGCCACATAAAGCCAGGCCCATTGAGGTCTACAAGGTGAGGCCCATGTGTGTTTTGACTCTCAACTCAGCCTGCCAAGTCTTTAATAATAAAATCATGTTATATCCTGGCGGAGATTCCCAGTGCTCTGTGGAAAGCCACCCTGGGCCTAGATCTCAGTTTCCAATGGCGACTCTCATGCATGGCCTACTAAAATTCCAACAAAATTCATGGCAATATTTCTCTGACTTTAGTTCCACAACTCAGTCTCTAAGGGGAATCACACCAGAGTTCAAGCCCAGGTGGACACAGTCATTTTTTCCAACCGACACACAAATGACCAAAATTATAACCAAAACACCTCCACATGACACTAATCCTCTTCCATGTAGAGACTCATCCTCACCTCTGGCGAAGGTTTCTATGAGGGGCGCAGCCAAAGACAGTTTCCAAAATAAGCTCGCTTGCCCCTCATTTGCCTAAAGTCAGGGTTTCCTGGACACCCTTCCTGTGAACCAGGAGTGACAAAATAAGCATGCCTTTAATACTGCTCTGTTTCTCCAATTTGAGCCCTACTGATTTTCAGATATAGATTCTTTATTTCATTTGGAGTCATGTGAAAACCCAAGCACCACTGCAGGGCTTGGAATAACTCATTTCATCCAAAGAATCCCTATACTCACTTGATAGAGGTCATGAACCTAACAGAGGAAGGCAAGTGACTTCATCCACAATGACTGATCTTTTTGCAATTATGGTTTTGGATGGACACAAGCGATCATTCTTTAGATCCATCAGGAGCTGAGAATCTAAGTCACAGCCACACATAAGACCAAAAGGCTAATTCAGCCACATCCCTTACCAAAGCAATTAAGCAAAGAGCCACAGATGATGCCCATTCATTTCCATTTCAAAACTGTTTTCCTCAGGCTTCACAGAGGGGTGGCCTGAGGCAAAGGCCTTCCAGACATTCAGGGCAACAGAAAAATAGTTAAGCAAAAGATCCAAAGTAGGGTCTCTCCTCTGAGACTTTCCTGGTCACACTGATATTTGACATTCAGGGCAACAGAACAATAGTTAAGCAAAAGATCCAAAGTAGGGTCTCTCCACTGAGACTTTCCTGGTCACACTGATATCTGAGTTTACTAAGAATCTCGCCATTCTCTTAAGCTATCCAGTACATGGCCATGTCACAGGGCTTGGAGGTGGTACATATCTTGGAAACAAAACCATGAGCCAATTCTGGAGAATGGCCAGAATTCAGGAAGAAAACAGGAACTTAGCTAGATAGCAGGTGTTGCCCATGGATAAGACAGGTTGCATTCCATTCATTAATTGGCCAGGATGAATTATGGGAAGATTTATACTAGACTAGACATATATTAATGCATTATCTTTTCAAATGTCTACAACAACGGACACAGTGAAATACACAGACATAGGAACACTAGTCTGGTCAAACGACTTACTAGAAATAGTCCACTGCAAACAAAAAAACCGACTTTCCTACCTATTCTCAGAACATGAGACAGAACCACAAACACACACCCACTCCCACAAAGGCACCTCCTTCCCTCAAGTAGGTCTGTGACTATCCAAAGTGTTCTCTGACTTGTGGGCCATACTATCTTCTCCCAAAATGGCCTGTCCTCTATCAGATCTGGTTTCCTTGGCCAACTCTGTGAAGGTGTCAGGAAAAAGTGGTGAGCCACTACCTGGTTTCTCAGGAAAGGTCCCTCTTCAGAGCTCTCCTCCATTTGTCCTTCCTCACATCAGTAGGTACCAAAAAAGACTGACTCTGTCCTTGTTAAATCCAACCAAGTGAGCCCACTGATACTGGGACTGGGACTGCTTCTGTGTGCCTGACTTCTTGGATACCAAGTTCAGAGAGTTCCATCACCAAGGAAATGAGGTATGTCACTTTCTTTGGAACTGAATGAGGTCACTGCCTTGGCAAACACTTTGTCCTAAGAGTTGCTTCCAAGGGTCCCATGAGATGGAGCCGGCCTCTACTTCTTGTGACACTTTCACTAGTTAGAATGGTATATCAACCAGAGGAACCTGGGAACAGCTCTTCACCCAGGCCTGGTATTGTCCATCTTCTCTACAATAAGAAGACAGAGGCTGATTCAGACACATCCCTTCATCCTGACCAGGTTGTTTGCCATGGAAGATGACTTTTGCTCTCTCAGGTCCTTTATACCTGCCTAAATCTTCTCCAGGTATCATTTCTGAATGGACCTTTGAGGTTCTCGCAGGTGGAAGGTACCCTAATTTCCTGTATTGTAAGAACAACTCTTTCCCTGCTCTTCTGTAAAATGAGATTGAGGGAACAGTGTATGTTTCGGGTTAATAACAGGTTCGATTTCAGTTAGGAATCATTCTGTGCGATGAATAATGGTATTGGGTACCTACGATATTTATAAGAATATAGAGTTGAAATAAATGTACAAAAACAGAAATCTAAGTAAGATTTGAAGGCCAGAAATCATTCGGCCCTTGACTGGGATACTTAGCTTTTAATTATGTTCTGCAAAGATGTCTCAGATAATTCAATAATAAATGGCTTAGGACCTTGTACCTTGGATGATTGAATGTAGAAGAGAACATCCAGTCAAAAAGGGATAGTAGGTAGGATTAAGAAGATAGTCAGTAGGTTTAGGAAGAAGAGTGAGTATAGGATTTGTATCAAAAGTTCTTTCCTAATAGGGTTTTGGTTAGAGGGTGAATGTTAATGTCAGCACATATGAAGAGTGAGTCACTATGATGAGCTTGGGAAAATATGTAGAAAAGCAGATATCAATAGAGACATTATGAAATCATGCAAAGTATAAAATGAGTGATAGGATTAGACATTTTCTACAAGGTTGAGTTTCAATATATAATCTTATGAAGAAACAAATATGTCGTCACCAATAGGATTGACATTTGAGAGCATTAGGCAACCTGGACATGGATGTTTTAGTAATCCATGTACAATTTCCCTTTTGGCTTCGGTACAGTCTTAAGTGTGACCTTCACATTTTTAGTTCCAAATATTACTGTGATAAAATGTTTATGTAGATCAGGTGACATGAGTATTTCTACCACCTTTTCTGGGAGCAATATATTGAAGACATAAAATTAGTTTTGGGGGTACAAAGAGGTGTACCCTGTGTCTATGAATATAGAGATAAAGCATGAATAGACCATAATGTGAATAAATAATATAAGTTGTTCCAAATTTAAATTATGTATTGAACTGATATCTGAAAAATTACAGGAAATCTTATATTGATATACAATCATTCATTCCAACCAATTATACATCAAATGGTAATATTAGTGTTTTGGTTTATCATGAAGAGTGTGTGAGTTTTGCTTCAATAGTGATTATGGAAATTGAAAATAATGTGTTTGGAAAGAATTCTCATGAAAAGACCAGTCAAGAAACCCTGACAATACATGTGTTCTGAAGCAAGAAGTGATTAAAGTTGAAACAAATGCCTATAAATTTGTGAACTTGTGGATGAAATGTATATCCTATGATGTGCAAACCCTGAAGAAATAGTAATGTACCAGTGTTGAATACAAATGAACGTCAAATTACATATCATGTGCCATAGGAATCTACTTGCATTGATGTTAGACTGGGTTAGTTACTGTAGAATTATTAGGATTTGTATGCACCATTCACTGAAGTTAGTTTTCAGTACTAGGAAACAAACATGTATTTCAGTTAAATGAATATGTCTGAGAATAATCTTGTGAAAAGTTGATTATAAATCCAAGTACATGAACATGAATGAATTAAGAGAGTGTATATAAGACACATATTTCATATTTTGAAAAATCTACAGAGTGTATGTATGTATACAAAAAAAAACACAAATAGACATTAAAAAGTAGCAATATATATGCCAAACAAAATTCATCATTAAATATATATCATCCACAGATGCAAAAATATTTATTTTACTGAACATGAGCTTATGAATAATGTTGTTCTACTAGGAAGCTTGTAGGTTGAATTTTCAGTTCCAACAGCATTTAAGAGGAGTGAACTCTTCTCACAATTTGTATCTGCCAAGTCAGCCACCTCCCAAAAATGTACATGTGATACCTGGTAGGATTCTATATATGTATATAAATATACATGGGTGAAATGGCTACAGAGAATTGGAAACAAGAATTCACATATCTGTTAACTTTAAAAACACATGGAGAACTATTTCAATTAAAAATTGACTAGATTTATAACTCCTACCTTATATAATGCAAAAGGCAAGTCCAAATATACAACATGCCTCCTCTGAACTGCTTGTATTTATATTTGTTTGGGTTATTTTTCTCCTTTTTATTAGGTTGAGTAGTCTGAGCCTAATAGGTTCGGGTTAGTGTCAGGGATTCACTATTTCAATAGGAAAATTGAAAAATGAATCCAATGTGTATGCAAATATGTGCTGCATAAATATCCTTCCACTCTCATCCAGAGCAATGCCTTGTCAATACCTTTGCCCCAATTAAGACACAATTGGAGGAGAAGAGTTAGAAAATCAGTGAATACATATCTGGAATGGAAATGCTCAGGAGTTCACAATCTTGGAGGTGGTAGAGGAGTTTCCAAAAGTAAGGGACTGGGTTAACACTCCACAAACATGGAGCTCTTCTGGCCTAAAAACTTTTTGAGAAACTTTCTGTGAGGTTGGGCACTTGAAAAATATGTTGTTGTCAGGAGATTTGACTTCTTTGCGTGAGACCATCAAAGCTGGGTCTGCATTTATGTGACCTGGAGGACATGGCTTCTTATATTCCAATAAAGATGAGCAGCAGTGCTGCATTATCTCTTTGTAGGTAAACTGTGACCACTGGGGACTAAGTTTCTCCCCATGTGGACTGTGAAGCCATTTGGTCCTGGTCCACTTTTTGTCGTGTTTTTGCTACTGCACTCGGAGTTTGGTATTTGCTTCATGACATACAAGGAGCTAAACTGGGACACAATGCTTGAGGGAGTTCTGTCACGTGTGGTGTGCCAGGGTATGCAGGAGAATGAACCAACCAGGCTTCTATTCCTCATAGCTTGCCCCATTGCCCCCTTGTCCATATCAACCTAATTCTCAACATTGCCCTGAAACCTCTCCATATAACAAGATGCCTTTACATATAAGGGTCTGCTGGCTGCACCATGTAAGTAACATGCCATTTGGAATACAATGGTAGATCCTCATGACCCTACCACTGGTGATTTATCACACACCTGCCCAAAACTGCTCTAGGCCCACTACTCAGCAGGCTCTAACTTACTGGCATCTCTGTACTACACCATTTTCATGAAACCCAGTCAATCAAGGCACTGTCTGGTATACTCTTGATCAGCAATAGGACATCCAAAGGTTCTCCAGTGCCACCTGGTCATGGGAATTTCAAAATTTTCATGGTATTTATCTAGCCATTTTTCAAGGATGAAGTTGGAGGCACTGTGGCTTTCAATTCATTCAGTAACCATTAAATGTTGAGGAAGCTCAATTCAATAAAAGCTCTGGAGAACTCTCACAGGCAAGGCTTCTGAAAGAGTGCCAAAATGGTCACATGATGCCAGGCCCATTAAAGTCTACAATGTGAGGCCTATGTATTTTTCGACTCTCAAATATGGCTGCCATGTCTTTGAGAATAAAATCATGTGATATCCTGGCAGAGATTCCCAGTGCTCTGTGGAAAGCCACCCTGGCCCTAGATCTCAGTTTACAAGGGCGACTCACATGCGTGGCCTCCTAAAATCCAAACAAAATTCATGGCAATACTTCTCTGAGTTCAGTTTCACAACTCAGTCTCTAAGGGGAATCACACCAAAGTTCAAGCCCAAGTGGACCCAGTCATTTCTTCCAACCGCCAAACAAATGGCCAAAATTAAAACCAAAACATTCCCACATGGCCTTCATCTTTTTCCATATAGTCACTCATCCTAACCTCTGGCTGGAGTTTTCCATCAGGGGCACAGCCCAAGACTGTGTCCAAAAAAAGCTCGCTTGCCCCTCATTTGCCTAAAGTCAGGGTGGCCTTGACAGCCCTCCTGTGAACCAGAAGTGATCAAATAAGCCTGCCTTTAATACTGCTCTGTTTCTACAATTTGAGGCCTACTGACTTTCAGGTATAGATTCTATATGTGATTTGGAGCCATGCGAAAACCCAAGCACCTCATCAGGGCTTTGAAGAACTCATTTGACCCAAAGAATCCCTATTCACACTTGATGGAGGTCAGGAACCTAACAGAGGAAGACGAGAGACTTCATCCACAATGACTGATTTTTTGCCATTATAGTTTTGGACGCACACATGGGATCATTTTTTATATCCATCATGTGCTGAGAATCTAAATCACAGCCACAAAGAAGGCCAAGAGGCTAATTCAGCCACATCCATTTCCAAAGCAATTAAGCAAAGAGCCACAGGTGATGCCTATTCATTTCCATTTCAAAATTATATTCTTCAGGCTTCACAACGGGGTGCCCTGAAGCAAAGACCTTCCAGATATTCAGTGTAACAAAACAGTACTTAAGCAAAAGGTCCAAAGCAGGGTCTCTCCACTGAGAGTTTCTTGGTCACACTGATATCTGAGTTTTCTGAGATGCTCGCCATTCTTTTCAGCTATCCAGTACATGACCATGTCACAGAGCTTGGAGGTGGTACATATCGTGGACACAAAACCATGAGCCTATTCTGGAGACTGGCCAGAATACAGGAAGAAAACATTAACTTGGGAAGATAGCAGGTGTTTCCCTTCGATAAGACAAGCTGCAGTTCATTCATATATTGGGCAGGATGAATTTTGGGAATATTTATACTTTAAAGGACACATTCATTAATGCATTTTCTTTTCTAATGTTTACAACAACGGACACAGTGGAATACACAGACATGGAAATACTTGCCTTGTCAAACGACTTACTAGAACACTCCACTGAAAACCAAAAACAAAAAAAAACTACAAAAAAAAAACGCCTTTCCTACCTATTCTCAGAACATGAGACAGAACCACAAACCCATACCCACTCCCACAAAGGCAGCTCCTTCCCCCAAGTATGTCTGTGATTAGAAGGAGTGTCCTATGACTGGTGAGCCATACTATGTTCTCCCAAAATGGCCTGTCCTCTTTCAGATCTGGTTTCCATGGCCAACTCTGTGAAGTTGTCAGGTAAAAGTGGTGAGCCACTACCTGCTTTCTCAGGAAAGGTCCCTCTTCAGAGCTCTTCTGGCATTTGGCCATCCTCACATCAGTAGGTACCAAGAAAGATTGATTTTGTCCTTGGAAAATCCAAACAAGCGAGTCCACTGGGACTGGAACTGGGACTGCCTCTGGGTGCCTGGCTTCTTGAATACCAAGTTCAGAGAGTTCCATCACCAAATAATGAGGTATGTCACTTTCTTTGGAACTGAATGAGGTCACTGCCTTGGCAACCACTTTTCCCTAACAGTTGCTTCCAAGGGTCCCATGAGATGGAGCCGGCCCCTACTTCCTGTGACACTTTCAGAAGTTAGAATGAAATATCAACGATAGGCACCCAGGAACAGCTCTACACACAGGTCTGGTTTTGTCAGTCTTCTCTACAATAAGAAGAGAGAGGCTGATTAAGACACATCCCTTCATCCTGACCAGGTGTTTTGCCATGGAAGATGAGTTTTGCTCACTCAGGTCCTTTATACCTGCCTACAACTTGTCCAGGTATCATTTCTGCATGGACCTTTGAGGTTCTCAGCAGGTGGACTGTCCCCTTCTTTCCTGTATTGTAAGAACAACTCTGTCCCTGCTCTTCTGTAAAATGAGATTGAGGGAACAGTGTATGTTTCGGGTTAATAACAGGTTCGTTTTGTGTTAGGAATCATTCTGTGTGATGAATAATAGTGTTGGGGACCTTCGATATTTACAAGAATATGGAGGTTAAATATAAGTATGAGAACAGAAATCTAGGTATGATTTGAAGCCCAGAAGGGCATTGAGCCCTTGATTGGGATAATTAGCTTTGAATTATGTTCTGCAAAGATGTCTCAGTTAATTCAATACACAATGGCATAGGACTTTGTACCTTGGATGATTGAATGTAGAAGAGAACATCCAGTCAAAAAGGGATAGTCAGTAAGATTATGAAGCTAGTCGGTAGGTTTAGGAAGAAGAGTGAGTATTTGATTTGGACAAAAGTTCTTTAACAATAGGGTTTCGGTTAGAGAGTGAATGTAAATGTCAGCACATATGAAGAGTCAGTCACTATGATGAGCTGGGAAAAAATGTAGAAAAGCAGATATCAATAGAGACATTATGAAATCAGGCAAAGTATAAAGTGAGTGATATGATTAGACATTTTCAACAGGGTTGAGTTTGAATACATAATCTTTGGAAGAAAAAAATATGTAGTCACCAATAGGATTGACAGTTAAGAGCATTAGGCAACCTGGACATAGATGTTTTTAGTAATCCATGTTCACTTTTCATTTAGTCCTTCGTGCAATCATAACCGTGACCATTACATTATTTGTCCAGAATATTACTGTGAAAAAATGTATATGTAGATCAGGTGACATGAGTATTTCGTCCACCATTTCTGGAAACAATATATTGAAGACGTAAAATTAGTATTGGGGGTACAAAGAGGTGCACCGTGTGTCTATGAATATAGAGATAAAGCATGAATAGACAATACTGTGAATAAATAATATAACTTGTTCCAACATTAAATAATGGATTGAACTGATATCTGGAAAATTACAGGAAATCTTATATTGATATACAATCATTCATTCCCACCAATTATACATCTAATGGTAATATTAGTGTTTTGGTTTATCATGAACAGTGTGTGAGTTTTGCTTCAAAAGTGATTATGGAAATTGAAAATAATATGTTTGGAAAGAAGTCTCATGAAAAGACCAGTCAGGAAACCTGGAGGAATGCATATATTGTAAAGCAGGAAGCGATTGAAATTCAATCAAATGCCTATAAATTTGCTAATTTGTGGATGAAATATATATCCTATGATGTGCATAAACTCATGAAATAGTAATGTACCATTGTTGAATAAAAATGAACGTCAAAATACAGATCATGTCCCATAGGAATCTACTGGCATTGATTTTAAACTGTAGAAATATTAGGATTCTCGTGCATTATTCACCGAATTTAGTTATCTCTTTTTTTAAATTTTTATATATGGTTGTTCAAAACATTACATAGTTCTTGATAAATAATATTTCACACTTTGATTTATGTGAGTTATGAACTCCCATTTTTGCCCCGTATACAGATTGCAGAATCACATCAGTTACACATCCATTGATTCATATATTGCCATACTAGTGTCTGTTGTATTCTGCTGCCTTTCCTATCCTCTACTATCCCCCCTCCCCTCCAGTCTCCTCCCCTCTTCTCTCTCTACCCCCTATACAGTAATAAATTTCTCCTCCTTGTATTATTTTTCCCTTTCCCCTCACTTCCTCTTGTATGTAATTTTGTATAACCCTGAGGTTCTCCTTCCATTTTCATGCAGTTTCACTTCTCTCTCCCTTTCCCTTCCACCTCTCATCCCTGTTTAATGTTAATCTTCTTCTCATGCTCCTCGTCCCTACTCTGTTCTTAGTTACTCTCCTTATATCAAAGAAGACATTTGGCATTTGTTTTTTAGGGATTGGCTAGCTTCACTTAGCATAATCTGTTCTAATGCCATCCATTTCCCTGCAAATTCTATGATTCTGTCATTTTTTAATGCCGAGTAATACTCCATTGTGTATAAATGCCACATTTTTTTCATTCATTCTTCTATTGAAGGGCATCTAGGTTGGTTCCACAGTCTTGCTATTGTGAATTGTGCTGCTATGAACATCGATGTAGCAGTGTCCCTGTAGCATGCTCTTTTTAGGTCTTTAGGTTTTAGACCGAGAAGGGGAATAACTGGGTCAAATGGTGGTTCCGTTCCCAGCTTTCCAAGAAATCTCCATACTGCTTTCCCATTTGCCTGCACCAATTTGCAGTCCCACCAGAAATATACAAGTGTACCTGTTTCCCCAGATCCTCGCCAGCACTTGTTATTGTTTGACTTCATAATGGCTGCCAATCTTACTGGAGTGAGATGGTATCTTAGGGTGGTTTTGATTCACATTTCTCTGACTGCTGGAGATGGTGACCATTTTTTCATGTACTTGTTGATTGATTGTATGTCCTCCTCTGAGAAGTGTCTGTTCAGGTTCTTGGCCCATTTGTTGTTTGGGTTATTTGTTATCTTATTGACTAATTTTTTGAGTTCTTTGTATACTCTGGATATTAGTGCTCTATCTGAAGTGTTAGGAGGAAAGATTTGTTCCCAGGATGTGGGCTCCCTATTTTCCTCTCTTACTGTTTCTTTTGCTGAGAAAAAACCTTTTTAGTTTGAGTAAGTCCCATGTGTTGATTCTAGTTATTAACGCTTGTGCTATGGGTGTCCTATTGAGGAATTTGGAGGCGACCCCACAGTATGTAGATCGTAGCCAACTTTGTCTTCTATCAGACACCATGTCTCTGATTTGATATCAAGCTCCTTGATCCATTTTGAGTTAACTTTTGTGCATGGCGAGAGAAAGGGATTCAGTTTCTTTTTGTTACATATGGATTTCCACGTTTCCCAGCACCATTTGTTGAAGATGCTATCATTCATCCATTGCATGCTTTTAGCCCCTTTATCAAATGTAAGATAGTTGTATTTTTTGGATTGGTTTCTGTGTCCTTTATTCTGTACCATTGGTCCACCCACCTGTTTTGGTACCAGTACCATGCTATTTTTGTTACTATTGTTCTGCAGTATAGTTTGAAGTCTGGTATCGCTATACCGACTGATTCACACTTCCTGCTTAGTGTTGTTTTTGCTATTCTGGGTCTTTTATTTTTCCATATAAATTTCATGATTGCTTTCTCTATTTCTACAAGAAATGCCGTTGGGTTTTGATTAGCATTGCATTAAACCTATAGAGAACTTATAGTAATATCGCCATTTTGATGATGTTAGTTCTGTCTATCTATGAACAGGGTACATTTTTACATCTTCTAATATCTTCCTCTATTTTTCTCTTTAGGTTTCTGTAGTTTTCCTTGTATAAAACTTGCACCTCTTTTGTTAGGTTGATTCCCAATTATTTTTTCTTTTAGTATATTGTGAATGGAGTGGTTGTCCTCATTTCTGTTTCAGAGGATTTGTCACTGATATTCAGGAATGTCTTTGATTTATGAGTGTTGATTTTATATCCTGCCACTTTGCTGAATTCATTTATTTGCTCTATTAGTTTCTTTGTAGACCCTTTTGGGTCTGCTAGGAATAGAATCATGTCATCTGCAATAGTGATAATTTAAGTTCTTCTTTTCCTATTTATATGCCTTTAATTTCTTTCATCTCTGTAATTGCTCTGGCCAGTGTTTCGAGAACTATGTTGAACAGAAGTGGTGAAAGAGGGCATACCTGTCTTGTTCCAGATTTTAGGGGGAATGCCTTCAATTTTTCTCCATTCAGAAGTATGCTAGCCTGAGACTTAGCATAGATTGCTTTTACAATATTGAGGTATGTTCCTGTTATCCCTAGTTTTTCTAGAATTTTGAACATAAAGGGATGCTGTACTTTGTCGAATGCTTTTTCTGCATCTATCGAGATGATCATATGGTTCTTATTTTTAAGTCTATTGATGTGATGAATAACATTTATTGATTTCTGTATATTGAACCAGCCTTGCATCCCACGGATGAATCCTACTTGATCATGGTGCACAATTTTTTTGATATGCTTTTGTATCTGATTTGCCAGAATTTAATTGAGGATTTTTGCCTCTAGGCTCATTAGAGATATTGGTCTGTAGTTTTCATTCTTTGAAGTGTCTTTGTCTGGTGTAGGAATCAGAGTGATGTTGACCTCATAGAATGAATTTGGAAGTTCTCCCTCTTTTTCAATTTCCTGAAATAGCTTGAAAAGTATTGGTATTAGTTCCCCTTTAAAGGTTTTGTAAAACTCTGCTGTATACCCATCAGGTCCTGGGCTTTTCTTACTTGGTAGTGTTTTGATGGTTTTTTCTATTTCCTCAATTGATATTGGTCTGTTTAGGTTGTCTATATCCTCCTGACTCAATCTGGGCAGATCATATGACTTAAGAAATTTATCGATGCCTTCACTGTCTTCTATTTTATTAGAGTACAAAGATTCAAAATAATTTCGGATTATCTTCTGTATATCTGAAATATCTGTTATGATATTGTCTTTTTCATCCTGTATGCTAGTAATTTGAGTTCTCTCTCTTTTTGTCTTCGTTAGCATGGCTAAGGGTCTGTAGATTTTTTTTATTTTTTCAAAGAACCAAATGGGTTGATGTGTCTGCTGTGCTTGCAGGCCGCTAGTCCTGTTCCGCCGGTCAGTTGCAGGTCTGCCTACCTTGCGGGAGTGGGTGGTGGCTCTGCTTTGGCCCTACTGCAATTGGGGTGTCGTGACTACCATGCTGGCAGATCGCTGGGCCTGTTCCGGGTGCAGGCAAAGACTCTGCTCTGCCCCTACTCCAATTGGGTTGACGTGACTACCACGCCGGTGGGCCGTTGTGCTTGTACTGGGCGCGGGAGAAAGCTCTGCTCTGCCACTACTCCAATTGGGGTGTCATGTCTACCATGGTGGCAGGTCGCTGGGCCTGTTCCGAAGGTCAGTCACAGGTCTGCTTTTGTGGCGGGCGCGGGGGGCGGCCTGCTTGGCCCCTACTACAATTTGGGTGACGTGACTACCACACCAGCTGGTGGCTGGGCCTGATCTGGGCGCAGGCAGTGGCACTGCTCTTTCCCTACTCCATTTGGGGTGACGTGGGTACCACGCCTGCGGGCCTGATGAATCTTCCTCTATGTTTCTAGAGAGAATTACGGAGGCATATAGGAGATATACTCCTTTCGATCCTCATGCAGAGGATCAAAAATCATCTGTCACAATGGCCTTTATTGGGCATGCTGCCTTGGATATTTAAAGAAAGTTACAATGCTTAGATGGATTACAAGATATGACTTTGAGAGATTTAGTCAGAGAAGCCGAGAAAGTATACTATAAGAGAGAAACTGAGGAATACAAGGGAGCAAAATGAGGATAAAAGAAACAAAAGACATACTAAGGAGTTGACTAAGGTCCCGGTTACAATAACAAAAAGGCCAGAAATTAAGAAACAGGGAGACAGGAAGGGATACCTGGTCCCACGCCAGAGGCCACCCCTGACCTCAGATCAATGTGCCTACTGTAAAGAAAGAGGACACTGGGTTCAAGAGTGCCCTAGAAAGAGGCAGCCACGCCAGCCAGCCATTCTGACTCTTCAGCATGACTACGAAAGTCGGGGCTCAGATCCCCTCCCTGAGCTCAGCGTATCTTTTGAAGTGGAGGAGACACCAGTAAACTTTGAAGTGGATACAGGGGCAATAAACTCAGCCCTTAAGGCCCCATTGGGCCCTCTATCAATTAAAAGGTCTCTAATTCAAGGGGCTAATGGCAGTAAATATCGGACTTGTATAACTAAGAGGATCATGGACCTGGGGAAAGGAAAAATCCATCACTCCTTTTTAGTAATCCCAGATTGCCTGGCAGACTTTTGCTGTACGTCATGGGGATGTGAGCATACAGGGGCTGCCTGATGGAACACAAACTCCTCATCAAATTCAGTACACAGCATTGGCCATATTACCAATTAGATAACCAAAACCGATGGCCCCCAGAGGGGTCTCTTGATCCTCAAATTCTGCGTGACCATTTTTTTTAAAGAGAGAGGTGAGAGAGAGAGAGACAGAGAGAATTTTTAATATTTATTTTTTAGTTTTTTGCTGGACACGACATCTTTGTTTGTATGTGGTGCTGAGGATCGAACCCGGGCCGCACGCATGCCAAGCGAGCGTGCTACAATTGAGCCACATCCCCAGCCCTGTGTGACCTTTTTAACTTCTGCAAGTGCTCAAAAGGGTGAAAGGAGATTCCCCTATGGGCATGCCTTTTCCATCCCTCACTCATATCCTGAACTATGCTTATCCAATCAATCCTCACCTTCAGCCTTGTGCTCCAGAGTCTCTGCTGTCACTCTCACCTCAGCAACCTGATTTCTCCCCTCCAATTATTAGATCAAAAACCCAAATCTCTGCTGGTTCTCAGACCATCGCCATCTTGCTGAAGTAGCAGGTACTCAGGTTCCCATCCACCGACTCACTCCTCTCTTCTCCTGTCCGTGCCCGCCCCGGGTCCCACCAGGTCCTCTTACCAGCTAACACAAAGCTGAAACTAGCTGAGGAGAGCCCTCAGACTCCTATCAAAGATGTAATGAAAATGGCCTTTAAAGTTGCTTTGTCATCACTGAAAACAGTTTACTAAAAATTTAAAGTCCCTCACATGCATTTTGGGATACTCACTCTTGTCTTCCCCTCTGCTCTACCTGTTGTACAGCTCAAGTATTTGTTGCTAGGAAAATCCCAAACCCCTTTCCCATTATTCTTTTACATCTCTCCTTCCTTATTCTCAGATCCTCGGAGCTGCTGTCAGCCCCACCTTCCCTGTCTTCCCCTTCTGTACCAGGCCTACAGAAAATTCTTAACTGACTTTCTACAGAAGTCTTCACCATGGCTGACTTTAGGACTTTCAGCAAAAGAGTCCCTATAAAAGAGTTCAATGTAGATAAACTTCCTCTTTTAGTGTTGCCTTGTTCTACTTGGCCACTGGCTAAAAAAATAAGCACTTCTATGCTAGACACCCCATTACTTGTTTTCCACAAAATATATGAACAAGGCCTCTGGCCATGAGCTGGGGCTTTACAGAGATGGCTATATTTCTAAGATAAAGAAGTTACCATCAGGGCTCCATGGTAACAGCTGTCAGGGGCGAAAAATAAGAAAGGTAGGAAAAAGCTCTTTCCCTCCCAGGTGTCCTTGAAAAGTTAACTTGCCCAGAACTGAGGTAAAAACAGAAACAACAACGGCTTTTTTGAACTTCTGAAGACTGTGAACTTCTGAGCCCCTTCCCTTACATGTTGGGTACAAAATTCTGAAACTACCTAAACTTGAGTTTCAGGAGAATAATTGATTACAACAGAAGCAATGCCCTCTGAATCTGGTTGCAACCAAATAGGACGGTTTCCCTGTCTTCGTTGCTATCTTAGGTGCCTTGCCTTGTCCGTCCCTACAACAGCATAATTGTATATAATTAAACATTGTTTATGTTTTAAAGAAATTGTCAACAGATGTGATTAATTGTGTAATGGTGCAGATGTTTCCCAGAGTGCTCTGTCATGATGCAGGTTCATTTGAAAATGAAATAGAGGGGCATACAACCCGTTTCCACTGGGAACATATATCCCTCACTTTAGCCATCCTATTCGGAATAGGAGTTGCTTCAGGGGTGGGCACAGGAACCACTGCCCTCGTCCATGGGACACAACAAATGACCCAATTAGAAGAAGCAATAGACCAAAACTAAGATATTAGATACCTCCATCAGAGCTTTGCATGAATTTTTAACCTCTCTCTCTGAAGTTGTTTTACAGAACAGGCGAATGACACAAAACACACACACACACACAGAAAAAAAATAGCAAAATATATGTCAATCAAAATTTTCATAAAATATATATCATAAAAAGATCCAAAAATATTCATTTTACTGAACATGGATTTATGTATAATGTTGTTCAACTAGCAAGCTCACCCATTGGTTGAATATTCAGTTCCAACACGGTTAAGTAGGAGTGAT